>NC_080379.1:27168998-28368998 GCF_014773155.1 Arachis stenosperma
GGTTCGAGGAGCCTTTTGTCGCTGTTCTGATAATTTTGGCTGAGGCGTTGTAGCGTTATTTGTCACAGGGTTGTATATCGATGCTTGCGTCTTGTGCTCGGAGTTCGCGGCTGCTTCGTTTCGCTAGCTCAGTAAGTAAGTATATTTCGAAGAGCCTCGCGTTAGTATTTTGTTGTGTATGGTTAATAAACATGAGTTCTGATAGCGTGGGGGCCGAGTCCTGATTATTGTATGTTGCGACTAGTGTCGCTATGGTTATTGCGGATGTGGCGTGAAGCTGAGATTTGCGGTTGTTGATGATTTCGGGTTGAGGCAGGAAGGACTTGATGAGGCGTTTGGGTTATGGAATTTGCGTTTGAGGTAGGGGCGTTTTCCGAAAACTATAGTTTATTATTGGAATTATTACATATGGATACTGATGTGAGATAATGTATTTGGTGATTGTATAAGCCTTATGTGATGTTGATTATTCTGGATGAATGTAATTATATGTTGAACGGATTATTATTTGGTTTTGATGAATGGATTGTTGTGTGGTTTTGTGAAACGAGATGCTTTTGAAGTTGATTCTTTAAAGCTTTGAAATCGGGTTTAATCCGTTGTGAATTGATTTGAGTTGAGTTGATTTCTGGATAAGAAAGTAGAACGCACTTTTGAATTCAGCCTGGTTTACTTTAATTGACTTGGTTTTGGACAAATGAATTGTTACTGAACCGTTTCTTTAAAGCTTTAGAAATGAGTTAAAAACGGTTGATATTAAGTTGATTTTGAAATGGCTTCCTTGAGATATGCCACTGAGGCATTTAGCTTGCTTTAAATTGATTTCTAGTTTTGAGCTGTTGAAAAGGAATGAGAAATGGTTTAGTTGGGACCCGAACCGGGTGGCAAACGTCCAAGTTTTAGGGGAGGTGCTGCCGAAATTTCTACAAAATTCTAGCCTTGTTTGAAAAGTTATTTGAAAAGGGTTGGATTTGAGAAGTTGTATTATTTGATTTATTAAGAGAATATTGATGTTTTCAAGCTTAATTTATTTAGTGAACTTTATGCCTTGAGTTCGACTTATTTAGAAATGAACTATTTTTACCGTTTGAATCACTAATTTATCTAGTATTGATTTCAATATAAAAAGGAGCTTTTAGTGATTTCAAAGGAATCTAGACTTTTGATTGAGTAATTAACTTTGAGGCATTTTGGAAGAGTTAAAAAAAAATGGGTTCCAAAAAGAAACCTGAAAGTGGTTTGATTCAAATGAACCGGTTCCGTTTCAAATGAGTTGATTTTTGGACCGGGTTGGAACTTGCGATTTTGTATGGCCGGTTTTATAGTAAATTCAGTTTTATTTACTTGAACCGAGAATCTATGATTTTAAGAGTTTCAATGAATTTTAAGGAATTGATATAGGTTGACCTTCCCTAAAGACTTGGGACTCTGCCGAGAAACTTTTGTTATAAAATCACATTGTTGGATGGGTGATTTTGAATGCTTTGAAATAAATCCTTAACTTGCCATGGTTTGAAAGTTTGGAAAGAGAATGCCGAGAGTGGCTCTGTTTTAAAAGGGCAACTCACTTGGAGTAAATTTGGCTTATGAGCCTGAGATGATTTGAGAAACGAGATTTCTAAAGCCAAGGCTGAAAAGAGTTGAAACTTGATTTCAAAGTGAAATGAATAGAGAAAATGATTTATGGCTTAAATGCCGATTTCATGAATTTGATGATTTTGAATGTGGAAGTGCTGTTTTGTTGTGAGCCAGAATGGCTGTGTATGATTATGAATATTGGCTGGTTCTGGATTGAACCGTGAGCCGGAATGGCTGTGTATGCTATGAATATTGGCTGGTTCTGGACTGAACCGTGAGCCGGATGGCTGAGATGGATGTTGATCCACGGATGAGAATGAATGCATGTATATGCTGAATTATTGATAATTGTGATTTGCACTTCCACTATCTGAGATACGAGTTTCCCTGGGTAGTAGCAGTGGCTAGCTACCACGTGCTCCAGGTTGAGACTTGATACTCTGTTGACCCTATGTCATAAGTGTGGCCGGGCACTGTGAAAGTCCCGGATGAGCTCGCCCCCGAAATATTCACCAGTGAGGGTGATGGATATGGATCATGTTTATGATCATGTTTATGATGAGTATAACTCGAGTTGGGGATGCGCGACAGAGGGACAGTCCAATGGTTAGCTACCAGGACTTGTCGGGTTGGCTCTATAACCGACAGATGATATCATCAGCCACTAGGGACAGGCATGCATCATATGCATCTATGTGACATTGTTTGGGTATGCATATTGTACTTGGTTTGCCTATGTGATTAACTGCTAATTGTTCTACTTGCAATAACTGTTTGTTTGTGTTTGCATCTTCCTACTTGTGTTTGCATCTGAAACTCTGTTGGATTGTGGTGGATTGGTTGTGGTTGGATTGTTTGGGCCTAGGGCCGTGGTTGAATGAGATGGACCGATGGTTGATTTCGGTTTTGTGGTTCTGGTTTGGAATAAGATATGAAAGGTTATTTTGGTTCAGTATAGATAAACCTTTTTGAAATGCTTTGATGTTTTGAGAATTGAACAGTTCCTCTTTCAGAAAAGATTTCTGACCTTACTTTTATTGTAAACTGTTGTTTTTGAAAAGAGGCATAAGATGGTTATTAATCACTGGTACGGTTTATCTTCATGTATCCTATTACAGTAATTCCCAAAAACCCTCTACTGAGAACCCTTTCGAGGATGATGTTCTCACCCCCTACATTTTTCCCCTTTCAGGATTTGGGCGCAGAAGTTATGAAGAGTTTAATTATTTGTTATTGAGATGCTCTGTATTGCTTTAGATTATTATTTTTGTACCCTCGCCTTTATCTTGATATATTCTGTGAGAGGGATAGAAATTGTACTGGATAATGTTTGTAATATTATTTATATATATGTATGTGTATATATATGGATGTACTCTTTATGAGTTTCTATAAGTTGTATGGTATGTATGGACGTACGTTGTATGGCGAAAGTATTTTTGGGAATGGTATTACGGTTTAAAGTTTTTAAACAGGCTCATATTTTAGTATTAAATAGTATAAGTGTCGTCGTAATGTCCAAGCTATCAGAGTTGCGCAGCCGGAAGCGTGAGCTTTGGTAGTTAGGGTGTTACAGTTCTATCATGAGCAGTTGCATGAAACTGAACCATTGATATCACCAATTTTCAGTTAGATCGGTTCGACTGGCCAGTCTGGTCCGATTTTCAGAACCATACTAAATACATGAAATTATATTAACTAAAACTGAAAACTATGTGTATGTATATTTTAGTATTCTATCATATGGTATTCACATTTAATAGTAAAAATCGATAGATAACAAAACTAAAATGGTGCAAAACCTTTTTGTTGTATATTTTACCATACTCATTTTATTTATCAAGTCTTGTCCTATGTCAAATCATGCTACTTTGTCTTACTATGTTTTACTAGTGAAGAGTTACGTGCGATGCATGGGTATAATAAGTTTAATGAAAAATATTTAATATTAAAATATTGTTAGTTTAAGTATTTATCATGAATCTTTTATATTAAATTAGATCATAAGAATAAAAATATATAATTTTATCTTTTTAAAGAATGCAAGAGTATATAAGATAAAATTTGTGAACAAAATAATTTAATAAAAGTTAATAATTGTATAATAAAAGTTGTGAACAAAACAATTTAATATTAACATCTCATAAAAATTTTAACTATAAAATTAAAATTTTAATAAACAAATTAGTAACCCGTGTCATATAATAGACGTGGATAATTTTAATAAATTTCAAGTTAATAATTTTTTTATGAACATATTCAAAATAGACGTGGATTTTTATAAGCTTCCATCAAATTTGAGAATGAATATGATCATATACAACAATAATTTTCCATGATTCTATCCTATGATTGTTTTGGGTACGGGATTTTATCATATAATTACATATATGAGTGAATTTTATATAATTTAACAAAGTTTTTAATTAACAAAATAAAAAGATTAAAATGCTACGAAAAAATAATTTTTTTATAACTCTTGTGGAAGAAAATTAATTTAACTATTAGTCGAATATCATTATAAACAAATGAAAGATGAGATGTTATCTAAACGTAAAAAATAAAAAGTCTTTTTGTATGGAATGAAAAAAGAATTAATAGTAAATATTATTCACATAAAGATATCAATGAACATAACATTATTATCATCCAGAAAGTATACCAAAAGAGTAATGATAAGAAAAATTATTATTCGCATGCAAATAAAATTTAGATTTCATTTATAAAGCAATCAATCTCAAAATAAGTATATAAAAAAACTACTATATAAAAATCTCTCTATATGTTAATACAGAAAAAACTACTAAATAAGTCTTTGCTTTTCGGGAGGGATTCTTTCTTTATCCTAAATTTTAGCCTTGACATTATCAATCGTTTCGAAACTTTAATTTCCGCCTCCATAGTGATGATCTTTCTCGTTAAGGTTTTTACAAAGATTTTCATATGTTTAAAACAAAAGCCACAATTTTCAACAATCCAGAGTATATAGACATCAAACTGAAAATTAAATTACAACCCTATTCGTAACAAAACCATAATTGTAACTAGTTCAACCATTTCAGAAACCATTACTATGACAAAACACCTAAAAACTACAAACCAATCAGTAGACTCACTGATTTAATTTTATTGTCGAGTACTGCTGTTACAGTGTTAGAGAGCGAGAGCAAGATTGATGAGAAGGAAAAATTGAAAAACATGATTGCGACGATAATGAAAATATACATATACAAATGATTTTTTTAAATCAATTTCCAATTAAAATTTTAAATTTGAAGCACTAAATTTTTCAGATTAAACAAATAATAATTATTTACATAATTTATCTAATTAATTAATTAAAACACAAAATAACAAATATGCATATCTGCTCGGGCCACCAGTTAGATGTCACTGCTTTGTTTTGGTCGTTGCTGATGAGCTCTCTGCTTACCTAGTCTCCTAGTCTCATTGCATGTGTTCTCTGTAGATGGCACTCAGTTTTTTCATCGATTTACTCTCTTCCACCATTTCCTCCCCTGTATCCACTACCATGACGTCGATAAACACTACGCACTTGGCACAACATTATGAAATGACGGAGAAAGGTTATCCGGTGACAAAGATATTTAAAGAAGAAGAAGAGGAGGAGGATGAGAAAAAAATGGAAAAAGATAATGAGAGAGAATATAAATGATAAAAATAAATATTTTTAATTTTGATTTTGAATTTAAAATTTGAAATTTAAAATTTTTCGGGAGTGCATACATGTAAAGTAAACTAAAAAGAGAAGATAAAGAAATCAGATACTGTCATGAAAATTGTGGTGTAATGAGAATAGTTTGATGTAGGGATGTTATTGTAATAAAGGTTATGGTCATGAAAATTGTGGTGTAATGAGAATAATTTGATATAGATATGAACCTAGTAAATGACACGTAAGAACTTTACTATGGGAATAACCTTTTTTTCAATATATGTTATTATCAAGATGTAACAACCTCACGCTTAACTTTCATATTCTAAAAAAAAAAAAAAAAAAGAGAAAAGCATATCAATGGGAAAAAAGGCAAAGTAGAGAATTAAAATCATTACCATTATTTCTATTATGGGTTCATTGTATATTATAAGAAAACAATGTCAAAAGGAACAAAATAGAACACTGAAAAGAACAAAGAATATACCAAAAAAATAATTATTAATAATGGTTGTCAAGTGATACAAAATAAGCGTTATATATAAAGATTCCAACAACATTAGCAAAAATACAAAGATCACTTTATTCATATTATGACTTCAAATTCTTTTGTAAAGAAGAAATTGTGATTATTTAAAGAAAAAATTCATATGAATAAACTACTAACTAATTCAATAGACCTAAAATATTGTAGAAACAACAACAGCAAACATACTAATCATAAAAGAAGTTGTTTTTCAATTGTCCATAGACAAATCAAGTTCAATGAATTGTACAATTTGTGTTTTAAATTGATCTGTCTCTATATGGATCATTATTAAATTAATTAACTAAAAGATTTTACTATCAAATCAATCCAGGAATTAACCCATGCCATGCATGGGAATGTAGAAAACAATTAGATACATGAATAAATAATGTTTTTGCAAATTTAAGAAAATGGTTGCTGAATAGAATTTCGAAAATGTCTTAACTATTTAGCTTTACAATTATATGACCTTATTGAATAACCGCATGCTTTAAAAATAAGAACCAATGTTGATTATGCTATTTGCTTACCAAATTTGAAAAAGCAAAATTGTTGATACAATCTCGTTACGTAATCAACAAGAATTCTACAAACTTCTGTCAACTTTTTGTCGCTGTGTCTTTTTTATTGGAAGTGTTTTTGTGGATATGTCTCCTGGATATGTCCCCTTATGCATGTGTCTTTTAGTGGAAGTGTTTATCAAATTGAGAAGGTGAAAACGAGATAGAGGGAGCATGCTGCGATGGACGGCGACGATGCAGATTGCGAGGGGGAGGGTGCCGCAGTGGTCCTACAGAGGAAAAAATTACTCTTGCAAAGCACGCGTTGCGGCGACGGAGATTGGTTGCGGAGGGCACCGGCACTGCCTAGAGGATCGTCGGGGTGGAGGCCGCAGCAGCGACGCAGACGCAAACCACCACACGCATTCCGAGCAATGCAACTAACGGCGCGATGCAGCAGCGGCAGCTCCACGGGAAGGGGGTTTCGCATAGCGGTGAAACGACGGTGGTGAAGGACGAACGATGTGATGACGAAGATGACAGTGCGTCGAACAGTTTGCACGGCATTCTGGTGAGGGCATAAGTTCGAGGACACTGTTGATGACCGGAGAAGGTAATAGAGGATTGGGGGTAGCGTAACTCTTGTTGCTTCACGTTGCAAACACTCCCAGCAGTTACAATCCAAATTTTCAAATTTCTAATTAATTGATATCAATACCTTTCTAATTTTAATTTGAAAATAATAAATTATTATTGTTGTCAATAGTTGCCAGATTTATTCTTGGTTTCCTATACTTTTCTGTATTGATATTCATAAAATATTGATGGAAAGGTAGGTATTTAAATATACATGCACATCAAGAAAAAAAACTATGATAGAATGCATAATATAATCATGTGAAAGAAAAGTGGAAAAAAATAACTTGTATTTATATTGAAAATATATAAGTCATATCAATAAATGAAGAATAAAAAAAACCAATAAATATGTATATATAAATTGTTAGTAGTATAGTTACAAAATTACACCAGATTGTTGCTCCCTCATTACAAAATCATAGGTTTCTTTCTAGCAATGAATTCATTTAGTTCATGAGTACAGTAAAGACTGCTCATAATATCACAGATAACTCAATAAATATACTTTCTACTTTTCAAAATAGCTACCAGTTCGGACAAACTAATATTTAGATACATTAGAGGTATAACTAATTATATAGGAGAAAGAAATAAAAAAAATCATCAAGTTGAATTCACATAGAATTCACATACCTTTTTATATTCAGTTTCAAGATCTTCCTTTCAATGTTGGAGTCCCGATATCTCGACTATTAATTTCCTAAAAAAGAAGGAGCGAAAAAAGAAAATCAACAGTCTCCCAAGGACCAATGAATGCTCAGAAGCGACGTTGAATGGGTTCCAACTTTTAAGCAATGTTCAACAATTAATGGCATGTAATGTAATAATTAAGTTACCATGAAATAGTTGACAAATGCTTCCCCTTTTTGCCTGCAACTGCCAAAATTTTAGCAGGTGGATAAGGAACTGAGAATAAAAAGGAAATATAAGTACAATCATTCTGTAAAAATCAGACAAAATAATTATATCATTTGGAGTTTTAACTTAATTAATGCCAGACATTAGCATAGTTTGGATGAATGTTGTAGACGACAAGGGTTCTACCATCTGTTTCTACCATCTTCAAGTTGTTTTCCAACAAAAATAAGCCTTTGCTGGTCAGGAGAGATTCCTTCTTTTTCCTAAATTTTAGCCTCAACGTTATCAATTGTATCGGAATTTTAATTTCAACCTCCAGGGTGATAGTTTTTTCTGGAAGGCTTTCACGAAGATTTACATCTGTTTAAAACAAAAGCCTCAGTTTTCAACAACCCAGAGTACATAGGCATCAAACTGAAAATTAAATCACAACCCTATTCGTAACAAAACCATAATCGCAACTAGTTCAGAAACCATTACTATGACAAAAACACCCAAAAATCACAAACTAATCGCGAGACTCACTGATTTGATTTTGCCCTCGAATACTGCCGCTACCGTATTAAAGAGCGAGAGCAAGAGTGATGAGAAGAAAAAATTGAAAAACATGATATGTGAGGATAATGAAAATAAACATATACAAATAATTCTTTTAAATCAATTTTCAGTTCAAAATTTAAATTTTGAAACAATAAAATTTGCATATTAAACAAATAATAATCATTTAGATAATTTATCAATTTAATTAATTAAAACATAAAAAATCACAACCATGCAAATTTGCTTTAGCCACCGGTTAGATCTAACCGCTCTGTTCTGGTCGTCGTTGTTGTGTTCTCTACTTTCATAGTCTCACTGTATGTACTCTTTATGGCCGCCACTCACTACTTTTCAACGATCTACTCTCTTCCGCCGCTTCTTTCTCTGCATCCATCACTACAACATCGATAACCACCACGAACTCCACCGCAACTATTGCGACCACCATCCTCCACCACCGTAGCAGTCAACACCTCATCCACCACCGTAATCCTACCACTACCATTGGCGTTGCCTCCAATAAGACTACTCCCCTGAAGGTTGGAGCCATCAGGTACAGTGACATTGTATAATGACATCCTCTACCTTGGTGCGTACACAAACTTTATAATCTCCACATCCCACTTGGATTAGGAACAATAAGAATCAGAACAAGAACAGAATCGGTGAATAGAAAAATGAACTGAAGATGAGGAGAAAGACAAAAAGTGGAAGAACTGAAGATGAAGAAGAACTGAACGAGAAGAGGAGGAAGAGAAACAAAAAATAGAGTGATAACAAAAATGATGGACATTGCATATTATGATATCTTTGAAATATTTTGAATTTGAAAAATTTTGAAATTTAAAAAATTTGAAATGAAGTAATAGTAGACATAATTGGATTGTGAAATGAACAAAAGGAAATGCATGAAAATGAGTAGTTTTGGGAATGGACCATATGTATTAGGAGGGACGTTGGAAAGAGTTTGTGAGAAATAACTTGGTGAATGACACGTAGAAATTTCACTATGGAAATAACCTTCTTTTCAAGGAATGTTATAGGATGTTTAATTGTATTGTTCTGTCCTATCATGTTCGCATATGATAGAAAAAACTTATGATGAACGAAACTAAATGTGTTGAATTATATTAAACTAAACATAAAATCATATGTTTGTATATTTCAATGTTCTGTCTTATCGTGTTAGAATTTGATAAAAAATCAATAGAAAATAAAACTAAATACCTTAAGTTATATTTACCAAAAAACCATGCGTCCATGTATTTTACGAGTTAAGTTTTAAAGTAGTCTTTGAAGTTGTACTAGAGCCTTAAAGTGTCCCTGAAGTTAATAGTTACTTTGTCCTCGAAGTTACATTCCAAAACTCAAAGTAGTTCCTAAGACAACTTTCTATCCATAATTTGTCATCGGAAAGTTGAGTTGGGCCAATTCCTGTCATGATGGCAATGAAATGACGGTTTTGAATTTTAAAAAACAGAAAATCCCTAATGGGCTAATGGCATTCGAGGCCCCCTCCCCAACCCTACTCTCTCAGACTCACATCATTAACCACAGGCAAAGACAGAACTTCCTCAACTTCTCTGTCGCTGCCTCTCACCGGCTTCCATTTTGGCACCACGCTACTCGCCTCCTCCCCAACCTAGTTTCTCACATTCACAACACTCAAACACGACAGAAGCATAGCACAAATCCTCAACCTTCCCTATCGTCATCTCTCGCCGGCCTCTATCTCGTTGCCATGCCGTCGTCGTCCCCGTTTCCTCTGTGTCACCGTATCGTCTCGTTTCTCGCGCTTACTGCTCGTTGCTACTTTCCTCTCTACTCGTCGCGTGTACTGCACATCACTCACTACAGCCTCCTTCTCTACTTGTCGCTGTCATTGCTTGCACATCTACGCTTTTCTCTTATCTCCTATCTGTCTCACTACAACAAATTCGGACTGAGGCAACTCTTCGAAAACGTTGCCTATAATAAAAAAAACTGTTGCCTTTAATCAAAGACAACATTTTCTGACAAAACGCAACGCTTTTGGGGGATTGGCTCTACAGCCATTACCTTTGGTCTAAGACAACTCCTTTTGTATCAAAGAGAACCATTTTTATGGCAACCTTTAAGAAACGTTGCCTTTTCTACTAAAAAAAGTAACTTCATGTAAGGGTTACCTTAGAGGACCCAAACACAATGCTTTAATAAAGACTTTATGGCAACAATTTTGACGAGTTGTATTTTCTAATACATAAAGCAACACTTGTCCATGTTTTTTAAGTTGCCTTTTTAAATACCTAAAGCTACACTTGTACAAGTTTTTTCTGGTTGTTTTTTCATATACCTAAAGAAACACTTGTCTAAATTTATTTGCGGTTGTCTTTTTTGAATACCTAAAGCAATACCTTATTGAGTTTTTCTTGGATTCTCTTTTTTTATATATAAAGCAATATATTTTTTACTTTTCTAATATTTATATGACATACAGTTGAAGGATCTATAGCACACACTAATAATATTTAAATATTTAAATTCAATTTAATCAATATAGGGAGAATAAGCCAATAATATGTATTGCAGGTATATAGAAAGGTGTTCTAAGTGCCAATTAACATACTTATTAGTTACCAAGTCAAAAAAATAATAAACATAAGTAAACAAAATACATATTTTTCTCATGACAAACTTGAACAAAAAAAAATAAGTTTTTTTATTTGAAACCAAAGACTTTATGCTTCACCATTCTGCTAAGAATCGGCTTTATCTCATCATAAAACTTCATCCAACTATAAGCAAGTTGCAGTCAAATTTAAATGAACAAAAAAAATATATAGTTAAAATATCAACTTAACAATAACATATATACTCAAGTGTTACAACAATTTAATACTAAGATACCTAATCATGATTTGATACATGAGTCGATAGAAAAAAATATCGAGGAATCAAATTTGAATCTTGTACACTATTTACAAACGATTTCTTAGACGATTTGCTTATATTATTTATATTTAATAATTAGTTATGGTAAAATTTAATTGTCAATATATAACCATAATATCATATATCATATATATCTATTTAATAATTACAATGATTCTTTGTTATATCTCCATGAATATTATATATAGAGTCTTTCATTTAGTGTTCATGAGCCTAAATTTTAGAACCAAAGTTTTTTGTTTTGTTTTTTCCTCCTTAACTATTTTATATAATAATAATAATAATAATAATAATAATAATAATAATAATAATAATAATAATATATTCTTCATTTTTTAAATCAAAATCATCCTTTTCAATTAGAAATTTGTCATTCTTTTATGAATCCAATCTTACTTTTAGTCTTTGAATTATATAATGAGTATTCTTTCTTAATTTTATCTTTTGTCCTTATAGCAAAATTATTTTTATCTTAATAATTTATAATACATCAGAGGGATAACAGATGATGATACTTATTTAACAAGAGAATTATCTAAATTTGCATAAACTTTACATATTCAATCCGATCAAATTATTTTTATTAGTTGTCATTACAAAAATATTCTAATATATATGTATCGAAGATCTATAATTGAATAATTTAGATATTATTTAAATAACTTAATTCTAATATTAGGATTTAGTTAGTTTAGTTTTAAAAAAATTTAAAAGTTGATATCACTTTATTAATTAATTCTATTTAATTTAGATATGTAATATTTATTTTTTAAAATTTAAATTCTATTTTTTTATTATTTATGATTTATTTTATCAGTAATATATCCAAATAATTGAGTGAAAAACAAATGCTAATACAATAATATGTCATATCATTTTAATATACTTTCAATCTATTAATAATAAAAAAATTGAATCATTTAAAATAATAATAATATTTCTTTGTCAATAATACTAATTGTGTATATAAAGAAAAGAGTGCTCTAAATAGTAAATAAGTGTTTTACATAATACTTAGTATTATGTATATCAATATATTATATAACATTAATAACTAATATTTAATAATTAAGGATATTAATATATTCTTATAAAAAAGATAATATTTAAATATTATTAAAATTAAAATATTTGTATTATTTAATAATCAAGAATATTTATATATGATTATATTATTAGGAAAAAGATAATATCTAATTTAATACTAATTATACTAAACTTAAATTATACAAATTATACTATAATCATATATAATTACATGTTTTTAAATTAAAAAATTAAATTATTATATCATTAATTAATAATTTATTTTTTAATTTAACATTATTATATTAAAAATATATATACTCTAATTAAAGGACAAATATGTTAGTCTATTCAATATAATTTTTAAACTAAATTTGAGAATAAATATATATACTCTAATTTTCAAATTTTTTTACTATTAGAAATCTGATGATTAGTTTGTTTTAGGTAATTATTTTGATATTATGTTTCTTGATGTATTATGTATGATTTTATTTTGATATCCTTTATTATATTATTAATTAATTATTTTTTCTAATCTTAAAAGCATTATACTTACAGAAGAAACATATATATTAACATATGATTATGAAAAAGATAATATTTATATATTATTAATTAAAGTTAACATTTATGTATTAATATTTTAAATTAACTATTGGTATAGTAGCAACCTTATGATTATATTATTAGAAAAAAAAATAATATTCTAATTTATTTTTAATTATACTAAACATAAATTATAAAATTATACTACATCGTACTTAATAAATATTTGTTCTTAAATTTGTGAATCAAATCATTATATAATTAATTAATGATTTATTTTATAATTTTAAAAGTATTAGAATTAAATGTATCGACTTTAATTCAAAGATAAATATGTTAGTCTATTAAACATAATTTTAAAATTGAATATTGAAAAAAAATTTTAATTTTTTTATTGTTAAAATTTTTGTGATTAGTTTGTTTTAGGTAGTTAGATTTTATTTTTTGATGTATTGAATATGATTTTATTTTTATCATTAATTAATAATTTTTTTTTCTAATGAGCACTATACTTACAGAAGGAACGCGCATATTCATATCAATATATGATTATGAGAACGATAACATTTATATATTATTAAAGTTAAAATCTATGTATTAATATTTTAAATCAATTAATCATATCAACCTATATAATTATATTATTAGAAAAAAATAATATTCTAATTTATTATTAATTATACTAAATATAAATTATACAAATTATATTATAAAATATATAATTATTTGCTTTTAAATTAGAGAATTAATTTACTATATCATTAATTAATAATTTATTTTCTAATTTTAAAAGAATTAAAATTAAATGCATAGACTCTAACGGAAAAATATATTAATCTATTAAGCATAATTTTAAAATGAATATTGAAAAAAATAATATTTCAAATTTTTTATTGTTGAAAATCTTGTGATTATAGTTTGTTTTAGGTACTTAATTTGAGAGTTTATTTTTTAATGTATTCGGTATGATTCTATTTAGATGCTCTTTACTATATCATTAATTAATATTTTTTTTAATCTTAGAAAAATTATATTTATGGAAGGAATGTGTATATTAATATTTATATATTATTAAAATTAAAATACATGTAATAATATTTTAAATCAATTAATAGTAAAAAAGTATATGATTATATTATTAGAAAAAATATAATATTCTAATTTGTTATAAATTATACTAAATATAAATTATACAAATTATGTTACAGTCATATATAATTATTTATTATTAAATTAGAGAATCTAATTATTGTATCATTAATTAATAATTTATTTTTTAATTTTAAAAGCATTATAATTAAATGCATAGACTGTGATTAAGGATAAATATATTAGTCTATTAAACAAAATTTTTTTAAATAAATTTTGATAGTAAAGTAATATTTCAAAATTTTCACGGTTGAAAATATCGTGATTAGTTTATTTTAGATATTTATTTTGAGATAGTTATTTTGAGATTTTATTTTGATATTCTTTATCATATCATTAATTAATAATGTCTTTCCTAATCTTAAAAGTATTGTGTTTATGGAAGGAACGTGTATATTAATATATGATTATGAAGAAAAGATATTTATATATTATTAAAGTTAAAATATGTGTAATAATATTTTAAATCAGTTAATAATAGAAACATATGTGGTTATGTTTTTAGGAAAAATATAATATTTTAATTTATTACTAATTAAAATAAATATAAATTATACTATAATCGTACATAATTATTTGTTATTAAATTAGTGAATTAAATTATTATATTATTAATTAATAATTTTTCTTATTTTAAAAATATTATAATTAAATTCATAAACTTAGATTAAGGAGTAAATATGTTAATCTCTTAAATAAAATTTTTAAATTAAAATTTGATAATAAAATATTATTTTTATTTTTTCTCTGTTAAAAATCTCGTAATTAATTTATTTTAGGTAGTTATTTTGAAATTTTTTTCCTAATATGTTAGGTATAATTTTATTTTGATACTCTTTATTTTTTTTACCTACGCATAGATGTTTTAAGAGAGTACAACTATTAAAAAAAATAATATTTTTAATAATATTAAATATTTTTAAAATTTATTTTATACAAAAATACAAATATAATAACTTCTTATTATGACTACAAATAATTAATATATGACTACGAGACAAATAATATTCTAATTTAACATCAATTAAATTGATCATTAAGTTATTATTATAATTAATGAACGCGAAAAGAATAAATTAAATATGATTTGTATTTTCACAATTTGTATGACACTTTTAAATTATTAGTATTTTTATCCGTAATAACATTACGAGAATATACATTTTTTAAAATTACGGTTCACTTTGTTCTGACAGTATAGATTATGCATGGCACAAAAAATTTATAAAATCAAACTACTCTTACAAAAAAAATTGTAGATTGACAAAAGTCTCTGGTTAAAAAGACCAAGGTATTTATAGATAAAAAATCAAATAATAAGATTTTTAGATTTTTTATTTTTATATGAAAAAGTCTAATTTTTTATTAATAATTAATTTTAACATTCGTTATCTAAATTTTGAAACAATTTAGCATGTATACTTTTATATTTAATTATGTGTTAAGTTTGTTGGACAAATAGAAATAATTAATTTTTATACTTGTTATTTAAAAATAGTATTTTCTCTCTCTATATATATAAAAATATAATTAGATATTAGCAAAAAAAAAGTATACTGATAGTTATAAAATTAACTCAAAACTAATTTTTTTGAAATAATTGAATCTTGATTCTAACTTTTAATTATAACATTAATATTCTCTCCAAATTATATGTAATAAATATTTGAAAGAAGAGAAATAAGCAGTGAAAATTTAAAATTAAATAAAAAATTAAAAAAATATGTATATAATAATAATATTTTTTATTTGAATTATATTATTTTGCTAATTTTGTTTTCTGTAGAACAAAAATGTAGAAAAAATAGAGAATAAGAGAAAAGAGAGAGAAAGATAAAGATGAAAAATGAAAGTGAAAGTTTGTTAATTTTGGAAGAAAAATTTTTATTTTAATTATAATAAAAAATATCGGATGACATATTTTGATTTGTCAAATTACTAATATAAAATATAAATTATATATAGAATAAAAATGGTAGAGAGAAATAGAAAAATGGAGAGAGGTAGATGAGAAAATTTTAGGAAGGGAGTTTATTAATTTTGGATTAGAATATTTTTGCTCAATTTTAATAAAAAAGTGTCATGTGACACATTCGATTATTAAATTAGATAGTAATATATGATACATAATATAGGTATATTTCAATTTCAATTTTAATATTTTAATTTTAATTTTAATACAATTAAAGAATGTCATGTTGCACATTTTGATTGTCAAATTAGTAATTAGTAATTAGTCATTAATATTAATAATGATATATAAAATAGATAGAGTAGTTGATGGAATGAGAGAGATAAAGAAAAGAAGATGGAGGAGGGGAGAACTCTTTAATTTTGGAGAAAAAAATTTGATTTTAATTACAATGAGGGAGTGACATGTGGCGCATTGTGGTTGTAAAATTAGTATGAAGGAGAGAAGAATTCTTTAATTTTAGAGTGAAAGATTTAATTTCAATTACAACGAGGGAGTGACATGTGGTATATTTTGATTGTAAAATTAGTAAGGAGGAGAGGAGAATTCTTTAATTTTAGAGAGAAAGATTTGATTTCAATTGTAATAAAAAAGTGACATGTAACACATTTTGGTTGTAAAATTAGAAGAATATAATAGATAATAGATTAATACCTAACAATAAAACATTCAAATCCTTTAAAGTAATAATAAGTTGCAAATTCATTACATCAAATTCGTAATACTAGAGAGACAAAAAAACTGTCCAAACTTATCTTATTTAATATATATCATTAATTATTACTAAAATTAATAAATATTAAATAAGATAAATTATAATTATTTTAACTTTTTTTTTTTACTACCAAACATCTCCCGTCATTAAATTTCCAAAACTTTTGCTAAATTTTCCATCAAAAGTTGCAAATTTATAGAAGAAAATCCAATAGATGGATATAAAATCAAAAGCATTGAAACCAAAAATGAATGCTTATTTATTACATACCAAAAAAAAAAGGAGATATTTATTCTATAGATTTTATGAAAAAATTTTCCAAAGCCGCAAATTTATTTCATCCATTTTTTAAAAAAGAAACAACAAAAAACCACGATTCTCAACTATATAAGTGTTCACATAGTCATATATCAATTGCTCATAATCCCAAACTTGTAAGAAATTTTTTGTAGTCATGCGTCCACCAGTTAGGAGTAGGGTCAGGTTTCAAATAGGGCAGAAAGTGGAGGTGTGTGGTAAAGAAGAAGGGTTTTTTGGTTCTTATTATGAAGCCACCATTGTTTCATGCGTTGGTAGCTGCTACCTTGTCCAATATAAAAACCTTCTAAGTGCTACTGAGCCTAATAAGCCTCTCGTTGAGATGGTGAAACTTAAGGACCTTCGCCCTATTCCATCGGAAGATCTTGGATCTCATGAATTCATTGTTAATCAAAATGTTGATGTATTTGACAATGATGGTTGGTGGGTTGGAAAAATTACCAGTAAGAGGGGTTCCAGATATTCTGTGTATTTTTCTTCCACTAATGAGGAGATTGTTTATCCTTCTTCCCAAATTAGGGTTCACACAGATTGGATTGATGGGTCGTGGGTATATCAGGATGGAAATCAACAATGAATATACAGTTGGACTTTCTTTCCCGTTTCTTGAACATGAATAAATAAGATGTCATGATGAATAAGTTCTTGTTATTTTTATTTCTTATGTTTGATGTAATTGGGTTGGGGAAAGAATATGTAGGTTGAAATTTGGATGTGCTGCTTTAAGCTTATTATGTCTCTTTTTATATGTATTAATAAATGAATGCGTTGTTTTCTATTCGATCTGCACTGTACTCATCAGATCGGATCAGATACGATATTTGCATTTTTTTAAGTTGGATCCGATATCGGGTATATCGGGTATATTCGCATAATTTAATAAAATTATTTTAAAGTTCTTTTGACTCTAAAAAATCTATTTTTTCCACCTGTTTAAACTTATTTACTCCTAAAATATTATCAATAAAAGTTCTCTCGAATAACAAAAGAAAAATAATAATACAAGATCTAAGTTTAATTATTCTAAGTTAAAGTACAACATAAAAAATTAAAAACAAGATATTATAAAATTCATAAAATAACATACTAAAATTCATATCACATTAGCGTTTACTTTCTTAAACTATGCTATTTATATGAGACATGCGGATATGCGAATTTGCGGATCGGATCCGCGAATATCACTGCCAAATTTGCAATCCGATCCTACCATAGTATGGATCCGATTCGATCCGATCCGATAGCTTTGTGGATTGGATAATATCTATAAAATTCGAATCGAATGCGGATAATTAACGTAAATATGCGGATATTATTCGATCCATTTGCAACCTTAATAGTTATACTGTGACTTTGCCAGTGTGTGATATTTTTGTTCATTTTTAGTGCATTTTTTAGTTAGTAGAAGTGTCAACAACATCAAATATGATAATATCTATCATTTCTTGATATATAACAAGTTCTAGAGGCACAAAATCAATCTTGTATACATCAATATATTTATTTATTATTTTTTTATATTTTAAATGAAATATTTTTTATAAAACTAAAAAAATGATAAATAAATATATTGATACTTTCATAGTTAATTTTGTGCTTCTAGAGCTTGTATTTGTTCTACAGATTATCGATCTTGTTCTTGTACTGCTGTTATATAGGACATTCCATTAATTATTTAATTTTGACCTCAGGGTGGGACTACATCAAAGATAAATAAAATTTTTTGGATTCAAATAGGATACTTTAAACCTTAAAGATAAAAACAGAATTACGTCCAAACGTAGAAAACTAATTTAATACTTTATCATTTTTTTTAAGCATAATCACATTCTAAAACGATGATATTGTAGCATAATAAAATTTTGAAATGATAGATACTGTGGAATGAAAGAGTGTAATATATTATTCTATATGTGAATGTGAAATCACCTCTTTCTTTCATAGATTAATTCTTTAAAATTTATGATAGCATATTAGAATTTATCATTTTAGGTATAATATCTACCATTTATTACACACACACTCTCTCTAATTCTTTGAAATTTATGATAGCATATTAGCATTTATCATTTTAGGTTTACTATTTACCATTTAGTACTTTACACACACACTCTTTCTCTCATGTATATAATTTTCTTTTTTTTTTAATCAAAGATAGAGAGACTTGAATCCACAATCTCTTAAGTGAATATAAAGAGACTATGCCATTTGAACTATAACTCATTGGCCTCTTCCATATATATAGTTATACATAAGAATTGTGTTAATGTAATACCTAATATGTAGTATACATAATTTTTACAAGGGTGTTCTATTCTCATTCTCATTCATTTGTTAATTTTAATTAATGATTACACACTTTCAATTCCATCTACAATGAAACATAGAATTTCATAGAAATATTCAATTGATAAAATTAGACATGAATGTATTTAGAGATTAATCTGTTAAATATTATAGTAAAATGGAAATCGATTTATAACTTAACAAATTTCAAGAAGAATGATATCTAGTAATATTAGTGATCATAACTTATTAGTAATAAAAATCAAAAGAATACATTTGTGTTTTCATTATTTATTAATAGTGTTATCATCTTAATGATTTAAAATAGAATAATACTACACATATAAATCTATTTATTAATCAAGTCTAATTAAATTGATCTAATAATATAACAAAAAGCAGTTATAACTAATATTATTTTAACTCTCATTATGTAATTTAATTAGACTTAATTCATAAAAAAACTTAAACGTGTAATATTACTCTTTAAAATAAACGAATAAAATGAGAATAAAACTAGTTACAATCTTAATAATTATAATTTCTTTTTTAATATCTAGTCATTATTTATTCTTTACTTTTTATTTGTATATAAATAATAGAGTAATATTAGATAACCCAATTTTTTCAATTAATATCAGTCAACTTCTTTAAAATTATTTGATTATCCTAAATTTTAAATTATAATCCTAAATTCTAAAGTTTGCTAATATTAATTAACTAATTAAAATTTTATTTTTCATGCTTTCTCTCAATATGATATTTTCTTATCAATATATATTATGCTATAAATAATAAATCTATGATGCATATTCAACCTTTTCTTCCAAATTTAATGTAAGTAAAGACTGATTTATTTGGTCTTTGGCATAAGCAAGCAAATTCTTATTCTTATACATGCATGCCAACTCAAACAGACAGAAATTTATTTTGATGTTTCTTTCTCCAAAGAAGGATTCGATGCTTCCATATCTTTTGAACTTTATTTTGCTGAAAATTAATTAATTAGATTAAGCTTATGCTTAATATATAAATAGTTGGATATTTATCACTAAACATGTTAAGCAATATTATATATTTTGCTGTAAATATTAACGTCAACAATCAACAAATCATGCCAGTTAATGTCTTATCCACTGAAAGAACAATCATCTAAGATAGAAACGATAAAGAAAAAAAAAAGAAAGTAACAAAATTTAATTCAAAAGGTTCTTCAGTTCACCTATCCCTTGTCTATTTGATGTCTTTGATATCAAATATCTAGTTAGGCATATATCTTATTTGGTGGTAATAATTTGAAGTTTAATACCAGTTAATGAAAAAACAAAGAGGCAAATATCTTTGATGGTAATAATTTGAAGTTTCAATAATGAGTATATATACCTCATCAATGATGAGGGATCAAATATTATTATGGTTGAGAGAGAAAAAAAAAGAGAGAGAAAAAGGTAACAATTTTTTTGTATGCCTAACTATGCTTTTATGCCTTTTTATGTACATTAGATGTATACTTTTGATGCTCATCACAACCCATAGAAAAAATTCTTGACTTAGAAATTCTGTCAAGAACAAAATCCAAAATAATATATTAGAATCTTAAAGTAGAGTTATAAAATACATAACAAAAAAAAGGTATTTTACTGTTTAATCCATTATAGCTGAAACATAGAAAACTATAATGATTGAGTAATTAACGATTAGAAACAACTAAATTCAACTATAAATAACTAACACAGCAATAATTAGCAACTTAACAATTTAACAAACTAATAACATAGCAGCAAAATTTGAAAAACACAGCAACCAGCAGCAAAAAAAAAAAATTTAATAAATTCAGCAAAAAATAACTTACACAGCAAGCAAAAAATTGAAAGAATACATTAAAACATTAAAGCTATCAGATTTAAAATTATCAAATTACAACTTAATAAAACCCTAAACCTCAATTTGGTTGTTAGCTTAGAAATTTGGTACATTATTGGGTGAAGGAGTCAGAGAAAAAGGGAACAAACATACTTGAACATGTAGACAGTGACGGAATGGAGCAGCAGCTCCGGCGGCAGCGCGGTCAGCCATGGCTTCCTCCGGTGACTACCCAAATAGTGGCGACGACGAAGGAGCAACGGCGACGAGAGGCACGAACGGCGGCAACTCCTCCTTCTGTGCACTAGCCTGCGTTCTCTTCTCCCTCTCTTTTTTAATAGCGACGCGACGACGACACTGAACGACGACAACGACGATCTTGACAGCAGCTACGGCGTGCGACGATCCCTCCAGTGGCGGCGTGGATTGTAGTGGCCCCCCTCCGCTCTCTCGCTTTTGGCTTGACGACGTCCCTCTCTCTCAACGTTTCCTCCCTCTCCTTCTCAGTTCTGACAATGACAATAGCGTCGGCCGCACCTAGCCTCGTCGGCGCCGTCACCTCCCTCTATTCTTCTCCCAGCCTGTGGGTAAGGGGGGTGAGGGGATAAGTGTGAGCGAGGGATAGGATTGTGAGGGTTAGTGTGTGTTTTGAATTTTAGGATTAGGGTTGATAATTTTAATCAAATCAGGATATAAAGTATCAATTTAAGATTTAATTTAATCTTTTAAAATTTATTTTAAAAATATTATTTAATTATCAATTTGCTAATTAATTTTTAATTAAGTATTTTAATTTAAAATTTTAATATTTAAATTAAATCATATAAAATTTTCATTAATTTTTAATTATTAAAAATTTTAAATTTTAAATATATAAAATCGTGACTATAGACTCCTTTAGGTCACTCTCCAAAATCGTAACAGTAGACCCTTTTAGGTCACCCCACAAAACTGTTACCATAGAAATCTTTATGTCATTCTCTAAAACCGTGACCACAGATCTTTTTAGGCCACTCCTAAAATTGTGACCACAGATACCTTTAGGTCACTCTTCAAAACCGTGACCATAGACCCTTTTAGGTCACCCTCCAAAACTGTGACCATAGACCCTTTTAGGTCACCCTCCAAAACCGTGACCATAGACTCTTTAGGTCACCCTTTCGAAAAACTGTGACCATAGACCGTTTTAAGTCATCTCCCAAAATCGTGACCATAGATACCTTTAAGTCACCTTCCGAAACCGTGATCATAGACCTTTTTAGGTCACCTCCCAAAACCGTGATCATAGATCCTTTTAGGTCACCTCCCAAAACCGTGACCATAGGCTCTTTTAGGTCACCCATTCGAAAAACCGTGACCATAAATCCTTTTAGACCACCCCCAAAACCATGATCATAGATACTTTTATGTCATCCCACAAAACCATGACCATAGACCTTTTTAGGTCATCCTCCAAAATCGTGACTATAAACCCCTTTAGGTCACTCCCTAAAACTGTGACCATAGAATCTTTTAGGTTACCTCTCAAAACTGTGACCATAGATCCCTTTAAGTCACCTCCAAAATCGTAACCATAAACTCTTTTAGGTCACCTTTTTTTTTTTGTAAAACTGTGGCTATAGACCTTTTTTAATCACAGTAAAAAATAGTGATCATGAACTCTTTTAGATCATTTCTAAAACTGTGACCATAAACTCTTTTAGGCCACTTTTTTAAAAAACTATAATCATAGACATTTTATGACCACCCTTTTTTTAAAAACCGTAACCATAAATTTTTACCGTAACTTTAGAATGTCTATAGTTACGATTTTTTATTGTAACTAAAAAATCTGTAACCATAAATCTAAAATATTATAATGACTCCTAAAATGACATCTAACTCATCGATTTATGATGAAGCCAATGCTAAGAATCCAAAGATATGGGATGATGTGGATGTTGAGCCCAACCTCTCCATAGGAACAAAATCTTATTTGCCGATAGAATTTACTCTTCAAGCACAGTAAAAGTAGGACTAAAGATATTCTAGAACTGCCCTGAAGGCGACAAGTTGTTAAAATTGAGTGAAATCATGTTTCAATTTTTTTTTCCAATTAGTTGACTTGCTTTGAATCCTACAATATATTTATAAACATTATTTAAAAATCGATAATACCAGAAAGATAAAAAAAATTAAATTTATTTTATTTAGTATTTATTAATTATAACTATAATTAATAAATACTAAATAAGACTGTTTTGACTAATTTTTTTTTTGTTTTTCAATCATTATTCTTTAAAAATTTATGTTCTCTCGTTGAATAAATGGAGAAAAGAAACAAACATTTGATTTCAACCATATTCTAATTTGGGTTCAGATATGTGAAATACCAAAATACTTAAAAGCTAGTGTTTATAGGAAAGAAGTTTGAGTATAAAGTTGGAAATGTGTTGGACTCTAGTATTTTCCAAGAGTAATATAAACTGTTATTTCAAACCTTGAAAGATATACTTTAACTCAATACCCAAATAAGATTATTGGAAATGGAAGAGAAAATGTTATTTCTCACTTCCATTCCATTGGAAACCACTTGCTGCTTTTTTCCTCCTGGAAATATCTTATATGAGTTCCACCCCCTCTCTATGTATGATGATGATTATCTACATCTAATTACTTTTATGAAAGTCTGCATGAAGTTTGATCAAGAAGCAAATATGGCTGCCAGCCTGCCACTATCAATTCTCGCTCTATAACTCAGTTTTCATCCATAACCTGCAATAGAAACGAGGCAAAATATTAGATGATGCCAAAACATTTCAACTATTAAATGGTTTACGTAACAAAACATATTTTTTAAATTTTTAATAATTATCAAATAGTTTTTTAATTTAATTTATTTAATTTTAAAATTTTTAATTTATTATTTTATTATTCATTATTCATCTGTTGAACTTATTTTTTTAACTCTATTATTAACAATTTAATATTATATCAATACTATTTATCTTTAATCTCTTTCTCAATTTTATTTTTGGTTTAGAATTCTAACTTTAATTTATCTTTTCACTCCTAATATTAACAATTTTATAATTTATCATCAACTTATTTTTCAATTGTCCAATTTCTATAATTTGTAATTGTTTTATGAATCTTTTTCACTTTCTGTGTCATCACTCTTGGTGTTTTGTTAAATATGCATTCTTTTAAATTACAATTTTCTGCAAAACAATCTATTGAAAAAATCATCTAGTTAATTAGATAAAATTATTTTTCTCTCATCTACGGACTCAATCTATTACTAGAATTAAACAATTCTCTTTTTTTTTTTTCACAGAACTAATTTATTTATTGGAGAAAACATTCAATCAATTGAACTAAAAGACACTAAATTTATTTCATTCATTATTCTGAAAGCAATCGATTGTATAACTCAAAAATCGATTGCTATATATATATAAATCAAATCAATTAGATATTCATCTAATTAATTGGATGATAGCAACATTATAATTATGAGAAACATAAAATGTTCCAATCAAAAGAAATTAGTCTATCCAATAGTGAAATAATTAAAAATTTAACATATCCAAAAGTTATTACACATATATAAGTTTTAGAAAATTAAAATAACAAATCTGAACCGTACAAAAAAACGATAGAGGTAAGAAAGAGAGACAAGACATCATAGCAGCTAGACACACAAACACAATATAAAGAATGCTTGTTATTATATTTGTACTTCGAGTCAAAAAGCACATATATAGCCTGGATTGGGAAAACAAAAACTCTATAATTGCATTAAAACAATTATGTTCCATGATGCTGATCTCAAGAGTTAAAGTGTATAAAAATTTAATAACCATGGTAAAAATAAAAAATAAAAAGTTAGCACTAACCTGTAATAGACCGTAAATAACAATTATTAACTAGATTGAAGTCTCTAATTATTACTATCTACAGTATTAATAGATTCTAAATAGGTATCATTATAATCTAATCCATCTGCTTCATTTTTTATAACATTGTTGTTTATGTGATTATGTCTTTCTGGTGAAGGATACGTTGTTTTCTTATGTTTTTTTATGTGACAAACACTATAATTTGCCACTTCTTTTTAGATGACCGTCCTAAATTTAAAGTTCTAAAAACCAAATCGATCATTAAATTAATAGAATTAGAAGTTTAAAAGGTTAAAGATTTAATTAAGGTTCAATCCAGATTACCTCAAATATAGTAAAAATATATATTTATGTATAAAATATAAATTTATTTAAAGAAAAGTGTCTTTTGTATTTTATAATTTTAAACCAATTAACCTCTATAAAAATTATACCGATTTAACTGATTAACCAATTCTTTAACCATCTTTTGTTAATTCTTTAGTTAATTTGTTGCCAATTAATTTTTATCTGAATCGACTAGTTTGGTGGCCAGTTCTCAGAAAACATGCCCAATTAATACTATTATATATACGAGTTCAAATGCCCAATTAATAAACAAAAATGACTTTATTAGAAAATGACTTTATTCCAATAATAATAAAAAAAAAAGAAATAGTCAAAATTAAGAATTAACTTTGTATATGAAATATAATATGACTTTATCTTCCACTATTCTTTATTATTATATATATGAATCTTCCCCTAAGTTTTTTATTCTCCATTCTCCTATTTTCTCTTTAATTATTCAATAATCATCATATCTTATATTTTGGTCTAGTATAGTAGTCAACAGATAATTAATAAATAATTTGGGCATCAATCTAACTTGAATTAATTTAGTAATTAACTTAAGTTGAATTAATTTAGTAGTTAACTTAAGGTTTAATTATTTTGTAAGTCTCTATAATTTTATCAAATTTTTAATTAAGTCTCTAAATATTTTTTTAATTTAGTCTCTCTATGTTAAATATTTTTTCAATTTAGTCTCTATTGTGACAAAAATATTTAAAATAATATAATATTCTATTAGAAAAATGAATATTCTCATTATTAGGTTAGAATACCTAATTGAGTAGACCTCCATATTTTCAAAATTACAAAAGGACTCTTGGTATTTTGTCCCAAAGTCAGAAAATTCTAGCCAGCCCTAAGTTATTCTCCAAAGCTCCCATGGCTGCGTTTCTCTTCCATCCCATTTTAGTGTTGTCGTTTGTCGCTTGGCATCGTCTGTTGCTTGGCAGTCGTTGTCCATCTGCGTCATTCACGAATGCTCTACTCTGCTTTCCTTGCCTCGTTGCTCCTTGCCTCACATCGCCTTCTCGTGCCGCAATTTTGTCTCGTCCTTGCTGCCTGACTTAAGAGTGCAACAACAGGTGATTTTAATTTTTTTTTTCAATTTTTCAAAGTTGATTCCTTAGGTTTAAGCATATGTCTATTTTTTATATAATATTTCTTGAATTGATTTTGAATTTTTTTGATATAATGGTTTAGGGTTTATAATATGGATATATATGCAGGAGTTTTGTTAATTATTGAATTGATTTATGAATTAATTTTGCTGATTATGAATTTTGTTGATTATTGATTGTTGTTGCTGTGATGATGCTGGTTTATTAGGATTCTTTTTCCTTTTTTTTATGTAGTGATGGAGAATTTGGATTTCACCATAAACCTATATCATGGTGGAAAGTTTCATGATACAGGTCACGATCTAGAATATTTGGAAAAAAGGATATTGAAAGACTTGCATTTTGAGCTCGATAAATGGAGTTTGTAAGAAATAGCCAGTAAGCTAGAGAAGTTAGGGTACAAAGGTTATGTTAAGCTATGGTACTATGAACCAGACTGTCAAATGAACTTAGGATTTAGAGAGTTGATGAGCAATGGAGATGTTATGAGAATGGGTAGATTATTAGTGTCACAAACTGTTAAGCATTACTTGGTGTATGTTATTGATGGTTGTAAGAAAGGTAATGGTGTTGAAATATTTTCGAATGATAAGGATTATGTGCCAATTGAAGCTGAATATAGTGAAAGTGGTTTAATAGAAGTAGAGGTTGAAGGTGAATCAGAGCCATCTAGTGAAGAAGATAGATTTAATGATAGTGCTAATGATGGAGATCACAAGGATCATTTTGATTTTGATGTTGAAGATGAAAATGATGGTAGAGTTTCAAATGCTTTTGGGAGTTCAATGGACCGTTAAATCAAGATGACAATGATAAACTTGCTGGTGATGATGCTGCTATTCATGATGCTACTGATGGTGAGAATATTGAAATTTGGAAAATTTTCTGAGAGTTACGAAACTGAAGATATTGATAACTATGAAAGAGATTCGGATGATATGATTAAAAAGAGAAGATACCCTAAAATATAATGAGGCTGAAATGAGCAGGGACTATGAGTTTAAGGTGGGGTTGAGTTCAAGTCATTCGTTCAATTTAAAAATGCTATTAGAGAGCATGCTTTGTTGAGTGGAAGGAATATTAAGTATCTCAAGAATGATAAAGTTAGATGTAGAGTGGGTTGCAAAAGGAAGAAAGGAAAGTGTAAGTGGATGGTATTTGCATCCAAGGTTTGTGGTTCTGATTACTTTTGGCTGAAGACTCTGAATGGAAAGTACACTTGTGGATGGAATTACAGTGGTAAGCTTGCATCAAGTAGTTGGGTGTCACAGAAGATTGTTACTAACATTAGTAGGAGAGAGGAGATGAAGATTGCAACAGTAATTTAGACCATTCAGAACAAATATATAGCTAATATTTCAGTTCAAAGGCTTGTTGGGTGAGAAAAAGGCAAGAAAAGAAGTACATGGCAACGCTATTTTGCAATATGGCAAGTTGAGATATTACTATACGGAGATTATGATGACGAATTCCAAGTCTACCGCTTATATTTTAGTTGACAAGCCTTCAATTACACACCAGTCAAAGTTTATGAGGATGTACATGTACCTTGCACTACAAGAATTTGACAAATTAGCGATGAATTTTTGCGAGAAATATTTTTTGTCACTAATCCGTCACTAACTTGTGAGAAATTAGTGATGCACTAACGACAAAATTAATGAACGGTCACAAAATATTCGAACTTGAGGAAAGCGACTGATTAGCGAGAGATTCACGAGTAAGTTTGTTTCTCGCAAATTGACTTTTGTAGCTAAAAAAGAGCGAGGAAAATTTTCTCGCTAATTTGTCACAAATTAATTAGCGAGTGACAATGTTCTAGCAAATCAGTCACTTAGGGGTTCAATCGAATAAAAGTAAAGTAGAGAGGGATATTATTGTCACTATTCCATCGCAATTGTTTGATATACAATTAGCGAGAAACAATTCACACACTAGTTCGTCGCTAAATAAACTTTGTGCAAAACGTCTAATTAGTGAGGAACAATGTTACTAGCTAATCCGTCACAAAGACTTGAAATACATTTTACGATGGACAATTTCCTAGCTAATTTGTCACCAAAGTTTTTATTTTTAGCGAGCAACTAGTTTCTCGCTAATTTATCGCATAATATTGTCAAATTCAAAATTAGGATAGCGACAGAAAATAGTTGTCGCTAATTCGTCGCAATGTATAAATCATTCAGCTAGGGAAGGATTCCTTGCTAATTAGTCGCTAAAGTGGAAATACGGATATTGAGCACCTAGGACCTAAGTAGCGAGAAATTTGCGACCGTTTAACAACTGACATACTTCGTTCGCTGATTTCAAGTCGCTGATTAGCGGGCGAAATATATTTGTCGCTAAGTTGTCGCAAGTTTAGTTTAGCGAGCAACTTGACAACTGCAATTTCGTCGCAAAGCAAAAGCTATATCATACCTATTTTGTAGTAAATTACTCGTTAATCTCGTTGAAAATCCGTCGCAGAGTTATAACAAATCTAAAACTAACCAAGAAAACGTTAGAAGTAAATGATCGTAATTGAGTCACTAATAAAAAGCTTATTTAGTGAGGAATTAGCGACTGCTTAACAACTGATAGACTTTTCTCACTTATTTCATGTTGTTACTAATTTGTGAGGAAAAATATTAGTCCTTATTTAATCCTTATTTCATTTTGCTATAACAATTCAAGATTTTGAAAAATTAAATTTAATATATTTGTTAAAAATTTTATTCTAAGAAAATTGTTTTACTAAAAGTAATTAAATAAAGCTTTATGATATATATATTGAATTTTAAAAGTAATTAGGAGTCATAAATAATTTTGATAATAATTAAAATTTAAATTAATTATGTTTTTTTAATATTATCTTTAGTATTATTGGATATTTGATATAATTGAAATTGATTATTTTATATAATTCGAAATCAAATTTTGATAATGGAAAAATAATAAAGTTAAATGATTTAAATTAAATAATTGATATTTCATATTTAAGATGTACTTTATAAAATATAATTAATCTGTTCATTTTATAATTTAAATTAAAAATAATTATTTCAATTCAGCAATATCTATAATCTATACCAATATCTATAACAATATATAATGACAATACATGGATTTGGTGTCCAAAATTTCTTTCCAATATTACCTTTTTCTAATTAACTTTTCACTTAACATCAATTATTCAGTTTAAAAAAACTTTCACCAATTTTTCTCACCTTATAATCACATTATTAAAATAACTTTGTACTTTTCATCCACATCATTCTCTTCCTTATCTTATTCTCTTCTCTCAGGTCTTCATCTACTTTTATTGATTCTTTTTTGTCTCTATGTATCTTTCTCCTATTTATTAAATCAATTATGTATTGAAATAATTTTATTTTTTTTGTCTCCAAAAAATTGCAAGAAGAGAAATGATTCATAATTAAACATACCAAAAACTCAATTACAATTTATCAATAAAACCTCTATTTTTAATGATAACTATAAAAAAATGATTATTTTTTTTAATAATTTGTGAGTGATGTCAGGTAGTATGAAAGATGTTTATTTATGCTATATTAGGTCACGGTCAAGAAAAATTGAGAGAAGATGGAGTATACATTTTTTTTTGCAATTATATGGTTTACATAGATAATAAAGAATGAAGCGATTTTTTTAAGAGAAAAAAGTATACTTAATCAAATTTTGACTGAAAATAAATTATTTTATCATTTGTGAGATTCATAAGAGATAAAGACAAGGAAAAAATTAGTCTTAATTTATATAGTTTAGTACTCACTAAGTACTCTATGATACTGTATTCTGATTTTCAGTCTCAACTTTTAAAAAGTTAAATAGAGAATTCATTATATGCATACATATATTTTTTAGAAAATGAAATTATGAAATGATAAATTAAATTTCTGATTTATAATATTATTTAATTGATATATACCATTAATCATTTATTTTGTAATTTTTCTAAATAAATAATTAGTTTTACTGTTATTATATTTTTAAAAAACATATATGCAGTTAATTTTTGTGATAGGATTATAGCACTAATGTTTGAAAAAAAAATGTAACGAGAAGGAGAAATGGAGTTGTAGTAAAAAATTTAATATCAAGATCAAGTTGTAATAATAATCAAAACTTTTTTTTCATATATTTTTTCTACATAAATAACAGTTAAAAACTGTGAGAGTGTAATTTAAATTTTTTAAATGAGAAATTAAATCTAATATTTCAACTGAGAGTTGCTTTTATTAGTATTTTTTTTATTTGTAAACTATTTTTGTATTTTTTTAAAATACAACTAAACCACAATATTTATAAGATGGAATCGTACAAATGTATTTATGTTTATTTTAAAAAATAATTATTGATAAGTTTTATGTAGGTGATAAATTAAGATATTGTAACATTTGATTATTTTACTATAATTATTTTGATATTTTTCAATCAATACTTACTTTATTATTTTTTCAAATTTAAAATAACAAATTATATTACTTCTTTATTCATGTATAAAATTATTTTTATTTTAGATTCTTTACATATTCAAATTATAACTTTATTATTATGTTTATATTTCACATAAACTTGAGGATAATAATCTATATTTTCTTGGTGACATAACGTACTTGGATAAGTTTAATTTTAAAAAGTAATTTTTGATTACTTACTTACATTTCATCTCTATAAGAATATTGCATAAATAATAGAAAATAAGTGGATAATATACATGCTAATTTAGATAATCAAAATAAAATAAACTAAGTATAAAAAAGATATAAAATTTTACCTTTTATTTTGTGGTACAAAGATAATATATAATAATATAATAAACCGTAATGTTTTGATATAAAAAAATATGAAACTTTTAAGATAAAATGAAAAGATGATAATTAAGAAATATACCAGAATGATAAATTTAAATTTTTTTTTATTTTCTTTTATATAATGTTTTACTTTAAGTAATTACTTTTTATGGATAGTATTTAAATAACAAACAAAATAGTAAAAAGATTCGCATTAGTTATGAAAACTAATATCATTCTTATAACACGATCGCATTATTTCAAAACATATAACATGAAATAATAAAATATAGTTTAATTAATGTGCACAATAAAACAAACATAAAACTTATATAATAGCAGTCAAATATGGAAAGTAGTGACAATCTTCTATTCTAAGGTATTATATTAAATTGTAATTTAAATTTATAATTATTAGTTAAAAGCTTACAATAATGTACTATTTTTATTATATTAGTTAAAAATAATATATTTTGATATTATTTTTAAGGTTACTAACATTAAATTTTGATAATTTGAACAAAAACTTTTAATACTTTATGTCTTAATTTTTTTTAATTGATCAATAAAATTACTTAACATGCACATCAAGAAAAAAATATTATTTTTATACATTTAGATATTCAAAAGATACAAAAATAAATTCTTTTAATAACACTCTAACAACTCATAAACGTTAACAGAACCAATTATTATAGATCAAAGTGATAGACAAGATATAAAATTGTGATATGGTACTTGGTGATAATTAAAAAAAAGGTGGAAGGAAAAAAAATAAGAATGGAGAACAAGACAATATAACAATTGCAGTGAGACCATGACAGACATGTGTCTAGAAAATAATAGTAAAAGAAAATAATAGGGTGTGATACAATGAAAAAATATAATAAAAGTATAAATTAATAATTTAAAAATAATAATAAAATTATAGATAATTTAATAAATTGAATATAAAATTTAGAATTACACATGAAGATAAAGAATGCTTTGATATAATATTTTATCTTTGCTTCAAATTAAATACTGTTGAAAAAATAAATAAATAAACTTATATAATATTTATAAATAATTACTTTATAATTGTTTATCTTGATTTTGTTACACATAATAATATAATAATTTTTTTAATATCTTATTTAATTTAAATTTATAAATTTTATACATTTTAAAATTTAAATAACTTATAAAATTTTTATATTTATTTTTAAATATTTGTTATTCTTAATTTTAAATTATTTTATAAAATTTATAATTTTAAAAATAAAAATATAAAAATTAATCTTTTAAAAACAATAAAAATGCGGCTGAAGTGCCTGTTGAGCCGCTAATGTTAATAAATAGTGTTCCTAAAATATTTTTGATAGAACATATTTAATTTTAAAATTATTATTCTACCCTTTAATTTTACCTAAATATCTATTATATCCAAATTCTTTTATAAAATCTCTAATTTCTAATTTTAATTCATAATCAGAAATCTTAATTTCACTCAAATCCTAACCGTCGCATCTCTTCTCTTCACCGCCACACAAAAATAAAAAAGAAAAAAGGAGAAAATAGAATCAGAAAAAAAGAAAAATTTAATACTTACGTCTATTATAATATTTTTAAATTTTAAAAGATATTTTTACTAAATATAATTAATGTTGTTTGTGTTTATTAAAAACTATTTTTAATTTAATTTATCAAACATAAATATTACAATTTTTAAAAAATTATCTTTTAAAAATTAATTTTTACAAACTACTTTTAAAAAATAAAAATTTTACCAAACTATATCTGAGTAAATTTTTCCTCTCCTTTTCCCCCAAAAACACATACTACAGAATTGTTTTTTCCCTTCCCCCCTTTGGCCATCAGAATATCAGATAAGAGAAAGATTTTGTCCCTTGCCTTCGCAATTCATCTTCTAATTGTTCAAAACCCTAACCCTAACACGCCCATACTCACACTCACTCACCATCACTCACCGAGTCACTGCTGCCACCACGCCCCCTTTCACACACACACACACACACCCCAGATCCGAGAGAAAGTGTGAACCAGCGGGAGAGAAGAGGGAGACGGAGATGAGAGGGGCTAGCGAGAGAACAGAGAGTGAGAGGGGGTCACCGCCGTAACTCCGCTGCAGCCACCGGCATCGCCGTCGCAAAGCAGGGAGCCTGGAGGAGAGAGAGACGATTCGCAGACAAGATGGAGAGAGAGGACAAAGACGCGACGCAAGAGAGAAGGAGGCTGTTCCGCCGTGCACTGTCGTCGCTCCTGGGGTCGATTGAAGCCGCCGCCGCTGCTAGGGCTTGCCGTGCTTTTGTCCTCACTTTCGGCTTCTACTATTACTTCCTGTTCGTACTCCTAACCTCTCTCTCTCTCTCTCTCTCTCCAACTTTCATTTCATTCTCATTTGAATTTCAATTTCAATTTCAATTCGATGTCTCTGCAGGCACCAATATATTTGAGAAGTTGTATTGGACAGGAAGAGAGGGAAGGGGAGGGTTTGAACTTTAAACTGTAATAATAAATTTAACTCACGAACACACTCTTAATGGCCCTTTGGAAAACAATTCCTATTTTAACCAATTTGAAGTCTATTAAAATAATCTGCAGATATACATGGCTATATATTAGAGAAGAATCTTGGGTTGGATCCAAATGACCCAATTGTTCCATTTGTTGTTTTTATGGGCTCTTCAGCAACAATATGGTATGAGTTTTTCTCTCCACCAAAGTGAATTCTTTAATTTATCTATATTAGATGATTGATTCTCCCTGCAAATGCTATATTTACTAGATGACAAAGATATGCAGGGCCTTTTATTGGTTGTGGACATATGGGGGGTTACTCTGGAGATTTATCCCCTAAATTGGCAATGGAGCTTTTGGCTGGGGACAAAGATGCCACACTGATAGATGTCCGCAATGAGTCACGTGATTTTATTTTGTTTTATTTTATTTTATTTTTGGCCCTTTTATGTATAGCGGGAGAAGCAGTTTTACAATTTGTGATGCTATATTGGTGTTTTGATGCCCATTCTATCATTATGCCGAATTCTTTCAGATCGATGGTTGCCTTGTATTAAGAAAGTTTCCCCATCTTTTTGAATTTGTTGGCTTACTATTTTGATATTGAATTTGGTCAATAGTGGCTTATGTTGATACTTTTCTTTCTTTAGGATTTGCTAGAAAAAAGATGGTATTCCTGATGTAACACCCTAACTACTAAAGCTCACGCTTCCGGCTGCGCGACTCTGATAGCTCGGACATTACGACAACACTTATACTATTTAATACTAAAATATGAGCCTGTTTAAAACTTTAAACCGCAAAACCGCTTCCGAAAATTACTTTCGTTCGATAACATACATCCATAGATACCATACAACTTACAAAAACTCATAAAGAGTACATCCATATATATACATATATATATATAAGTAATATTACAAACATAATCCAATACAATTCCTATCCCTCTTATAGATTATATCAAGATAAAGGCGAGGGTACAATAAACCATAACTAAAACAATACAGAGTATCACAACAATTAAATAAGCTCTTCGTAACTTCTGCGCCCATATCCTGAAAGGGGAAAAATGTAGGGGGGTGAGAACATCATCCTCGAAAGGGTTCTCAGTAGAGAGTTTTTAGGAATTACTGTAATATGATACATGAAGATAAACCGTACCAGTGATTAATAACGGTCTTATGCCTCTTTTCAAAAACAACAGTTTACAATAAAAGTAAAGTCAGAAATCTTTTCTAAAAGAGGAACCGTTCAATCCTCAAAACATCAAAGCCTTTCAAAAAGGTTTATCTATACTGAACCAAAATAGCCTTTCATATCTTATTCCAAACCAGAACCACAAAACCGAAATCAACCATCGGTCCATCTCATTCAACCACGGCTCTAGGCCCAAACAATCCAACCACAACCAATCCACCACAATCCAACAGAGTTCCAAATGCAAACACAAGTAGGAAGATGCAAACACAAACAAACAGTTATTGCAAGTAGAACAATTAGCAATTAATCACATAGGCAAACCAAGTACAATATGCACATCCAAACAATGTCACATAGATGCATATGATGCATGCCTGTCCCTAGTGGCTGATGATATCATCTGTCGGTTATAGAGCCAACTCGACAAGTCCTGGTAGCTAACCATTGGACTGTCTCTCTGTCGTATCTCCCCAACTCGAGTATACTCAATATAAACTTGATCATAATCATGATCCATATCCATCACCCTTACTGGTGAATATTTATGCGGGTGAGCTCATCCGGGGCTTTCACAGTGCCCGGCCACCCTGACGACATAGGGTCAAAAGAGCTTCAAGTCTCAACCTGGAGCACGTGGTGGCTAGCCACTGCTTTCTCCCAGGAAAACTCTTATCTCCAATAGTGGAAGTGCAACATTCACATTTATCAATGATTCAGCATATACATGCATTCAATCTCATCCATGGATCAACATCCATCTCAGCCATCCGGCTCACGGTTCAGTCCAGAACCAGCCAATATTCATATCATACACAGCCATTCCGGCTCACGGTTCAATCCAGAACCAACCAATATTTATAATCATACAGGCTCACAATAAAACAGCACTTCCACATTCAACATCATCAATTCATAAAATCGGCATTTAAGCCATAAATCACTTTTTCTCAAATCGTTTCACTTTGAAATCGAGTTTCAACTCCTTTCAGCCTTGACTTTAGAAATCTCGTTTCTCAAATCATCTCAGGCTCATAAGCCAAATTTACTCAAGTGAGTTCTCTTTTTAAAACAAAGCCACTCTCGGTATTCTCTTTCCAAAAATTCCAAAACCATCGCAAGTTAAGGATTTATTTCAAAGTATTCAAAATCACCCATACAACAATGGGATTTTATAACAAAAGTTTTTCGGCAGAGTCCCAAGTCTTTAGGGGAGAATAACATAACTCATTTTGCCAAATTCATTTTAAATTCATTAAAAACCTTGGCTTCCTGATTTGAGTAGTAAAATAGGATCTAAGCCAATCCGAGTCATGTAATCAATTACACTTTTCAAAGCCATTTTCTTTACTTAAACAAAACCGGCTTCAATTTCATAATTGAATCTGAAGCGTTTCAAACTGCTAAGAGAATCATTTTTGTTGTGTTAAACTAGAGTTCAAAGGGTACTCTGAATCTTATTCAAAACGTCAAAATAATGAGGTTCATCAATCGAAATCCAATTCCTTTTAAAATCACGAAAACTCTTCCAATGGACACTCTTTATGTTTAATAGAGAAAAACATAAACCCGTTTTACCTTTTAAAATAGCCTCAAGGCAAAATTCTCTTTCGAATAACTTGTACCCAAAGACATACTATTCTTCTTTGAAAATAAGGAGAAATCATGATTCTCTTTTCAGTAATTCTTTCAAAGCATAGCTTCATCACTTTTCATAATTGATCTAAGTAAAGATAATAAAAGAAGCACTAAATTCACAATCCTCCAGGTAAATAGGAAAGGCATTAAACTCAAAGTTTCCCAAATAACATTTCAAATAAAGCCTCGGATTTTATAGAAATTTCAGCAGCATCTCTCCTAAAACTTGGACTTTGCCACCCGGTTCGGGTCCCAACTAAACCGTTCCTCAATCCTTTTCAACAGCTCAAAACCAGAAATCAATTCAAAAGTAAGCTAAATCCAACAGTCACCTCAGTGGCATATCTCAAGAAAACCATTTCAAAATCAACTCAATATCAGCCGATTTAACTCGTTTCCAAAACTTTAAAGAAACGGCTCAATAACAAATCATTTGTCCAAGACCAAGTTATTTAAAGTAAACCAGGCTGTATTCAAAAGTGCATTCGACTTTTCACATCATCAAAATAATTAACTCAATTCAAATCAATCCTCAACGGATTAAACTCAGATATCAAAGCCTTAAAAGAATCAACACCCAAAAGCATTTCATTTTACAAGTCCACACAACAATCCATTCATCAAAACCCAATAATAATTACATTCATCCAGGACAACCAACATCACATAAGGCTTATACAATCACCAAATACATTGTCTCACATCAGTATCCATATGTAATAATTCCAATAATAAACTATAGTTTTTGGAAAGCGTCCCTACCTCAAAACTCAAAACCATAGCCCAAATGCCTCATCAAGTCATTTCCGCCTCAAGCCAAAACTGACGGGAACCAAAACCTCAGCTCTCAGCCACTTTTGCAATAACCATAGCAACAATAATCGCAACATATAATAATCAGAACTCGACTCCAAGTTACCAAAACTCATATTTATTAACCAAACACAACCGAATACTAACGCGAGGCTTTTTGAAACACACTTACTTACCGAAATAACGAGATAAGGCAGTTGCGATTCCGGACCGACCCGGCAACAGCTTCGGTAGCGGCCAAAAGCTCCGGTGGGTCAACTATAATAACCATGCAGCATTAATACCTTTTCGAAATTCAAAGGACAGAAATCACAATTTGAAACCCTTACCGGCAAAGCGTTCTCCAGTGGCAGAAAGGTTTTTCGACGACCATACACAGCAGACCCCCAACCACAGCAGTGGCGGTGCAGCCGCTCACAGTGCAAGCAGCAGCGGCGGCCCAGAGCAACAGAAGCGTTATAGAGCACTGGGGGTTTTCGTCAAGCAGCGGCGGTGGACAACATCAGTGGCGGTGAACGATAGTGGAGACAGTACGGATCTGAGGCATTCCCGGCGGCAGAGGCTCGACCCGCTAGACGGCGGCGGAGTAGGCGGCTGCAGCTGGACGCGGCGGTGGTGGCCGCTTCTGACAGCGACAGGAGCTCCAGCGGTGTCGCGGTGGCTTACCCCCTTCCTCCCGTCGCGTCATCTATCTGTCTCCTCGGGCTCCTCTGACGGCGGCGGTCAAGGTTCAACGTCGACGGCAAAACGGTAGGGATGAGCTCCTCTAGCTCGCACATGGCAGATGCTCCCTCGAACCCCCCCTTCTCGGCGCTGCTGTCTCTCTCTTCGCGATTGGCAGTGGCAAATGACGAGCTTTGACGGCGAGGCGTGGCACGGAGGCGGCGGCGCCGTGGCATCGACAGAGCACGGCGAACTGGAGAGCGAACAGCGGCGGCTCTGCACAGCACGGCGGCAGTAAGCTCTCTCTCTCTCTCTCTCCCTGGCCGGTGCACTCTCCCTTCTCTCCGTTTTCTGCTTCTGTTTCCTTTTTTCTTAGGAAATTGTTGGGTTGCAGGTTTGCTGAAAGGAAGAAGAAAGGGGTGGCGGCTGCTATGCTTAGGAATTAGGGTTTTATTTTTGAAACTTAGGGTTAGGGGCAATATAGTAATTTCACATAAAAAATAGGGATAATATAGTAATTGAAACCCAAATTAAATCCAACACTAATTATATATAGAAAGATATTATTTGCTCATCAACTTTACAAGTTATTTTCAATAAAATGTCCAAATCTAAAAATTAGAAATAATATAATTGATTTCTCTATTTTCCAAAATAGCAATATCAATATATTAAAATATTGATTATTTAGTCCATATCATATAAAATCCTTATTATTTCATAACTATCAACTTTATAATTTAAATATACGAAATAATCCAATAATTATAAAATTGGATAATAATCATAATAAGACTATAAAAATTACCTTTAATAAAATAATTCCTGAAATTAAGGCTATAAATAACCGTATAATTCGAGACTTGATCATAATAAGACTTTTTAAAAGTTCTGGGTCTTACACCTGATATTCGACGGTCTGCTCGGTTTAGATATGCAAATGTGACTCCACTTGAGGTTGGTTTGAAGCATAATACTACTTAAAGGTTCTTACTGGGATAATCATTGTATACCTCGGCTTTGTTAAATTGAACACGTTTAGAATCTTGAATAACTCTTTAGAATGGATAAGTGATTATATGTAGCGTTCTACTACTAAATTAACATTTTGTGAAAAGGTCAATGACACTTTACGGAAGCTGCTGAAAAGTGGTAGAGACATTGATGACTCCTTGATCGCTGCTATTATTCGAAATTTGAAGATTGTTAAGGTATGTACACTTGTAGCTTCTGAAGATATATGATACTTGAAAGTGCAAAGAACAAACAGAAAATTTCTTTCCTGTGACACTCTTGGCTTAACAGTGTTTTCAATATACATGACAAACTCATTCCCTCATTTCTACTATTATGAAGTAAAACCATTGAACCTCGTGTGATGTCATTGACTAAATGCTTGTGTTATATGGTTTTTTAAAATAACTATCATCTTCTAGCAGTTTCATCTTTTTAATCTTACATGGACATTAAATCTCAGTTTTATGTATCTGTTATTTCTCATGTGGTTAGGAATTGAAATGACTAATGATGCCTCAGAATCTTTTGTTTTTTTTTCCATCCTATAGGATAGTTTCAAGGTTAATGTATGTTAATGTTATAACCAATTTGAAGTCTATTTCAATAGCAAATAATGCATGCTGGTTTATTGGAGAACTTGTAGTTAAGGTATGTTAATATTATGTGCTACACTCTGATTAAATTTTGTAGAACTGTATTGTAGCTGAAATCTAATTGGCTTAGTCAGAGTTATGTGCATAATGTAGTTTTAAACTATTAGTTTCAAAAGCCAATTAGGACAAATGACTCTGCTCTTTGTGATTACTATTTGGTTGTTATCTTTTAATTTTTCACTTATGTATTTTTGTTTTATGAAATTTTATAACAATATGATTGTTTTAGTTCTGGAGAGTATTTCAATTTATTTATATATTTAATTGGCATCTTTTAGATGGTTGGGATTTTCTAGGTCCTGTCAGTTCTATGCATTCACTAAATTTTCTATGATATGCAACAAATTTCGAAAAGTATGTTATTTATCTAAACTGACAAAGAGTTGAATGGCACCTTGTTAGACATTAGGCTTTGGATATTTTTGAATAAATCATTATTGCTCCAGCTCTTTGTTTTTTAATAGATTCTTATAACTTGGCATTGGAGTCTCAGCTCAGATATTCTATAGATTTTGTTATTTGATATTTATGTCTATGTGGTTTTCTTTTTCCACCATGAGTCTTTTTTCGACCATGAGTTTCCATTTTTTGCTTTTGATATTCGGTTATTAGAGTGAATAGCTTTTGACATAAACTTATTCTTTTCTATTTGCTCCCCTCATCTGAGAGTTGAACAGATTCAAGAAAAGAAGATCAAGAAAAGTTCTGACATGAATGTTGACTATTTGAAAGCAGTGAAAAATGGCTATAGTTCAAGTAATTCCAGTAGCTCCATTCCTTACCTTGCAAATGGAGGCATACCTTCACTAGAATTACCTGTAGTAATTGTACTTTGGCCTTTCAGTTGATTTTTTTCTCCTCACATTTCTATCTTGAGGGTAAAACTTTAATGTGATGTTTCTCGGTGAACAAGAATTTGATGTATTAAGAATTTGATGCATTGAGTATTAATTGGAAATAAGAGATAAAGCTATGCAAGGTATACTACAGATTTGGTTGTTGGATGAATAAGTTACAACTGTCTTTACATGTATACTTTGTTTACAGATAATTTTTATTATTTAAAGAAATTATTTAGTATAATTATTACAGAAAAATTAGCGACATACTCACTGTTGATGATGGTGACAAATTAAAGACTATTGCAACTGAAATATTTATGAGATATTAATCGATTTGTTACTAGTTTAAAAGGAAATTGCGATGACCTTTTGCGATAGTATTGCAACTAACTGATTACATATTATTTCCTAGCAAGTTAGCGACTACTTCATAACTCTACTTTTTCATTTAGAATAGCTTTGATTTAGCGACAAAATTCCTACAAATTTGATTAAGGATTTTCAAAGATTAGTTATAAATTTGCTACAAAACGTGACAACTTTGCGATCATATTAGCAGACAACTTGCGACAAGTTAGGCTCGAAAAAATTCCTCGCTAATTAGTGTCAACTAAGCTTTTTATTTTGTCAATGAAGTTAGCTTGCGTTTAGCGACGAGTTTGCTGCAGTAGAGTTTGTCGCTAATTAGCGACTACCGTTTAGTCTATTTCTTCTATAGAATTAGCTTTTACTTTAGTGATGAATTTGCGACTATCTATTCAGTAGCTAAAAAACTTTCCGATGAAATAGCGACTGTCGTATTTGCCTCACTGATCTGCGACTTGTAATTAGCGAGGAAAGCATTAGTTGCTAGGCGGTAGCTAATTTGTCACAAATTATATTTTGTGTCAGATTAGCGATGATTTTACGACTCTTTTCGTGGTAGCTAATCAGCTATATTCTTGTAGTGTTGATTCTGTGAAGCAAGGATTCTTGGTTGGTTGCAGGCCTATCATAGGGGTAGATGGCTATCACTTGAAGAATGATCATGGTCAACAACTTTTGATGGCTGTTAGAAGAGATCCAAACGATAATTATTTTTCAATTATTGTTGCTGATGTAGAGGCTGAGACCAGAGACAGTTGGGGTTGGTTTATTAACCTACTATTGGATGATATTGGTCATGTCAGTAGAAGAAAGTGGATATTATGTCCGATCAACAAAATGTTAGTACTTTTAAGTTGTCATTATGTCTTTATTACTTAGGTACTGTTGTATTCATATCTATACTCTTTTATGTTTTTGGTTTGTATTATGTATTCCAGGGATTAATGCATGTTTTTTAAGAGATGATACCAGCTTTAGAGAGCATAGACTATACTTGAGGCATTTGTATTTCAATTGCAAAAAAAGCATATGGTGGTGGGACTATTTTGAGGAACCTAATTCTATCAATATCTAAAGCTATATATGTGGAGGAATGGGAGAGGAGGATGACTCACCTGATGCACATCAATCAACAATTTAGCAACATTGGATCCAAAGCTCTGGTGCAAGAGCCACTTTACTTTCCTTGCAAAGAGTGATATGTTGATGAATAATATTTCTGAAGCTTTCAATGGGAGAGTTTTGGAGGCAAAAGATAAGCCTATTCTTACATTATTCAAATGGATTCGGTACTATTGGATGTCTAGGTTTGCTGAAAAGAAAAAGGTTGATGAATTCATATTTGACGATATATTTTGGTTTGATTTGAGTGGATTTCAACACATAAATTCATATTTATTCATCCAAATAGCATACTTTTGTGTTCTCTCCCTAAATTGTGCTTAATTATGAAAACATGCTCTTTTGTGCCTAATTTAGCTTATTTTATTTCAATTACCTTCCATTCGATACCTTGATGTTATTTGTGAGTGATTTCAGATGAATAAGGTAGGAATGGCTTGGTGGGAATGGAAGAGGAGCATGCATTTGGGAGAAAACATGAAGAAAATAAAGGAGAAGCACACAGCTATGCGTGCATGCGCACAACCTTACGTGTGTACGCACAAGAAGGAAATCAGCATGCGTGTGTGTGCACAAACCTCTGTGCATACGCACAAGTAAAAATTTAGCAAAGTGTGCGTGCGCACACACTTGTGCGTACGCACAGGTACCAGCGCATGCCTCCATTAAAAAGTCACGTGGACTCGCGTTTTGGGGCTCTTTTGGCCCATTTTTGAAGGCTTGGATGCTGAAATCAAAGGCTATATGAAGGGGGTAACACCTCATATGAAGGTATTAGGTTTTCATTAGGTTTTTAGGAGCTCAATTTTAGATTAGAAAAACACATAGTAGGAGTAGGAGTAGGGTAGTATAGAAAATTCTCTCTTAGGGTTCTTAATTAGGGTTTGTAACATTTTATACTTCAAGTTTTGATTTGGAATTATAGCAATTGCATTGTAAGTATTTCTTTAATTTATCTTCTATTACACTACTTGTTCTACACTTTTTTATGTTTTAATTTCCTTTGTCAAAATATACATAGTTTTACAATTTTGAATTTCTAGTTGGTTAATTTGATGTTTGATGCTTATTATATGTTTGTTTGAGTTGCTTTTATTGATTTTGATCATTTGTGGTTCATAGCTTTTAGCATTTTTCCAATTTTGCCATGTTTTATGATTATGCCCTCTATATGTTTGATGAAATGCCAATTTTGATTATGGGGTAATTTCCACCCATTGGCTTGGAGAAATGAGTTTATGGATTACTAGAGCCATAATGTCCAACATTTAGTGATAATTCTTGGGTTGTTATTTGCTATTGTTTCCACTAACGCTAGCTTTTTATCAATTAATTTGGTAAGTTAGTTAGGATTTGTGGATTAATAACAATTATGCTCAATTAACCTATCCTTCGATGTTAAGGGTTGACTTAGTGAGATTAATCCATCATAATTATCATAGGTGTGGTTATGGCAAGGAAGGAATTCCATAATTCATCCCAAGTCAAGGTTTCATTTATGTTTTGAACTATTTTTCCATCATTTTATAGCGTTACTTGTCTATATTATATACATAGTTCTTTTATTCCTTTATTAGTTTGTTAATTGCAATTTTGTCTTGTTCTTTTATTTCTTTATTGCTTGCTTCTTTATTGAAACACCCCTTTGCTTATCACAACCAAAATTGTATGCACTTGTTGGTACTAGCTCCTAGGAAAGAACGACCCGGGAGTCAAAATACTCTCGGATTATATTTGCTTTGATTTGTGACATCTTTAGGATTATAATTTGATTGATGATCAAGGGTTGGGTTTGGACTATACTTGCAACGTCAATCCTATTTTTACTGTAAAAATCCAAACCTATGCTCTTGAGCATTGTCAAAGGTTGAAAGATATGACGGTACAATCTTGCCTAAACAAAAAAAGAGATTGGATGTCATTGCAACACAAACTATGAAGTGGCAACTAAGATGGGCTGGAGGATTGAAATACGAAGTTTCTCGTAAGAATAGGATTATTGTAGAGAGGTTCGTCGTTAGCTTATTGGTTGGAACATATAGCTGCAGATTTTGGGGATTGTGTGGAATATCCTGTCCGCATGCTTGCTGTACCATATTCAATAAAGGATACAATACAGAAAATTATTACAGCAACTTTTATAGCCCAACAACCTATCTTGCAATTTATGGTAAGTTAGTTTCTCCAATTAATGGAGAAAACAAGTGGTCAAAAGTGAAGTGCGATACCATTATACTTTCCATCTTTAGAATGAAGCCAAGAAGACCAAAGATTCGATGGTAAAGATCAGAGAACCTGATGAGAATCATTCTCAGACAAAACTTAGGAAGACGGATACATCTGTGACATGTAGCAACTGTTGACAATATAGACATAGTATAAGGCATTGCCCCAACTTAATAGTGACAAGTATCAAATAAATTTTTAAGCTTTAAATACACTAGTTTGTGTTCATTGCATTAATTATGACAATGCATGCTGCTGAAAATGTGAAAACATTTTTGACAATTGTGTTTAGTATAATAGGTTGTAATAGTAGGTGACATATAATCTAGTGCATGTGATATATTTTATGACAATACATGTTGCTGTTTTACTGGATTATGTTGAATTATTTTGTGTTTAATGTGTTTGGTGGAATAAGTCGTAATATGTGACATATAATCTAGTAAATGTGCTATATTTTGTGACAATACATGCTGCTATTTTACTGATTTTTGTTGAATTTATTTTGTGTTTATTGTGTTTATTGTGTTTAGTGGAATAGGTTGTAATAAGTGACATATAATCTAGTGCATGTGATACATTTTGTGAGAATACATGTTGATATTTTACTGGTTTAACTTGCTTTAATTTTTGTTAACTTACTACTGGCTTACATTGCAAATTAGTTGTGTTAGTTACATATGTTTTTAGAGCTTGATGCTGTTGCTACTGCCAATGGAGATGATGTTGCTGACCTAAATAGAGTTACTGTTAACAATAAATTTGGTGTAAATGTCCATAAATCTGAGAGAAGAAGGCAGGTTGGAATAGGCAAGGGCAGAGAAAGGGGTAGAAGAAGGATTGCTGCGGCTGCATCTTCACAACCATTTCCTACCACACTTATTTCTGCATCTTCACAACTGCTACCCACCACACCGGTTGTTCTTTCTTCTCAACCACCTTCCATAGTTGTTACTTCAGATTCTCAGGCTCTAACTACAGCTACTAGTGCAGCAAATTCTGAGTTTCCTATCATAGCACCTCATGTTTCTACATATTTTCAGTCTCTCCTACCTGTTGCAGCTACATATTCTCAGCAACCACCTAGAGTATCTTCTCAAGCTTAACTTAACAGGGACTTGATTGAAACTTCGATGAAACTATAAGGACTATAGAATAATTAAACCTTAACTTAATAATCCGCTTAATTAAGTATTGAGAGTTTAAATTTCGACTTGTGCATAATAGCAACTCATTAGCAGCCAACAACAACAATTCTTTAAATAGAACTTTGATTCACGATAAATTAGTCATCGATGTACCAAATTAGAGGATACCATAAAAAACCAAAAAATAAGTTAAATACTCTTATTTTATATTAATAAAAATTCGTATTCTTTTATAAACAATAAAATAAAAATTTATATTTCAAAAACAGAAGATAATTTATTTAACTAAGTTATTAATTTTACAATATTTAATTAATGTGCAGTAACTAAAATGACAAATATTATACTGAACTGAATGAAATATTTCTTTTTCAATATGAAATACAATTATGAATTCACACAGCATCTACATACTGTATATGTCTACCATAGATATTGCATTCGTCCGCCATTTATTTGATATTACTATTTTATATGTATGTTCTCAAATGACAGTACTTTCGATACGAAAGTGAAAAGAATAAATTTAGACTTGGACTATTAGATTTGTGATTGTCACTAGCATAATAAAATTTTGGAATGATAGATATTGTGGAATGAAAAAGTGTAATATATTATTCTATATGTGAATGTGAAATCACCTCTTTCTTTCATAAAATAATTCTTTAAAATTTATGATAGCAGATTAGCATTTATCATTTTAGGTATAATATCTACCATTTATTACACACACAATCTCTCTCTCTCTAATTCTTTAAAATTTATGATAGCATATTAGCATTCATCATTTTAGGTTTACTATTTACCATTTATTACTTTACACACACTCGCTCTCTCTCTCCCATGTATATAGTTATACATAAAAATTATATTAATGTAAGATGTAATATGTAGTATATACATAATTTTTACAAGGGTGCTCTATTCTCATTCTTATTCATTTGTTAATTTTAATTAATGATTACACACTTTCAATTCCATCTACAGTGAAACATAGAATTTCATAGAAATATTCAATTGATAAAATTAGACATGAATGTATTTAGAGATCAATCTGTTAAATATTATAGTAAAATGGAAATCGATTTATAACTTAAGGAATTTCACAAAGAATGATATATAGTAATATTAGTGATCATAACTTATTAGTAATAAAAATCAAAAGACTACATTTGTGTTTTCATTATTTATTAATAGTGGTATCATCTTAATGATTTAAAATAGAATAATGTTACACATCTAAATTTTTTTGTTAATCAAATTTAATTAAGTTGATCTAATATAACAAAAAATAGTTATGACTAATATTATTCTAAGTCTTATTGTTTAACTTGATTAGACTTAATTCATAAAAAAATTTAAATGTGTAATATTATTCTTTAAAATAAACGAATAAAATGAGAATAAAAATAATTACAATCTTAATAATTATAATTTCTTTTTATTCTTTACTTTTTATTTGTATATAAATAATAGATAGAGTAATATTAGATAATCCAATTTTTTCAATTAATATCAGTCAACTTCTTTAAAATTATTTGGTTATCTTAAATTTTAAATGATAAATCTTAAAATTATAATCCTAAATTCTAAAGTTTTCTAATATTAATTAACTAATTAAAATTTTATTTTTCATGCTTTCTGTCAATGATATTCTCTTATCAATATATACTATGCTATAAATAATAAATCTATGATACATATTCAACTTTTTCTTCCAAATTTAATGTAAGTAAAGACTGATTTATTTGGTCTTTGGCATAGGCAAGCAAATTCTTGTCCTTATACATGCATGCCAACTCAAACAGACAGAAATTAAATTGATTCACAAATCCAATCCAATTTTAATTTCTTTCTATAAAATCCTCCATGTTGTCAAAGAAGAAATTATATATTTCTTTTCATAAAGAAGCCCTCTATGCCAAGGAAGTAATTACATTCAAACATGCCAAATCCGTGGACTCAAACGGTAAAGTGGTAAACAAAGCAAAGCAATCAAATTAAATGTTAGTCCTTTCTATTATTCTATTTTCTTATAATTATATATAAAAACAACTAATAAAAATATTAGGCTACAAATATTTTTTCTTTAATGTTTCAGTCAATTTAACTAATTTTGCAATTTTTAATTAAAAATATTGATCATATGTAGTATTCTTCTTTATATATTTTAAAGTAACAAACCAAATGAAACAATCAACATCACTTTTTTATTCTTTGTTCTTTATATGAGTTTTTTTTCTATATATTCATAAATTCATATATTTAAAAGTATAGAACAACCAAATTTATTAATTTATGAATATACTAAAATTTACATATAACTACATTAATTTATGAATATACTAATAACAAAGTCAAAAGACTATATATGTACATAAAATAAAAAGAGAATTAAATGCTAACACACACATAAAACAATTTTATAAATATTGCATACAAACTAATATATAAATATGATGATAATTTCGGTTCATGATATATAAAGAAAACAAAAATGGTATAGATTTCAAATTAATCTTATTCAGCTTTCTCATCACTTTTATACGAACTCCCAAAAAAATCACACAAAATAAAAAATCCCATCACGAAATAGATGACATTTTCACAACAAAAATGTTGAACAAGGATTCACCAGTTGCAGATGCTCCTTGTGAAGTAAACAATAATAATAATCCTCAATCATTAGCAAGATCCCAACATCATAACAATGATGATGAAATTGCACCTCTTTCACCATCAATTTTCAATGTTACTCCAATTGATGAAGGTGATTATTTGCCTCCATTTTTCTCTCCTCTACCATCAATTGTTGACTCATTTGGGGAATACAACATGAACACATCATCTCAATATGATGTTGAACTCAACCCTCCATACCAATACCTTGGTTGGAATGATATGGACAACATCTTCACTACTATTCCATTGTTTCAACCACCTCCTCCATCTTGGATTGTTTCTCCCAAAGATGAAACTACTACTTTTCATGGAGATTGTGTTGGGGAGGACATTATTAACAGTAGCCAACCAAATTATGATCATTTTCATCGTCAAGATTCAAGTACTAACAACGATGAACAAAAGAGCAACTCTGAGCTTGAGCTTGAAGTTGAGCTTGGATCTAAACTAGAACTCGAACCCGAAAAATCAAGTTATGACCCTCCTTTTCATCGGTATTCAAGTAACCCTAACTTGAGTGGCCACAACAATGATGAAGAACCAAAGAATGAGCTTGAGCCTGAGCCTGAGCCTGAAGTTGAGTCAGAATCTGTACTTGTAGATAGAAATAATAATATCCCATTGCACTCGTTGCCTCTTGTTGATGATGACAACAAAGAATCAAGTGATAAACCTCCTTTTCATCGGTATTCTACCCTCTCATCCCCATCAATGTTGCTGCCTTTGGTTGATTATAGTGATGATGACGAAGACGAGGAAGACGAAGAATCAAGAGATGATGATCAATCTTCTCCTCGAGAAAACATTACCCTCTCTTCATTGTTTCCTCTGGTCGTTTATAGTAGTAGTGACCAAGAAGATCAAGAATCAAGTGATGATGATAAGCCTTCTTATCAAAACCCTTCAACAAAACTTGATGCTGTTTCTTCTTCAAGTGTTGTTGAGGTTGCACCTTCTCTTGCTTCTCCTTCCATTGTTATGCCTGGTTCATCATCAAGTTCAGCTGCCAATACGGTTGTTAGTGCTCTTCCAACGCCTTCCGCCATTGTTGTTCCATCTTCTTCTTCTTCATGTGCTTCTCATCCTCCTCAAAACAACAATAAACAAGCAGCTATATCTGTAAAACAATCAAAGTACTATAAAAGGAAGAGGAATCAGAGCAAAGAAAAAAAGGTTAATGAAGGTAGTGATGATGATGTTAATAACGTTGTTGGATTCAGAAAAGGGGTTCCAACCGTTTCTGAAATGGATTTGCTCCAAGCATTTCTACATTTTGGTAATCCATCCCTAGTTTCATGTTTTTTTTAAATTTTTTTAGTAGTCTTCTATTTAATTTTCTATAAAATTGTTTAAGCATGAAGTTAAAAGTTAAGTTTCTTAATTGCAGGAACCAATCACGACACTCTTTGGCCATTGATTATTAGAGTGAACGTAAAACAGGTGTGTGTATTAAAATTAAATTTTTAATAATAAATAATAAGAATGAATTGAGAGGAATTTTGTTCTGTTAATGCTCTTATTACAAATTAATCAAATGCTTCTGAAAGTTATTAATTTGGTTTTTCAACCTATTATACTATACATATTGGTTTTGTTCCAGGATGTTATGGCAACATTGAAATTAATAGCCGAAGAAAAACAACTAAATCTTCTGATTGTTGGTACAGTTGGTACCTTTTCACTTGTTGAGCTTCTGCACCAAGGAAACCTTGCAACTTTTGAGGTTATTAAATTATTTTAGGCTTTTTTTTTATAGAAAAATGTTAGAGAATTATTAAAATTTATTGATTTTTGATATTAGTTTATCATTAACATTTAAAAATATAGGATAAAATATGTTGTTAAATTATTAGACTAGTGAAATTGGACTAAAAGAATTGAGTTAATTATTAAGTGATGACTAAAAATAAAAAATTCTTATATTTATCTAACATTTTTATTATATATATAAATTGTATATATCTTTACATGCAGTTAACAAGTAATTATTTTACGTTTTTATGTCAAAATAATAATTAAAATTTATTAAATAACTTAAAATGTTACATGTATTTACATTTTTATTATTATTATTTTTATACGAAGACTACTTTTTATGTTATTGTTTCTATCACAAGGTCGTAGCTTCTTTACAAATACAAATTAAAGGAAGTTAAGGTTTTGCTACATGTGCCTTTGATATTGAAGTACTAAAGAAGATATGCATTGAGCATTATTTTATTTATTAACTTGAACTAGTTGAAAAATCTAGTAACGAAAAGAATTAGATTCGTTTATACCTAGCTTATAACAAATGAAAAATATATGGTTATTTCAACAATGGATTGATGAGTGTTCATTATTAGGGTTCCTTCATTCATGTCCTTTATTTCTATGGTATTTCAATATCTAATGATGATGAATCTACATATATATGCATACTATATATATTTCGTTATACTAGATTTGATTTAATGGCTAACAGAGAAAATAAATTTGAACATGTAGGGAAATTTTAGTATTATCTCATTGTCTGGCAGTATATTTGTTCAAAAGAAGAATGGTGAGAAAACAGAAACTACAACTCAATTATCTCTTTCAATTGTTGGTGCTGATGGCAAGGTTTTTGGAGGACCTGTTTATGGAAGATTAATTGCATCATCTCCTATGCAGGTTCTTAATTACACATTCTTAATTATCTCTCTCTCATCTCTATATATATATCTGATGAACGATTGCAAAAACTGTTATGCCTATACACAAAATTCATATATTTATGAACACATTTTTAATATGTATTTTTGTATTTAAATACATATTTTATATTTAGTAGTTGATTTTTTATGTACAAAATTAAACTGAATACAAGTTATAAATAGACAAAAGAAAATAAAAATAGTATTATTTAAAATTAGTGTTTAACTTAATTGGTTTTGACATGAATCTTTGCAGATGATTGGTTTAACTATGGCTAGAAAAGGAGGGGGCAAGACAAGAAACCCAAAGGAAAAAATAACAATTCCAAAGCTGCAGATGCTTATTAAATCCATCAAAGATAGAGCAAAAGTTGACAAGGCAAAAGCCAGAAATATTTCTGAATCATCACCAAAAGAAGAAGCAACAAATTGTGGGAGTGATTTGTGTGATATGGAGGTTAAAATGGTTGATATGAATATATGATCCATGACCAATTGCATCAGTATAGGAAGGAATAGTTTAGATTTCAGTTCTTGAAGAATGCATGATGGGGATGTAGTATGAGACATGAACATGAAGTCTAGTGTGGTGTTCTATGGATAATTTGAAGTTTATTTGTTTGTGATTTTTCTTATAAACAATTCCCATGTGATTTTTTTATTTAGAGAAAAGTTTCTTTTATTTTATTTATTTATTATTATTATTATTATTATTATTTTGCCTTCCATCTTGTTAAACATTCTTGGCGATAAATAAGAACAAAACCACAATTTTTTGGACTTAATTTTGGGATATCGAATGTGGTACATAATTAATATTTTCAGAGTTGAGACTCTACCAGCTTTTTATAAGTTATTTTTCTTGTGACATTTTTTAGGTTGTATGATCATGATGAAGTATCTAAGTTTTTTATATAATATTTTAAGAGAAAATGGTAAACAACTAATATCTTACTTATATTTATTTTACAATTGAGCCTATACTAATTAACTTTTATTTTTTCTTTTTTACTAGCATTCTCCCATATTTTAAAGTGGTCTTTTAAATTATGTAACAAAAATATACAAGTTAAAAACAAAAAATACGAAACAAACACCTTAAAGATTTGACAAATATAAGACTGCAGTGGTCGAAGAAAAATAAATTAACGTATGGCCATGTAAATAAATTAAAAGAAATTAGAACTTCCACATCCCAAAGAAGGACTTCTTGCCCGGCCCTTCTTATCAGATGAATCGCTGCCACTTCCACTGAACTCGCCATCATCCGTGCCATCACATTTGATCTTTGACCAGCGTATAAAATGTGGTCTTATGTAACTGTAAACAAGGATCAAAAAGAAAGAACATGTCGAGTCTATCTATCCCGCCAAATGCCCTCGAAAGATCATATTCGAGCATATCATCAAAGGCAAATGATTTTGATGTCATGAAGAGCTTAGCAGCCTTTGCTTGCCTTAGGAATTCCACTACTACAGTAGGTAGACAAACCTGTTGGAAAAATGTAAGTTTAATTACACATTTTAGATAGAATAATCAAGGTTCAAGAAAATAAGAATAATTTACCAAAATTAGTCCAGTCTTCCGCAATTATATCACTATCCAAAAAATGTTAGCATTTTATGCTTGATGGTTCTAGTTGAACTTGAGAAGGGGGTTGAATCAAGTTAGTTTAAAACTTAAAGTTTCAAACTCTGTTTTGTTGTTACTCTAATTGCAGGAGATTATTTAAAATTGTCTCATACGCAGAACATTAAAAGAGCAAAGAAGAGGAGAAAAGAGGCCAGCATGTATTCTGGTTCGAATTCTCAGTGCCATGAATCCTACGTCCAGTCTCCACCACAAACCATGGTGGAATTTCCACTATAATTCTCAGATTACATACACCAATACTATTGAATTAATTCCTAATCCAACTAGTATCTACCCCTAAGCTTTCTTCACCAAAGCTTAGCAACTCCAAAGTGCTATCCCAACTTGGAAGGGGAATCTACACAGATTCAATTCTCACCAAGTGCTAACCCAACTTGGCAAGGGGAACTAATCCTAGTTCATAAACCCAGATTACATCAGAAATCAGTGGCTATTTTGCATCACTCTTGCCTTTTCTCTCTTGGCTTTTGAATCTCACATAATTGCCTTTTTCAAAACAGAAAATAACGCAAGACAGCCATAACATAAAATCAGAATTAAACTTGAGTAGAAGAAAGAGATTCCAACTCTATGTTTTGAGAAGGTGCTCTGAATATGTGTGCTCTCTTTTCTTAACTTGAGATGTTTGAGTGAGGCTTGTTATATATCTTCAGCTAGGCTTCACTGTAGCTTCATCCTTTTGCTTGTCATTGCTGCCCGTTGGAGCTGGCACAGCTAGCAAGCTCTCCTTCTTTATCCAGCTCCACTACTCCTACTGCTATAGGAGTTCGTCCACCACCTCTGTGGTCCTTGGTTTTGTTTTCTTCCTTGGCATGCTCTCCTTTTTCTTCCTGCTCCATGATCTCTGCCATACGAGGAGCTTCATCCACTACCTCTGCTGCTTGTGCATGTTTATGTTTTGCTCTCTCTTTACTGAAATTTTGCTTTACTGTTTGTCCTTGGAGAGGTGAGAGTGTCCTAGTTGTCCTTGGTGTGTTGTTTACTCCAATTTCTTCCAGCTGTCCTTGATGTTGACAAATGTCCTTGTCTTTCTTTTCTTTTTGCTAAATGTATACCCTTTTATTATTGCTGAACGGTGCAACAAGAATGAGCTTTGGCTCTTTTACATTGATGAAGCTTGTTGGACTTGGACATATGGGCCTGCATCACTAAACACTCACATTAAACTATATTGGGCTTTCCACCCAAAACAATGTTTGTCATCATAACTTAACCCAAAATCAAACTAGGCTCAACAATGCTCTTTATAAACCATTATAGCTTTAGCTAGGCGGCTTCAACAGATGTTAAAAGACGTACGTGAGTACTGCGATCACCTTGCCATTTGACTCTGTCCGGATATTAAGAAGTTATTTATGTTCATTGGGAGAGTGACAAGGGGTTTAAGCATCACCATCTAACCAACAGAGTTAACAGGGCATCAGCCAGATCGTCAAAGTATACTGGTGGGTCAGCGACTTTCATGAAGACTAAGGTCAGGCGGTACGTAACTTGTTTCATTTTGTTATTAAGTTCGTTTAGTCTTAATATAATATCATTATTACTTGACTTAACATGTGGTTTTAAAATGTGTAATCTAAATCATTGGATCATCAAGCGACGATGGCGGAGACCTTCAAGTATACTCATACGTTGAAAGAGAATAAGGAGAGATTTGGCGATTAGCAGGCCGCAGATTATTACGTGAGTAAACATCATGTGATATACGATTTTTAAATTAAATGCAACCCTAATCATAAAATGTGTTACACAGGAGTCCTACACGCAAAGATTGGAGGTCGCAACCCAACAATCTCAGCATACTAGAGACGATGGCAACAACACTCTGCTGTATCAGTCGTCGATCCTGATCAGGTTTGACGCAAGACCACATCTGACCCATACAAGAATCGCATGTTCGGCTTGGATCATTCTTCACCAACAACCTCTGCACGTCCACATTGAGACATTCATCCGTCCCTGTCACTAGTCGGCCTGTCGATCTCGAGGACGACGTGGATTTAAGGGAGCAGATGCTGCTCCTCACCTGGAGCCTTTACCAATAGGCTCAGCTGCGGGAATATGAGGAGAGGTATCAAGCGATTCTCTCACGCACGACAAACACAAATGACCTCAGGTTGGAGTGGAGGCGGGTGATGGAGCGACTTTAGCGGATGGAACAACACATGGCGTTGTACGAAGATCAGATGCGTGTTGGTGGCAGCAGCACTAATAGAGGGGCACAGAGATCACCGCCTAGGCTACTGCCTCAGCAGCAGGACCATCGAATGACAACAACGACGACTTTTAATGACTAGAATTTTTTTATATATTGTTTGATTGTATCATATCCTCTGTTATTTGAATTTTTATTTTATTTATATACTTGATAATTTAATATATTTTATTTTTATTATTTAAATTTAACTATTAATTATATGAAAAATAAATTTAAATAAAAAATTTAAAATTTGATTATTAATTTCATAAAAAATATTTAAAAAATTGAACTTATCCTTTAGATTTTTTTCAGAGTAGGTCGAGTAGGTCAATTTGTAGCATTTCTAGTTTTGTAGGATCTGTATAGCAATTATTGGACTTTCTTAAGGTGGTCCAATCTTTTGGGCCATGATTCTGAAAGACTATGGGTCAGTATATTCTTTGTTTTTTTTTATTTTAATCTCTATTTGGGTTGGAGAATGTAATTCCTGCTTGCCTTGGCTTTAGTGAGTATTTATTATTTAGATATCTTTATTTATTTGGTTTACGATTTTTGTTGGGAGAGAGCGTTATAAACTTATAATTTTCAAATGATTACTAGTTAAATTTGTGATAATAAATTTTGAATATTGACCGTATAAAAAAAAGGGGGAAAAAAGATACACAGGCACAGTGAAAGATTTGTTGATATTTTATTATTTTACACTAACAATTTTGGTACTTGTTCATCATATTTTGAGGTTCAAAATTTTTTTTTTCTATTGAGCAAAGATGTGTGATACTCTTAATTATTTATTTTTCTTGAAAATCTAGCAATTCTCACACAATTATCAAGTCTATATGAGCCGAAATACCTAAACTAGGGATAAAGCCTGTGTGATAGACGAGTTTGATTATAGATATTTTAAATGAAAAATAATTAGTAAGAGTGATAATGTGTAGAAAAAGATAGAATTTAAACTTTATTCTAATTTTGAGGGTTTAAAAATCTTCAACTCAAACCTTACATACACCTTAAATCTCTCCATTCCATCCTATCTAAGTATCTATAAGAAATAAATCTATCTTTAATCAAATACATTTAATTTTTTTCACATTTCATAATATCAAATATTTATGTAACCAAATTGAATGCTTAATTTAGTGACAATAAATACTTATAAAAAAATTAAGTTTAAATATTCACTCTTTTATCATATATTTGTGAACACGCACATTATATCTTTTTAATTTTAAGATTAAAAGATTTTGAATTTTATCTTTTTAATATTTTCAAAAATTATATACATTTAAATTTATATAATTTTAATTTTAAAAAATAATTAAAATTATTTAAATTTAAATTTAATTATATAATATCACATTGTCAAGTGAATACATCTCTTGCCCTTGATGAAAGAAAAAGTAAATACTTTTCTCATTGTAAAGAAGAGAAAATGAGATACGATTTGCGATACAACATTGAATAAAACTGGCGTTAGAATAAAGTCAAGTAGTTTGGTTTCCTTCCCCTTCTCCAATACCAAAAGACAAAAAGCTGTATAAGATCGTCATAGCGTAACTAACTACCCACAGTTTCCCCCAAAAAACAATCTGTAATTACAATCGACAAGAAACTCTTGACTCTCCCCCAGAAATAACCACCTTAAAGAAAATCAGATCACATCGTTTCTTTCTTTCTTTCTTTCCAAATCTGATCTAATCTTTTTCTCTGTACGATGCGTCCACCGTTGAAGAGAGTCGATTTCCGTCCAGGCGACAAAGTGGAGGTTTGCAGTAAAGAAGAAGGCTTCCTGGGCTCATACTACGAGGCAACCGTTCTTTCCCGCCTCGAAACCGGCCGTTACGTCGTCCGTTACAAGACACTCCTCCGTGACGACGCCGTTTCTGAGCCGTTAACCGAAACGCTCTTCCCGAGGGACATCCGCCCTTCCCCTCCCAAGGTATATTCCCGCGGCGAGTTCTCTCTCTACCAGGCAGTTGATGCCTTCGACAACGACGGTTGGTGGTCCGGCGAGATCACCGGCAGGCTTGGTCCTCACCATTACTATGTTTATTTCCGTACAACCAATGAAGAGATCGCTTATCCTTCTAATAAGATTAGGGTTCATCATGAGTGGGTTAACGGCGACTGGATTCTCTCCCAAAGAGAGCAACCACAGCCACAGCCACTGCAGAATCAGCAACAACACCTAGGTCAACAATTCAATTGACTGCGTTCATCCACCGGTTAAGAATTCTTGGTAAATCAGATCTACTGAACAAAAATACAGAAAGAAAAGGAAAGGAAAGGAAAGGAAATAGTAGAATTTATATAAGTATCGTTAGTATTTGTTAATTTTTTAGGGTGTTCTTTTAAAGATTTTCGTTTATAGGTGAAGGACGGAACTGTTTCTTCGATTTGAAATCATGGACGGAGAGTTTTTTTTTTTTATAGTTTTACGTGGAAAAGAAAAAAGGGGATTGAATTTCTAGGGTTCGGAATTTCGTTGAAGAGGCCTCATGTTCTCTTCTTCATGTGTCGAATTTGGTTCACTTTTGTTAATTGGGATCAATGTCTAGTGTTATATCGGGGTCTTTTTTTTTAAATTGGGATTTTCGGATAGGTTGGAAAATTGTAAAGTGGGTTATTAGTTGACAGTTGATTGTTATTTGGATTAATAGAACAAGTGAGAAACTAATGGAACCTATCTCGGTTTCCAAATATATTGAATGTCAAAAAGTTTTAGTGTAAAAATTTATTTTGCTTATTGAATCTCCTGCCCCATTCAATACTATGTTAGATACCCTCTTAAATTTGGCTTAACACAGGCCCTAGTTTTCAATAGCAGCACCAATTTCTATTTGTAGCAATTTATAATGTTATTCCAATTTTTGTTCTGTGTGTAATATAGTCAGAGTAAGAGAGTTAACTATTATATTGGCTATGTATGGATATATGAAGCTTGATATGATAATTAAACTTGTCGTTGGTTTAACTAAATTAGGTCTCCACCTTGTGTAGTTAGACTTTGTTAGAATTGGAAAAGAAGCTATGGAACTAATCAAACCAGATGTGATTTCGTTTCACATAATCATGATTGTATTGTACTGTTAATTCACAAGATCTTTCATGGGATTCTAAGATTTTGTTGAGTCCTGAACCTTGACTGGTCTTGGCTGCACTGTGCTCTTTGTTTTCTTTGTTCTTTCTTTTTGTACTTTGCTATAAGACAGAGCTCTATAAATGGTTTACTGTTGAAACTGAAACAGAAACCTAGAGACATACTTGTCTTTAATCATATCCAAATTTGCAGATTTTTTGGCTTCTTTCAATCAAAGGAACAGTATGATATATGGACTATGGTACTTATAATTGTATGATTGTTTTTAAGTTTTGGAAGTCATGTAAATCTTGACCTCTTCAAGTTTTGTTAATGCTTAAAGTGGAAATTGCCAAATTCTTACATTGCAGTTATCTGTGGTGTATGTTTGTCTATTTTCAACTTATGGTTCTTATTCTCTGAGACACAGTTGGGTACTTGGATTTCTTCATGCTATGATTCAGACCTATCTAAAATTCAGGTTAATAGTTAAATCACAACCACCGCCCACTAAACATACTCAAAAGACAATGTAGTGAAAATTAAACTTGACATGTGGTGTATGAGTCATAACTCATAAGACATTGTTCTATATTAGTTTAGTTTAAATAAAGTGGCATTCCACTCAATTTTCTTTCATAATAAAGTGGTTTTCCTTTTGAACTACACATAGAATGTATTTTAAAATGAATCATTTTATTTTGGGATTTAGTTTAGTATAGAAACAAAGATTCTAAGGAATACAAGCATATCTCTCGTGTTATATTAGGATTCAAAAAGATCTGAAGGGAAATTGGTGTTTTGGATTAACAATAACTCTTCTTCATTATTATTTGTTTGTGATCCAGCTGTACACAGAGCTATTCTTTACCCCTTTTTAAGTTATGTTTTTATTCCACGACATAGTTAAGAATAAAGGCTTGGGAGCTAATCTATGTCAAGCCTTGATTGTGAGACACTGTATTAATGTGCAAGCTTGTAATTATTATCCATTCAGAAGAGAAGAAATCTCTTAAATATTAGTTGTTAGAGTATACGCTCAAATTGATCTCCAACGAATTTTAGATAGAACATTGTAATTTTTAGTATATTTATATATCCATTAGATAAATTAATCTATTTGTGGCTTTCGATAAAATTTAAAATATGCATGCTGAACAAATAAGTATTCAGCAAATTTTATTATAAGATAATTAAGTTTAAAAAATATTATTATAGAATAGAGTTAATAGTTTTATTTCTAAAAGATATCTCGATTTTTATTTTTGTCTTTAAAAGATTAAATTAGTCAAAATAATTTCTAAAGCAAATGCTTCTAGCAAGCATAGTTACTCAAATTAGATTTAATCATGGAGTGAATTTTAATATCAAATAGACTTAGATATGAATTTAGCCAATTAATTTAGTTCTATCACTTAAATTAAATGGCCACATCAGCAAGCATTAACTACGTACGATGATTAGAAAATGGATCCTCTCCATTTTTTTTTCTTTGAAGAGAATAAAATGTGATCTCTTAACTTTTATTCTATAAGTGGGACGAAAAATTAATAAGAAAGAGAACAATGAATTGTAAGATCATACACTGGATACTATCCAATTTTTTTCCACTGGAGAGGATCCACTCCCCAGTGATTATGAAAGGACTAATGCGATCAACTCTGATATTCTTGAGAGAATATTTTGACTAATTTAATTTTTTTGGAGACAAAAATAGAAATCGTAATATCTTTTTGAGACGAATTTGACTATTAATTTTTATAAAATAATCTAATATAAAGGAATCAATCCATTTTCAAGACTTCTAAAATAATAAAATTTACTATAAACCAAAATTTCCAAATCAAAATTCCTTAAAAGGACCAATTTAGTATATATTCTATTTGTTATGTACTTCTCCTTCGTGTATCCGGCATTGAAGCACAACATAGAATAGCTTGGACCGGCTCAAAATAAATGCTGAAAAAAAATTTTGCTATGTAGTGATGTAGAGAAAAGATCTAAATTGATCTTCATTAAATTTTAAATTAGATACTTTCTAGTTTTTAATAAATTTTTATAAAAGTTTTGGAGAAGTACTCACATTAGACTAATTAGTCCATTCATTGTTTTAAGGAGATTAATTTGTTATAGAATGATATTGTTTACTACAAAAAACAGTGTAATTATCGACGTCAAAAATTGACGGCCAAAATATTCGACAATATTTTTTAACGGTTAGTCGTCGATAAAATAAAAAAATAAATTAAAAATAAAATAGTAAAATCGACGACCGGGTCATCTATTATTTTAGCAACTTAGACCATCTTGTTATTACCGTCGCATTGTCAACAAAGAATGGGTTGAGAATTTTTTTTTCCTTCAAAATCGATGAAAACGTCGTCTATTTTAATATTTATTATATCGACGATTTTTGCCGTCGATAAATTTAAACGGTGAATATTTTTTCTTAAAATCAGATTAGTAGCTTAGATTTATTATATAAAATTGACAGCTAAAATGTCAAAATTTTATCCATGTTTACTCCCCGCGTCCTTAGTTTCGCCCCAATTCACTTTAATTTACCTCAGAAGTTAACCCCAATTTACTCCTTCTCCATTTCACCTCTACCATTTCACCAACCCTCCCTCTCCGATGCCGCCACGCCTCTTCGCTCTGCTATCACCGTGTCGTTACTCTGCTGCTCCCGCACCCGTCATTGCCCTGTCGCACTTGTGCCGTCGTCCCTCCGTCCCCTATTTCAAATCGAAAACACGTCGTAGCATCTCCTTTTCCGTATGAATCTCCGGCAATTTATCACATGAACCATTACGAGTGCTAATTTAATTTGCAACACATGATTTCACAGTTCTATTTGTCTTGCAACATTGAATAAGGTTCGGTTTTCTTTTTCTCTTTACTTTTCTATGTTGTTTTTCTTGTTTTGTGAAATGTGATTCCGAATTTCTGATTTTCGAATGGAGTTCTCTTCGGTTCATAATTTAAGCTTACACGTGAGCTTCGCCTTCTTTTCTGCTCTGCGAATTGTTGATTTCTTTCTTTTTCTTTTGTTCTCTGATTTTTCTGTTAACTGTAACTTGTGAGTGTGCGATTTCAGTTAATATCTTCAGCGTTTCAGAGATGTCAATTATCGGAGAAGATATGCAGACTCTCGGTGATTCTCGCTCGATCTTCGTCTTTCTCTCTTTGAGTCTCAAGTAATGAGCACAAACCTTTACTATTAGTGTGATTTTTAATTTCTAATTGTTCCTCTCTTTTATTTCTAGGTTTAATTACTCTGTAAGTCCATATAGTTTCACCAAATTTTTAATTAGGTCCCTATACTTTTTCTTTTCAATTGGGTCCCTGTACGTTAATTTTTTTTCAATTAAGTCCCTATTAACGTTTAACGTCACAAAAAATGTTAGTGAGTTGTGAAATAACTTATTTACCCTGTCTTCCTACTATAAACACTCCATGTTTCTGACTTATTTGAGGTTTCTCGTCTTTCCTGTTTTCCATTTTGAATTTTCATCCTCCACAGACTTATGGCTCAAAGTCAAGGAACCTCTTTCATTCTCTCTTTGGGAAGCTGTGTTTCAACGAGTTCCAACCCGAAGGAAAGAAGACATCTGTGTTTCTGTGGAGAGGCAGTAACTGTCAGCCATTTCTGACCATGGTAGGAGGTATGTTACTTGTGAGAAGATACCAAGATGCAACTTTTTTGAGTAGATTGACAGCCTGGTTCACAATACCATATCTTAGCATATCCTTTGTACCCTAACTTCTGCAACTCACTAACTATTTCTTGCAAACTCCATTCATCGGGCTCAAAATGCATCTCTTCCAACACCCTTCCCCCCAAATATTCTAGCCCATTCCCTATATCATGAAACTTGCTACCATGATGTATGTCTATGGTAAATTTCGAATTTCCCATCACTACATTAATAAAAATAGAAACAAATTCCATTTAAAACAGCATGATCATAGCAACAACAATCAACAATCAAGAATCAAGAATAAACAAAATTTATCTTCAGCAAATAACAAAACAATCCAGAAATAAATATTGTAAACAAAATTCCTGTACATAAATATTCATATTGTAAACCCTAAATAAACCATTAAATCAAAACAATGCAGAAATCTATTCAACAAATACATAATCAACCAATGCCATATTTTTAAATAAAATAAAATTAGCATAAACATCAAGTTTTAAAACTGAAAAAAAAAAGGCTTTTTTTGTCACTTGTTTGCAGACAGTTCGAGTACAGGGAGATGGAGCAGAGGTACAACGCGGGGACGGGAGGCCAAGCGCTACGAGGCTCGGTACGGTGTGGCGTGGCGACGTCAGGCGAGGGGCTTCACCGCGAGGGACGGCAACAGCTTGGACGGAGAAACGGCGAAGACCTCCGAACAGAACAAACCAAAGGAGACCAGCGCAGAAGGAAGGATGCGACGGACAGCAGACCACCAAGCATCCGTTGCAGATGACGCCAGACACGGACACGGACGACGGGACACAGGAGACGCGGGAGACGATCCTCGCGATCTCCAGAGAGCAACCTAGGGTTTTTTTTTCTTTGCGATGAAATGAAAGGGGTGCTTTTGCTATTTTGGAAAATTACATTTTTGTTCAGCTAGCCACTCCAACCAAATGACGAGAATATTCATTTTTTACCAAGAATATTCTGTTATCTTAAACGTTATACTCACGGCAGGAACTTAATTGAAAAAAAAATAACTTACAGGGACCCAATTGAAAAGAAAAAAAGTATAGAGACCTAATTGAAAATTCGGTGAAATTATAGGAACTTGCAGAGTAATTAAACCTAATTTCTATTGATGCTTGTAAAACAAATGGAATTCTTTCTATCAAAACCACGAGTAAGTTTTTAATGTTCTTGTCATGGTTAGTTTTGCTTCAATTTCGCTGAATATATGCACACACGTCAAGCGAAAATTGAGAAAGAGATAGCTATTTTCTTATCTGCGTCATTATCAGAGGTAATATGCAAGCCTTCTATATAAGCCTCCGACCAAAATTGTTTTTCTCTTAGGTATGTGTTCTTTGAACTCCTCAATTTTCATCAACCATGTGGATAAGGTGCTATTTTAATTGTTCTACATCGTGGCTTAACATTGAAATAGATTCCAATTATTTAATAGCGTTACTGTGTTGAATATATTTGTGCTACTTTTAGTTTATGCTGCGATGTACCGGTGCTACCATCTTGGTTTATGTAGTTTTTCTTAAAGAAATTTGAGTCCTTGAAAATCCATTTTTGCTTGTCCTTGGGAACTTCAGGTCTGATGTATACAACTTTGGAGTAATCTCAACTCAATGCAGGTATTGCTTTCATGCTTATGTAAACCTTGAAAGTATCTTGAAAAAAAGAGATACTCAAACTAGAATGATAGACATCACATGAATTGTGTATCACTTTGGGTGCATATAGATTAATTGTTCGTCTAGGAACATTGCAGGTGATTGGAGCCGTGGGGTTCATGTATCAACGACTTGAAATTCCAAAAGATGTTGATGAGAACTGCTGGCATCGGTGTGCATGCTCATCTCTTTGTTGAACAACTATTTTTATTTCTCATCCAAAAGAAATAGTATTATAACTTACAACTTCATCTGTTTCTACCAGTGATCCAGCTTCCCGTCCAACATTCCGGGAACTACTTGAGAAGCTTAGAGAGCTGCAAATTAAAGACGGTACGCCATTCAGTTCCTTTTTGTACCGGTGCTGCCATCTTGTGACTCTATTACTGCAAATTTATCTTTTTGCAGGAAATGTTCAATCCTTTAATCAACAAAACCAAAGTTTTCTGAATTTGAAGGTGTTGTTACAAAACTAGTCCATGTTCTTATTACTAGCCCATGTTAAACAATGTTTTGACTTTTGTAGAAACACCAAGTGACGATGGCTGGACAGAGGAACTGAATCTCTATATAGTTACTACTGCAGTTTATGGTGGAATGTGCATGGGGGTATTAACTGTGCTTGGAGACTTGATGATGGGTCCATTTGGCACAGGAGCTGAGATCATGCTTTGTGAGTTGGCTCAGGCATTAGAGAAGGAACATGACCTCTGAACTTGGCTTTTAGGAACTAATTTCTTTCTTGATTGGCAACTAGCTTACACTTAGTTTAGTTAGTTACCCTTCTTGTAATAACAATTGATTTCACTAGTTTATGTATTTCGATATTTGGATTTGGTTTGCAGGTTTTGATGCCTATACCGAAGCCAATAGGTTATGCCGGAGCCAATCCTTATAAAAAGTAAGTATTTTCGATTATTATTATTAGGGATCTTGTGTTTTCTGTTTTGTAATAATTAAAATTTTGAAAAATACCGAGAGATTGTATAATTGAGGAGATGTTGGAATTTTATTGATGTATGAACTGAGCTGATGTGAACAATGTGCTAGTGAGTGGACTTAAAAACCTTGTGAACTATGAATATAACGCCATTGATATTGTGCCAAGTTCTCTCTGATTATTTGTTTTAATCTGCACATCATTTCAAGTTGAAAGAGAAAAGTTCTTAATCCCATGGCTTCTTGTGGTAAACTGGAAAAGTACGGAGGTTTCGATGATCGAAGTAAAGCTAGCAATGTGTTTAAGATAGTTCTGATATAGGAACTTATCAAGTTTATCTAATTATTCTAGTTATTAATTGGATCATATGGTTCATGGATAGACAACAACAAAGACTTTTTGAAATAAAAGCTTTTTACTTCAATGTTTCCAAGGTTTATTTTATGGCTAATTCTACGGTGCCATAAATTGTGGTGGCTAAGGCTGACTAGTTGACCAACCAGTAAATATATGACACGTGGCAAATGAGATTATGAATGGCAAGATACTTAATAAACATTGAATCTGTGCAACTTGTGGTAAGTTATCTATTGTTACGTGAGGGTAAAATTGGAAAGTGACACCAAAAATTGAGTGATGATGGCTGGCCGGCTGCTGTTTCTATAGCGATTGTAAGGTCTCATATCGGTTGGGGAGAAGAACGAAACATGTCTTATAAGGGTGTGGATACTTCTTTCTAGTATAACGCATTTTGACGAATGAGTGTGGGGAGCTTCGACCATCATTCCTATCGTCAAAAGCAAAACTGCGATCGCACACTTCCATCCACTACGATGGTCGGCCGTTGCACCTTTTACTGACACACACGTTCTCCACGGAGTTTTACTGTAATTGCTCTTCTCCAGCTCTCCTCACCGCATGTTTTACTTGTATTATAGGGTATACTATTTGTATTATTAGTGGATTGCAATTTAAATTAGTTATTTATCTTGTCTTAAATCTTTATATTAGAGAATTATTTATTATCTTATTTAATATTTAGAATAAATTTGATCTCTATATTTTAAATTTATTTGTCTCGTTATTTAATATTTAGTATAAATTTTATGTTTATATTTAAAAATATATTTGTATTAATTATATGCTATTTTCAAATGGAAAAAACTAAAAAAAAAATTAGTTATTAAAATCGACAATAATGTTGTCGATTTTTAATTTAAAATAGACAAAAAAAAAGAAAATAGACGATGATATTATCGGTAATTTAATAATTAAATCGACAGCTAATTTGTCAATCTTAATAAATTAAATATTGACACCTGCGTCGCCGATTTAAAATAATATTATCAACAGTCTTGAAAAGTATGTAAAAATCTTAATCTTATATTATCAACACAATGTTTGTCGATTTTATTGAAAGCTTATCTATAATTCGAAGGCCGTTGATTTTATTAGATCACGTTTTAAAGTAATGACTATTGTCATCGATTTTACCGTCAATTTTTAATATTATCAACAGTTTTACTGTCGATTTGACCGTCGATTATAATAGTATTTCTTATAATTTTTATATCTAATTGTTTTATAATAAATTTTGTTGGTAATTTATTTATACCACACACATATTACAAATTTTCTGAAGTAAATATAAAATTGTTTCAGAACGAATTTTAAATTTGATACTATAATCCTTAACAATTTTAAATTTTTATTATTATGGAAGTCATTGATAATTACTCCCGTCAAAGGAATTGGTCCCTCTATTGCTTGGGGGTTACTAGTGTACAGATGCAATTCTGTACAGATTTACAGATTTTTGTCTTTTAGTGGCTTTAAAGCGTGTCATAAAAAAGTGTTGTTTAAATGGAAAATGTTGCTTTTGAATTGTTACTTTGGCTCTGATACCAATTTTTATCAATGCAGGTTTTTGAAATATTTTTCTTGGGTTGGATTTGCATTATTAAAATTTTCTATTTCTTTTAACAAATTTTCTATTTCTCTTGATATGCTTTCTATACAATTTTTACAGAATTATTCCACTTCTTCTCTATTTCTTGTGTAAATGTTACTATTCTGTAATCTTACTTCATAATATCTTTTTTGACTTGTCTGAAAATCTAAATCATTTTTTAGTTCTTGTATCGTTTGATTTGCTAAACCAGGCATTTTATACTTGTAATTCTTGTTCAGATTCAATTTGTACTTGTTCTAGGGGTTCAACCTGTAGAGGTTGTATTACTTGAATATTTTGAACATGTATTCTTGATTCAAAAGCTTGTAATGCAATCATATTTTATATGTGAAGATAATGCAATCTTCGAGCACGATAGATTTGTTTATTCTTAATATTTTCTTTTAAATTTTTGACTGATTTTTTAGTTTTAAAACGTTGTATTAATTTTCTTGTTCTAAATATCTTTTTGTTTACCTTCTTGATTTCTGTTTCTAAATCTGAAGATTCAGTTGTCAAATTTCTTATTTTTATAGATATAGCCATTATTCTTGTTTTCATATTCCTTTTAATTATTTTTAAAGAAATAAGACTTTTTTGAAAATCTTTCATATTAGAATTTCTGCATCTTCTGCCATAGCTTCATTGTTATTTTCTAAAGATTCTATTATTTTTTCTAATTCTTCGACTTCTTTTTTCAGATTGTTATAAGATAATACTAAAGTTTTGAAAGCTCTTTGGTTTATTTTAGAAAACTTTAAATATTTCAAATGATTTTCTCTTTCAAAGAGTTCTTGTTTCTTATCTTGATAAGACACGTATATTTCTTCTTTATTTATCGTCATAATTTATTATTTAAAGTTTCATTCAACTTTTCAATTTTTTTTGTTAATTCCTTTATTTCAGAATCTTTTTCTTCAATTTTTAAATGAGATAGACTTAGAGGGCTGTTAATTTTAGATTCTCTTATTCTAAAACTAGATGATGAAAATGAATTTCTTGACGGTTGTTTTAATAACAAAACTGGGCTTTCAATAGCCTTATTTCTTGGAATTTCTGTTTTTACAAACTTTTGAAATAGTTCATCAACATAAATTCTTTCTTTATCTTTGAAGTCTATACTATGATGACTATTTGTCAGCGCATAATTAATTGCATATGTGATAGAAAATGGTTCATCATTTTGTTCCATTAAATCTATCTTATGGAATTTATAAGCCAGACTTAAGGATCTGCCGAGATTTTCGGTTGATAGAGGAATAGCGTATCCAATATGAGCATTGAATTTAACATTTACATTTGCCAAGTTACCATGGATTATTCCAATTATTTGATCTCTAGGATTAGTGATTCTTTTATCACAGATTGCCAGACTTATTGGAGAATTAATTCCTTTCATGTATGTGGATTTAACTAAAACTTGAATGGTACTAATATGAATCCATCCAATTTTAGATCTTTTTTGTTGATCTTTAATTTTTCCAATTTGTTTATTTACATCTTGTTCATTTATCAGAGCTATTTCAAGTTCTCCATTTGCGGATTGTATTTTTATTGGAGTTTCAATCTGAATTTTTCCATAATATATTATATTTTTTCTATTAAAGATTTCTTTTAGAGGATTTTGTTTATTAAAATTATCGTTAGGTTTAAGATCTAATTCCGTTTTTAAAATAGCTTGTTTTTCATTATCAAGTAAAGCAGTTAGCTTATAGTAATCAGATTCTTCAGTTATTTCTATATCTTCTAAATAATTCATAACTTAAAAAGATTGGGATAAAGATGTACCTTTCTGGAGAATAAACTTCTTTATTTATTGCTATTTTACAATGTGTGTTTTGTTCTCCAGAGGGGAGATTTTACAAATTAACTCCAGAGGGGAGTTTCTTAAAATTATTTTTCTAATTGATCAGACTCCAGAATCGCATCAGCTACTTCCTCGTTGCCCTCCTGGCCTGTGAGTACTCTAAGCTTCCTGCTTTCTGATTTCTGATACCTCTAACAAATGACTTAGCACTCTATTTATAATGGTTGGGTCTGATGGACAAATCCCATCCTTACACTTCTTGTGACGTCATTGCATGCGTCACTGAGCACTTAGTTTGCACCAACTACATTATTGGTGCTTTTGTGACGTAAGCTCTTACGTCATTCCATAATAATGTTGATAGATGACTCAGATGTCTCATCCTCTTCTTTTCCCACGTGGGTGGGGTCAACAGCATTGTTGCTTTCTTCAGACATTTCTGAGGTGCACAGCTGGCACCTATGGTCTTCTTTGTCTTTTAGTAAATGGCATAGATTCCTCCTTATCCCTTCAGGAAGCTTTTCCAGTAACCCAGAAAAGTTGTAAAATGCTGATTCAAAATCAACTAGGAGTCTCATTTCTCTTGATTCAATTTGATTTTTCTTACTAGAAACAATTAGAGTGTTTCTGCTTTTGTAATTTATTCTTGTTCTGGATTCTTTGTTTATTTTTTGGGCTCTCTCAAAGACTCTTGCCAATGTGCTGGCCAATCTTCCTTCATCGCTATAAATTGATAGATCTTGAACTTGTTCTATTGGTTGAAAGTCTCCAGGGAAGACTGACATGAAAACTACTTGAAAAGCTGGGATTAAACATTCTCCTTCTTCATTGAAGATTGGCTGACTACTTGTCAATTTTAGGGATATATCCCTTGGTTCTCTTGCATCAATCATATTTTTGAATTTTTTCACTGCATCTATAAAACCTGCAGGAAATTCTTTAATGATATTTAAATTGTCAAAAATTAGGATTGTATCAATTAATCCGTATTGGAAAAATTGATATGTATCAGAGGGTGAAGCCTCTGGAAAGATTACCAGCTTTGTTAGCTGTTCTTTGTTAATGGGATAGTATCCCAATATTGTCTTTTGTCCAGAGTCCAGTTTAGAACTAGATTAAGGGTTTCTCTACAGTTTGATCTGCAGACCCTTTTCTTGTCATTTATTTCGGCCCTTGTGGGAATATTTTTCAGCATTCCTGTTCGGACTTGGACTGGAGTCCTTTGGGCTTGGGCTGGAGCTTTGTCAACTCTTCTTAGAATTTGCTCTGGGTGGAGCACTTCATATTCTCTGAGGGATTCTTTTGCTTCTTCTATTGTCAAGAATCCTCCTTTGTGAATAGTTTTGGGCTGATGGGTGAATGGGGCTGCTTTAGCCCAATCATCGTAAACTCCTTTCATTGGGCCATTATATATGACATAATATTTTTTGTCCTGAGTTGATTTTTTAACTATTTCTGCCAGAGTTTTATTTTCAGGGATTTTTTCAGAAAAAATTGGTTTTGGGTTTTGTGGCTGGTCCACCACGCTTAGCTGGCTGAACTCTGATGGTGTTGCGAGCATTGGTATTGGTGTAGGTAATGTTACTTGCTGGGATACTTTCATGGCTTCCATGGCCTTCTTGATGGATTGAATTTTAGCTCTTAGCTGGTGGCAATGATTGCACCTTTCAAGCTCTTGTTCAAGCTTCTGGATTTCTTGATTCATTGTGTTGACAATGAACTCCATTCTCTTGTCAATGTATCTGCAATAATATTTTTATTTCCTTTAATGTACTCGATTTTTATCGGATATTGTAATAAAAACATTTGCCATCTTACCAGACGACCCTGATTATAATCAGATTGTAAATTATATCTAATAAAACCTGTTAAATAACTTGAGTCTGTTCGTAATGTAAATTCCTTTGGAAGTAGATCAATCCTCCATTTCTTAATAGTTTTTATTGCTGCTAGAGTTTCTTTTTCATGGGTAGTATACCTCTGTTCTGTTGGTGTAAATGTTCCAGAAATATATCTGCATAGTAATTCCTTTGAGGAATGCTTAGAATCTAGTGATTCTTTTCCTTTGTTCAAGCTTTTTTCAGCTTTTTTAGCTTTTAGACAGCCTGACCAGGTTTTGTCTGAAGCATCTGTCTCTACTATTAAATAGTCATCTTCTTTTGGAATATAAAGTTCTGGAAGATTTTTACAAAGTTCTTTAATTTTTTGAATCTGCAGGCTATCCTTTTCTTCCCATTTCCAAATCTTTTTTATACTTATTTTTGAAAACAAGTTTTTAGTATATTCTGTTATATTTTTTAAAAATCCTTGATCAGAAATATAATTTATGCATCCTAAAAATCTTTGTAATTGTTTTCTATCTTCCATTTTATCAGGAAATAAATCTACTTTTTCTAATACATTTGGTTGAAGTTTTAGCTTCCCTTCAGTAGATAGAATTAATCCAAGAAATTCTATTTCTTGTTTTGCTAACTTAGCTTTCTTTTTACTAAGGACTAAACCTTTTTCCTTACATCTTTCTAAGACAATTAGTAACTTTTGAAGATGATCCTCTTTATCTTGTTTTGTAAAAATTAGTATATCATCAATGTAAACTAGAACAAAATCATTTAAATCTTTTAAATTTTCTTCCATAAATCTCTGATAAATACCTGGAGCTTGTTTCAGCCCAAATGGTAGGACATTCCATTCGTAGAGTAATACTCCTGTTGATTCTTTTGTTGGACAAGTAAAGGCAGTTAATTTCTTTGTTTCTTCGTCTAAACGAAGTTGCCAATATCCTGATTTTGCATCAAGCGATGAAAACCAAGTTGCTCCTTTGATTTTCTCTAGGATGGAATCCTTTCTTGGGAGCTTATGAGCATCACCTATAGTTGCTTCATTCATTTTTTTATAATTAATAACCATTCTTCGTTTTCCTCTTTTAATTTCGTTATTGTTTTCAACATAGAAGGCTGGGGCCGCATGAGGACTTTTACTTAGTCTAATAATTCCTTTATCTAAAAGATCCTTACATTCAGATGAAAATTCTTCCTTATCTCTTGCTGAATAAGGGATTCTATTTTGAACATTTATTTCTCTTGTAGGATCTTTTAATTTAATACTTATTAATTCTTTGTTTGTATTTTTAATATCTAAAGGATTTTCAGCACATACTTCATTTAAAAGTTCTTCTATTTTACTTTCAAGGTCATTTTTTGGAATTTTTATCTGGAAGTATAAGTTCAAATAGCATTCTTCTAAAATTGAAAATATTTTGAATTTTAAAATTTCATTTATAGTAGTAGTCGGGATTTTTATTAGTTTTGCCTTTTGATTTAAAGAAGAATCATATGGGGCTTTTAGAACTATATATGTTAATTCTTGGATAAAAGGGTGATATAGTTTTAGGAAATTATTCCCTATAATAAAATCTATTCCAGATTCTAATTTATATATAGATGGAATAATGAATCTGTAATTCTGAATGAAGATTTCAACCATTTCTGCTTTTAAATTGACTTTGTGTATGGATTTATCGGCTATTCTAATTCTTAGTGGATTTTCTAACTTTTTCCAGTTAAGTTTTATATTTGAACTTGCAAAACATTTTGTTGCCCCTGTATCTATGAAGGCATTGATAAATTTTTCTGTAATTTTTACAGTAATAAATGTAGCGCTATTACTCAGTTCCTGAGTTTGTTTCTGAGTCTGTTTCTGAGACATATTCAAAAATATATTTTAGTTCATCATCAGATTCTTCTAAAGGTTCCATAAAACAAGTTTTTGCAACTTCCAGTTGCTTTGTTAGGTCTTTTTTATCCTTCTTTTTTGGACATTCGTTTGCATAATGCCCTTCTTCTTGGCAATACCAACATTTACAGTTTTCCTTTTTATTTGGGCAATAGTTCTTTTGTTTTTTATTGATACTTCTTTCCCTAAAATATCTCTTTTTTCTCCAATTTGGATAATATTTTCTTTTTCTAAAGTAATATTTTCTTTTTCTTTGAATATTTTTGTAAGGATGGTATTTTCGAATATTTTTATTAGAACCATATTTTTGAGGGATTTCCTCATTGTCTTGACAACAAATTCTAATTTTATTATTAAATTTTTTCTGAGTAGCTTCTTGCATACAGCGTTCTTTTATTTCCTCTCTTATAGCAAATGTTGCTCCACCGAAATTATTTTCAATTGTTTTATTATTTATTTCTCTTATAAATCTTCCCATAATAATTTCATTAACAGGATATGGAAGTTTTGTAATATACATGCTAAGATAATGTTTTTTATCTTCTTCTTTTAGTTTATAATAATATATTCTGTATTCACAAATATAGGATTCTATATAACAAAGATCGAATATCTGAATATTGGCCAAATGATTTTTTGCTTCTAAATACTCTTTTTCAGAAATTTCATTTCTATGATCTATGACATTTTTTCCAAAGAATTCTTTATATAAAATTCTCATTATGTGTGCTATTTTATCATAAGCTGTTGTCTTTTCATCTAATTCTTCTATTATTTTATTATCTACTGATAACATATAATTTCTTATAGTTCCTTTTGTGTGGAAACCTATGAAATTCCAGATATCTAATCCAGATAATTCATTTAATTTTGGGTTTGTATAAGCTTCTAATAAAAAGGAGTTCATCCAATCTTCGAAAATTTCTTTTTCGTTCCTTTTGCAATCTAGATCAAGCATTCTTTCTCCTTCTAGTTCTTGAATTTTTGGAATATATTTAGATGGTATTTTAGTATATTTTGAATTTTTGCTTATAAACCCTTTTTTGAAAGCATAATTTTCAAAACCTGTTTCCCATTTAAATTGGGTTTGATTACTATTCCCAGATGTTCCAGCTTCATCCTTTACTTGTACTGGATGTACTGGTTCTTCATCACTTGAATAGTCTAAAACATATTCTTCTCTTTCAGAAATTTCTGGCTCTTCTTTAATCTGAAAACCTTGTTCCATAAGATTGTCTTCTTGAGCCATTTTTAATTGTTTAAAAAGCATTGTAACTTCTTCTAATTTTTCATCAATATTCATAATTTTAGAGGTGGTCTAATCTTTAGATTTGTTGTATCGATTTTATTTTGGACTTCTTCTTTCTTAGGAATATCTTTATGGAAATGTTTATCAAGTATCTGTTCAATTTTTTTTATATTAGGCTCTTCTTTTCTTTATTTTTCTGAAATTTTATAGAAACTAATATCTCTTCAAGCATATCTATTATAGAATTTAATTGTGGATTAAAAGTATGATGAAGATGGGGATAATTATCTCCATGATAACATTTTTTAGAAACTCCGTGTGAAATATAAGTTTTTTCAGGTTTTTGAATTCCTTCAATAAAACTTAAAGTAAAATTAAGATTTTGAGAAAAATCATTTTGTATTGATTTTAAAAATTCAGTATCATTACAATTAACATTAGTTAAAATCATTAGCTTTTGATCTATTAATTGTGATAAATTAGATATTTCTTTTCTTAAATCTTCTAATCTACTAAGATTTTCCATTAGATGACGCTTTTCTTTGTTACACTTTTAAAAATGTGGCTTTATGATAAAAAGTGTGGTTTAAGCAAAAATCTTTAAAATCTGTATGGTTTTTGTCTTCTAGTGATCTGTACCTTAAAATTCTCCCTATTGCTTTCATAAAAATATTTAATGCGCATGTTGAACAAATAAGGTCCTATAAAACAATTAGGCCTCAAAAGAAATTATAAGACGAACTAATCTCTCTTTAACACGACAGAAAAATTCATTCGATTGACATGAGTAATGTTGTGATAAGGATTGTTGTGATAAGGATGAATGATGTGGATGACCATTTTCTATGAGACTTAGTTTACCAAGGGTGATTGTATTTAATCTAGTTTGAAAAAGTTAAGCCTTGCACATGTATAAATAGGGGCATAGGCTGAAGTTTTTATACACACACAAAAGCAATAAAATAATTCTCTCTCTTTTATGTTGCAATACTTCTCTCACTCTCTTTATACTTCTTTATATTTTATGTTTGTTACCTCTTCCTTGTTTATTTATTTAGTTATTTTAAAACACGTTATCAGCACGAAGCTCTAATGAAATTATTAGGAAGATTTCAGGTAACAAATTTTTATTATGTCGAATCTCTTTCTTCTTGAATATAATGCTTTTGATGTATTTAGAAATAATTATTTACCATGGATATTAGATGCTGAAATCTATCTTGATTCAATGGATCTTGAAGATACCATTGAGGCTGAAAATAATACATCCCAGAAGGATATAGCCAAAGCCATAATTCTCTTTCGTCGTCATCTTGAAGTATGATTGAAAAATGAATATCCCACATTAAAAGATCTTGCAGATCTGTGGAAAGACCTTGAAGAAAGGTACAATTATGTGATACTTCCTCAAGCCCGATATGTTAGAGAAAATTTTTTCGACCTTCCATGTCTCGAATGTGCTCCTGCAGCAGCAGTATCGAGAAAAAGAAATTAAAAAGTATTTTGAATTAATTTCTTGCTTTCTTGTTGTTGAATGCAACAATGAGTTACTTTTGATAAATCATGAAGCGCGTCCAGTTGGCGCCGCCCCATTTCCTGAAGTAAATGCGGCAAATTATAAGCCCAGAAGAGGTAAATGGCAAGATTTTGATGACAAGAAAAATTATGGAAGGAAAATGAATTATGTTCACAAGAAAGGATCTCACCAGAAGTGGGATAAAGAAAGAAATAATGGGCAAAGTATATCAATTGAGGATTAATGCTTCCGTTGTGGTGAAAAGGGCCATTGGTCACGTACCTGTCGTACCCCAAGGCACCTAGTTGATCTTTATCAAGCATCTTTGAAAAGGGATGACAAAGAAAAGGAAACAAATTTTGTTTCAAATGATGAAAATTCCACCACTCATTATGATGTATCTAATTTCTTTAAGGATTCTGAAGGAGATATTGGCTATTTGATCAATGATGGAATAATTTGATATATGTATCTGTTTGTTAAGTATTCATGTGAATAATTTTACTGTGCATGTACTTTTACTCATTTTATTATTATTATTATTTGTTTTTGAAGAAAAATGGCAAGGATATATTCTGAAGATATTTGCCTTGCGGATAGTGTAAGTTCGCACACTATTCTTAAAAGTGATATATATTTTACCCATCTTGTGCCAAAAGAAGAGTATGTTAATACTATTATTGGCTCAGGCAATGTGATTGAAGGCTCCGAAAGAGCTATAATTTTGTTTCCTGGAGGAACAAAATTTATAATAAATAATGCACTATTATCTACCAAGTCTCTGAGAAACTTGTTGAGTTTCAAAGATATTCGCCGAAATGGATATCATGTTGAGACAATGAATGAGGAAAATCATGAGTATTTATGTATCACAACTCATGATTCAAATAAGAAAGTTATATTAGAAAAGTTACCCTCACTTTCATCTGGATTGTATTATACCAAGATTAGTGCAATTGAATCACATGCCATTGTAAACCAGAAGTTTACTAGCCCAAATGAATTTATAACTTGGCATAATAGATTGGGTCATCTGGAAACAACCATGATGAGGAGAATTATTGAAAACTCTCATGGACATTCACTAAAGAACCAGAAGATTCTTAAATCTAGTGAATTTTGTTGTGCTGCATGTTCTCAGGGAAAGTTAATTTTAAGGCCATCACCAGTAAAGATTGGATTTGAGTCCCCTGAATTCCTAGAAAGGATTCAAGGTGATATATGTGGACCTATTCATCCACCATGTGGATCTTTTAGATATTTTATGGTCCTAATAGACGCATCTTCGAGATGGTCACATGTGTGCTTATTATATCCTCACAACCTGGCGTTTGCGAGATTACTGGCTCAAATTATTCGATTAAAAGCACAATTTCCAGAAAATTCAATCAAAACAATTCGTCTTGATAATGCTGGTGAATTTACTTCCCAAGCATTTGATGCTTATTGTATGGCTAATGGAATAAGTGTTGAACATCCAGTAGCTTATGTTCACACACAAAATGGGTTAGCAGAATCACTTATTAAATGCCTCCAATTGATTGCTAGATCCTTACTTATGAGAACAAATCTCCCAACTTCGGTTTGGGGACATGCTATTTTACATGCCGCAGCACTTATTCGTTTGAGGCCAACGAGTTACTATCGGTTCTCTCCTATGCAATTAGCTTTTGGCCAGCAGCCAAATGTCTCCCATTTAAGAATATTTTGGTGTGCGATATATGTTCCCATTGCACCACCTAATCGTACCAAAATGGGACCCCAAAGAAAATTGGGGATATATGTTGGATATGATTCTCCCTCTATAGTGAGGTATCTTGAGATACAAACGGGAGATGTATTTAAAGCCTGGTTTGCGGATTGTCATTTTGATGAATCAAAATTTCCAACATTAGGGGGAGAGAATAAGCTTCCTAAAAAGGAACTTAATTGGAATACATCATCGTTGATGCATTTAGATCCTCGATCAGGGCAATGTGAACTAGAAGTTCAAAAGATTATACATTTGCTAAGAATAGCAAATGAATTGCCTGATGCATTTTCCGATACAAAGAGGATAACCAAATCTTATATACCAGCGGAAAATGCCCCAATTCGAATTGATGTCCCAGTAGGACAAGTAGCCACTGAAGCAAATTCACGCCAGAAGCGTGGCAGGGCGGAAAATGCCCCAATTCGAATTGATGTCCCAGTAGGACAAATAGCCACTGAAGCAAATACACGCCAGAAGCGTGGCAGGCCTGTCGGTTCCAAAGATAAAAATCCTCGAAAGAGAAAAGAGGTAAATATTCCTGTTGAAAAAGACATAGTAAAGACACCTGCAGTTGTCTAAAATTCTGATATAATGCCAGAAGACGTTCAGGTACCTGAAAATTGTGAAAATGACGAGATCTCGATAAATTATGTCTTTACAGGAGAGAAATGGGACCGAAATAAGACAATTGTCAATGAAATATTTGCATATAATGTGGCATCAGATATCATGCATGAAAGTAAGGATCTTGAGCCAAGATCAGTCGAAGAATGTCGACAAAGAAATGATTGGCCAAAATGGGAAGCAGCCATGAAGGCTGAATTAGACTCACTTGCAAAACGTGAAGTCTTTGGACCTGTAGTCCGTACACCTGAAGATGTAAAACCTGTTGGATACTGATGGGTATTTGTGAGAAAATGAAATGAGAAAAATGAAGTCGTGCGCTATAAAGCCCGACTTGTGGCACAAGATTTTTCACAAAGGCCCGTTATAGATTATGAAGAAACGTATTCCCCTGTAGTGGATGCGATAACATTGCGTTATTTGGTCAGTTTATCTGCATATCATAAACTGCATATGCATTTAATGAATGTGGTAATAGCCTATTTGTACGGCTCATTAGATCGGGATATCTATATGAAAGTCCCTGAAGGACTAAAGATATCTAAACCATCCAATGAATATTCGCAAGGGTTATACTCAGTCAAATTGCAAAGATCTTTATATGGTCTAAAGCAATCTGAACGAATGTGGTATAATCGTCTTACTGAGTATCTGGCCAAAAACGGATTTAAGAATGATGATATCTGTCCATGCGTTTTCATAAAGAAATCTGCATCTAGGTTCATTATAATTGCTGTGTACGTTGATGATTTAAATATCATTGGAACTCCTGAAGAGATTCCAACAATTATAAAAACTCTAAAAGAAGAGTTTGAGATGAAAGATCTTGGAATGACTAAATTTTGTCTCGGCCTGCAGATCGAGCATACAAAAAATGGGATCTTTATTCATCAAACAACATACACAGATAAGATCCTGAAAATATTTTATATGGATAAGTCACATCCATTAAGTACCCCAATGATCGTAAGATCTTTGGATGTGGAGAAGGATCAATTCCGTCCTAAAGAAGAGAATGAAGATATCCTTGGTCCTGAAGTACCATATCTTAGTGCTATTGGCGCACTAATGTATCTTGCTAATAACACACGACTTGATATATCATTTGCTGTGAATTTACTAGCAAGATATAGTTCCTCTCCAACCAGAAGACATTGGAGTGGAATCAAACAGATTTTTCGATATCTTCATGGAACGGTTGATATGGGATTGTTTTATCCCTATGGATCCAAGTCACAATTAGTTGGCTATGCAGATGCTGGATATTTATCTGATCCACATAAAGGGAGATCTCAAACAGGATACCTATTCACATATGGTGGTACAGCTATATCATGGAGGTCCACGAAACAGACGATTGCAGCAACATCCTCTAATCATGCTGAAATACTAGCGATACATGAAGCTAGTCGCGAGTGTTTTTGGCTGAGGAGTGTGATCCAATATATTCTGTCATCATGTGGACTGATTGATCAGAAGATAGCTCCAACTGTCCTGTTTGAAGATAATAGAGCATGTATTGCTCAACTTAAAGGCGGATATATCAAAGGTGATAGAACAAAGCATATTTCTCCCAAATTTTTCTTCACTCATGATCTTCAAAATTAAGGGACAATTGATGTCTAACAGATCCGCTCAAGTGACAATCTGGCAGATTTGTTCACAAAGTCACTCCCAAAATCTTCTTTTGAAAGATTGGTACATGAGATTGGGATGCGCCGATTTCATGACATTAAATGATGTTGGCAAGAGGGGGAGACTGTACTCTTTTTTCCTTAGTCAGGTTTTTTCCCACTGGGTTTTTCTTGACAAGGTTTTTAATGAGGCAGTCCCCATCACAAAGGATATTGTACTCTTTTTCCTTCACTAAAGTTTTTTTCCCATTGGGTTTTCTTTAGTAAGGTTTTAACGAGGCAATAATCCTAAATGGTCATCCAAGGGGGAGTGTTGTGATAAGGATTGTTGTGATAAGGATGAATGATGTGGATGACCATTTTCTATGAGACTTAGTTTACCAAGGGTGATTGTATTTAATCTAGTTTGAAAAAGTTAAGCCTTGCACATGTATAAATAGGGGCATAGGCTGAAGTTTTTATACACACACAAAAGCAATAAAATAATTCTCTCTCTTTTATGTTGCAATACTTCTCTCACTCTCTTTATACTTCTTTATATTTTATGTTTGTTACCTCTTCCTTATTTATTTATTTAGTTATTTTAAAACAAGTAATAGTTTAATCGCTGATTATTTTGATGAATAATTATATTTTTTTGTGTCTGATGAATAATTAAAGCTTATATTCATAGTTGTTAGACACATAAAAGTATACAAAATTAATAATATTATTTTTAATTATCTATGTGAAGAGAATTTTGCTTAATAAAATATAATAAATGGAATTAAATTAGTAAGATAAAAAATATTAAAAATTTAAATTTGTGAAAAAAAAACTTGATTTTAAAAAAGAGAATAGTATATATAATCAATCTAGCATTAATCTTATAATTTTATACACTAAATTATCTTATTCTATAAAAAATAAAAATCTATCTATTATAATATATAAAAGAAGAGTTCAAAGTAGTGTTACAGTGAATGAATGACACATAAACTTTTAAATTTCTTATGAAATTGTCATGTCATCCATTGCAATAACATAAAAAAAATATATCTATCTTAGAACTAGATTTATATTACCCTAAAAAATAACATATATACAATCAACCTAGCATTAATCTTATAATTTTACACACTAAATTATCTTATTTTACAAAAAAAAGAATATAAAAAATGTTAATTCATATAATTATCTAAATTCTAATATTGCATATCATATTTGGAGAATGAATTTTATTTTATGAAAATTTATTTATTTATTTATCTATCAATTTATGTATAATATATTAAAAAAATAAATAATGACACAATGAACTCTCGATTATTAGATAACTTCTAATATTGCTAGATAAATATTTTAGAAAACTTGTTTTTTTTATATTTTTTCTATTATTAGATAATCACTTTTTATTATTAGATAATCACTTTTTATTCTTCTTATGTAGTGTTTTTTAATCAAAAGAATGATTTTATTGATTTATTGAAATAAACGGTCCAGAATAGAACAACAATAAGAGAAGGTGGTTCCATTAATTATACTGATCGACATGAAATAAAATTAACTTTAAGAACTCCTCCATTAGCTTCTTGGCTGCATTGACAACTTCAGCGCATGGGGTCGTTTTATGCTCGACGACTTGCAAGTTATGCGCTAACCAAATTTTTCACAAAGTGATTGCAGCAAGGCTCCGTCGCCGTTTTCCTTAGTTTCCACCACATCGAGCTATTATCTCCCTCCACCATTTCCATAACACTGTAGTATTTTTAGGTAAGCCAAAATTATCAATTTCGCTCCATACTTGTTCAACCTGAGGACAATGAATTAAACAATGAATAATTGATTCTGGTTCATTTATGCATCTAGGACACTGAAGATTCACATTGTAAAATATGGACTGCAGCTTGAGCTTAACAGGGAGTCCTCTGTGAATTGCTTTCCACAAGAATACCTTCATCTTTGTTGGGGAATGTAAGGACCAGATCGATTGCCACACATCGTTTTGCTTGAAGACCTTCGGAAAGAACTCTATTAGCGAATGAAAAAATTAGAATGCAATTCGGTAAACTGAGTTCACTTTGTAAGTATCACTTCTGATCTTTGCCCAAATCAGTTTATCTTTTTGTTTTGTTCTTTGAGTCCGAAGAATCTATTGAACTATATTGGGGGAAAAACTATCGTTAATAAGCTGTATATTCCAATTACCATCTGCAGTAATTGGTTCACTCAGTATAGGTTATGATTAGGATTAATTAATTGGGATCTCTGAATCTTTTCTCTGTTATCACCCCAACTCTCTTCAAAGATGGGGATCATACTGCCACTTTCCACTTGCCATTTTACACCTTTTTCAATAACTTTTTTGTCTTCTAACATACTTCTCCAGGCTCAGGATGGGTTGTTACCTGACAGGGCTTTCAGGAAATTGGAAAAGAAAAAATATCTACTTTTAAAGACCTTGTAAATCAGAGAATTTGTCCTAGAGAGTAACTGCCAGCCTTGTTTGCCTAGTATAGCGAAGTTGAAAGCTTTGAGGTCATTGAATCCTAATCTGCATGCCTTTTGTCTCGACATACAGTGTCCCAACTCAGCCATTGCAACTTCTTTTCATTATCCCTTTCACCCCATCAAACTAGCATCATCTTCTTTTGAATATTCTCTAGGAGAGATTCCAGTATCTTAAAGAAGTTTAATGTGTAAATAAGAATTGCAGTCTCCACTGCCTTCATCAGCACTTTTCTCACTGACAATAGTAATCTCTTCCATAAGCTCAATTTCTTTGCAGCCTTATCTTCTATGTATGTAAACATTTCCATTTTGATCTTGACATAATTATAGGTAGATCCAGGTATTTATCTTGGATTCCAACGTGTGGAACCTGAAGGAGTTGTGAAAGCTTAGTACGGATCTGCTGAGGAGTATTTTGACTGAAAAAGACTGAAGACTTGTTCAGGTTAACAATCTGACCGCTTATTCTGCTGTAGTCTTGTAGGATTTGCATTAAACTCTGGCATGTCTGAGCATTTATTTTACTAAAGAGGATAGAGTTGTCTACGAAAAAGAGATGACTGACTGAAGACTTGTTCAGGCTAACAATCTGACTGCTTACTCTATTGTAGTCTTATAGGATTTGCATTAAGCTCTGGCATGTATGAGCATTTGCTTTACTAAAGATGATAAAATCGTCTGCAAAAAAGAGATGATTGATTGTAGGACACTTCTGGTTTAATTTAAGTTCAGAAAATTGTTGTCTCAGTTCTTCTTTGTGCAACAGATGAGATAAACTCTCTGCACAGACTAGAAATAGATAGGGAAAAAGAGGAGCTCCTTGTTGGAGTCCCCTTGTTGGCTTAAACAAGCTAAGAGAGTGTCCTTCCACAGTAACAGAATAAGAGACCGTCGTAACACATTCCTTCATCCAGTCAATCCATTTTTCTGCAAAAACCCAGCCTCTTCATAACCTCCCACACAAAACTCCATTCAATCCAGTTATAGGCCTTGTTCATATCAAATTTAAGAGCTAAGTCATACTCAACATACTTCTTAGTCTTCAAATAATGCATGTATTCATGGGATATTAAAATGTTATCATTAATTAACCGCCCCTTGATAAATGCATTTTGGTTACCACTAATTACTTTATCTATCACTTCTTGCATTCTATACACCAGAATTTTGGCTATTATTTTGTAGTGTTTGCCCTTTCTTTTTAATTTTTTTTTACTCTTTACTTTATGTAAGTTACTCCATGTCTTTAATAGTAATGTGATTCCTCTTCAATAGATATAAATACATTAATAAAATTGAATTCGTTCTCTCTTTTTATTCTTACTTCTATTCATGTTTATTATATAAATTCACATCACTTTATATATGTTTTTTACCTCCTCTTACTTAATCTTATGTCTCTACTATTTTTTCTCTATCCTTACTAATGTTTTGTACAATTATTTGAAAATTTTAGTTGATGACTATGGTTTTATATTTTAATTTGCTAAACAATTTGTTCACTATGTGTTAGATGATGAACTCCTAAAATACTATGATGTACGATGTTTTTACAATATTTAAGTTTTTTATTTTTGATCTAATTGTGTTTATTAATTATATATTATCTTTATTATTTATATAATATTTTTTTTAATAATTTATATTTTTTAATATTATTCAATTGTAATAATAATGTTAAAAATACATAATGTCATGAACTCATGATTCATGAAAAAATGGATGTTATTTTTATTATTGAAACATTATATTCATCTTTTCATTACATATAATAACTTCATTCTTGCACTATAGTATTCAAGTTTGTTATAAATATATATTAAATAATAAGCTCCTTCAAACACTAAAACGTATAATAACTTCAGAATTTTATTTAGATTTAACATTAATTTTTATATAAGTTTTTTATTTAATAGTTTTTGAATATATAAATTAATTCATTTTAATTCTGCACAACACGAAGATTTAAATATAGTTACATGAATATATGACATGTGAAATGATATATGACAATAGCATATCATATGTTATCAATAACATATCAATCAATTATTTTGTAAAATCTCGCATTAATCTGTTATGTTATTATGTTATATGGCACTCAATATAACATATGATTATCTAATTAATAAAAAAAATTCATTTAATACTATTATATTTTTAGAATTAATTCGTGACGTCTAATTTTTTAAAGACTAAATTTTACTAGACTATTTTAACTATGAAAAATAATTGAGAATCTTATTTTACCCTCTTACTAATCTTCCAAACTTTTAAATAAAGAAAATTTTGATTTTTTTGATTTTTTTTTTATGTTTTAAAAAATAACATATATATTTAAATTTGTTTTTTTTTAAGTATTAGCAGAATGAATTAAGACTCTTAATCATCATTATTGTTTGACTGTTAAATTATATTTGTTCATATAAATACAACAGATGTTAACCATGGTCGTTGAACAAGTTAATTGTATTCTTGCTTTCCCATATTGTGTTAATTCTTAATTGATTTCAAGAGTTCTTAATTGTGGAGTAAAGATGTCATATTAAAATTATGAGTAATTCTCCACGTACAAATGATTTTCCATACAAGTCATACAAGTCATTTATAAACACGCTGTTTCACGTTTTTTTTTGTGCCTCTTTTTTTTCTTCTTCTTTCTCCGTGCTTCCTCTTCCTCTTCCTCTTCCTCTTCCTCTTCTTCTTCTTCTTCTTTCTCTGTGTCTCTTTTTCTTCTCTTTCTCCCTCTTCTCTTATTGAAATTTCTTCTCCTCTTTTCGTTTTCTCTTTCTCCTTCATCAAAATCACCAGAAAAAACGAAGAAACATTATTCAAGGTACGTTTCTTGCCTTCTCTTTCTCCTTCTTCTTCTTCTTGCTACACGTTCTTCTTCCTATTCCTGTTTTTCTTCTTCATTTACGTGCTTTTCTCTTTGTTTTCTTTCTTCGTTATTCTCGGTTTCTATTGTTTTTTGATATCAAACTCTGAAATCGTTTTTGAAGAAGAAGAAGCAGCAGCAGAAGATGAGGAGAAAAAAAAGAAAGAGTTCTGAATTATGCATAAGGTGTACTTCAACGAATTTTGAGTGCATTTCTTAAATTCTTTGGGTGTATTTTTTGTAATCCTTTGGGTGTATTTCTATAATTCTTTGGGTGTATTGATTTCAAGAAGAAATATACTGTCTCTCCCTATATTGGGTGTATTTCTTAAATCCTTTGGGTGTATTTCTGTAATCCTTTGGATATATTTCTATAATCGTTTAGTTTATTTCTGTAACTGTTTGGGTGTATTTCTGTAATTCTTTGGATGTATTTCTATAATCGTTTGGGTGTATTTTTGTAATCGTTTGGGTGTATTTCTGAAGTGCCATCATCTTCAAAACAATTTCAAAACTTGATTTCAGAAACCATGAAAATCGAAAAAAACAGAAGGAGATCGAAGGCAAAGAGAGAACGCTTTTCTTCTTCTGTAACGCATGTGTTAGGCCCAACTTCTTCTTCTTCTGTAACACGCGTGTTAGGCTCAACTTGTAAGACTTGTAAACAAAAATGACTTGTATGTGTAGCACTCCTCTAAAATTATTTCAATAATTGCATTTTTATATAATTAATATAAAAATAATAATATCATATTTGGAATTTTTAGCTAATTGTATGAAGAATGTTACTTTATTTGATATTTAGGAGGTTGGGGTCAATTTGCTCAAGTCATAGACATTCTGAAACGATTATTTTCTGCTTATAGTTATAACTATAAGCTTTAAATTACCATAAAGGAAATATTAGTTATTTTATAACTTAGAATTATCAGCGTATGAGGTATGATCATCCATTTAAGCCTTCATCTCTTAGATAGCCTTCATCGGATGAAATGACGAATTCAGTTGTTTAATGAAAAGTTATTTGTTCATAATAATAATAATAATAATAATAATAATAATAATAATAATAATAAATTTCAACATTGATTAAAAAAATTTCTAAATTGCAGTACTTTTTTGTTAAAAGTAAATATCCCTTCCAAAATATAATGTCACTTTCCCTATGCTGAATCAAAAGAAAATAATATTAAACAGCCTAAGGCAGAATGAACAGAAAATCACAATGAAATCTGGCACAGCATCCATCTCATAAACTATCTTCAGTATTGACGCGGGATGATAGTCTCAGGCTCTCAGCAGTTACAAATTCCTGAATCGGCTTAACCGAAGTACATGAAACATAATGTGTTCCAAGTTCCAACACTCAATGAATACATGAATGAACAAAATCACTTAAGGACACCGGTATAAGGGAGCAAACTTCAGATATTAGAATATATTATGTAAGAATGCAATCAAGTAAGCATATATTGCCCCCCAACTCATCTGCAATCATCCCTACAAAATGAACTCAACAGTATAACGACTGATCTTTCGCGTGGTAGATGGAGATTGCGGAAATAACCTCAATCTATCTTTACGGACGAGAACAAGTAATGCACAAAGTAGAATGACATAAGGAAGCCAATGGTCCCGGTGGCCAACATAATCGCCACCGCCATGAGTAGTGAATAGCCAAGGTAAAGTGTAGCTGAGACTGGTCCGCTCAAACTCTGCAGGTCAAAAACCAAGTAGTTAATTGAGTACAAGAAGACATATAGTGAAACAGAACCCGAAGCAAAGAATGCCTTCCACCACCACTGCCAATCTTCCACACACAGGTGCATATAGGTGAGGACAACCGATACTTCTGCACACACGATAACCAGCAGTAGAAGAACAACCAGCAGGAAACCAAATACATAATAGAACCTCCCAAGCCAGATACTGGAAAGGATAAAGAAAAGCTCAATAAAGAGGGTTCCAAATGGAAGAGTTCCGGCACCAAGAACCAGAAGCCATGATGGATATTTACGGGCGGGAATTTCCCTTGGAATTTGATTAGTACGCACAGGATATTCGATTGCCTCTGCTCTTGTCCCCATAAATCCTCCAATCATGGTAAGTGGTACTGAAATACAGAACCAAAGAAAGAACAGCTCAAAATACAACGAAATGGGAATCGCACCAGTACTGCTGCTCCCCCACAAAATAAAATTCAGTACTGTAAGAATGATGAAAGCAATTCCGGGAAAGAAACAAGCTGCAGACCAGGAAACAGATCTCCATCCTTCCGAGGTTCCCTTAATGGTCCTCCAGAGCCGAACACTAACATACCCAGCAGCAATCCCAAGGATAAGAAATAAAACAATCATTCCTGTTAGTAACATACCGCGGGAGGCTGGTGACATAAAACCAAGGGCTGCAAAAACAATGGTCACACCACCCATTCCAAGAATTTGAACTCCATCTCCAACCATGACACACAGAAGCTTTGAGCAATTAGGCTCCCTGAAAACATCTCCCACAACAAGTTTCCATCCCGAGAGCTCCTCATTCATCTGAGCTTGTGCCTCTTTATCAAGTTCCTCATACCTTGTCAAGTCCCTTCGCACAGTCCTCAAGAAAATAACAAAGACAATACCAGCAAGGAAAAAGATAACCATAAGCGAATTCATGATTGAAAACCAATGAACTCTGGAACCTTCCATCTTCAAGTAAGCATCCCAACGGGACGGCCATCTTATATCACTTTTCACGAATTCAACCTCATATGTGAATGATATCCTTTCTTGCTCTCTTATTACTTGATACTTTTCAAGCTCACTTGGGCAGGTTATAGGATTGGTATTATCATACATGTGGAGTTTTGTCATGACATCAGGATCATACTTAATACTGCAAGGGGAAACCTGAAAGCCAACTATTTCATATCCAGATGCTTTCTTCTTCTCAGATTCGGAAATAACCCCCAATCCTTCCTCTCCGGTCCCTATAATCTCAGCATTGCTTCCTTCATATTCATGAACCAAAATTGTAAACTTCAGGTGGTTGATGATGTAGTCATCATTGCTACCAGGGGGTGTATACCCAACGGGGAACCCTGTCCACTGGATCTTAACCCCATTTTGAACAGCAAACCGCATAACCGGGAGGTTATCAAGGATCATATTCACTTGGTACAGATCCCGAGTTCTCTGTTTAAGTAGCTTAACCTCATGCTCATTCAGAGGGGTTGTTGTACAGAGGTAGATTGTCTCATTAACATTCATTTGGAACCGGTAGGGCGAGTTATCAATCTGATCCCCCATAAGGAGCTCTCCGAGATTCTCAGCACTCTTCTTTATGCCGCCAAGCGGCTTGCAGTATGGAAGGCTGTAGTAGCTGAATGGAAGCTCAGTTTCAATCGAGGTCAGCGAATTCACTTTGGCGTATATTTTATCTCCATTTACATATGTGTGCATGTAACTTCCAGGCAGATAGAAACCATTGCTAAGCTGAGCAGCAAAGACAACCATTGAAACGAAAACCCAGCAGATCAACGGCTTTCTTACAAACCCCATTTCCTTCAACCCTTTTTCCGTGAATCTATGCTAACTCGAACACTGATGTGTCCGAATTCCAATCTACAAAATAAGGCATAGCGGTTTCAACACTAAAACCCAAAGGTTTTGAAATCTGATCAATTACGAAAAAGCCAGAACCAGATCGCAAAAGTAAACTATTGGTTCTACTGCATCTCATAATTTACTATCATAAACGAAGTCGAGAAAGGGGAACAATAACATTCACTCATGAATGTCAACAGTATAGCATAAATAGTAAGTTCAAAATAATTAAATAAATAAAAGATAATTAAAAAAAGAAAGAAAACTACTTAACACAGACAAACAAGAAATTGAATCGAAAAGACTGCCACACGGATCGAAAATTTCTTGAAATGAAAAGCTAAATAAGTAACTGAAACAAGAAAAGGACTCAAAAATTGAACGGGGAACTAGAACGCAAACGAAGAAGTCAAGATACGGCGTCGTTTGCTGGTAAGAGCTGCAATTGCAAAAGCAAAAGTAGATAAGAGTATGAGAGTGAAGGAAAGGGGCGAAAACTCACCTTCGAATCTGACGATGAAGCGATCTGAACTCAACGCACCAGATCGTTCTGGTGTAGAAAGTATTCGATATTCGGTTTGCGTTGCTCCGTACCTCACTATATGAGACCGCTACCTTAAATTACATTTTCAACCCTTCAGATCTTAGTCAATTGCACTTTGTAATTTCGTTTCCGCATTTTAATTTTACATATTCTTTTTGGGTAAATTACAGTAAAAAATAATTTTAAAAGATACGAACTATCAATAAATTTTAAAAAAACAAAAACGTGATAAAAATAATTAAATATTAAAAATATATTTTAATACAATTTTAAAAATTAATTTTTGATATAATTTTTTTAAACATTATTAAAAAAATATCATTATAATTTAAAAATTTTATATCAAGTGAAATTTTTTTTTTAAAAATTATCGCAAATGACTAAGTCTTTTTTTTGAAAATAAAAAATATATGTACATTTTTTAAATAGTTATGTAAATATTGTCACAAAAATTTAGATCTAATAAAGTCATTTATAAAATATAAAAAAATTTATTATTTATAAAAAATATAATATTTATTAGTTATTTTTATTTTATTTTTAAATAATTCAATAATTTATTTATCATTTGTATTTTTAAGAGTTATTTTTATCAACAGTATAAACTTTCAGGTACTATTTCAATAATCTATCCTACTTCTTTATTATGGTGTATGTCCATCCGATCATTTGTATATAATTAGAATGACAATAAAGATTCGTAAATATAGTCATATGAGTATCTGTAGAAATATTTAAAGATGGGTATGAGGGTAAAAAGCAATCGAGGAGAATGGAGAGAGGGATGGGAATAGAATAAAGATTTTTTTATATATATAAAACATTTTGAAGGATGGAATTCTATTTTCTATCTCGTGGAGATTCTGCTCCAAATATATAAAAGAAGAAAATTGTCACGCAATATATAACGACCAAATTTTTAACACGCTATGACCAATGCTAGTCATCTGGCGTTACTACTCAGTTGACCTTAAGGACTCTAGATTTTATAGTAATTAATCTAATATGAGTCTGTAGCATGTGTTAAGATCGTGAGTTATTAATTATAGGGGGTGTAAGTTACCGAATCGGATCGAAAATTACCACAGAACCAAACCAAAATTCATAACAATCGAATAGAAAACCGAAAAACTATTTTTTTTCGAATTAAATCGATCGGTTCGGTTCGATTTTTGGTTGACTTGGTTGGAATCGAACCGAACTGAGAAAGGTGTTTAGTAGTGCTTATTTTTACTAGTTTGTCCTTTAACCTAGTAATAAAAGAACCAATCAGTCCAAATCCCTAACCTTTTTTCCCCTTTCACGTGCAGTCACCCACTCAGTCATTCACCCACAACTCACTTCCATCTTCCATTCTTCCTCCTCCAACATAAGAGCCTGAGAGAGCCAGAGAGCTTCGTCTGCCATCAAGGAAGTCATCCATCGTCACTCGAAGTCGTCACAAGTCATCCATTCATCTCCGTTGTAGGCATAGCAAAAAGCAGGAGAGCGTCGTCGTCTAGCCCACAGTGCCGTCCAATTCGCACCGTCGTCCAATCCGCGCTGTCGTACAGTCGCCGTCGCAACAAACCCTAAGCCAAGCAGTCCAGTCCAGTCCATCACCGAGCAGCACTCCAGTCGCTGAGCAATCTAATCCAAGCCCTCTTCGGTGATCTGCAAGTCAACAATGTCTTCTTCTGAAGTTAGAATTTGATTTTAAATTTTTATTGTTGATTAAAGGCACATATATTAGTTAAATTCACAAAATAATATATTGTAGAGACGTGACAAACGCATTCTAGAGTCTTACATTGAAAGTGTCTCTTACATTTTCAAAATAAATAAACTTTAAATAAATTAACCAATTTAATTTGTTATCAACTTATCAATTGTCATAGTTTATAAACAAGTATATTATCCTGCAGAACTTGCATCCTAAAGAATTAATTACATTGAATAAAATTTTTGAATAAAATGACTATTCTTATTGTTGTTCCTAGTTTGTTCTTAATTAAGAAGATGAATTTGACTAAAATTATTATTCCTAATTGTTGTTGCTGGTCTGTTCTTAATTAAGTGAATTATTGTCCCTAATTGTTGTTACTGGTCTATTCTTGATTAGGTTTATGAGTTTGAATATAATTGTTCAATAAAATTGATGTATTTTATTGTTCATTGTTATGTTTATATGCAGCCAACAAACAATGAACAGCCCAATAAACCAACACCTGAAGTTGGAGGTAAAAATGTCGAGTTCGTGGTACGTTCTTCAACAGACAGCGGTGTGCTTATCAACCCCCCTCCCCGCCTCATCCTAGATCAAAGAAGAGGAAGGTTGATTCAACTAATGTGGGTGCAACTCCGGGAGCGACTCCTACAAATCCAGCTCCAAGCACTGTGGAAATCAATGAAGAAGATGACAAGGATGATCAATGAAGGTAATAGAAAATCTTCTAGACCTAGGTCTTGGACTTGGGAACACTTGACAAAGAATCTTAAGTCCAAGCCATCACATCCTAGGGCTAAATGTAATTGGTGTGGTGCATCATATGCATGTGACTCTCATAGAAATGGTACAACTTATATGTGATATCATTTGTTGAACCAATGTAAAAAAATTTCTAGAGACTCGGGTGACCCTAGTCAAACAAGCCTTACCTTTCAACAAAAAAGACGGGGATGGGGGTATTGGATGCTGAAATGTGTAGAAAAGCCCTTGCTAGGATGATAATTGTTGATGACCCACCGTTCAAGTTTATGGAGGAAGTGTGATTCAGATTCTATATGAGTATTGTACAACCTAGGTTTTCACTTCCGAGAAGGATTACTGTTGCTAAGGATTGTTGGAATCTTAATATTAGTGAGAAGAATAGGTTAAAAACTGTGTTCAAACAACCAAATCAATCTGTTTGTTTAATTAACTACTGATTGTTAGATTTTTGTGCAAAATTCGAATTATATGTGTCTCACTACTCATTACATTGATCATGATTGGAAATTGAAAAAGAGGATTATCAATTTTTGTCTTATTAAAAACCACAAAGGAGAAACAATTGGTAGAAAAATTGAGAGATGTCTTTTGGGGTGGGGGATATCTAGAGTGTTCACAATTACTATTGATAATGCTAGTTCTAATGATACTATAATATTTTATCTAAGAACTAGAATAGAGGATTGGAATTTACATCCTTTGAAAGGAGAGCATTTTCATGTTAGGTGTTGTGCACATATTCTTAATCTTGTTGTTAATGATGAATTGAAAGAGATGCATGAATCTATTAGCAAGATAAGAAATGCTATTAGATATGTGCGTGCTTCACCTAGTCGCATGAATAGGTTCAAAAATTTTATTAAAGAAGCTAGGATACAAGACAAGTCTACTGTTCAACTCGATGTTCCCACTAGATGGAACTCTACATACACTATGCTTGAAAGTGGTTTGAAGTTTCAAAAGGTGTTCAAGATGTTAAGGGAGAAAGATACAGAATATGCTCTAATGCAAGGAGGTATTCCGAGAAATCTTGATTGGGACAATGCAAAACACTTTACAGAATTCTTGAAAATTTTTCATGAGGTTACAAAGAGTGTATCTGGTAGTTTGCTTGTGACTTCTTCTCAATATTTTCATGAGATTTGTAAGATCTTGCGAGTGTTCAAGGCTTCTTGTGGTAGTCGAGATCCATTACTTGGGAGTATGGCTGAGAGGATGAAGCTTAAGTATGACAAGTATTGGAGTAACATAAAAATATCAATATGATAATTTTTGTTGCTGTGGTTCTTGATCCTAGATACAAGTTGAATTTTGTGAACTTTAGCTTTGAAAAGCTTTATGATAAAGATGATGCTGAGTTTTTGGGTGCAAAAGGGAAAGAGATCTTCTCCAAGATGTTTGAGTGTTATGTGAATGCAAATAATGGAGGTAGATCTTTTACTTCAGCAACAACGGATAGTGCATATATCAGATGTGGGAGTACCTGATGGTGACATGGCTGGTGATTTTTTCAAGGAGGTGCATTTTCATAAGATCATCAACAAGAATGAGGTGGATTTGTATTTGATAGATGGTTTAGATAAGGCTCGTGATCAAATACTTTTGACATATTGAATTGGTGGAAGGTGAATTCCAACAAGTATCCTATCTTATCCCAAATAGCTAAAGATGTCTTAGTAATGCCAGTCTCGACTGTTGCTTCAGAATCAGCTTTTAGCACTGGTGGAAGAGTGCTTCACAACTATAGGAGTTCTTTAACTCCAAAGACAGTTGAGGCATTGATTTGTACACAAAATTGACTTCATACTTCTCCAATAACAACTAATTTGGAAGAGCTTATTGCGGAGTTTGAGAAACTTGAATTAGGTATGCAAAAAAGAAATTTGAAGTTTCTTTCATAGTTTATGTTTATAATTTATAATCTATATTGATTTCTTGGTTTTGTTTTTGTAGAAATTGCACTAATCGGAGAAGATGATGAATCTGGTGTGAATTCAGATTAAGCATGGTGGCTGTTTTGGGTTTTCTTTACTTTTAAAGTGGCTATTTCGGACTTTATTTAGTTTAAATTGTATTTGTTTTTGTTATTTCTTAGACATTTCTAATTGTCTTTGTTTTTATGTTTAATTGTTCGGACAAGTTGAAATTGTATTGAATTTGGATGTGATGTACTCTTGTTATTTTAGTTTATTGACTGTTTTAAACTTCATTTTATGGTAATTTAAATTCTATTTATTAGCTTTAAAAAAATCGAAAAAACCGACCGAATCAAACCCCGTGTTGGTTCGGTTCAGTTTGGTTGTGTTACAAACAGCAAACCGAACAGTTGATGTCATCAAAAAACCGAACAGGTTGGTTCGATTGGTTTTCGATCTAAAACTGAACCAAACCGAATCGATTACACCCCTACTGAACCATATACTATTAGTAGGGACTCCTATATACATACTCTTATAATTTAATACTAGACTCTGACTTTATAAAAGTTACCTTAGACTGGAGTTTGCCTAACTTATATGTAAAAGGTCCTATCCCTCGTAAAAGTCTACACAAGACAAGGGAAAAGAAATTAGATTACTGTTATGGATCTACGTCTCATGGTGCAACATTCTCGGAAGGGATGGAGGTCAAGTCCATGATATTATGATCCTCCCAGATGGAATAGTATCAGATGACTCCTCATCAAATGAGATTGTCAAAAAGCCATTAGGATTGGCTGGTATGAAGGCCTCTCTTAGAGGATTGAATTGCTCATTCGTGGAGTCTAGCAGCTGGTAATTTGATACAGGCTCTATTGGTATCACAGGTTCCGATATTGGGTCGAACCACTCTGGATATATGGGTTGGATGTCGAAGGGAGACTCTGGCTCAAGCTCTATTGAGTGCAGTGGCTAAGAAGGAAAGAAGAAGTGGGTACCTCCCGGATGCAGCTCAAATAGCAAAAAGTCATACAACGCATCTGGATCAAACTCCTGGCTGAGAAAAGGGTGAGAGAAAGGTCTATCAAAAAGAATATACATGAGGGTCTGTAACTTGTCCTATATGATTGTCCTGCCCCATATGCGGTCCACGTAGTAGTCTGCCACGAATATCTTAAAGAAGACTACTACCAATCCCATCTATAGAGCGGGAGAAGAAACAGGGATGACAACCTAAGGTTCCCAATGGGGTAATAAGCGGATAAGTTAGAGGAATTTCGTTCTAAGCCTAAGTTCCTCAGAATGTTAGGGAATTTGCATTCTAAGTCTACATTTCGCGTAGTTATTCCGATGACAGGCAAGTAAAAAATAGGTATATAACAGAATAACAATAACACTTACAAGCAGTCAATTTCAATCACAAGAAAAATGTAACAACCAAGTATCATGCATGTCTGGTCCTACTACAAACCATGAGCTTATGCATCAGTTGGCTACTCGTAATCTGACGTTACCTGGTCATTCAACTGCATACGTTCATAAATACGTGCTTCATGAAAATTGTCCTTTCATATACAGTCATGGCACTTGGCAATAGCCTTTAATATGCATACAATTTAGAAACTATCCATATGGTGAGCGTTCCCATGCCGTACAGTCATTGGCTAGGCGGTATAGAACTCCGCTCTACTAGACGGCCTTACGCATCTTGGGATTTATGATTTTTCTTTAGGGCACAGTATATTTATCTTTTCAATGGACCCTTTTTGCCCTTATTCCTTAATATACTCTCCATGGCATCTTTTTATGGCTAAGAAACCCTTTTGTTCTTAGACTTTTAACATAATTATCATGGTGTCCTTTTTTCACTAAGAGATCCTTTTGTCCTTAGTGTTTTACTTAGTCTTTTATGCTCTTTTCTCTTTTTCTCTTAAGTCTTTTAAGCTTTTGATTCACAATTATCATTTTCTATTCTTATATTATACCAAATTTTCATATTGCCCTTATTTTTCTTAAGTCTTACTTTGATTGTTTCTCATACTTTTATAAGGACAATATTTACTTCTAGAAGTGTCACTTTATTAGTTTATCTTTGTATTTTACAGAAAAACCAATTTAACCCTAATCATACTAGTTAATTATTTAGTTTTACTCTCTTCTAAAATTACTATTATAATCCTAGGTGTCATAATCAATTCTTTTTTGTCTTAAATGTTACCAAAATTGTCAGCTTGCACCTATATTTCTTTTTTTACCATATTAATCCTAAAATTCTTACAAATGCAGCATAGAACACCATTTTGTCACTAGATTATTATCCTCATCTTTATTAGTTACTATGTTTTCACTTTTACTCTTAATTTTTACTAAAGTTTGTAATTAAGCTCGATATTTTTTCTAATTACAATTTTAGCCCAATTCTTGGCTTTTTTATATAAATAAATATCACAAATATATTATTTCCCAAAATACGCATGAAGAGAAATGATTCTGAAAATGCGCACGGCCACTTCAGGCGGAGTGCATGCGAATTGGATTTACACTCCAATTCAGGTGTGGTGGCCACAAAATGGGATTGACAGGAGCATGAGACATTTCTGGCTCGCGCACCCACGAAATGGGTTGGGAGGCCATTTTGTGGCTGGCGCCAGTGAAATGGCCAACTCCAGTGGGGCATCCACGAAATGGTGCCTCCCAAATGCACGATCCAATTTTCTTCTTCGCCTTCCTCGATTCTCTCTTACTCCTCTCTCCCACATTTCTCTCCTTCTCTATCTACAAAAGATTTTCCAAAGCAGATAGACAACACCACCACCCTCCGCCGCCGTAGAACCTAGAAACTCCTAACGACCCAGTCGATGACGGGGTTCCTCGACCCGGAGAAAATGCCCCGACCCACTTGACAAGTTCGATTTTTTTGGAGGTTTTGCCCTCCAATTCTGCGAAATGGGCGTGCTTGTTTGAAGATAGGGATTCAGTATCTTCCGCTATGGAGTTTGCTGGAGTGGAGCAAAGAGAGAAAAAGAAGAGAAAGAAGAGGAAGAAGAAGAAAGCAAATTCGAGAGCTTAAGAGAGTAAAGGTGCCAATTTTTGTTTCAGATCGTGGGGTTTATTTTGAATCGGGTTGCTTGTACCCGTTCACTTCTTCAAGTAGCGCTATGCAGAGAAGGATCAAACTACAGTATGATGAACTTGTCAAGTGCAACAAGTCCAAGAAATTGACACTCGCCTAGGTTAAAAAGAACACATTTTTCTTAATGAAATCTGAGTATGATTTTGTTTTTGGTGTTTGAAACAATAGGAACTAGCTTTTATAGTTAGCTTTTCATGATTAGTTATGTTTTTTGAAACTCTTGTTATGATTCTGAATTTTTTACCGACGGTTGGATTATGTGATGTTTGTTTAGTTTAGCTTTTGTTAATGAAATCACAAAGCTGAAGAATTTTATTTTGCATGTAGTACCATTGATTTGGACTCTATTTCGTGGATACCCCACTGGAGTTGGCGATTTTACTGGCGCCAGCCATAAAATGGCATCCCTACCCATTTCGTGGGCGCTGAGCCAAAAATGCCTCTTGCTCCTGTTAGTCCCATTTTGTGGCCACCACACTTGAATTGGAGTGTAAATCCAATTCGCATGGGCCCCGCCTGAAGTGGCCTTGCGCATTTTCGAAAACATTTCTCTTCATACGTATTTTGGGAATAATATATTTATAATATTTATTTATATAAAAAAGCCCCAATTCTTTTCATATAATTACACATTTATCACTTAAGACTTTAATATTTATAATTTTTACCTTAATTTTATGAATTATATTTTTAACCCTCTTAGTTTTTTAATTTACCTAGGTATTATTTTTGGTGCATCATACTTTTTTTCTCTAGAACTCTAATTTATATTTTTAACCTCTTTTGACCATCTCTCCCAAATCTTTTAATCTTTCTCATAATTATCTTCGTTAAAACTTTATCTTATGATTTATATCACTTGTTGGTGTCTTTTTTGAAATAAAACCTTAACTCTCAAGTGCATTACATATTCGGCCATCATTCATATATTAGGCATAAGCATAATTTTGACATAAAACATATATTACATTTAAAAAGAGGCAATTCATCACTCATTTAAAATTTCATACAAACATACACATCATAACTTTTTCAAAAAAAAATATGAGCATCACTTTTAAGTTTCAAATATAGAGATCAAACAACTTTTTTTAACCCTTACCTTTTTTTATTTACGCTTTGAACATGTTAATCACCAAGGATTCTCTAAAGAAGGGCAATTTGTCAATTAATAAAATTGAAGAAATTATGGCCAAAACACAGAGGGATGAAGAGAATGGATTACAACCCTCTTGAGCTTGAATTTGAAGCCTCCTATCTGTGTTTGTTGTGGCTCCTAGTGATGGCTAGTTAAACCAAAAAGAGACTAATACGGTCTTTTACTCTTTTATTGAGAGCTTCTCAAAACCAAAAAGAAAGAGGGTGAACTAAGAATGTTCTTACACTTATCTAATTATCTTGCTGAATTTTTTGAACAAAAGATAAAAAAAAAAGAGTGAAGAGATGTGCTAGAATGCTTGGTTCTTGAAAAAATAGTTAAGCACTTGTTGAACTAGTGGTGTAGAATGATATGAAGCAAAGTTAATTCTCTCTTTTTTTCTCACTAAGATTTCGGCCTCTATCTCTTTCTTTCTTTTTATTTTTTTTCTCATTTGCTAATTTTATTTAGTGTGATATGAGGTAAAAATTAAAAAAAAAATGGTGAAAAAAAGAGCATATAGCTCTTGGAATTGGAAGAAGAGATAAGGTAAAATTTACTTTTTATAGTCATTGCTTAGTGGACAATCTTATATTTAATTAACTTTGGTTAATTTTCTAAGGTAAGAATTAATTAACAAGAGCGATAGAGAAAATGGGTTTATCTATGAAGAGAGAGAGAGAGAGATGAGAGAATTATGATGTTTAGGAATATTATACTAGATTTAGGAATATTAAAAATAATGAATAAGAATGATAATGAGGAGCTGGAATTTGTCCTTGAAAAGAACATTACCAAATTATTAATTTAATTATGAGAGAATTATGATGTTTAGGAATATAGAGGAGTGTTAGACGGTCAGTAATTTTTGTTATTTATAGTTATCAAATAGTCATTAATGATAATTTTAATGGTGTGAGATTGGTGTGAGATTTTATCTAATGACTCACTTTTTTTTGCTGGTTACATGCTGGTTTGAAAATAATAGTTACTGGACCCCTAGACTTTTCCTTTTCTTAAAATTAGTAATTAAGCCGGTTTGACTAATATCGACATTAATTATGATTTCGGTTCTAGAATATCTCTAAAATATTTTAAAGAAGATAACATATAAAAATATATGTGAAATTAGAATTGTCATTTTATTTATAATTTTAATTTTTTTTTTACTAAAAAAAACGAGTTCTTACACGATAAAACTCAAATAATAGACTCATTTTTTATGATAAAATATTAATATTTAAGGATTGGAATGCACTTCAAATAAGAATTGTTCAATATTTTTAATATTTTTTATTTTAAAATTGTTGTTTCGTAGATTTTTTTTAAGATTTGAGTATTTCACGTGTATTATTTTTATTATATTTATTGTTGAAAAATATTAAATTCATCTTATATTAATTATAGTAGAAATAATGTAATTCTTATTGAAATGAATAATTCTACAGAAACTGTAACATCTTTCTATATAAATATTTAGTACAGTATAATAAAAATATAATATACAATGAGTTTTTTATACGAATTTTATCAATAATAAAGAGAATTAGAGATAATAATAGAGAATAAAAGAGAATTTTGTAAAATTAAAAATAAAGAGAGAACATCAAATTTCTAATTATATCATGTATATGTTACATTATTATATTACACTCCTATTTATAATCAGGATTCTCTCACTTGACCACCCTGTAGACTTATTTTTTCTGCGGGGCTATTACACCCAATTTATTTCCTTGGGGGTTAACGCCAGTTACGCTCTTGTCTCCTATCCAGGAGTCAAGAACTACTTTCGAGACAATGTCATATGTGATTTCAGAAATCTTTTCAATCGGCATCACGCATATAGTGATGGACCATCCACACCTGCAAAATGAGTGTTGGGTCCATTTAAGAATTTGAGCTTGAAAATTTTGGTATCTGTTATAAAAGATTAAATTCAGTAATTTTAGGTAGGTTAGAACCCTACCTGACGAAAGCCCCTATTTTTTGTGCCTATATTGAGAAAGGACAAGAAGGATGCAATTGAAATGTGCAGGCAGTACACTGGCCTGCTGACGCCTTTTCGCTGAATGAGGAGTGGTAACCTTATTTAGCCCGTCTGTGACTGGTGCTGGCTCCATATCCTGGTGAATACTGTATTGGCTAACTTGAATAATGTCAAGTTAAGGCCCATATAGAACTAAGGGTGTAACACCCTATCGCACAGAGCTTTATACCTAAGACGTAAATAAAAGGTGGTGAGGCGTTACGACCTCTAAAAATAAAATACATATAAATATAACAAGCATATGTATCTAGGAGTCTTGAAAAGAAGTTAAACAAAATACAAACAAAAAAGCACATCACTCACGATTAGATAAATATAGAAAGGTAGGTAAGGTCAAACGAAAAAAAAATATAAGATCAGAGTTCCCAAAAATATAAATAACAAGCTCTAGACTCGGCCTGTGAAGCGAAGGCCGACCATAGTATATATATATATATATATATATATATATATATATATATATATATATATATATATCCAAAAGTATCCCAAACATAAAACAAAATACATGTTTCTCCAAGTCAACCTCTAAGAAGAACAAACATACAAGATACAAGGGAGAGAATCTATGATTTATATAAATATAAACAAAAATACAAAACTCCGAGTCCCGAGATAGATCATTGCTTCCAAGAGTATCCAGTATACTCAGTGCGGTGCTTTGTGTCCTGCATATGAAAACAACAATATATGTATGGAATGAGAATCGAAGGTTCTCAATATGGTAAAGGTGCCCACATAGATAATATATAAAGTTTTGGAAAAGTCCTTGGCATTCCTATAACTCCGAGACTCAGAATTAAACTTAAAGGAATAACTAAACTAGATATTTGGTAACTATCTAAGGCTCTCAAGTCCTAAATCTAATCCTAACTCAACACTTCACTTTCTGTCTAACTACAATTCATTTTCTGCCTCTTCCAACACTCCGAAACACCGGTGGAACAACCTTCAGCATCACCCCCGCCAACATAAGGGATCTCTCATTGCACAGATATACAATACAGACAAGAAAAATACAGATAGAATGCAGTTACAGCAAGTAGAACATATAGCAAATAAGCATATAGATATTCAAATAGGAAAATCCAAGTAATGCAAACTCAAACAAGACAAACAAATGCATATGATGTATGCCTTTTCTACTAGCCGTGAGCTCACGTGTCGGTTATACTGCCAGAATCCAACACATTTTAGTAGCTAACCCGGATGCCGTCTCTTGTTTGCGCATCTCCAGGAGGCATATAACATCGGAGAATTAGTGTCCTACCACCTTCTCCTAGAAGCATACACCAGGGGAAAATAAATAGGGGATTAGTGCCATACCACCTTCTCCTAGTGAAGCTGTGTCATACTGATCGAAGGATTAGTGTCCTACCACCTTGCAGACAGAGAGAGAGAATATGAGAAAAAACATCGGGGAATTAGTGCCCTACCACGTTCCTCACATCCCACACAACACAATCACAATGAATGCGGGAGAATGAATCGAGGGATTAGTGCCTTGTCGTCTTTCCCACATCCAACTCATCAATATCATCATCTCAATTAATTATGTCTCATTCATTACTCATACATTAATACATTTTCGCACTTCCTCAAATATTTCATCATCAAATTAGCCTTCACTCATAATAGTCTCAATATTTCGCACTTCCTCAATCAACCAACCCTTCATTATTTCAGTTAACACTTCGCAAACCCTTCCAAATGTCTCCTCTTTTATATTTAACAGACTCACCCTCATTCTAAGGCTCAAAAGCTTACTAACGGACCTTAAACGAGTGTAAAGGAATTTTGAAAAGATAGAAGACTGACTTAACATTCAAAAATCTCATTTTTGGCTTAAAACAGGTGGCTCGTGTACGCGAAATTTCAAAACAGGGGGAGTGTTCGCATCGCGTGCGTACTCTTGCATAAGCGAGCTTAGAAAATTCGGTTCCAGAGATTACAAAACAATGAGTATAGCTCGCGTCGCGCGTGCAGGTCGCGTACACGACACTCCCGTTTGCTCCAAAAGTTGTTAAGTCATTAAAATCAGTTTTATACACCTAACTTTTGACGTTCATAACTTTCTCTACAAAACTCTGATTTTCACAAACTTTAAATCGTTTTGAAGCTCTTGAGATTATCTTTAATTTGAAATAAATTTCATTCAAATCCAAAATCTAAGACTCAAGTTATGATCCATCGAAGTTTATTAAAAATCTATTTTTACCAAAAGAGTTCAAAACCTCTATTTTTCAAACTCTCAATTTCAAAACCAAAGTTCACACCTTAAAACAACTTGAAATACACTCAAAGCAATTTCCTAACCATTTCATTCCTTCCAAAATCTCCCAGTACTCAATTTTATTAATTTTTCCCCACAATTAATAGCCAACAACAACATAATTCATTAATAATTCATAGCACCATGTCTCCACATTCACTGCTCAAACTCATAATTCTCATCATCATACACATTTTGCATCATAACCTTACCAACCATCATCAAGACTCATATCACATCATTATTATCAACTACTCATCACACTCATAGCTACATATAATGCATCAAGTTCAACAATTCAACACATTCAAGTTTATCATATAGTCATCTAACCTAAGTTCTCACGCAACATTATATATTATCTATGAGAAACCAAAACCACAACTTGGTCGATTCCTTCCTAATGTTGAAGCACCTTAATTATGTCCGTTTTACAATGCCCAAGGTCCCAAACGCACACCAATCAGAAAACCCAGCCTCCAATGTAAACCCCGGTTAAATTAGTAGATAATTAGTCAATAAATTAATTTTTAATAAGAAAGATTAGAAATGTGAATATTATATTAAATTAGGATAGAGCTCATCGAAACGAGAATTTTGACACCAATTTCGAAGAAAACGGTCCAAGATTGGACCGAACGGACCGAACCGATTAAACCGGGCCAAACCGGTTAAACCGGGCTGAACCGGTTAAACCAGGCTGTGGGCCCAATTAGTCCAACAATTAAAAAGAGCCACGGGCTCTTATTCTCTTCATTTCCCTCAACGATGCAGCAGCCTCCCAGGGAAGAGAAGAAGAGAAATTCGTTTACGGTGAATTCAATTTCCCGTAACTTCCTCGTTTGAGCTCTGATCGCCGCACCGTTTGTGGCCACGCGTTCACCGCGTCGAGCTCTACGTTTCTACTGGAATAATTTCATAGGTAACTCATTATTTTATACTCAGCCTTCATTTCCCCCAATTTTCAAATTTTAAGTGGGAATGTTGAATTTCTTTGATTTTTGATGTTTTAGGATCCAATTAGCTTGAGGAAAATATTTACTCTTGCTTATGTGAAGCTTGGGTAAGGTGAGGATACGATAATTTTATTTTAATTTCATTGAATTTGAGCTTTGAGTATTAAATTGGATATATATGTGTTATGAATGTGTATTAGGTTGTGAATAAATAATTGGAGCTTGAAATTGTGAATATTGGAACTTGGAGGAAGCTGATTAGTTGAATTTTGAAGGGGCTGCCTTGGTTTTAAATAATTTTCTTTGGTCGTTACGTGGAAATAGGCCAAGGTATGGTTTAGGTTTCTTGCATTTAATATATAATGTTCTGTGAAAACTTAGGCTAGATGACTATAGGATAAGTTGGAATGTAGGTGTATGTTTAATGTTTAGTAATTTGTTGATGAATATATTTGGTTGAAGTTTATTGGATAATTAGTTACTAATTTTGGATGGTGAATGTTGTTATGTTAATTTGGAGAGAATTATGGTTGAATGTTATTGTTGATGAACATGGTTGGTTTGGTGCTTGTTGATTAACTAATAATTTGGTGAATTATTGATTTGAGGTATTTTATGTTAGAAGCCTAGGATTAGTGAACTATGATCCTTAGTTGAATTTTGGTTGTTGGATTTGAATATTGTATTAGTATAATTGTTGATCTGAGGTAGATTTATTGTGGTGACTGTTATGATGATGAGGAAAGGTGTGTTGAATTGAAAAGAAAGCAGGTTTGGACCCAAAAAGGGTGACAAAGTCCGAGTTTTAGAGGAGATGCTGCCGAAATTTTATAAAAAATTAGAGATTTTGTTTATATGACTATTTAAAAAGATTTAGATTCAAAGGTTATATGGTTTGATTTAGAGTTATTAAGAAAATGAGTATGTTTTAAGTTTGATTCATTTAGAAAAGAATGAGTTATGTTTTGAATTGGAACTATTGATGGACGGAATGGGAGGTGTGATAATGAAGGATAAGGATTGAATATGATTGATGTATGATGATGAATGAAATGCGATTGAGAATGATGTTGAAGTTGATGAATTATAATTGAATTATTTATATGGCTTATGAATTTGAATAATCTGAGATACGAGATTCCCTGGATTAAGTGTCGTGGCTTGCCACCACGTGTACCAGGTTGAAAACTCGATACTCTGTTGACCCTATGACGTAAGTGTGTGACCGGGCACTATATAAATTCCCGAGAATGTTACCCCCATTGAGTATTATTGATTATTTGAGAAAAACTATGCATAGACTCTTGGGGATGCACGTCGGGGGACAGTCTAAGTACAATTCAGACTTGTCGGGTTGGCTGGATAACCGACAGATGAGCCTCATCAGCCATAGGACAGGCATGCATCATATGCATATTACTTGAATTACTTGCTTGTGTACTAACTGGGTGTGCCTAAATGTACTTGCCATGTTAAATGTATATTTGTTATCTGCAGTACTTGTAACCTTCTTGTGCTTGTCTTTGTTTGTTTACTTGTCTGTGAAAATGCATGATGGAGTTGGAGGTAAGGAGGAATGGCAGAATGGGATTTAGATTTAAGGTTAAGTTAAGTTAGGTTTAAATATCCTTAGTAAACCACCTTTTATGGCTTCTATTTAATACTTTAAGCTCTATAATCTGAGTGTCGGCGTTCTAGGATTGCCTCTGGCATTCCCAGGACCTTATATATTATGTGTGTGGCACCTTTACCATACTGAGAACCTCCGGTTCTCATTCCATACTATGTTGTTGTTTTTCAGATGCAAGTCGAGAGGCATCTCGTTAGGCGTCTAGACCCTTGAAGCGGAGTGGTTACAGGGTTATTTTGTTATGCTATGATGTGTATATATATACTTGGTTTTCTCTCCGCATAACTTGTTCTTTTGATCCTCCTAGAGGTTTATGGAGAGGCAGGATTGTGTATATGTACTTTTGGGTTCTGGATATGTATGTATATATATGTAAATATTCTCCGGCCAGTCTTGACTTCGCAGGCTGAGTTAGGAGCTTGTTATTTTGTATCTTTGGCACTCTATTCCTACTTCTGTTATCATATGTTTAATAGTTATGGTTTCCTTAGCACGCAGGTTAACCCGTTCCTTGAGCGTTGCGCTTTTATTTTGCGATTTTGTTTCCTCTTTTCTTCACGGCTCCTAGCATATTATAATTCTTCTGCTATTATAAATATATATTTTATTTTAGAGGTCGTAATACCACACCACCTCTGTTTTACGGCTTAAGCGTAAAGCTTAGCGTGGTAGGGTGTTACATTATGGTATCAGAGCAGTTCGTTCCTATAGAGCCTGAAAGACGGACTGATTGTACTTCTGTGCATTCTCTGTATATGTGTTTATGTGCTATTAGGATATCTGACTGATATATATGGCATAAACGTTTGTGAGCATGCATTTGGAACTTAAAGCATTAGACTTGCGATATTGAGACTGATCAACTTAATATCACTTGTTTGGTGTATATAGGGACCAGATGTCAACTCGCGGATGCGGTCGCGGGCGAGGTAGAGGTAGGACAGGCACCGTTACTCCTGCCCCCATAGGGACTGATCCAGTAGACTTTATGGCTGCCCTGGGAAATATGGCTGCAGCTATGCAGGCGACAGCCGAGGCACTGGGTAATCAGATAAATCAGGGAAATCATGGGAACAATAATGATGAGGGTGGTCCAATGACACTTGCTACATTTCTGAAAATTCGCCCTCCGACTTTTAGGGGAACCTCAAATCCCACTGACGCAGATAATTGGATTCAGGCTATGGAAAGGGCGTTACAGGCACAACAGGTTCCTGAAGAGCAATGGGTTGAATTTGGAACTTATCAGTTGCAAGGTAAAGCTCAGTATTGGTGGCAGAGAACACGACGTATCCTGCATCCTGATGGTGATGCGATTCCTTGGGAGGTTTTCCGGACAGAGTTCTATAAGAAATATTTTCCTAATTCAGCCAGAAATGCCAAGGAACTTGAATTAATGCAGTTAAAGCAGGGACAGATGACTGTTGCTGAGTATACTAGTAAGTTTGAGAAGTTGTGTCGCTTTTCTCGTATCTGTCAAGGTGCGCCTGAAGATTTTGCTGAATGGAAGTGTATTAAATATGAAGGAGGTCTTTGGAGTGATATTCTGAGCTTCGTTGCCCCAATGGAGATCAGGGTGTTTTCTGAATTGGTGAATAAGAGTAGGGTGGCTGAGGATTGTGTGAGGAAGGCGGCAGCAGAGAAAGGAAGTTTGAGGGTGCCTTTTCAGAGGCCTTCTGGGAGGAACTTTGCTCTGAGAGGTAGAAATTTCAAGCGTGGAGGTTTTGTTCCGCAGCAGACTCAGGATGAAGGTAATTATAGAAGGCCGAATACCAATGCTAGTCAAGGAAAAAGGTTTGGGAAGCAGCCACAGCAAGATCTGAACTGTCAGAAGTGCGGAAGGTATCACCCTGGAGTTCCGTGCAGATTCGGACTTGGAGTATGCTATTCTTGTGGACAGCCCGGGCATATGGCCACCAATTGCCCGGAGAAGAAGAAGTATGAGACTGGTAGGGTGCAGCGGCCAGGGAGAGTATACACCACTTCCACCATAGGTGCTGAGGGATCTGAGACACTGATTAGAGGTAATTGTGAAATGGCTGGTAAAATCTTAAATGCTTTATTTGATTCAGGAGCAAGTCATTCATTTATTGCATTTGAAAAGGCCCATGAGTTAGGATTGAGAATGGTGGTTTTAGGTTATGATTTGAAAATATATAATGCTACTCATGAAGCTATGGTGACTAGGATAGGATGTCCACAAGTTCCCTTTCGAGTACAACAGCGTGAATTTGTGCATGATTTGATTTGTTTGCCTATGACTGGTCTTGATCTCATTTTGGGATTGGATTGGTTATCCAAGAATCATGTTTTGCTTGATTGTTCTGAGAAGTTAGTACAGTTTATGCCGGAAGAGTCAGAAGCACCGGTTGTGGTGAATAGTTACTATTTGAATTCTATGATAGTAACCTGTTCTGGAACTGAATGTCAGGGTATTATGTTATTAACTGCGGGAGTATCAGGTGATGATCAGAGTTTAGAGCAGATTCCGGTTGTATGTGAATTTTCAGATGTGTTTCCGGATGATATTAATGAATTCCCACCTAACCGAGAGGTTGAATTTGCAATCGAGTTGGTACTTGGATCCGGTCCAATTTCGATTACTCCTTATAGGATGTCACCTTTAGAAATGGCTGAATTGAAAGCTCAGCTGGAAGATTTGTTGGGTAAGCATTTCATCCGACCAAGTGTTTCTCCGTGGGGAGCACCAGTGTTACTAGTAAAGAAGAAGGATGGGAGTATGCGGTTGTGTGTCGACTATCGGCAGTTGAATAAGATCACTGTGAAGAACAAATATCCGTTGCCTAGAATCGATGATCTAATGGATCAGTTACAGGGAGCCGGTGTGTTTTCTAAGATTGATCTGCGATCCGGATATCATCAGATAAGGGTTAGAGATGAGGATATTCCGAAGACTGCTTTCAGAACGCGTTATGGTCATTATGAATATACAGTAATGTCTTTTGGGTTAACTAATGCCCCGACAGTATTTATGGATTATATGAACAGAATTTTCCGACCGTATCTGGACAAGTTTGTTATTGTCTTCATTGATGACATTCTTGTTTATTCTAAGACTGAAGAGGAACATGCTGAACACTTGCGAACTGTGCTTCAAATTCTGAGAGACAGAAAGTTATATGCTAAGTTATCTAAATGTGAATTCTGGAAGAGTGAAGTGAAGTTTCTCGGCCACGTGGTGAGTAAGCAGGGAATAGCTGTGGATCCTGCTAAGGTTGAAGCAGTGATGAATTGGGAGCGACCAACTTCAGTGACAGAGATCAGGAGTTTCTTAGGTTTGGCGGGGTATTATCGCAGATTCATTAAGGGATTTTCACATCTCGCCTTACCTTTAACTAAATTGACTAGGAAAGATACGCCTTTTATCTGGACTCCAGAGTGTGAGGAGAGTTTTCAAGAATTGAAGCACAGGTTGACTACCGCACCTGTATTGGTATTACCTGAACCAAGTGAACCATTTGAAGTGTATTGTGATGCATCTCTGAAAGGTTTAGGGTGCGTTGTGGATTCTCAATTCACCCAGGGAGTACTAAAATGTATCAGGATCTGAAAGCGATGTTCTGGTGGCCAGGGATGAAGAATGATGTGGCATTACATGTATCTAAATGTTTAACGTGTCAGAAGGTTAAGATTGAGCATCAGAGACCATCAGGGACCCTTCAGCCTTTGGAGATTCCACAATGGAAATGGGAGAGTATCGCAATGGATTTTGTGATAGGTTTGCCTAGAACCCGATCTGGTTGTGACGCTATTTGGGTGGTTGTGGATCGACTGACAAAATCAGCTCATTTTCTTCCTATCCGAATAAGTTGTTCAATGGAAGAATTAGCTCGAATGTATATTAAAGAGATTGTCAGGTTGCATGGCGTGCCTTCTACCATTATATCTGACAGGGATCCTCGCTTTACATCAAGGTTCTGGGGAGCTTTTCAGCGTGCATTTGGAACTCAGCTAAGCTTGAGTACTGCGTATCACCCTCAGACAGATGGTCAGTCAGAAAGAACTATTCAGACCTTGGAGGATATGCTAAGGGCTTGTGTTTTGGACCAGCCTGCGAGCTGGGATCGGTATATGCCATTAATTGAATTTGCTTATAATAATAGCTATCATGCGAGCATCGGAATGGCTCCATATGAGGCTCTGTATGGCAGAAAATGTCAGTCTCCACTGTGTTGGTATGAAACTGGAGAAAGAAGTTTGTTAGGGCCTGAGATGATAGCTGAAACTACTGAATAGATAAAGAAAATTCGTAGTCGAATGCTTATAGCCCAAAGCCGCCAGAAGAGCTATGCTGATCAGAGGCGAAAGCCTTTGGAATTCGAAAAAGGAGAACATGTCTTTTTGAAAGTTACACCAACCACTGGAGTGGGAAGAGCTATTAAGACTAAGAAACTGAATCCCCGTTATATTGGACCCTTTGAGATTCTGAAGAGGATTGGGCCAGTGGCTTATAGAATTGCCTTACCGCCATATCTTTCGAATTTGCACGACGTGTTTCATGTGTCTCAGCTTAGGAAGTACACCCCTGACGCAAGTCATATTCTAGAACCGGAACCAATCCAAGTGAGAGAAGATCTAACACTTCCAGTGATTCCAGTGAGAATTGATGATACTAATATTAAACGATTACGCAGAAAGGAAGTATCATTGGTAAAAGTGGCTTGGAGTCGAGCTGGTATCAAGGAACATACCTGGGAGCTCGAATCAGATATGCGAAAGGACTATCCACATCTCTTTTCAGGTAACTAGATTTGAATTTTGAGGGCAAAATTCTTTATTAGGTGGGTAGCATGTAAACCCCGGTTAAATTAGTAGATAATTAGTCAATAAATTAATTTTTAATAAGGAAGATTAGAAATGTGAATATTATATTAAATTAGGATAGAGCTCATCAAAACGAGAATTTTGACACCAATTTCGAAGAAAACGGTCCAAGATTGGACCGAACGGACCGAACCGGTTAAACCGGGCCGAACCGGTTAAACCGGGCCGAACCAGTTAAACCGGGCGGTGGGCCCAATTAGTCCAACAATTAAAAAGAGCCACGGGCTCTTATTCTCTTCATTTCCCTCAACGATGCAGCAGCCTCCCAGGGAAGAGAAGAAGAGAAATTCGTTTACGGTGAATTCAATTTCCCGTAACTTCCTCGTTTGAGCTCCGATCGCCGCACCGTTTGTGGCCACGCGTTCACCGCGTCGAGCTCTACGTTTCTACTGGAATAATTTCATAGGTAACTCATTATTTTATACTCAGCCTTCATTTCCCCCAATTTTCAAATTTTAAGTGGGAATGTTGAATTTCTTTGATTTTTGATGTTTTAGGATCCAATTAGCTTGAGGAAAATATTTACTCTTGCTTATGTGAAGCTTGGGTAAGGTGAGGATACGATAATTTTATTTTAATTTCATTGAATTTGAGCTTTGAGTATTAAATTGGATATATATGTGTTATGAATGTGTATTAGGTTGTGAATAAATAATTGGAGCTTGAAATTGTGAATATTGGAACTTGGAGGAAGCTGATTAGTTGAATTTTGAAGGGGCTGCCTTGGTTTTAAATAATTTTCTTTGGTCGTTACGTGGAAATCGGCCAAGGTATGGTTTAGGTTTCTTGCATTTAATATATAATGTTCTGTGAAAACTTAGGCTAGATGACTATAGGATAAGTTGGAATGTAGGTGTATGTTTAATGTTTAGTAATTTGTTGATGAATATATTTGGTTGAAGTTTATTGGATAATTAGTTACTAATTTTGGATGGTGAATGTTGTTATGTTAATTTGGAGAGAATTATGGTTGAATGTTATTGTTGATGAACATGGTTGGTTTGGTGCTTGTTGATTAACTAATAATTTGGTGAATTATTGATTTGAGGTATTTTATGTTAGAAGCCTAGGATTAGTGAACTATGATCCTTAGTTGAATTTTGGTTGTTGGATTTGAATATTGTATTAGTATAATTGTTGATCTGAGGTAGATTTATTGTGGTGACTGTTATGATGATGAGGAAAGGTGTGTTGAATTGAAAAGAAAGCAGGTTTGGACCCGAAAAGGGTGGCAAAGTCCGAGTTTTAAAGGAGATACTGCCGAAATTTTATAAAAAATTAGAGATTTTGTTTATATGACTATTTAAAAAGATTTAGATTCAAAGGTTATATGGTTTGATTTAGAGTTATTAAGAAAATGAGTATGTTTTAAGTTTGATTCATTTAGAAAAGAATGAGTTATGTTTTGAATTGGAACTATTGATGGACGGAATGGGAGGTGTGATAATGAAGGATAAGGATTGAATATGATTGATGTATGATGATGAATGAAATGCGATTGAGAATGATGTTAAAGTTGATGAATTATAATTGAATTATTTATATGGCTTATGAATTTGAATAATCTGAGATACGAGATTCCCTGGATTAAGTGTCGTGGCTTGCCACCACGTGTACCAGGTTGAAAACTCGATACTCTGTTGACCCTACGACGTAAGTGTGTGACCGGGCACTATATAAATTCCCGGGAATGTTACCCCCATTGAGTATTATTGATTATTTGAGAAAAACTATGCATAGACTCTTGGAGATGCACGTCGGGGGACAGTCTAAGTACAATTCAGACTTGTCGGGTTGGCTGGATAACCGACAGATGAGCCTCATCAGCCATAGGACAGGCATGCATCATATGCATATTACTTGAATTACTTGCTTGTGTACTAACTGGGTGTGCCTAAATGTACTTGCCATGTTAAATGTATATTTGTTATCTGCAGTACTTGTAACCTTCTTGTGCTTGCCTTTGTTTGTTTACTTGTCTGTGAAAATGCATGATGGAGTTGGAGGTAAGGAGGAATGGCAGAATGGGATTTAGATTTAAGGTTAAGTTAAGTTAGGTTTAAATATCCTTAGTAAACCACCTTTTATGGCTTCTATTTAATACTTTAAGCTCTATAATCTGAGTGTCGGCGTTCTAGGATTGCCTCTGGCATTCCCAGGACCTTATATATTATGTGTGTGGCACCTTTACCATACTGAGAACCTCCGGTTCTCATTCCATACTATGTTGTTGTTTTTCAGATGCAGGTCGAGAGGCATCTCGTTAGGCGTCTGGACCCTTGAAGCGGAGTGGTTACAGGGTTATTTTGTTATGCTATGATGTGTATATATATACTTGGTTTTCTCTCCGCATAACTTGTTCTTTTGATCCTCCTAGAGGTTTATGGAGAGGCAGGAATTTGTATATGTACTTTTGGGTTCTGGATATGTATGTATATATATGTAAATATTCTCCGGCCAGTCTTGACTTCGCAGGCTGAGTTAGGAGCTTGTTATTTTGTATCTTTGGCACTCTATTCCTACTTCTGTTATCATATGTTTAATAGTTATGGTTTCCTTAGCACGCAGGTTAACCCGTTCCTTGAGCGTTGCGCTTTTATTTTGCGATTTTGTTTCCTCTTTTCTTCACGGCTCCTAGCATATTATAATTCTTCTGCTATTATAAATATATATTTTATTTTAGAGGTCGTAATACCACACCACCTCTGTTTTACGGCTTAAGCGTAAAGCTTAGCGTGGTAGGGTGTTACATCCAAGCTCATACTCAAGCTTCCAACTTCATCAATTTGGTTCCAAATTCACATATATACAATCTAATTCCACACAAACATCACTAAAATCAATATAAAATTTGCTAATTTAACAATTTCACAAGGGCTAGAGCTTTCTCACCTTATCCACGAGTCAAATGGGCAAAAACCTAGTTATTACCTGCTGTTAGAGTTCACCTAAACCATCAAAATCATTCAATTTCTCAATACCCAAAATCTAAGATTTTGAAAATGAAAAGGAAAGAATTGGGTGAGAAGATGTGATTTTCTTACCAAATTTTTCAGTGAATTTTGTAGAGAATTCCGTGATAAACATGTGGTCTCTTACGGCTCGTCAATCGGAGTTCCAGATTAAAAGATATGTGAGATTGAAGTTTGAGCTAGGGTTTGTAGTTTCTTTTCTCCCCTTTGCCTTCCATCAGCGTGTTTCATTAGGTTATAGGGAAGAAGAAGGCTGAGGTTGGCTTTTATATATTGGGCCTTGGGTCTGGTTTGAGCTTGGTCCAACTGATTCGGTCCCTTAATTTAATTTAGGCCAAAATTTTTAAAATTAGTATCAAAATTCATATTTTAATTTTTTTTACTCTATTAAACTATAAATTTTAATTTTTTAATTTCTTTAAATAATAATTAATTTATTGATTAACTATTTATTAATTACTCGAAATTTATAAAAAGAGACGAAACAAAGAGGTCCTCGGGAGACTACTTATAATTACTAGAATATAGGTAATAAGAGGCCTTTTTTATAGAATTATAACAAGAATAGATAGTCCTCTAATGAATTTTTCAATTGGATTAGTCCAATACTAATTCTACTAGTTTTAGTATAATAAAAATATTTTAAAAAATAAGATAGACATAAAATTGGTAGTAGAATAATACATCTAAACTTTTTTATTGTTATAAATTGAGGGGAGAGGATAGAAAGCCAGGAGAGAAGGAAAGGGAAAAAATGAAAAATAAAAAAAAAAAGAAAAAAAGAGAAAGAAAAACATAAAAAAGAGAAGAGGGGAAAAAAATAAAACAATGACGAAATACAAAAGACAAGGAATTAAGAATATTAAAGTTTTAAAATAAATATAATTTTTTTAACAATTCGATTATTTTGATTGAACTACGATTAAATTGATTAAATCACTAAATTATTAGTAAGTTAGAGCAATTTGATGATTGATTCAGTTTTTAAAATCTTGAACAATGTATTAATAAAATATTTTTTTATATATTATTGCAAAATAAATAACATCACATAAATTTTCATATACAAAATTCACACCTTTAAAAATTTTAAAAAATATGTAACTATTATAGTATTATATTTTCAAACTAACTCCTCTTTTTATTTTTTATACTCTTATTAAACTCGTTCAAATCATTTTTTTTCTAAAAAAACACAAATTTATAATGCTTCAATTACACTTTTTAAATCAGAAAAATATAATACGTCTTCTAGGCTGCGTTTGTTTTCGAGAACAGGACAGGACAAGACACTGAGAACAGGACATGACAAGATACTGATGGACAGAGACACAAAATTTTGTGTTCTTGTATTCTGTTTGGTGATAAACTAAAATAAATTATGAAAATCCAATTTATTCTCATTTTTTTCATTCAAAAAATTTGAGATAAAAAATATAATAATAAAAAAATATAATTATGAAAAATTAACAAGAATATTGAAAGAAAAAATAAAAAATAAGTTGTGTCTCTTGTTAGTGTCTCAGTGTCCTTCCTGTCAAGATGGACACAAAATACACTAATTCAGTGTCCCTGGACACACTGTCTCTGTCCATGTCTCCTCTGCCAAACACGATTTTGTGTCTCTGTGTCCTTGTCTCAGTGTCCTGTCTCTGTAAACAAACGCAGCCCTATATACTGTGAATACGCCCCCTAATGTCAATACCCCTATATATTGACAATACGTTTCCTGCATATTTTTAACTATATATAATAATATTATTTTTGTTTATATTTAATATTTTATTCTCTTGTATCTAGTTATTTTTTATATTGTCTATTTTACTTGGGATTTGTCTTTCTTTATTATCATTATGATTATTATTACGGTTATCTCTATTTTACTTTATCGGTCTAGTGTAGTCTATTACGCTTTAATTTTTTGTCTATTTTTTTATATTATTTATTATTTATTTTAATTTATTAATACTATATGTATAAAGGTACAATTATTATTATTATTATTATTATTATTATTATTTATTATTATTATTATTATTATTATTATTATTATTATTATTATTATTATTATTATTATTATTATTACTGAAGTTACGTAATTATCATCATCATCATCATTGTTGATGTTATTACTTACTATTGGAAGATGTTCTGGTATTCCGCTATACTTGAGCGGAATTTGATATTCCGTTAGTCTCCACCATTCAAATATAATATAAATAATGTAAATGGTTAAGATCTTGAAAGTTGTGCTTGAGTGAACATGATAAAAAAGACCTCATGGGGGGGTGCGAGACCGGCTGTGTAGTTGAGAAGTTTTGATGCTCATGATTTGTCTCCACTAACCATGTACACTGATAGATAGGTGTGCAGAGATTAGTCTTCAGCCAAGTCGTGGTGCTACTTTCAACTGAGTTGGGAAGTTTTTAAGTTTGGTTTCCTCTGACTATTTTCAATTCGATTCTTTCTTCCTTTTCCTTGCAGCCATGTGACCTTCCTCTTCGCCTCTTCCTATACCTTTCACATATTTTTGTTAAAAAAATATTTGTATGTGTATAAAATGAATGGTAAAAAATTGTAAAAATAAATATTTTAAAATTAATATTTTTTTAAGAAATAACCATTACTAAAACCTTAATTATATGTTTTTATTTAATATAAGAATAAGAATTTAATTACAAATTTTAAAATTATAAATTTTTATTAAAAAATAAAAACTTATAAAAATTAATAAAATAATTAATAATTTACTTGCTTATGTGCTTTAAATCCATTTTTTTTTTAAGTTTTTTCTCTCTAATATCCAAATAGTTCTAGTTTTTCTAAGGTTAAATAATTTTAAATTTTCAAGTTTAAACTAAGGCGCTATTTGATTAATATGATTTTATTTATTATTAGGTTTCTTTCATTTGAAATTTGAACTCCTCATTTTTTTTCTTAATCTATTTTTGAAGTTGTTTATTATTTAAAATTAAAATTAAAATTTTGATAAGGGTAACAGGTGTTACAATCAACTTAATAAATATTAATATAATGTGTCTGTTAATATATTTATTTATAATTAAATATTATATATAATAATAATTACTGGATTAATTAATATGATAAATATTTTATATTTTAATTAAAAATTTTAAATTCAAATTTTATAAATATTTTTTATAAATTATATATAATGAAACATCATTTTTAAAAAATAAAATTATATATAAAATATTTTTCCAATCTTGATTATATATAATAGATTAGTATGCTAACATGTTTATTAATTTATTTTTTAAAATTAATGATGCATGTATAATACTAATAAATATCAAATTTATCAAAATATATTTTTTATTTTTTAATGGTGGATATCGGTACCAAAATTTTATTTTCATCGCCTTTGGTAATTGGTTATTCCCTTTCCTACCTCTTCTGTGTTTCCATCCCAATTTGAAGAATTAATTGGGGTTGAGTGCATGATGAAAATTGTTAGTGTTACTGGGTTAAGTTTGAGAGAAAAAATAAATATAAAAAACGGATATGAGTATGTACTTGGAGGTGCATTTTATACACAAAGTCACAAACCATGGGTATGATGAATGCTGCAAAAATCCCGATATCTTACAGCTGAATTCTTCGCTGCTTCACTGTTAAACTAGGAGTTTACAAATTATTGTTTACTTCAGCGAGTATTTACGTCAAAACACTCCTATAATAAGGGACATTTTCGTCATTTCATGACTCATTACACGACAAAAAAAGTCTAGACAACCTGATCGTACCATGAATATGATGTTCCGTTTTTTGTCAGGGAACACCTGATCATTTTCCTTTACTATTATTATTAGTTGATAGTCTGTGCAGTTACACAGTATTTAATAGTATTTTACTTTATATTATTTTTGTTCTATAAAAAATTATAAATTACAGTTGATGTATAATGATGCATACAATGTCAACTGGTTATTCGTACTAACAAAAGAGATTATATTGATAGTAAACTCCTATATTATTCAACTTTTTAAAATTTTTATATATTTATATCTACATTAGAATGATTTTGTTTTATAAAATAACCTTTTAATATGTAACTAAATATATCATTTTTCGATTTGTCTTTAGATACTAATTGATTTTTTTATGAATAATACGTAATAAATTGAATAATCATTAAAGTGATTATTCTTGAGTTTAATATTGTGAATCATTTACACCAAATGAAATCTTAATATAAGATAAGAAGGAAAAAAGAATAAAATAATATTAATGAAACTTTAATATACTAATTCATACTGAAGACTTGCTTTGTCTTACCGAAATATATATATACGATAATAATTTTTATAACGAATAAAATATATAAATTATAACAGTCATAATATCCTAACTCTGAATAGAACAATATTAATAATCTGTATATAATAGAAAATAAATAGATGAGGATACCTCATAAGTATCTAAATAACAAAATATAACATAAATTGAACATTATTCAATTTCATTTGTCATCATCGTTGTCTTCATTTATGTCAAGTTCAGCAACATGATGTGATTCAGTGCAACGAATAAAAGCTTCTTCTAATTTTTATCTCGTAGATATTGGTATATGCTGACATATCATAATCAAAGCTTCATATGAAACAAGATCTTGTTCAGAAAATACAATAATACCCTGTTTTACATTAATAACAACTGAAATAAATATTAATTAACTATATTTTACAATGAACAATAGAATAATATTTAATTTTGTATTATTCAATAATTAAGTCACGATACTTTTAAGACTGAAAACATTTTGATAAGAATGTTTAATTTGGATAAGAATATCTATTGTGAGGGATGACACGAATAAAAATTTTGACATGACTATTTTAAAAAATAGATCTGCTATACATCCAAAATTATTGTCATTAAAGTCCAACCAAGCAGATCCAACACCAACAAAAATTACTCTCATTAAAACAACGTGTATACGCGCCCAAAATCTCCAACGTTATTCTTCGTACTCTAATATGAAAACCATTCTTCTTCTTCTTCGCACACGTAGGTTCTTCTTCCCTCCTCTTTCTCCTACTCCTCTTCCTCCTCCTCCTTCTTCTTCTCTTTTGTTATCATCATCACCAACAACACTAACATTTTGCCAACGTCTTTATTAGTTCTGATTTTTTTTCTGGTGCCATCATTAAATAATTTCGCTTCATTTTTTAGTTTATTTCAGTTCATTTGGGTGTTAATTGAGGTTCACTTAATGTTATTGATAAATATTGACTAAATTTTTTATTTCTTAAATAATTTCGGTTCATTCCTTAGTTTAATTAAGGTTCATTTGGATCCAAAAATAAATCTAATGTGTTTTTGTTGATGATTGAGTCTTTTTGACCGCTTGTTCAAATCTAAACTAATTTCGGTTCATTTGTGTATTAATTGAGGTTCACTTGATGCTGCTAATAAGTATTGACCAAATTTTTTATTCCTTAAGTAATTTTGGTTCATTTTTTAGTTTAATTGAGGTTCATTTAGGTCCAAAAATAAATTCAATGTATTTTTGTTGATGATTGAGTCTTTTTTTAGCAAAGAAGAATGAAATTATTTATTATCATTTTATTTAATTGTATTACATTTCATTCCATTCCATTCAATTTATCTTGAAAGTGTTAGGAATAAGTAGTATGACCACAATCCAATCAATCACGTGTTAAATAATTTGTTATTGTTATTATATTAAAATATTAATATAATAATGTCCTTGATTAAATTTAGAGATTTATCATTGTAATAGTGATCATAATATTGAGAGATAAATCTTTTATAATTTAATCTAAATTGTTCTTGGTCATAGGATTATTAAAAAAGACATTAATAATCTGGAAAGATCAATATATATATATAATGGTCTTCATTGGATGAAGATTAATAGATCTTATTTATTAAATTATATATATAGATGGTGCATATAAGGATATGACCATTGAACTGACTCACTCTGAGAATTCCTAATGGTTATAATTACCGCATATTTGTCAATAGGATATTCTCAAGATGAACATAATAATAGAGTTTCCTTTGACCTGCGACTGTCATAGTAATTAACAACGTATTTATTATACTTTGATTTTGGACACCTAATACCCTAGGGTGCTAGTTGAATGGATATTGGGTATGATTTAAATACTTGTAGAATTAATGATCAGTCAATAAGGAATCCGTCAACTCTCGGTAAAGAGTTTGAGCTCTATGATTATAATGAATGAGATGAATAAAACCTTGACCAATGGGATTGAATGAATGAAGAAATGAGTTTCTTAGGTCATTCACAGTTCATTATAATAATGGTAACAAGTTAGAGTTTGACAATTAAACCATACTCTAAGGGTTAACCAAGAGCTGTAAAGATGGAAGGAATTATACTTTGTTCTTCTGAGGTTCTTAGTAAAAATATATTACTTCATACTATCGGGTCGTTGAGGAGTGTTGTTAGACGCCAACCTTGATTAGTAAATTTAGTACGACTAATTTACTACCCGCTTAGTATTGAACCTATGGGATCACACACTAACGAGTGTTCTAACCTTTGCTATAGAATTATTTAATTATTATTTTGATTTGATCAAATAAATAATTATATTAATTCAAATAGAATATTATTATTCTTTGCTAGCACCAAGAATATAATAATAGTATGATAATTGAGAACATTGAATGAGATTTGAGAATAATTAGTTATTCTATTTCTGAATTTGGATGAGATCCTAACTGATTCTGTTTTCAAATTGAGTTATGATATGATTCATAAAATTTGAATGATTCAGATTTGGAATTTCAAGATATGATTTAAATTTGAATTGAGAATCAAATTTAAAATCAGTAACAAATCTCAAACTATATATATGTACGTCAAGAGTACAGAAAAGACACGAGAGAATAACAAGAGTTTTATTCCTTTACCTCTATACACATAAATGTATGTGAGCCTAATTCTTGGAGAAGAATTTTATGGTGTGCAAAGAGTTGCAAAGAGGTTCTCAATTTAGATCAGATATCTATTGGTCAAAGAGTTGACAGCAAAAGGTTGGTCTCGGTGTGGATACGCATAGCGTCTTCGTACCATCGAAGGAGAAAAAAGATTTTTTACTAGCGTACTCAGGTATTTAGATCTGATCTATATATTCTTTATTATTGGAATAAAGTTTAAGCACAAAAATAGATCTTTAGGATTACCTTCTTTTCTTCCGCTGCGTGTTATGAACACATGGTAATCCTTTCAGAAAGCCATTCCAACCATTGGGACAAATTATTCATCGATAATACACACGGACTGCAAATGAACCGAAAATATTATTATAACAACACCATTGTGTAATAACAAATCAACTGAAAATTGTGCATTCTATAAACTCAGAAACTTTTGCATTCTATTCAAATTCAAATTCATAAACAACACTAATTTTAGCAAAGAATGATGAAATTATTTATTATCGCTTTATTCAATTGCATTAGATTTTATTATATTTCATTCAATTCAAAATTGTTGAAGATGACGATAACGAAAGAAGAAGAAGAAGAAGAAGGAGGAGGAGGAGGAGGAGGGAAGAAGAACCTGAGTGAATTTAGAAGAAGAAGAAGAAGAAGAGCGGCAACAGGAGCGCGGAAAAAACGTGCGCGTATATATGTAAATGACTTGGTTGGACTTAATTGCTAATATAACTTGGATGCAGAACATTATTGTTTAAAAAATAAAAATTTGCATTGTATATAAAAGATATAAATCATATTAAAAAGTAGATGAAGGAACAAACAAATTGGAAAATGAAATAGAAGCATTGCTAACATCAAAAAGCATGATTACATAATAACGAAACAAATGATCATAAGCAAAAAGAAATAAAAAGTCAATGAAGACTATTTTGATGGAGAAAAATATAAGAAAATTGATAGCATAAAACTTACTGTAGCAACACGTGCATGATTCTCAGCAATTTTCATAAAACTAATGAACGAAGGTTTACCACAGCTCTATATACATTGAATAACAATAGGAGGTTAGCTAACAGAATTAATCCATGCTGATTGCATTTTCATGAATAAGTTTTCAAATAAGTTGCAATCAACGTGAAAACTACAACAACAGTTAAATCAATATAGAATAAGATCATCATAATATATATATATATATATATATATATATATATATATATATATATATATATATATAAGAAGAAAATACATTAAAAATCATAAACATATGTATATAATGGAACATATTAGTGAAATGATCTCACCCATTTGAATATAACTGTATAACTACTAAATTGATCTTGTTCCTGTAGTCATATTCAATATTGGGATATTCACGAACACTTATCAATAGACTAATCAGATCTAACACATTGAAGAAAAAATTGCACATTCTTTAATGAATAGAATTTGTCTATGGAAAGACACAATTAATAGTTGACAAATATAATCTGTAACAAAGTAACATTAATGTTCAAGATAATGTCATATAAAAAAACACAAATAACCAACCTATTAAATTATTCGAATCTTCCTTAGTTTGGATTACATGTTCAATCGTTGAAAATTTGAGACCAAAGACCAGTTGAACCTCCATAGTAGACTGAAATAGGATTTTATAGCAATATTTTGTAACTAGAACCAATATTTGGTATCACAATAAATTTAGATATCAAGTAAATATGTCCTTCCCTAAGAATATCTTGAAAACGATGAATTAAATCCCCCTTAATGCTACATTGAATTTTGTTTTGCTACAAAAAACAAGTATAATAAAAACAAAACTCATCAATGAATAAAACAATAACAAAAAACAAAGTTGTAAAACCAACAAAATAAAACTCTGACACCAAATATCCACTAATAAACTAAAAACTTGCAGGGACGACAACAAATAAAATAAGAAAAATATAACAGGTCGTTTATGTTATGAAATAAATAAATAACAAGATATTTGAAATGGAAGTATAAACCAAAGATATTAATTTGTTGAGAATACAAAATATATTGTCAAAGAGAAAAGAACATAGTCACATCTTTCATTGAAATAAGAAAATAACCAAATTAGAAAGCACAAGATTTTGATAACACAAAGAACATAATATATTGAAAAAGAAACAATTATCAATGTAACATAGAAAAAACTCAGGAAAAAAGGTGATTTATTTATAATATCCAATCAAGAATCAACTCATCCATAAGTAATATCTGCAGAAATAAAGGTTCTTTTGCATTTTCTCGGGGGTTAGTTGTACAAAACCCATTATCGGATCACTTGGACCATGATTTTCTTAAACTCTGACCAAGGGTTTATGTTACCAAGAAACAATTTGCTATTTGATGGAAGTAAATTAAATGTGTTGCTTTCCTCTATTACAAAACAGATGAACGAAAATGATCCCAGCAATAGAAAAATGGAAGAAAGAAATAGAAATATAGATAAATATAAGATTCAAAGTTGAAGAAATGAACAGACATAATATATGAAAATAGACAAATATGTTAAATAGGATTGTAGAATGAAATCCTAACGCAATTGAAATGTTGAAACAGATTACAAACCACCACATGTAATTGAATCAAATCAATCAATCAATCAATCAATCACATAAACCCTTACTTTTATATTCATAAAAGCAATAATAAAAATAAAGAATAAGATGATATCTGAAAAAAAAATTTGAGAATTGACATGACTACTCTTGCATAATGTAGTCGGTAATATCATAATGGGTAATTTTGGCTCGGGCAGAGTTTTTTCGAAAAAGTATAGTCTCGTCATAAATAAGAATACTAATAGTTTCAATTGCAAGCCAAAAACACCTTCAATCCATGTATGTATCTATGAAGATAGATATAGGATGGAAAAGACTTAATCTGGAAGACAATTAGAACTTTTGAGTAAGTTTGGTTTAGCACTCACTTTTTTTTATTACACTATTAATTAAATAAATTTGTTTTCATTTGTCAATTTTATCTTTTATTCTTTATATAATGAATTTTATTGTTTTTTTTTATAATTTTGTTCACTAATACTTTCTCATGCATATTATTTTTTGTTACGGAGTTTTTATTATGTCTTGTTTATATGAACTTTTTACTGTTGTTATTTTGTTGGTATAGAAATTTTATTTTTTCTGCTTTGTATTAGGATTGTAGTAATGCTATTGGAAAATACCAAATTAAATTAAAAAACTAATATAAAAATAATATTAGAAGCACAAGTAATAAGAAATTATAATTTAAAAAGTAGTAAAAGTATTAGAAAAAAATTTTTAGAATTTATTAAAATATCTAAAATAAAATAATAAAATAATATAAAATAATAATTTAAATATATATCTTTTTTAATAATATTTTATTTAAAAGTAATTTTGAATAATATAATACAAATAACATTTAGTTTACAATAAATTGTTTTGTATAAAAGTTACCAAATATAAACTACATTAGCACTACTTTTAATCAAAATCAAATTTACAAAATTAATTTTATGCAAATGGTCATTTATAAACTTCAATCCAAACACATATTTTATAGTTATGAAACAATACCTATTAGAAATTAAGATCGAATGTATTTTGAAACAAAAAATAATACATGACAAAATATATATCCAAAAGTTTATACTTCAGTCAAAACTATGTTATAATGGAAAATACAGGAACCTGTGATATTGTGTCTCTAATTGATAAAATAAATAACTTTGGGACATAATATGATAAAATATGCACATGGTTATTTATGCCACACAAATAAAAATGGAATTTAATATAAAGGAAATAGAGACCATAAAATTAATAATAATTATCTTTTACTTAAATATTGTATCAGAATACATAAAAGTTATCAGATATCATGAGTAAAAGTTTTGTAACATGTGAATTTAAGCTACATTAGATGATAACAGGAAAATTGATTTAATTAGTATTAAGGTCTTTCATATCATCATGAGGAACCACACTTGGAACCTGAAAACTTGAATCATCTTCATTATCTTTATCGAGTATACACATCTGTAGGTGAAAAAAAAAACAGAATTAAGAGAATAGTCTCACAAATTATGAAGAAATACAAGCAATAAAATTTAATATTTAATATGCAAAACAACAATAAATTGTAATATGATGAATAAAGAATTAAAAAAATGATAAAAATAAGGTCAAAAAAAGTTTAGCGAAATTCACAAAATATATAATACTTATTGATCTAGAAGGAACAAATATAAAAAAAAAAATTGAATCACCATATGAATTTGAGTACTAATATATAAATACTGCACATAATAAAAATCTAAAAGTAATCTTATAAAGATACACCTTTGAAATCTTTGTACCATAAACAGATCGTGCATAACAGACAGAATCTTCAGCTGAGACTAAATTACATATACTGGTTCAGTATAATGACCTCTAGAATAAGAATTATTTTGACAAATAATACCAGCAACACTTGAAGGTAAGCGACACTGTGCTTTACTGATTTTTGTCGAGTGTTACTCTGTTTCACTTTCAGGGTTTTGAGATTGATTTTTTTATTATGCTGCTGCTGTTGTTGAGGGTCTTGTTCTGCTGTTGTTGTTGCTTGTTATGCTGCTGTTGTTGTTAGGTACGTAGGTTGATTAATTTAGGGGTAATTAATTAATTATTTGTAATGCTGCTATTTGGAATTAATTTAGGAGTTATTAGTTGTTAATTTGTTATGCTGCTATTGTTGTTATGACATTGTAATCTTGTGATTTTTAAATCTATAATCTGTAATTTTGTTATGCTAATGTTTTGTTATTTATGTTGCTATTTTGAATTAATTTAGGGGTAATTAATTAAATATTTGTAATGTTGTTGTTTTGAATTAATTTAGGGGTGATTATAATTTATTAATTTCAGTTATGGACGGAAGTAGTAATCAAGAAGCAGTTGTTGATAACAATGCATCTGTTAGTAATAATTTGATTGCCAATCCTCCGAATTCGAATGATACTACTAATCCTAATCCTCCTAGTTCAAACAACGGTCAATCGCAAGGTTCTTCTAATTTACGGGAAAAAATGGATTTAGCTTGGAAATATGTTGCTTTACAAGTAGTGAATGGAAGACCATAATATCAATGTGTATTTTGTCTACAAGTTTTTAACGGAGGTGGAATTCACAGGATGAAGAAACATTTGGCAAAGATTACTGGAGACGTGAAAAAATGTCCTAAAGTTTCGAATGATGTGGAAAAATTGATGGAAAGCTTACTGAAAGAAATTCATAGCAACAAAAGCAAAAAAAAGTAAGTTTCAGTGAAGAGGGTGGTGATGAGATAGAGGATGCAATTGATGAAGCAATAGCTCAAGAAGAACAACAGCATACTTCGAGTTAGCAAGTGGTTGGAGGCGATCCAAAAAAGAAAGCCAAAGTGATTCCACCTATTTTTGCACCAAGAACAACTCCAAGTGCTCAACCAAGCCTTAAAAGTACTTTGCAAAATAAAGAGGCGATATATGATGAGGTTGATAAATGGTTTGTAAGGTGGCTTTTGGATTGTAGAATTCCCTTTAATGCAGTGAAGTCGCCATTTTTTCAAGATATGTTGGATGGTGTTGCTGCTATTAGACCTGGTTTTAAGGGTCCTTCTTATGATAAATTAAGGGTTCACTTGTTGGCTGATCTTAAAAGAGAATGTCAAATGCTAGTTGATAGTCATAGGAGTGCATGGGGAGAAACTGGATGAACCTTTATGGCTGATGGTTGGACAGATCAAAGACAAAGAACATTGATTAATTTCTTGGTGTATTGTTCTAGAGGTTTGTGCTTTGTGAAATCTATAAATGCTTCAAGTATGGTAAAACATGCTTCAGTGTCACTTATTTTTTGAGGTGATTGAATAGATTGGCCCTAATGATATTGTGCATGTTGTCATTGATAATGCAGCTAATTATGTTGCTGTTGGTAGGCTTATTAATAAAAAATCTGAGAATATCTATTGGTCACCATGTGCTGCTCATTGCCTTATGAAAGATATAAGTAGTATGGCGCATATTTCTAATCTTGCATCACATACTTCAAAGATTAGAGTATTTGTGTATAATCATATGGTTGGAAGAATCTTCTGGGTGTGAGAGGAATTTGAGTCTTTTTGAACAAATTCATACAAAAAGAAGAAATAGGTTGGAGCATGATAGACTGAATGATATTGTTTATATCACTTATAATTTGCGTCTTAAATCTAGGTAATATATGTTTTGTGCAATATCATATTATTTCATATATAATCTTTATGATAATAAATGTGTATTAATTTTTCATATATTGTATTTAATTTTTTAGGAAGGAAAAAGAAAAAAGAAAGCAAAAGATACAATATGATCCAATTGATTATGAAAGCATCAATTTAGTTTACTTTTGGGTGACGGAAGAGATTGTAGAGAAAGAACCTGATCTTCCTAGTAATGTGGATGATTTATTGCGTGAGTATTATAGTTTATTTTCTGATGATTTATTAGAAGGTTGTTAGTTTTTAATATAATGATAACATGCGTTGGTTATTAGGTGATATTGATGTTGATTTATACAGCGGTGGTAGTAGTGGTCTTTATACTTCATCTCTTGATTCATCTGCTCATGAGGGTGGAAATGAAGGTGAAGATGGCCCCACCGAAGCAAATATGCAACAAGTTCTTGCGGATTTTGATGATTGATAAATCATTAAATTTTCATGATATTTAGATATTTCTTTTCACTATTTAACTTTTGATATTGTATTTTGATAAGATCATATGGATTTGGTTGACATTTCATGTAATGTTTTAAATTTGGAAGATATTTAAGATTTATATTAGACTATAATTATATTTTATGATGTTTATTTATAATTTATTTATTATTTTATTCTAAAACGGTTCTTCCGGTTGAACTACTAGTTAAACTGGTTGGACTAGTGAACTAGTAGTTAGAGCAGTTTGATGACCGGTCTGATTTTCTAAACCTTGATAACAACAGTGCAATTAAGAAAAACCAGCTTGTATTCATGGTCGGTAACCCTATAACTACTTACATTTCCCACAACACTAAAGTATGACATTCGATAAACATGACCCTCAATAATATGCTCCTTAAACTTATTGATTAATTGTTTTTCCACTATGGCCTGAACTTTTGTACCCTAGAAATTAAACAAATGCGAAAGCCACCCAGTAGTTATAGGCAGTTGTGTTTGTGTTTGGGAATTTCATGGGCGTTGATTATGCCCATTATTCCCCAAAGGTGGATTAATAATTGCCACATTTTTTCCAGACCCAACTCCTGGGTTTTGAATGTTACTTTCTATATGTGATGCCAATTCTGCATAAGTTTGAGCAACTACCATAGAAATATGATCATTTGTAGACGATCTAACATTAGCATTAGAAATTTCGTCTGTCATACGTACAACATTTCCACTCCTAAGTTGCATAAATTAAATCATTACCAAATCTTTTGACACACTTAATTTTCAAACTGTCCATCGGCGCGTGCCAATTTGTTATGCAAATTTTTAGCAAAATTTGGGTTGGTTCGATATCTAATGATCTAGGAGCGAAACCTACTTCTCTTTGTGAGTACCAGTTTTGAGTTGTGCACCAAAAATTCTATTTCTTGATTGAAAAGATAAAGGAAAACTTAAAATATAAAAGAATTTAAATGACTTGAAATTAAAATTGGTGAAAACGAAGTAAATGGCTTCAAATTAAAGAACAGCAATAAAATGCCTTCAACAATGTTGAAGGACTTTAAATTCAAATACAATGCAAAAAACGTTAAAGGAAAAACAAGAAAAAATTTGCAAAAGAGAGTAAATTTGCAAGAAAGGAAAGATTACAAGGAAACTAAAAGAAATTTAAAAGAGACATGGAAGAAATTCTACAAAAAAAGAAACTCTGAGCAAGATCAAAAAGACTCTAGAGATGTGAAATTGCAAGAGTCTTTTTCTGAAAACGAATTCCAACCCGATTCCTTTCAGACTTTGTTTATTTATAAGCCTTCTTTACCCAGTCCAATTTCATCACGTGTTTCTCATGCACGAAAACATAAGCGTAACTGTTCCACTATATTAATAATAAAGTAACCACCTTGAACTGCTTTAAATACTGACATTTTTCATTGCTTCGATCACGACACCATGTATTCAATATGCATCTTCAATCAACTTGCCTTGTTCATTGATGACCTTCTCTCAATGACTTCGAAAATCTTTTCGATAGAGACTCAACAAAAACATTTTAATATGCTCTTTATCAACTTTGAATTATTTTGAACCAACAAGATCTATAACAAAGACTGAGAGTTAATTAATATGAAGCAAACAATTCAACAATATTCGTCTCTATTAGATATGTTTGATTTGTAAAAGTGTTCTCCAAATTTTACTTAAAATTTGTTCTTAGAATTTTGTAAAAACTAAAAATCTTATAAAATAAATAATATTAAAAATAAAGTCTTATAAAGGTTAATAGCCAAAGTGATTATAAAAAATCATACCACTCAAATAAAATTTTGAAAAATTTAATAACAAATTAAATTATTCTTTATCACTTTAATTATATGTCAGATTTTATGTCATGTATCATTATCTATTTTACAATTGCATCTTTTCAAAACCAATTCAAGTTATATAATATTTTATAAGAGCTTAATTTTAAGTTAAAATTTACATGTAATTATTTTTATGTGAAATTGATACGAGTAAATTATCAATTTTGTCTTCGAATTATCAGAACGCTGACAAAAATAATCTCCACTTTTATTAACGACAAAAATACACCTAAAAAATTAAAGAACACTACAAAAATATTCGCCCGTAAATAAAAATCTATTACATTAACAGAGTTGGATGAGCTGTCAAACGGATTCTGTTACAGCCTTCTTCTGCTTCTCTTTCATTCTCCCTCCATCCCTCCTCCAAACCTCCCAGAAAGAGCTTACGCTTCACCTTCCTTACTCTCACTTTGAATCCATGGTTGTTGCCTTCCGATCTTCTCTGTCCTGGACTCTCACACCCTACTCCCCCCCACCTTTTTTCTTCTCCCTTCTTCTCACTTTCACTTCTCTAACACACAGAACATTTGTTCCTTACCCTCTTCATTCTCGTAGTAGATCTCTCGATCTTTCCTCTCAGATTAGCCATCGTTGTCACTGCTTGCTCGCCGCCCCTCCGTCGTTGTCAGAAATCTCCCAGTTCCTTACCTTCTTCACTCTCGTAGCAGATCTCTCAATCTTTTCTCTTAGATTTGCCATCGTCGTCACTACTTACTCGCCACCCCTTCGTCGTTGTCAGAAACCTGTCTTGCAGTGCCTTACTTTTCTCTCTCGTAGTAAGATAGCAGCAGACAGTCCCTCTCTCTCCAGCTCCTCTCTGTCATTCTTTCTTTTGGATTCTATTTTTATTAGAATATTAAAAAAATGCAATAAAAAAATTGTGGAATTGCTTATTATAGATGATTATTACTGATTATGGTTGATCATTGTTGTGGCTAAGATGAAGAGGGTGATGCGTAAGGTCTATTTTAGGAGGTTCGAAGGAGGGATGGAGTCACTGAAAAGTTGCTTATTGTTGTTGCAGTTGCTTTGGAGAGTGAGAAAGGACGGGAGGAGAGGGCAGCATCACCGCAAGCGTCATCATTGAGGAGAGAGAGAAGTAGAACAACAAGGAGAGAGAAAAAGAAAGGCGGCGAGAGAGAAGAATCGAAGGAGGAGAAGTGGATGAGCAAGATGACACTAGCAAAGAACATGACCATTGTCGTACTTGAGGGAGAGAAATCTTGGAAGAAGAGGCGACATTGTATTTGAGGAGAGAAATAGTGAGGAAGATGATGCTGTAGGAACTTCAGCTAGGAAGATGATGTTGTCGTTGTTGCAATTTCGGGGTGACTGAGATATGTTGTTGTTGTGCAGCTTGCAGCGGCTTCTAGGAGGTTTGGGAGAGGGAAGGAGTGACTGAGATGTTTATTGTTGTTGTAGTTGCTTTGGGGAGGGAGGGAGTGAGAAAGAATGAAGGAGAAGCAGAAAAAGGGATGTAATGAAATCCGCTTGACAGCACAGTTAACTCTGTTAATAGAATACATTTTTATTTACAGTCGGATATTTTTGTAGTATTTTTTAATTTTTTAGGTGTATATTTGTCGTTAATAAAAGTAGAAGTTATTTTTGTCAGCATTATAATAATTCGAGGACAGAATTGATAATTTACTCAATTGATAATTAATAACTATTAAATGATAATTATATTATGTGAGTCTCTATTTAATTTTAATATGTCGACAATATAAAATATTTTATAAATTTTTTTTGTATGATTATTACGCAATTAATATTTTATTAATGTGGTGTTAGACGATTAAATATACTATAAAACTTATATATATATATATATATATATGTTGTTGGCCGGTCTACTGTTCTTTTGTGGTGAGGACTGAGGACGATCCAATCCGCGGATCCAACATAACCCAAATATCGAATAATTTGCTTCTGCTTCATTCCTACCGCCGGAAACCATCTGGTGCGTTGAGTTCAGATCTCTCTCCCTCTTTCCATTACCAAATTCCAGGGTAGGTTTTCCTCTCTTCCTTTCTCTTCGGTCTCTTGCTAGCTATGCACCTCTTTCAACCATGAAACGACGCCGTATGTAGATCTCATCTTATACTCTTCCATTTGTTTTCTTTTTCTTTTTCCATTTCCATTTACTCTTGATTTCTCTGATGTTGGCGTTGGAGCTAATTATTCGGTCTTTCTTTTCGAGGAATTTCGGATTCATGTGGCAGTCGTCCTTTCATTTCGATTTGATTCGAATTCACTTGTTGTGTGTATGTGTGCTAAGTAGTTTTCTTTTAATATTTTGATTTTTAACTTGCAATTTATGCTACTGTTTCCATTCTTTAGTGAATGTTATTCATTTCCTCGTTGGGTTTGATTTTGTTATGGGATGATGTAGAATTCGTAGTTTCCCTCTTTTATTTATTTATTTTTTAAGGAATTGAGATCTCCTTCTTGGTTTTTCTTAATTGATCTGATTTTAATTTTCAAACCGTTGATGATTTGTGTGAGTATGTATACGTATATGGACTTTTAATTGCTTTTGGTACGCTTCTGTTGAAATTGCTATGCTTTTCTTTTTTCTTGTAGATAAGAATCTGGATGCATTATTGTTCGAGTTAGCGTAGACTCATAAAAAAACGTGAAGGGAATGGAGTTGGTAACAAAGCCATTGATGTACTGGGTTTTTATTTCCATCATTGTCTTTGCTGCTCAACTTTGCAATGGTTTCTATCTGCCTGGAAGTTACATGCATACGTATGTAAATGGAGATAATATATATGCCAAGGTGAATTCATTGACCTCTATTGAAACCGAGCTTCCATTCAGCTATTACAGCCTTCCATACTGCAAGCCGCTTGGTGGCATAAAAAAGAGTGCGGAGAATCTCGGAGAGCTCCTTATGGGGGATCAGATCGATAACTCACCCTATAGGTTCCAGATGAATGTTAATGAGTCAATCTATCTCTGTACAACAACCCCGCTGAATGAGCATGAGGTGAAGCTGCTCAAACAAAGAACGCGGGATCTGTACCAAGTGAATATGATCCTTGATAACCTCCCAGTTATGCGATTTGCTGTTCAAAATGGGGTTAAAATCCAGTGGACAGGGTTCCCCGTTGGATATACACCCCCTGGTAGCAATGATGACTACATCATCAACCACCTGAAATTTACAATTTTGGTTCATGAATATGAAGGAAGCAATGCTGAGATTATAGGGACTGGGGAGGAAGGTTTGGGTGTTATTTCTGAATCCGACAAAAGTAAAGCATCTGGATATCAAATAGTTGGCTTTCAGGTTTCCCCTTGCAGTGTTAAATATGATCCTGAAGTCATGACGTCGCTCCACATGTATGATAATATCACTTCTATAAGCTGCCCAAGTGAACTTGACAAGTATCAAGTAATAAAAGAGCAAGAAAGGATATCATTCACATATGAGGTTGAATTTGTGAAAAGTGATATAAAATGGCCATCGCGTTGGGATGCTTATTTGAAGATGGAAGGTTCCAAAGTTCATTGGTTCTCAATCATGAACTCACTTATGGTCATCTTTTTCCTTGCTGGTATTGTCTTTGTTATTTTCTTGAGGACTGTGCGAAGGGACCTGACAAGGTATGAGGAACTGGATAAAGAGGCACAAGCTCAAATGAATGAGGAGCTCTCGGGATGGAAACTTGTTGTGGGAGATGTTTTCAGGGAGCCTAATTGCTCAAAGCTTCTGTGTGTGATGGTTGGAGATGGAGTTCAAATTCTTGGGATGGGTGGCGTTACCATTGTTTTTGCAGCCCTTGGTTTTATGTCACCAGCCTCCCGTGGTATGTTACTAACAGGAATGATACTCTTATTTCTTATCCTTGGGATTGCTGCCGGTTATGTTAGCGTACGACTCTGGAGCACCATTAAGGGAACCACGGAAGGTTGGAGATCAATTTCCTGGTCCGCTGCTTGTTTCTTTCCTGGAATCGCTTTCATTATTCTTACAGTACTGAATTTTATTCTGTGGGGCAGCAGCAGTACTGGTGCGATTCCCATTTCCTTGTATTTTGAGCTCTTCTTCCTTTGGTTCTGTATTTCGGTACCACTTACCATGATTGGAGGATTTATGGGGACAAGAGCAGAGGCAATTGAATATCCTGTGCGGACTAATCAAATTCCTAGGGAAATTCCTGCCCGTAAATATCCATCTTGGCTTCTTGTTCTCGGTGCCGGAACTCTTCCATTTGGAACCCTCTTTATTGAGCTTTTCTTCATCCTTTCCAGTATTTGGCTTGGGAGGTTCTATTATGTATTTGGTTTCCTGCTCGTTGTTCTTCTGCTGCTGATTATTGTTTGTGCGGAAGTATCTGTTGTCCTCACCTATATGCACCTTTGTGTGGAAGATTGGCAGTGGTGGTGGAAGGCATTCTTTGCCTCAGGTTCTGTTTCGCTGTATGTCTTCTTGTATTCAATTAACTATTTGGTTTTTGACCTTCAGAGTTTGAGCGGGCCAGTCTCAGCTACACTTTACCTTGGCTATTCGCTACTCATGGCAGTGGCAATCATGTTGGCCACTGGGACAGTTGGCTTCCTTACATCATTCTACTTCGTGCATTACTTGTTCTCATCCGTAAAGATAGATTGAGGTTCCTGCTGCTATCTCTCATTGACTCAGCGAAAAGATCAGTTGATCGATACTCTGCTGAGTTCATTTTGTAGCTTTGCTTGAATTGCAGAACAGTGAGTAGGCAACTGATGGTAATTGATCGCAATAGGCAATTGTGAATTGTTATATTACATATTGCAATATCTGCAATTTGTTCCCCTTCTCCCTGTCTCCCAAAGTGATTTGCTCGTTCTAGTATTCAACTAGTGTTGTAGCTCATTTTGTTTTAAGTACTTTAGTTTCATTTGATTAGGAACTTGTAACTTTTCAGACTCTCATTCCATTCCAATACTGAAAAGAAATCATTAGATGGATACTTCCAGATTTCATTGTGATTTTCAGTTCTTTGTGCATTATTTTCTTCTTTTTTGTTCTTCCTTTACATTGATTGTGAACCGTAGTTAAGTTTATTTGAGCAAAGATCTCTCAACTCTTGGTAACCATACTTTATACCTTTAAATCAAGGAAGTAACAATATCTCTACCTGCAAACCAAGGAAAAAGCTGTGTAAGATATTTGTCTTTTCTGTTTTTTTTTTCCATGATCTCTATATCTCTTGTATTAAAAAGTCATCATATTTCTACGTATATATACATATACTTTTCTCTAGGCCTATATGGTGAAAAGAATAAGAGTTGATATTTTATTATAAATTATAATTGTAATAATCTAGTACCCTGTATACTATATCATTGTTCAAAGCGACTCAAACCACGAGAGTACGATTGAATTTAGCACCAACATGCTGCAAGAAAAATGAATGAGATAGAGCTGTCTAGGCTGCAACTGGTGTACTGTTTTTGGTCACTTTAACTCCATTCCATTTATTCATTCTTTCTAACTTATGTAAGCAGGGAGAATATAATGTTTTCTGATCCAAGACTTTAGAGCTCCATGAATGGTCTATCAGAGATTGAAACAATACTACAAGCATACTTATTTTTAGTATAATCTAGAGTTTGCTTTCTAGCCCGATATTGAAAGATCATATTAAGAGTAACATTTTTGTGAAGATGCAGATCTATTGGCTGGTCTCAGTTAAAAGGATCAGCATGATCTTGGTTTTCTTGTTGCTTTGCTATGCTTGAAGTCATGTAAATTTTAATATCTTCTGTTGTGGCATTGAACAAAAATAAAATTTTGTTGATTGTTAAAGTAGCTGCGAACCCTTACAGTGGTTATATTATATCTGGTGTTTGTATGGTTTTCACCTATGTCTCTTCCCCTCTAAGATTGCAGTCAAGCCACTGAGATTTCTTCATGTACTTGTTGACTTGGTTATCATGAATTTCATCTTACATCTATGTTCTCTGACTCTGTTCGGAACCTACAGGCTAGTTTCTGCGACAAAGGGCAAACAGTTTGTACTTTTAAGTTGTAAATGAAAATTTATTGTTTTTCTGATTTAGTTGAGTAAAGAAACAAAGGCTTCTTTGTGTATACTAGAATTAAAAGGGAAGTGAAGTTTTATTTAAGCAATTCATCTCCTTCACCCCAGTTCAAACGAGATTGCTTTATGATGAGCAAATAGATCCTCCACTTCCTTTCCCTACTTAAAATAGTGCGATTCTTAAACCTTGTTTTAGTTGTGTTTTTGTTCAACGCAGGTAGCAATTCACTTCGAGATGTTTAGAAAAGAGTAAACAGACATGACAAAAAAAAAAAAAAAGTAAAATGATTAACGGAGGGATAGGGAATAGAGAAGTATTCATGGTTATCGAATCACAATTCACAAATTGAATTCTTGATAAATGTTGAATAGTATTTAACTATAAAATGTATATATACAATACAAAATGGCAAGTGCTCCGGAGTTGTTACGCTCAAAATTTAAGTGACAACTTTGTCCTCCTTAATTGTTCAACTTAATTTTACCATTCCCGACCTAGACTTTCTTGGAAGTTTATGGGTGATCAGTGCTGTGTGCTGGAAGCATTGGGAGTTATGGCCTAAAATATTAAAGTAATCACTCTTAAAATTAAGATAATATATCCACATATGATAGGTTTAGGATTAAATTCCTTACTTTATCACTTCAAAGGATCTAAATTCAAATAGAAAGTCAGCATAAAACCCTTGCTGGCTCGGGCTAAAAACATAATTTTATTTCATGATAACATATATAAAGAAAGTTATTTTGATGCAGGTTCACATCTCTAGTAAGACAACATGTGTTACAAGTACCCAACATGGCAATATCACAATGTTATCAACACTAACAATAATAATAAACAGAGCAACACAGCCGTGGAAGCTTAACCAGTGTTTTGCATGCCAGCAGCTATACCCTTCATTGTCAGGATGAGGGTATCCTCCAAACCAGGGGCATACTCGCTTTTCGGGTTGAGTTTAACAAGCTCTGCCGCCGGCTTGCTAGATTCAGTGTAATCCTTGCATAGGTGAGGCTTCAAGTTCACATGGTAGTCAGGGTCGCGGATTCGCTTCAGAGTGTAGGCTTGCAAGACATTGAGAGTTGTGATGTAAGAATCACGAATCCGAAGTCTTTGCTTTAGGTAAGGGTCTCCTTCAAGGAGATCTTTGTGCCCAGCAACCTACAAAGAGTATGTAGCAAAAATTATCAATACTGTAGGGACAATAAAATGAATAAATAGATATATAAATTCATTTTCATTTTCACTGTTCCAGAAGCACGATGAAACTAGAATGATGGAGAGTGTGTATTCCAACAGGGGAACCCATCTTGAATCTTCTACATCAGATCAAGTTTCGAGGTTCTCATGTCCGTTTGGTGGGGATTAAGATTGGGGTGAAAATTTACATTACATGAAACTCATCCATGAAAATTTCCACCCGAATTTTACCCCTTAACTAAACAAACTTCTAATATTTAAACTACTAATAAAAAGTACAAGAACAATGTTCTACAATTACATATTACATATATGACGTGTCATCTATAACAGAGTGACAAGGGCAACCCAGTGCAAAAATATCACTCAAAAGGTGTAATGTAGACAACCGAACGTGATAATTACATATCAGTGGCTGCTCTACGGCTTGAACCCATGATCTTAAGATAAAGCATTAAAAGAACCCAAGCAGTCAAATTATTAAGCAGAAGTCATACACTACCTGAAGGAGAAGGCTCTTGGTTTCTTCATATTTAGACTTTAAACGCTCACCAAACAGCCATAGTTCTTCTGACACTAGGAGTTTGTCATATAGAGCTGCAATCCCAGGGTCTCCCTTTGCAAACACCATTTCAACTAAGTCAAGGGTGACCCTAAAGAAAGGCCATTGGTTATACATATCGCGAAGCATTTGGAGATTCTTTGGATCCTTCTCAATTACATGCTTAAATGCCTTCCCAAAGCCAAGCCATACAGGCAAGTGAAACCTTGTCTGAGTCCATGCAAAGATCCATGGTATAGCACGGAGCGATTCTATTCCTCCACTTGGCTTTCGTTTTGATGGACGACTGCCGATGTTCATTCTTCCATACTCCAACTCGGGAGTTGCCTGTAGTTCACAATTTTCAGAAGTTAAAAAAAGGTACATAAGGAATCTGCAACATCATTAATTTTGTGACTGTTGTGGAATAACAAAAGATAGTTTTACTTAAATAATCAGATATTCATATTCCAATCAAACCAGAGACTTTTAAACAAATAAATTATTCACAAAATTTACAAAGAAATAGATATATTAATAAGCATTCGTAAACATTTTTTCTTTTATAAAAGTAAGCACTATAAACATTATTAACAAAAACTTGAATGTCAAAAATGTTAAAAGTATTTGTCAGGTGTCATGTTAATTTAACATTTAAGCATACCATACTTAATTACTATTCACTAGATTTTCAAGTGCAACTTACCAGTTCTCATATCAAGTTTAAAAATTGATCATAAGTAAGATTAGCATAGAAAACTACTTACACATCGGAAGTATTCAACAAAACGTGGTTCCTGGAAGACAACAGAGCGGTACTCCTTTGTAGCAATGACAGCCATCTCATCCATGAGAGCACGCCATTCTGGCTTTGGCGACACAGGAGAATGCATTCCATGCTCCAGTGTAGCAGCAGTGAAACGCTGAAGTGTTCTGAAGCACAAGTGCTCTTCTCCAAATGACTGTTCAATAACTTCACCTTGAATTGTCACTCTAAGCGAGCCGTGGATAGTGTCTGGTGGCTGAGATAGTATAGCCAGATGAGTGGGACCTCCTCCTCTTCCCACAGTCCCTCCTCTGCCATGGAACATGGTAAGCTTAACACCAAACTCCTTAGCAACTTTTATGAGCTCTTCTTGAGCCTTGTAAAGCGCCCATGCTGCAGATAGACGGCCAGCGTCTTTCCCGGAGTCAGAGTACCCAATCATAACTTCCTGTTTACCATCAATACGGTTTCTATACCAATCTATAGAGAATAGGCAGGCTAATGCAGAAGGAGCAGCCTCGAGATCAGCAAGCTTTTCAAACAATGGGACAACTCTTAGTGGCTGCTTCACATGACATTCACGTTGTAAAAGCTCTACAGCAAGCACATCAGATGCAGCTGTTGCCATTGAGATGATATAGGCACCAAAGCTATCGGAAGGAAGTTCCGCAATGACACGGAAGGTTTCCAACACATCTGTAATTTCTTCTGTTTTCGGAAGATCAGGCCCATAGAGAGGGCGCCTTCCACTGAGCTCGGACAATAGCCATTGCTGCCTGCGTTCCTCGGACCATTCTCGATAAGATCCGAGCTCCAAGTGGTTTGTAATAGCATCCATAACATCAGTGTGCCTGTCCGATTCTTGACGGATGTCGAGTCTTACAAGTGAAAGTCCAAAGGTGGAAACTTGCCGCAAGAAATCAAGAAGGCTTCCATCTGCTATTGGTTGGTCACCACATGCACATAGTGACCTATAACATAGCTCAAGAGGCTCCAGAAACTACAAGAAAACAATGAAGGACAAAGAGTTTAAAATACATTATATAAATATCACTATATCGATATTATTCTCTGGGCAACAACAACCTTATTCCACTAACTACTGAATGGAGGATGATACCTGTTCAACATTCGTGAAGGTTGTCTCTTCAGGGATTTCAGAGGTCCCATTGGCTAATAACTGCCTGGCATGCTCACGTGTATTATATAGTTTGTCCCTCACATCACCAAGAATAACACGATAGGGCTCATTTGGAGGAACTTGTTTCCAGAACTCTGCAGTAATGAAGAATTTATTACATCATTTAATATAACCTACCGATCAAAAGGACAAACTCTGAATATTTGCTCAGAAGTTTAAAGTGCTCAATTTTGAAATTATTTGTCTTAAAAGAACTTAAAAGTTTAGAGTTTATATTTAGAACAAAATAATATCAACTTTTCATACCAATATAGTGTTTTGCATCACTCTTTGAGGACCTAAGGAGTTCATCGACGTGAACACGAAGCTCATCACTGCAGCGCCACATTGACAACTGTCAAGAGCAAACAAAAATAAAAGGTAAGAACAGTGCTATAAATGATAACGTAAAATAAATCATGAATAAAGACCTGCAATATTTGATACCTCAAACATGAGATCCTCAATCTGAGAAAAGTACAAATTAGCAGCCATCATTCTAGCCAGCAAACATACATCCCTTGTAACTTCAGGAGTTACCCTCGGGTTTCCTGCAAAGCACATCAGACATATTGTAAGACAAAGTCATTTTGTATTGCAACCGATGCCTCCAAGGCCCAAGGCAGTGCCCAAAACTGAAGATGACACATGATGGATGACGAAATGGATAAAGAAAATATGAGGAATGAAGGATTTCGGGTCAAATATACATGAAGAATTTGGTGAACAAAGACAGGCACAGGACGTTTAGCAAAGATAAACCTTCTTTTTGAAAAACATATCCATGTATTAATTGCTTAGGGGAAAAGAAACATACCGTCACGATCTCCTCCCATCCAAGAAGAGAACTGAATAACCGGAGCGCTATATGGGACACGTTCATTTATACCAATGTTCTTCAGAGCAGTGTCAACTCGGCGCAAAAATTTTGGTATACCTTTCCAGATCGTCTCATGGAAGTAGCTCATTCCGGCCCTCATTTCATCTTGTGGTGTAGGAGGGGTCCTTCGAATTTCATCCGTACGAAATGCAGCTTGAATCTGCATGAGAGATCAGTCACTAGGGCTGAACTATACTGATTCACATATACAATTCTAATTACCAATTCATGGCAGTGATAAAAGCCATTCACATAAAAACTTTCTTGAGTTCTTACAGAAAGGTTAGGCTAACTATGAAACAAGATATACCAATTGGTCATGAAAAACTCAAGGGGTTATATCGCATACTAAGTGAACATAAATTACAAAAACTCGGCAAACCTTAGTTCAACACTAGCATAGATTTATAGAATTTGTGTAATGCCATCCATATGAACAAGGTTACACTGTGGATAAACTCAGATTACTCGACCAATGAAAATATTTTATCACTGAATAAACCATTAGGCTATCTTTATTAAACAGCATGAATATACTGCAAATGTTTTGCAGGAAATATCAACCTCAATCAAAGTTCTTATATACAACTTTATACATAAAGTAGCAAAACAACTTGGAGAACCATGCAGCTGTCATTACTGGCATAATATAAGAATATAGAATCAACAATAACCAGCAGTTACACACCTCTCTTTGTAAAGCCTCATCAAGTTCCTGTCTGTCATCTGGTGTTATGTCTTTAGCATACAACTGTGTCAAACAATTCCTTATCCTGATGAAAAAATAGTAATTATTATCAACGTCAACATAAGATTACGCCTTAGTACGGAAATCTGAAAAATGCCAAAAGTGCAGGATAGTTCGTCAATGAATTTTCATGCAGCTAATGGTAGATGCACAATTAATTGACTGCCATAATTTTTCCTCTAAGTAATGGACAAACCTGCCATGCTTTTGCAACAAAGATCTACGAACAGACTGAGTTGGATGAGCAGTTAGGACCAAATCTACAGTCTGGTTCTTCAAGGCATCAAAGACTTCTTGAGGGGTCTTATTCATTTGATTCACAAGCCTCTTGAAGGTCTCTTCTAAATCTGACTCAGTGATGGCAGAGTTCTCATCCACAAAATCGCCTTTCTTCAACAGCTTGATCCTTCTTCGGTAGGCGATTTGAACTTCTTCTGCCAAGTTAGCCAAATTAAGCATGTGAGAAAATGATTTGGCCACAACAATAGAGTCCCCAGCATCAAGACCAGTCAGCATGTTCCCAAGTTCCTCCAATTTGTGAGGATCGTTCTCCCCTTCGTACTCTGCTGACAGCTCATAGCAGTCTTGAACCTAGGATTCATAAAAAATTACTCAGACCAATGAGATACAAATTCCTTGTAAGCAGTGAAGAACAGAAACAAATAAGCAACAAAAAACACCAAAAATAAAACCAGAATTAACTCTAGAAGGCCCATAAGCAAGTGGAATTGATCTTATTTTAGTAAAGCATGAATCTATATTTCACTAACAACACAACTTTTCATCTGAGGACACAAAGAATAAAAATTTGTCAAATGTCAATGTTCCAAGACAGAAAAAAGAAAAAAAATCACAGCGTTGAGCTAAATCAAGCAAATTTTACATAAATCACAACTGAACACAAAACTAAACTTAACAAAGCTAGAATCTTTTAATGACCCCCAAAAAAAAAAAAAAAAACAAAGAAAAACTAAAATTCATAAGAAGCACCTAAATCAAAGAGATAAAATCAATCCAACTCAAGTCAGATCAGTTAGAAATTTATTTGAATGCAGATATTGGTGAACAATAAACCACAAGAAAAACAAAGGGTAATGACATAAATTCCTAAAAAAGTTGTCTTAAACATTCCTCTAAATACTAAAAGAACAATTCAAAAGTAATCAGTCTCACCTCATTCAATTTAAAACAAATCCTCAAATCAAAATAAGAAAATAAAATAAATAATTAGGAAAAGAGGTGGTAGGAAATTACGGTTTCTCTGATATCAGGTCCATGCAAATCCTGAAGAATGTCAAGGAATCGATCCAACAACAAAGCATCGTATTCAACAAGCTTGTCATCATCAGAGACCTTGCTTGGTGCCAGCAACCTCAGCTGAGCATCAATTGAAGCCATCTTCTCAACTTTCTTAGTAGCCATTCTTTTCTGTTCTTTTATATATACCACCACACTCACTCTGTGAACGATTCAGTTCAAGCAAGATGACAATGGTGCTTTGTGTGCAGTGACTAGTGAGTGAGTGAAAAGCACAAGTACGGTAAGAAAGGAAACTTTTTGGTGGAGGAGTGAAAATAAATAGAGAGAACGAGAGTGAAAGAAGGTGTGTATGTGTTCGCTCTTTTATGATCACTGCACCAAAACAGAAAGCAGTACAGAGAGAGAGAGAGAGAGAGAGAGAGAGAGTATGATTTGAAACTGTGAGACTGCCTTGCATTTTATAAAGGCACGAAAACACGAACATGTTAACTTTTGCTTACATCAAAAGTTTGCTCCATCAAAATTTAAGTCGCTAACATAAAATAAGACAAAATAAAAAAATAGATATATATGAGCTAATTATTCTTTTAATTTTGTTTGTATTTCGCTAATTTTGATTCATAAAATCAATATGTCTGACTTTAAGTAATAGGTCTAGCGATTCGAATGTCACTTGGGTGGCATTAGCGTTGAAGTTTGTTGGAGTCAGAAAAATAAAGGATCTCCGGTCGACTAGTATGGTGGATTGTGTTTATAAGGTCATATCCAAGGTGTTGGTTCGAAGGATGCAGTAAGTAATGCTGGGTTTGGTAGGAGAGACTCAGAGCGCTTTTGTGAAGGGCAGAAAAATACATGATGGAGCTTTGATTACCTGTGAAACTGTGCATTGGTTGAAGTCACATAAGAAGAGTTCAGCGATAATAAAGCTGGATTTTCAAAAGGCCTATGATAGGGTCAAGTGGATCTTTGTGGATATAGTTTTGCAGAAAATGAGGTTCGGCTAGAGATAGAGAGAGTGGGTCAAGGAGTGCGTATGCTCGGCATCTATGTCGATACTTGTCAATGGATCACCATCAAAGCCTTTCAAAATGGAGAGAGGTTTGCGACAACAGGACCCATTGTCTCCCTTTCTGTTTGTATTAGTAGTGGATGTGCTTCATCGGATGATTGGAGAGGTGGTAAGGAACAGACGTATCTCTCTGCTACTAGTTGGACGGAATAACATTGAGTTGTCACACTTGCAGTTTGCGGATGATACTATACTTTTTTGCCCGACTGAAGAGGGGACAATCAGGAATTATAAGTGGTTGCTCCGATGTTTTGAACTAATGTCTGGACTGAGTATCAATTTTGAGAAGTCCAGTATTATTCCGGTCAATTGTGATAGAAGTTGGGTTCGTCGGATGTGTCACTTACTGAGCTGTAAGGAGGTAGCATTGCCAGTCAAATATTTGGGCATTTTCTTGGGAGCAAATCCAAGACTTGTTAGGACATAGAAACCAGTGATTGATAACGTAGAAGAAAAACTAAGTCTGTGAAAAGCAAAGACCCTCAACAAAGCAGGCAAGCTGGTACTCATTAAGTCTGTTCTTAATAGCCTGCATGTTTACTATCTCAACTTATATAAGATGCCGAAGACAGTGGCTGAGAAGTTGATTTTCCTACAAAGACGGTTCTTGTGGAGTACAAAGGATGGTAGGAACAGGATACCCCTCGTGAAATGGAAAGTAGTAATGGCTCCGAAGAAGGCAGGTGGCTTGGGAGTTGGTGATGCAATAATTCGCAATACGGCATTGCTATTCAAGTGGTGGTAGAGGTTCTCAAAGGAAGACTGTCACTTATGAAAGAAAGTGGTTTGCTCATGTAATAACATGAATAGTTTGATGATGCTGCGAGGACAGCCTGCACTTTCAAGAGGGAGTCCATGAAAGGATATCTGTCAGCTACAAATCAGCGAGCCGCAAGTAAGAGAAAAGATTATCAGAGGGTTGTCTATGGACCTCGGAAATGGTAGAACAATATGATTTTGGGAGGATAGCTGGCTACCTAACGGGGTGTTGAAAGATTTGTTTCCTAGGCTCTTCTCGATTTTAAACCTTAACGAATCTGTGATAGGAGATTGTGGGTTTTGGGATGGGTTAGAGTGGATTTGGAGTTTCCAGTGGAGGAGAGAGTTGTTCCAATGGGAGCTGGATTTAGTTAACCAGCTTCATGAGAAAAAGATCAGTCAAGCTCACAACTAAGAGAGAGGATAGAGTGGTATGGAAATATGATAAAAATGGTGTTTATTCAACTAATTCCTTTGTACAGGTGTTGCAAGCGGAAGTCCTACCGGAGAAAATCACAAGCTATAGTTTCACCGGTGCTGTTTGGAAAGGGCTGGTCCCACCGAGGATTGAGCTTTTTCTTGGTTTGTGTTGATCGGCAGGGTAAATACTAAAGATAGACTGTGTAGACTACGTGTTATTGATCAACATGACAATTTGTGTGTGTCTGTGGAAACTGCTTTTCACTTGTTTCTTGTATGCAAGATCACTTGGCAGGTGTGGTGTGCTTGACTGCTCGCCTTTGGAAGAGAGTGGAGCATTCCAGGCACGCTAAAGCAACATTTTGAAAGCTGGATGAATTTATCAGTACGGAAAGATAAAAGGAAGATGTGGTTCATTGGGTTCTTTGCTGTTATTTGGACAATCTGTCTAAAAAGGAATGGCATGCTCTTCCGAAATCAGGCATCAAGTGTGGTAGAGATGATAAACAGGTCGGCTACATTTGCTGAGGAATGGAGTGGTGGGGACCCCTTGGTTGTTGATGGCCATGCCGAAGATAACTAGGGGTGGGTTGGTGTTTGGTTAGTGTGTTGTTTTTTGTAGTCTCATTCTATTGCTTCACTCTATTGTGTTGAGCTCCTTTTACTTAAAAAAAAAAGTTTCTTTTTAGTTTCTTAAGATATTTAATTTTTTTTATTAAATTTTAATTTGTGTTGATTTTAGATAAATTTAGATTTTAAAATTTTAAATTTTTAAATAATTTTGCAATACATGTAAATTTTGTTGGAAGTTTATTGTAATTTAAATTTCTGTTGTGGTCTAATTATAACTATTTATAAATTATTAATAACTTAATCTCATTTGTTAATGCTAATATTTAATAGACACATTAGATTTAAAGGTAATAACACATATAAAGATTGGCTTCTCTTTGTCTTTATACGCGATGATTTTTATTACAGTTTTTACTTATTAGAAATACTGAAAAATTGTCATAACATCTTAAAAAAAAGAAAAAAAAGAGAAAAACTAATTTTAAAATCCAACTCTACTATAACCAAAATTTATTATGATAACTAATTCAGATATGAAAATCATAACTTTTAAGGTCTTAATTAATGCTTCTGCTTAAATTAATTTTACATATTTTAGTTAACAATATAATTGGATTTTGTTTTCGTATCATTAAATTGTTAAATTTTTTTATGTTTTAACATATTTATAATTTTTAATAATAAAAATAAAAATACTAAAAATTTTTAAAAATATTTTTTTAAAAATTACAACTTATATTTTTCTAAAAAAATTTACTTAAAAAATATTTTTACATAATAAATAAAAATATTAATATAAAATATCTAAACATAAAATTATTTTTATATTTTTAAAATTTTTTTAAAAAAAATCACTTAAAAAAATTCTTTTTATAAATTGATTCACTTTAATTTTAAAATATTTTATGTTAATTTTGTGATCATATATATATATATATATACACGAAAAAGTTTAATTTTTAAAAAATAAGTTTGACTAACAAGTGTTTTAGCAAGACTAATTAAGATTATATAGTTTTAAAATTTTTTAACTGTATTGCATCATTATATAGTAAATATTATAAAAATTCTAAAATATTTAATTTTTCAATGTACACATTTATATTTATGGTAATGGTAATATCAAAAAGACAATAGCTCAAAATTATTTTATTTAATTTAATAGTTATAATTTTATGCATATAGATTTTATAATTATATGTTTATTATATTTAATTTTACTCAATTATATGAACTTAATTTTTATGCATTATGATATATAAACAAATTTTAAGTAGATATCTATTATATATATTAACACGTATATAAAATAAATACTTTTGATATCTATTATTTGAATTATCATCTAAAAAATAATAATTAAATATATAATTGTGTAAACTATTTTATATTATCAATATATTAAAGTTAGAATCTTTTAAATGTGTATTCCTTTCTCCTGAAGGATGAAAACGCCCTACACTCAAATTCCATTTAAAAGCTTATTTCGAATCTTTATAATTTTTCTATTTATCAGCCTTTTTAAACCAATATACATTTATTTGAAAATAATCTATCCTATTCTATAGTTGATGTGAAAGTTTTATAAACATGCTAAATGTGCGTTAAATCAATCACTAAAATTAAATCATTAGTATATATAAAATATATATTAAAATATAAAATATATGTATAAAAAATTTTTTAATTTATATATTTATATTTATATATAATAATGACTGATTTAATAACTAAATTTTTTTATATGCATATAGCATTTTTAAAGTTTTTATTGGTAAATATGATTAATGCTAAAGTTTGAACAATAGAAATTATTTTTATCTAGAGAAAGTGTGGGGAGCAGCTAATATTGTACGAACAATATTACAACCAACATTCACACAATAAAAAAAATTTCAAAACTCTTAAAAATATATAAGAACAACCAAAACTCAATTAAAAAAAATCTTAAATTCAAACTCAATATAAGCTAATTTTTAGTGAGCTTCATAATGAATTTCTTTAATAACGTATTATAGTATTGGTTAAAATTGACTGCTTATCATTTTTTTTAAAGCAATCAGCTCAACACAATAATAGTAGAGCAACCAAAGTCATCCAAACTAAAAACAAACAAACTAAAAGAAACAAACCAACACAAATCCGTTCCCATGTCATTTCCGGCATAGCCATCAACAACTGAAGGGATCTCCACCGCTCCACTTGTTAGCACTATTCAAAGACATGTTGATAATTTCTTCAACTCCTTTACTTGTGTGCTGAAAAATTCGCCTATTCCTTTCCAACCATAAGTTTCAAACGATCGCGCAGAAGCACCTCAACCGGTGATTACGCTCTTCCAGCCTCCTCGGTTCTTCTGTCCAACTAAAAAAGTGTTCTTTCATCGATCCCGGAAAGGACCATCGTCGGCCAAAGGCTGAAATCCACGCACTCTACACCTGCCAAGTAAATACACATCCTAAAAACAAGTGATGTACATCTTCCACCTCGTTGTTACAAAGAATACAAGTAGTATCATCCTGACTTATGATTCCAAACCGGCTCAACCTATCCTTTGTATTCACTCTTCCTATTAGAACGAACCAGACAAATAGCTCCACTGTAGGCGGAACCAACCCCTTCCAAACAATCCTGGTGAAGCTATAGCTAGTTACCTCCTCTGGGATCAGTTCCTCCTGCATCACCTACACAAATGAGTTAGTTGTAAAAATACCTCTCCTATCATATTTCCACACCACTCTGTCCTCTCTGTTATGAACTAATTTCACAAGTCTCAAAACCTCATGTAATGCACTCAGGAGTTCCAACTCCCATTGGAAGAGTTCTCGCCTCCATTGGAAGTTCCAAATCCACTCAATCCCATCCCAAAACCCACACTCCCCTATAGCGGACCCACACTGGTTTGAAACAGAGAAAAGCCTCGGAAAACGATCCTTTAGAGATCCACCAAGCAACCATACATCCTCCCAAAAGCGAGTCCGACGTCCATCACCAACCTCCATGGATAGGCCTGCGACCATCTTATCCCTTAATTGTTGGTTCCTGATTTGTAACTGCCAAATATCCTTCCATGGTCCTCCTCTAGTAGGCAGTTCTTGCGTCGACAGTGGCTCATTGGGTTTCAGATTATGACAAGAACATACAACCTTTTTCCACAGTGGGCACTCTTCTTTTGCAAATCGCCACCATCATTTAAACAACAGCGCTGTGTTACGAACTATAGCATCCCCAACTCCCAAACCACCTAATTTTTTCGGCGCCTGTACCACTTCCCACCTTACTAATGCCATACCAGTCCTACCCTTTTCTGAACTCCACAGGAACCTTCTCTGCAGTGAAATCAATTTCTCAGCAACAGCTTTCGGCATCTTGAATAAGCTCAAATAATATACTGGCAGACTGTTCAACACTGATTTGATAAGTACCAACTTGCCAATTTTGTTTAGCATCTTAGTTTTTTACAGGCTGAGTTTCTCCTACACCTTATCTATTATAAGCTTCTATGTCTTCACCAACCTCGAATTAGCTCCTAGGAAAATTCCAAGATCATGTTAATCCATTAACATTATTCTTTTATCTAAAAGTAAATAACAAGTATATTTCTAATTATTTTTCATAAAGACTTATATGTCATTAATAAGAAAATAATTACTCATAGGTCTTTGACGGTTAAAAACACATCATGCATTGTGAAATTCGCTGCTCATGAGTGTAGGGTGGTATAGTAGTGAGCGAGAAGAGTTGAAGAGAAATAAGAGCTGCCTATGAAGGATCAGAAAATGAAAACTGAATCATGTCAATGAATCTCACTTAGCGAGAGTTTATATATAATTAGATAATAAATAAGAACTAACTCAAGCTAACAGAGATAAAGTTAATTTTCTAACTCTAGCGATTAAACTTAACTCACACTTAAATATATCTTGCTTCATCTAGCTAACTAACTTGAGCCGGTATAGCATAACTAACTTAGCTTCAAGTAATTAGTTATGCTGTAAACTAATTTAAGTTAGTTAAATGATTAGTTTATTCATTTATTTAAATAAGTGGTGTTAAAAATTCGAATCTTATTATATATATATATGATAATTTATTAGCTAATAATATACTTTTAAATAAAATTTAAATTCACTACGAATTAATTTTTTATTTATTAAATTAAAAAATACTATAGAAAAGTTATACGGGATATTAATAATTAATTATATACTTTTTTTTAAATTATTCTACTGTGTTGACTGGATTTTTAATTATGAGATTTATATATTTAAATAATATAGAGACTTTTATAATTCATACTTTTAATAGTTATAGCATATTTTTATATTTTATTATTGGTTAATAAAATTTAATGAAATAAAATCTTATAATAATATTTATTTTTAATAGTTGAGTTGATTTAATATTTAAAGCCATGATTTATTGTTTTAATAAAATAGTTTAATGAAATCTTATGATACAATTATTCAGCGACGTCTCATCAGTCATCAGTCATCATGTGTGTAAAAATTATTAATTTTCTTAGCTATAAAAAATAAAATATTGTTAATATATTTAATTATTCTATATATTGGAATAGAAAATTTGCCTAAGTCAAACAAGGTTTTAGCATAGAACGTTGATGTTATTTGTACTTTTTTTTATGGAAAGTAGGGGTGTCAAAAATTCTCAGGAGGCGGGGATCCCCGCGGGGACCGCCCCGAATGGGGCTCCAATGGTGGGGAATTTTTCCCGTGGGAATGGGGATGGGGAGCAAAATTTTCCCGAGACAAGTGCGGGGACCCGAGCGGGGATCCCCGCCCTATCTCCGATAATTCTCCGAATGTTTGAAAATTTTTAAATAACCTTACTTTATTTCTAACATAGGGTTTTTTAGTAATTTCACCAATTAAAAAATTCTAATCCTATTATTCAGTCTTTCCTACTCACTATGTTGTTTACTGCGCCATCTACTTTCTATTCCCAGTCCCAACTCTCTTCTATCTCCACTTTGTTCAAACTCCAAAACTCCCACAGCACCATACGCTGTTCTCTCCCACAGCCCCAACTCTCTCCAATTTCCACTTGATGTTAAAGATTATATCTTATTGTTTTTTTTTAGAATGGAAATTGTATTTTAAGATTTTATTTTATGGACTATAATTTACTATGTTGTATTTGTGGACTTATAATATTGGATAAGATATGTTTGTGTGTTTGTAATAGTATTTTCTAGTTTGTTTTTTATTTTTTTATATTTTTTACTATAATTTTCATATGAATGTTAAACATAAGAGGATGGGGAATGGGACCCCGCGGGGAACGGAGCCCCGCGGAGAATGGGGATGGAGACAATTATCCCCCCACGGCGGAGATCGGGGCGGGAATGGGATTAATTCTGGGGGCGAGGATGGAGAGCAGGGAGGCATCCCCCGCCCCTGCCCCGCCCCATTGACATCCCTAATGAAAAGAGGCTTTTAGATTTGTTTGGGGTCAAATGAGACTAAATCTCTAGATTTGTTTGATATATGATATTTGGCTTATTTAGAAGTAGAAATTAATTAACAAGTAGGTTACAAAAGTCGGTTGATACTGAGGTTAGATTGTTAGGTTGGTAATTTGAACTTTATATACTTTTTAACAACGTCGTCATCGTTTTAAATAACTTTTTTTTTTAACGTCTTCTCTCTTATTTAATTTTTTTTCTTTTTTTTTTTCTCATTCTCTTAATCATGGTTCATATTATCTTTATTTTTTTTATATATATTAAAAAATTAGAACATAAAAACTTTAATTTACAGTATAAAAATTTTGATACATAACATCAAAAATGATACATCAAAATTTCGGTATTTAGTGCAAATTTTTAAAAAATTATATATCTAAAATATTGACGCTCAATTAATAAAATATATATAGTACATAAATTTTAATATAAAATAAAAGATATTTTTGCATAACACATAAAATTTTAAAAAATATAATTAACTTATCCAATAACTAACAAAATATATTTACAATAAAAATTTATATACTATAAATAAAAATTTTTATTGTGTGTGTAAACTCTTTTTATATTATATTGATAAAATTTTTATTATGTGCATAAATTTTTATATATAAAAATTTATTTGCTATGTAAATAAATTTCTGTGATAAAAAATACGAAAAAGTAAACGAAAAACGATAATACACACAGGCTGTTTTTTTTTTTTGGGGGTTGAACTTATGCTAATTTTATTAGATTTGACTAAAGAAGGTTTTTTACGTGTATCTTCGCCGGCTATAGGTAATTAAGATTCAACAGTAGTATTCACTGTATTTGTTCCCTATTCTTTGAAGAAAAAAGAAGTCATCTAATTGACTAATTTAATGGGGTATATGATACCTGTGGGTAATTAAGATTCAACGGTAAGATTGATTGAAAATATATTATATGGAAAGTAGTTCAATGTATATTGTAAGTTGTAACTATGTAATTTTTAAATTTAAAAACGTACACAAATCAATTTTTTTTTTCTCACAAAGAAAGGAAATTTTTATTAATTTTGGTAATAAAATAATTGGTCCTTAGAAGGACAACAAAATAAAAGAAGTGATTAATGCCAAATAATTAATACATATCATCTAAAAAAAATATTGAGATGAGAATAAATAGAAAAAAGTCTCTCAGAGCAGTTTAAAAAATTCGTCCAGCATATTAGAAGCAATTTGTACTATTTTTGAACTTAAGATGTCTTTTCTAAAAGATTTTGAGATTTCAGATTAACTATATTCTCTATAAGTATTGCTAGAATTTTGATTTGGATTTTCTTTTTGACAGGTATGCTATCATGAACTACTTTTTAAAAGAAGAATTTGACCTTAGCTGGACATTTGAAATTTCAAATTGAATGCCAAAACTCCTTCTGATAGAAGATTTTGGGAAGATACTCCTGAAGGAGATGAAAAAATTGAAAGCTGATTTGATAACTAGAATTGATTAAGAACTTTTTTTTTCTTTCTCCCATATAAGTTTATCTGGTCCTTGAGTTATAAGAATTTGGAGAATTATTTGAGCTGTTGTGTCTGAAAATTGATTGTGGATTCAATTTTTGTTTCATGTATTGTTAGGAAGCATTAATTGATTAACCCAAATTAGGTTTTGATTTAAAGAACTCAGTATTTTTTTTAAATCTCTCCTTATCATTCCCCCAATTATTTTTATAGATTCGGATATAAACACCATTTTTAATTTGTTGTTTCACTCCTTTTTCAATTATGTTCCTGCCTTCAAGAATGTTCTTCCAAATTTAAGAGTGGTTTTGGTCAGTTTGAGCATTCATAAAAAGAGAAAAGAAAAAATATTTGGATTTAAGAACTTGATACACCAGTGAATCAGTCTTCTTCAATGTTCTCTAACTTTGCTTTCTTAACATAGCCAAATTGAAGATTTTTAAATATTTGAAACTCAATCTGCTTTGTTTTTTAATTCTACACACATTATCTCATTTTATCCACTGAAATTTTTTTATCATTTTCTCTCTATTCCCACCAAAACTGCATCATTTTTCTTTGAACATTGTCAATGAGAGAAGTTGGTAATTTAAAACAGCTTAAGGTGTATATAGGCACAGCAGAATCTACCGCTTTAACCAAAATTTTCCGCCCACTCAGTGACAATAATGATTGTTTCCACTGATTAGGTTTCTTTGTTACCTTGTCTTCAATGTAGCTAAAAGTGGCTATTTTTGATCTGTTCACAGTTGCATGGAGGCGTAAGTATTTATCCTGGGAGCCAACATGTGGAACTTATCTGTAGGATCTCAGGAAGCTCGTGTCGCAATTCTTCCAGAGTATTCTGGTTAAAGAACACCGATGATTTGTTCAGGTTGGTAATCTGACCACTAATCTCACTATATTCATATATTAGTCGAAGTAAGTTCTGACAAGTTTGGACATTGGCTTTCTCAAATAAATCGAGTCATCTATAAAAAATAAATAGCTAGTAGTGGGGCATCGCCGATTCAACCTTAGACCTGAAAACTCATGTCTCTATTCACCCTTGTGAAACAGATGAGATAAACCCTCTGCACAAATGAGAAATAGATAGAAGGACAACGAGAGGGAGACCCCTTGTGGGCTTAAAAAAATTATGAGAGAATCCATCTGTAAGAATTAAATAGGAAATCGTAGTCACACACTTCTGTATCCAACCAATTCATTTCTGACAAATACCCAACTTCTTTAGCATCTTCCAAACAAAGTTCCACTCAACTCGATCATAGAACTTGCTCATATCGAGTTTTAGAGCCAAATCATAATCATCATATTTCTTATTCTTTAGATAATGCATAAACTCATGCACTATAAGAATACTGTCACTAATTAACCTCCCTTTAATGAAAGTGCTTTGATTCACACTTATAATTTTATCCATACAAAACTGCATCGTGTGAACTAATATCTTTAAAATTATCTTATAGAACACTATACTCAAACTGATAGGCCGTATTTGAGCCATAGAATTAGCACCTATAACCTTAGGAATCAAACATATCTATGTGTGGTTCAGAGATCGAAATATTTTACCTTCGAAAAATAAGTTGACACATGCTTAATGACCTCCTTCTTGATAATCTTCCAATAGTACTGGTAGAACTTTGCTGTGAAGCTATCCTCACTTGGTGCTGATAAGAAATTGATAAAGGAAACTACTCTTTTAACTTCTTTCTCAGAAATAAGTCTCATAAGTACGCGGTTTATTTTGTCATCAACTTTGCTATCTAGTTCTCCTAATGCCTCCTCTGGGTCCTTAGGGATTGATGTAGTAAATCGTTTTTTGAAATAAGTTTTCGCTACTTTTCTAATACCTTCAACATTAGACCTGTACAATCCATCTTTATCTTTCAATTTTTTCAATTTGTTTTGTCTATTCCAAGTTTAAAATTTGGCGTGAAAAAAATTTGTATTTTGGTCTTTCCATCGTAGTCATTTTACTTGGAATTTTTCTTTTCAATACCGCTCTTCCTTCTCACAAGTATCTTGAAGATCAGCTTCTATATTTAAAATAAGTCGCTTATCTGCCAGCTGTGCCTTTTGTTTCTCTACTTCTAGTTTTTAAGTAAGTTTCATAATTAACTTGGCTGGGTTATTTGGGTTAGTAAATTGCCATTCAATAAGTTTATAGTGACAATTTTTCAACTTGCTAAATAAAGCATACATAGTTGAACTCGTGGTATTCAATTGCCAAACCTCCTTGATTATGCATTTCACCTCTTCCAAATTGCACCGTCTTTCTTGAAATCTGAACCGTCATTTCTGTCTCCTGAGCTGCTGGTCAGAATGAATAATAATTGGCCGGTGGTCAGAATCCACATCCTCTAAGTGAATCACCCTTGCATGAGGATAAACTACCAATCATCCATTAGAAACAAGACATCTATCCGGTCTTTCTCTGATTAAGTTCTCCCTAAATTGCCTATTGGACCAGGTGAATTTACAGCTTTCATAGCTAATATTTCTTAGGCTGTCAGCATCCATGAATTCAATGAAATCTATTATAGAGCTTGCTGATTTTTGTCTGCCTCCCTCTTTCTTATGCTGACCCCGAATAGCATTAAAGTCTCCAATCAATAAATAATGCTTCCCTGCACCTTCAATTTACTAAAGGATATTCAAATACTGGTTATTACGGTGCTGTTTTTCGTTATGAAAGTGAACAACAAATACAACTCATAATATATTCTTTCCTTTCTAACCAATGAAAGTGAATAAAGAAACTCCCTGAATCAATAACTGTTATCTGAGCATCAGAATTTTATGCCAAAACTAGACCACTCATCGTATCGTGGTTCTACATAGAATGCTTTTTCGAAACCAATCTTTTCATACTGTCTCTTAACAAACGAAAAATTATTTTTTGTCTCACATAAAAATACTTCAGGAGAATAGAATCTTTCAATCCCTTGAATATTGTGAATTGTTAAGATCTTTTTCAAACTCCAATAATTTAACATCATTATCTTCATTAATCCTACAGTGTCAATAGTAAATTGGCACCCTCTCCGAATTCAGCCAAAGTTAAATCATCAAAGCCTTCATTCTTCTACTAAGTTTCATCCTTTGCCTCCCCTAATCTCCTTTTAACATCCATTATATTTGGAGAATTATGATATGCTTTCCTAACCAAGTGTTTAAATTTTGGCTTTTTGCTATTAGAATTATGTCCTTCTTTAGTAGAACTAACAATGCATACAATTTACTTACTGTCATCAATATTTTTTGTTTATTTTGCGGTTCGGTTTACCTTTCCTTCTTTAACGTGTTGCATTTTCATTAGAGGACTTTTATTAATCACCTCGACAACTCCTTTACTGTTAGCAACTTCATTTATCTCATTGCCTTGCTGATTTTATTTCTCTTTTTTTGATAAAGTTTTTATGCTTCTGAAAAGATTAACTCGTACGAGTTTCTTAGAGTTTTTTCTCCAATCATTTGAATTAGAACCTTGACAAAATCAAATCAGATTGAATTTTGACAAATTTAAAATCCAAACCAAATTAAACACCATGAATCGGGTCAAATACGTTATTGGATCTAATATACGGATATCGTATTCAAATTCATTACTTGGTCCAATTATTGTTTGAATTCTTTTGGATATTTTCTAATAGATTTAAATATATAAAAGATGGTTTTTTTTTTGTTCGCCCTGTTAAAAACGATAGAATTTTTTTTCCCCTCAAAGTAGAGCAATTATAAAAGGAATTACAAACATCACTCACATAAATGTGGGATTCCCAATTTATATAAAAAAAACTACTAACTAGAAAGACTACTTATGAAAGGAAAATTAAGGGTGTGTTTTTTTTTTTTTTCAATAGTACATTTGTATTTGTATAAATTTTGATAACAAAAATAAAAATAAATAGTGTTTGCATTTTAAAAAAAATGCTAAATAAAATAGCATCTGATTAAAACAAACAAAAGTACTTTTCAAATAATGAGAACTAAACTAACTCTATACTGATATTATAAATTTATAATTGACTTACTGGAATAATGCAGTCAACTTCTTTGCCCGAGATAAAATTTCCACAGGTATGACATAGTAATTAATTAGTATAGCAAGCATACAAATTTGGATTATTCTTTTTCCTTTGAGAAGAAAAAATTATATCGAAAAGTACTTTTATTTTGAGCGATTAGATATAATTTTTAAAAAATCCTTAAAGAACAGATCAGAGCAAAGAAAGAACTTTTATTTTAAGTTAGTAATATGTTACTTCTTTTAATAGAAGAAACAAAATTAATAATGTTTTAGTTTATTGTCTATTGAGAAAAATACTTCACGTATTATTTATTAAAAGTGATAAAAAAAAATTTCAAAAGGCAGTACTTATTAGTCTAACAAAATGAATAAATATAAGATATACTTTCAAAAAACTTTAGAAATTGAATTTCGATGCAATTATTTTTGTAAGCATAATTAAAAAATTATGACCTTTCTATTTTTGAAATTTGATAATTTTACATCAAATAATTTTTTTATTTTTGTGATTTTCTTTTTACATGATTGGCCAAAATATTAAAAAAATGAAAAATGATTCAAAATATCAAAATTAGCACCGATTTTTTTATGCACTATTTAAGTAATAGTGAAAATGTTCCCCAAAATAATGGTACTATTTTGTTATTTTTGTCAAATTAATACTATTTTTTGAAATGTTGTCATTTTCATTTTTTAGATTAATTTTGTCAATGTCTTAATATATTCTGGATGTATTTTGGGTAATTTGTTTTTTAATAAACAATATTTTACAATTCAAACTTACTAATCATCCTTAAAAGTAAAAACCCAACTTAGTATATTTTTGTCATGATTGTCTCATTAATCCAATGCTAATCTAAGCTAGACTCATGGAAGTAATATTATTTTTATTCTTCTGTACAACATACGATTCTGATATGCAATATCATGATCTAAAAATACAAGGTTAAACATATAACTATTAATATATTTTTTTATCGATTTAAATTTTTTTAAAAAATAATTTTATAATATAATATCAAATTTTTTATAATTAAACAATCTAAAATTTAATCTTTATTAGCATCTTAAAATAATAATAACATAAGATAAATAAAAAAATATGTACAAAAAATCACACAAATTCAAAAAATATAAAAATTATCGTACGAGAGAGTTTGTTAGAAATAAAATTATTTATATGTCTGTATTTATTTTTTAATGAGCTATTTTTTAGAATTTATTATCAAAATATATATTTTTAAAACTAATTATTCAAATGTCATTTTTTTATATTACAATAAACCATATAACTTAAAATGAAATAGCATATCAGTTAGGGAAACTATGAGAAGCCAATGGAATATTTGTATAACGTGTACAATGAATGTTGATGGAGTATTAGAGATATAACCATTAGTGTTACCTTTTCTCATCAGTTGAAACTTTTGGGATGAGTGATATCATGACATGGAAGATGTTTATTATCTCTAGTACTCAGATGATTATTCTAGATAGTATGAGGGATGTTCATTTTGTAACTCAATAGTCCATTATACACATTGTACAAATAGTCCATTATTTTTCTAGCGAGATCCTATCAATTATGACGGTGACATATTTGGGTAATTAATTATAAAGAAGTAATATTTTAATAATAAAAAAAAATCGATGATGTACGTATAAAGCATGAACCATGATCGATCACCTAAGAAATATTCCTGATTTAACAAATTCAGTCACAACTCACAACTCATAACCAAATCGATCGGTCTATATTACACTGTACTACCATGCATGAAAAAGAATCCGAACAACTAGAATAAAATAGCTAAAGGTGGAAAAAGAATTTTTATAATTTTAAAAGTTAATTATTTGCATTGTGTCTTCTTATTAATTAACATTATATTATACATTACTTTAAGACAATTGAATACTAATTAAATTATAGTTTAAAAGTTAGGCTAAGCATAAGCACCGAGCTAGGCATACGTAGGTATACTTAATGTTACAAGAAAAAGAAAGTATTTGGATGATATGTTCCTCGGATAGAAACTGAACTAGTTAAACTAGTTGTTTTATTTGCACCCATACACAAGAGGTTGAATTATTAAACAAAAATAGTCATCATGATGGTGACAACCACAGAATAATTATACGAAAATTAAAGAAATTGTTATTGCTATACGGCAAAGCACATGCATGCACTATTATACCATTATTTTAATTTCCTTTTCAATTGTCAAGTTTAAATTATTCTGTATATCATTTTAGGGACTTCCTTAAAGGTGTACAAGGTATTCCTGAGAAGAGATTCATGAACCTGGTTATATTAAACTACTCTTTCGTATCTTATTCTTTTTTTTAAAAATATATTATGATTAAATGCATGAAAGTACAATTAAGGATTTAGTTATTATTTGTTTCAGGTTAGTATAAAAAAAAGTTTGGACCAAAATCTTTTAGTCATAATTAATTAAAATTTTTTAAAATTTATTTTATTTATATAATTTAATAATATTTTAATTGTTTATTTCATTCTTTTATTATTTTACTTATCATATTCTTATTTTTTAGTAGTTCTCACATATTAATCATATTAATTATAATATTATATCTTTAACTATTAGACAGCTTTTCAATCACTATTTAGACTATGTTTGTTTGAAGAAAAAATAGAAAGAAAGAAAAGAGAAGAAAGGAGATAGGAAGAAAAATGATTATTTTTTATTGTTTGGTTGAAGAAAAAAATTAAAGAAAAAGGAAAAGGAATGGAAACCACAATTTTTTTCTCTCCAATATTAAAAAGAAAAAGGAGAAAAAATTTATTTTTTCTCTATACTTTTAATATTATCCTTTCATTTTCTAATATATTTTATAATACCAGAGTAAGATTATCTTTTTATAACATTTATTTTTTTTATTTTTTTATCCAAACATATCTAAAAAAATAAAAATTCACTATTTTTTATTTTTTTTAATTTGTTTTCTTCCAACCAAACATAACTAATAATTTTGTTTACAATTTGAATTTTATATTTAAAAATGTAATATAAACTAATAATAATAAGGAACTATAATAATAATATTAGTTAAGCGACTTTAATTGTAATTAATTTATAATTCTTTTGTTTCATTTCATTATCTTTCAGGAATAGAAAAAAACATAAAGGTCTTGTTTCATTTTATTACCATTGCTAGAAGAAAGGTAAAGGTTACAGAAGGTTAGAGGCAAAAATCACTTAGGAACGTTGATATTAAATACTTAAAAATCACGATTTTAGTTCAATTAGAAGCATAATTGATATAGACCAAATTTTTTTTTAACAAGTCGTAATTATCATTTTAAATAGTATAGTATTTGAATTTAACTTTAATACAGTATTTATGTTAAAAAGAGTTGAAGAATTTGAATAATAGACAGATTCACTTAATAAAATTGTTGTCAGTCAATTAATTTTTGAGAATATAAAAAAAATTATACTAGCTCTGATGAGGTATAATACTAAATTAATTTAATTTTTTTGTGTGTTTTGATGTGCATTTATAATTATACTGTACTAACTAAGTTTATATACATAACATCCATATGTTTATACACATGCATAAAATCTATAATTACCTACGACTAACATCCAAAAATTAAATTAATGTTTATTAGTTATTATTTCCATACACATATCATTTTTTAGTTATTGTATAAATAACTATCAAGTTAACCCATATGTTTTTAAATTTTTACCATAATTGTGGATTTGAAAAAATGCCAAATTCTTAAATTAATTTATTCAATTGATAAATTTACTCATAACATCTATAAATTCATACACATAACATCTATAATTTCATATTAATAACATCCATAATTTTGTACTCATAACATTTATATTTTATACATATAATGTCCATAAGTAATAAATTTTTTTATAATTAATATTACCAAATTAAATTAGGTGTCTTATTATATTCTTCAAATTATCTCATATGTGCACTAATGAATTATAATTTTAATTATTTTAATATTTTTTATTTGATAGTTATATGTATACTTATTTTAATTTTAATATGATGAGTTAATAATTATTTTTAATTTTTTTATATTTTATTTTTTAATATTCTATATGTAAAATATGAATTGTATAGTTAAAATTATTAAAATTTTTTAATTTAACATCTATAATTTTATATGTATAATATCTATAATTTTAAACACATAATATCTATAATCAATGAATTGGTGCTAATTTGTTATTAGTTATTTTATTTTGCAAGTCAAAAACTAATAATTTTAGATGTTTTTGATTTTCAATAAAGAGACTAATCAAATTTAAAATATTTTTATTTTTTATAAAATGTATGGATGCGATTTGAGATTTTTTTAGAATTAAAAATATTAGAATTTAAAATTTTTATTTAAAAAATCATAAAATTATGAATGTAATAATGAAAAGAATTTTTTGAGATTTAATTTATATTAAATTTGAAATTAATTTTTTGGTATAATTAAATGAAAAAATAATTATAAAAAGAAATTAATTGTATTAATTAAATTAAAAAATAATTTATATTCTCTTATCAATATAAATATTATTGATTATGTATTTTTATTTATTGTGTATAATATTTTAATTATTTAATATTATTTGTATAAAAAGAATAATATATTAACATATATCAAATTATCACTAAATAAAAATATTTGACTTTATTACTTACCATTTAAAAATTTACATGAATTAACCTTTTATATTGTCAAATGCATTAATGGATCATTTGATATTGTATTCTACGATGAATTTAACAAATAACAATACATGTGTTCTAAAGTATACCTAAAACAAAGAAATGGAAAATGGGCCTAGAATTGAGGTGTTCGAACGCCTTAAATCGCTGCACTCTCTTTTAATGAAATGGCACTTGATAGTACTTTTAAGAAAGGTTAAATTACATGGATGATCTTTATATTTTTAATGAAATTATAAATTAGTTTTTACATTTTAGAAGTTTGTAATTAGATCTTTAAAAAAAATTAAAATTTATAATTTAATTTCTATTATTTAAAAAGTATTTAATTTAATAGAATATTAGTTTTTACATTTTAAAAGTTTGTAATTAAATTTTTAAAAAAATTAAAATTTATAATTTAGTTTCTACTATTTAAAAAGTATTTAATTTAATAAAATATTTTTTTGCATATTTTCTATTTTAACAGAATATTCTCAGCATTTGTTGAGAATATTCTGTTAAATTAACACTTTTTGAATGATAAAGATTAAATTGTAAATTTTAATTTTTTTTTTAAATTTAATTACAAAATTTTAAAGTTTAAAAATTAATTTATAATTTTATTAAAATGTAGAAATTAACTGTATAATTTAACTTATAAAAAACTTCAATACCTAAATCAACAAGTGCATAAATGTCACTTGGATTAGAATTTATCTTAGGTGTGTAGCTATTCATAAAATAGCTTGGCATTATTGTTTGTTTTAAAAGAGGAGGATCCTTTTGGATATGCTAGACAATTATTTATCCTATGACATGCATAATTTTGCATGATGTACTACAATAAAATTAGTCTATAATTACAATTTTATCATGTTTAAAAACTGTGATTATTATGATTACGGTTTTTAATTGTGACCTAAAAGAAAATTTTTAGTCATTAATTTATTCAAAAACTGTAAACATATATATCTATAATTATAATTGTGAAGAGTGGCCGTCATAGCAATCTAAAATTATTTTAGATTTTAAGTCCAATTTTCTATAATCACAATTAAAAAATATGATAAAAAAAATTTATGGTCACAATTTTTTAAAAAAAAAATGACCTAAAATAGTCTATCATCACGATTTTAAAGCGTGACTTAAATATATTTATAATCACGGTTTTAAAGAGTGACTTAAAAAGGTCTATAATCACAATTTATAAAACAATGACTTAAAAGAGATTTGTGGTCACGGTTTTAATATGTGGTATAAAAAGATCTGTCGTTATGGTTATGAAGTGTGACCTAAAGAGTCTTTCTTTTTGGTTGACCACAGTATTCCCTAACTTAACAGGTCAATGATTAATTTGTCGCTGATCGGATCTTTATTTAAGGGTTTACGACAAGTAAACTGACCACTCGACTAACCCAAGATAATTGTGACCTAAAGGGTCTATCATCACGTTTCGAAGCGTGACCTAAAAAGATCTATGGTTATAATTTTAAAGAGGGACGTAAAAGGATTTATAATTACGGTTTTATAAAACGGTGATTTAAAAAGGGTCTATGATCATAATTTTAATGCGTAATCTAAAGAGATCTATGATTACGATTATAAAATATGATTTAAAAGGTCTATTGTCACAATTTCAAAACATAATTTAAAGAGATGTATGGTCACACTTTCAAAAAATAACTAAAGAAATACTGTTTTTGTTTTGATAATAATTCTACAGTACTTTGTGAATTTTTGTTGGATTAATTCTAAATTACTGCTATTGTTGCAAAATTTTGGACCCCTATAATATCACACATCACAAGTTCAGAACTCCATTATGTGTGATTTTGTCTTTCTCAATTTGGATTAAAACAACATAGTTGACATCATGGCCATAAATTCGTTAAATTGTGTACCTTTCCATTTAGTACCTTGTAAATTTTAAATTTTTTCTTGTTAACCAGAAAGCATTTCATTCCTTGTCGGTTGCATTTTCAATTCTAACTAGTTAAATGTAAAAATACTAAAATGGCATGAGTCTAATAGATTCTTGTGCTGGCTTCCAACAGAGTAGTGAATTCAGATCTATAAAGAGGTGCATTTGATTTTGATGGAGAAAAGTATGCAAGAGATGTCCAAGATGTCATTAATTTCGGAACTTCTGGAGATGTTGCAGCATTCATATCTGAATCATACAGGTATATGACGTATATAAAAATTAATACTCATTAAAAGAAGACAAAATTAATTGGGTAAAAGAAACTGCAATGACATGATTTCTTATGTAAATTGAACAACTCAAGATATAAATTAACTTACAAGAAAAATGCTGTATCTGCATTAGCTTATTTTAAAGGAATTAATTCGCCAGTTATTGAATCTTCAATTCATCACTTTATATAACAAAAATTTTTTATTAAATATTTATGAGAATTCATTTGAGATATAATTGAAGGGTAAAGATTGAAGAGGAAGATAAAATTAACCAAGAAGTAGAAGAAGAAGGACGAGTTAGGTTTAGTTTGAGTTAGAAATTTTTTCATCAAGACTTTTATTTAATTTAATTGGAATTACAGTTAGGTAATTAATTGTAAAATATAGTGGCTACATCAACATTATGTTTATTGAAAATGTGTTTCGGCGAATTTGAGAATATGTTTGTCGAATTTTAAAATTATTTAAAGATTATTTTGTCAATAACAAAATTTAATTACCATTTTATCAGCGTCAAAATCTTTCGCTTACTAATTTAGTATTTATCTCATAAGGTAAAAAAAGATTGATCATCATTAAATTTAAAATTGTAATTTCTATCATTTATAAATCTTACTATCCTAATTCTAATTTAAAGAGGATTAAGCTCTTACTTTTTTGCTTCATCAACTTCTCCACTTTTGAAGAACTTGATAGTATGTTAAAGGCTTAAAGCTAAGGCTAATATATGTTTATCAAAAGTTGGTGATATATCACAAAAAAACAAAAAAATATGGTCACAAGAGAATTCATATTGATCAGAATTGCATTTGTCAAATTTCTTTCATCAATGAACTTGTGTGATGAGTGTTAAAGATTGATTTAGATATTCACAAGTTATAAAGCTCAATTTTATTGTAGATAATTTTAAATTAGATAATTAACACTATTAAAGTTTAGTATAAAAATATCACAAAATTTTAAAATAATGATTGAGATTTAATTATGTTCTTTCTAAGAATTACAATCAAGTGCTCAATTATTGGTTATGAAAAAAATTGGAGATTTATTTGTAATTTGATAACAATTTAGTTCTCTTTAGTTTTATAGAAAATATTTTATTCATATTATAAGAAAAATAATAAATAAATGTATTGATGCATCCACGGTTAATTATGTGCTTCTGGAGCTTGTATTTGTTCTCCAAATTATCGATTTTATTCTTGTACTGTTGTTATGTAGGACATTTCATTAATTATTTAACTTTCACTTCACTGTAGGACTAAATTGATGCTAAATGAAATTTTTTTGGATTCAAATAGGACTCTTTAAACCTTAAAGACTAAAACATAATTACGCCCAAATATAGGGGACCAATTTAGTACATTACCCTCAAATTTATTAAAGAGAATTGAAAGTTCAACTAAGATTCATAAACTAAAATAGCAAACTAGAGGAAGTAACAAAAAATTCTAAGAAACTAGAATAGCAAAACAAGAAATTATAAACTAAAAATTACAATTAAACAAACTAAAACCTAAAAACAAGAGATAAATTTATAAGAAAGCCTTGAATTCTAAAGAGAAGTTGGAGCTTTTCTTTCTAGAATTCAAGGTCCTAAACCCCTAAAAGAAAAAAAAATGAGTGTACGATGAGTTGCGTGCATGATCCTCCTCAAGCTTCTCGTCAAATATTGCTTTAAAGTGGTTGAAATAGGCCAAAATGGCCTCCAAATCGCGAGTCATGTGCTATTTCAAATGAGGCACACGACCAGATTTTTGGACGCCCATGACCTGAGTAGAATTTTCCATAGATGCATGCGGACATGCTGTGCGCACCAGTCAAAATTTCTTCCTCCTTCGTTTCTTTGTGAAATCTCTACTTTCACATGCTTTTTATCTATTTTTTCAAATCTTCCTTACTTTCTAAACCTTAAACAACTTAAACAAACATATCAAAAAATTAAATGGAATAAAAATAAAATTAATTTGATCATTTTTAAATTATAAAAAGTATGTTTAATTAATTAAGCTCAATTAAAAAAATTCACAAAAATATACAATTAGAAAGACTAATTGCAAGTTAAATTAATAAATTTTACTTTTTCAATCCAAAAATGATAGTAAAATATGGATTTATCAACTTCCTTACATTTTGACAAAAGTATATCCTCATGCTACTCATTAAGAAATAGGAAGTAAGGGGTATCAATACTCATTAAATGCAAACTTCCTAACACTCATTCAAATACTCTACCTAATTCACCTACATTTATCTACTTGGTTAAAATAAATCAATTACAAATAACATAAATGAGCATAAAGGGCCAAAAATAATATTGCAATCAATTCAATCCATCAATCAATTTGAATTTTAAACGAATTACAAACTTGCAAGATAAGATTTTCATGAGACAATAGAATATAGAATTGAGTAATCGAACTGTCATCAGATATGTTTACTTTCTTGTTGCTCTAGTATTAGGGTTGAAGCACTCAATTCTCTTTTAATTTTGCTCTTTAAACCTTGTTCATCTTCTAACAATTAATAAATATTCAATGCATGCATACAAATATCATAAGGATTTTAGAAAGTTGTAATGGGGTTAGGGTAAGCTGAGGATGCATTTGATTAAGTAGACTAAAATTTGAATATTTGATTAACTTAAACTTTTACCTAATTTATAACAACCTACTCAATTCTGATTTCTGTCCTAACTACCCATGATTCACTTTCTACACTTCCATACAATTTTTTTTAAATGATATTACATATATATCTACAACTAAATTTTTTTTGAACACCATTTATTTTTTTTTTGTAATGACTATGTACATAATTTTTAAAGGTAAATGCCTATGGTTCAAATACTTAATGCATGAATATATATCTAATTCCCAAAATTTTTAATAAACTCAAAACACATTTTTTTTTGCTACCAAAAATTTTTAAAAGGTTAAATACAATTTTGATCCCTAAGGTATAGGTAAAAAATTTTTGTCATCCCCAACCATTTTTTGCATACAAAATCGTCCCCAAGGTTTAATGTGATTTTAAAATCGTCTGTCGGACTAAAATACCCTTCTCCTTCTTCACCAAAATACTCAGTTTCTATTATTCTTCTCCATCACAGCAACATCTCTTCTTCTTTTTCTTCTTCTTCTTTAGCAATAATAACAATGAAGTAGAAACAATGTAATGAACATAAAAAAACAGAAATAAAAGCAGAATTGAAAACAGAAGTAAAAAAAATTGAAAACAGAAATAGAAGTAGAAACATAAACATAATCAGAAGCATAAAAAATAAAAGCAGAATCAAAAATAGAAAAAACAAAAGCAGAAGAATAATGGATTAACAAAATCAGAATCATAATTGGAAATAATGTGATTAACAATGGATTAACAAAATCAAAATCAAAATCAAAATTGGAAACAATGGATTAACAAAATTAGAATAAAAAATAATGTGATTAAGAAAATCAGAATCAGAAACAGAATTAGAATTCTAGGGAGGAACAGTCGCCATCGAGCACTGTGAGGGAGATGAGAGAGCGCGAGCAAGAAAGGGCAAAGAGGAAGAAGGGGGTGTAAACCCCGGTTAATTAATAAATAATTAATTAATAAGTTAATTATGAGCCAAGAAAATTAGAAAATTAAATTTTATAATTTGAAGAAGTAAAAAGATTTAGGATACGAATTAAAATGCTAATTCTAAAAAATTTGGTCCAAAAATGAGCTAACGAACTAAATCAAGTGAACCGGAACCAATTGGCCCTAAGGCCTACTCACTGACCCCATATTACATCAGCCCCCACTCTTCCTTTACCACAACAACACAAACATTCAGCATAGAAGAGGGAAAGAGGAAGAGAACCCTTGATGTAGCACTATTCACTCCTCTTTTGTTTGGCTTATAATTTTCAATCTGGATATTCAAATCCATCTAAACAAAGTGGTAAAAGACTTATAATTTCTCACCCAATTCTCTATTCTATTCATTTTCGTGATTTTGGTTCATGGATATTGAAAAATTTTATGTTTTTAATGGTTTAGGCGAAATCTACCTTGGGATAATTGTTGGGTTTTGCCCCAATCATTAGTGGGTAAGGTAAGGAACCACTAAACCCTTGTGAATTTTTAAATTAGTAAACCCTAGCATTGATTATGATAAAATTATATGAAATTAGATTAAATACATGTGAATTGAAGTCAAATCGGTGAATTGGAGTGATTGGAATAAAGCTTTGGTGGCTTAAACTTGTTGATTTGATTTGGAGACTTAGAGGCTTGTGAAGAAAAGGTTTTGGTGGTATTTTGAGCATGGGAGAAATCGGCTAAGGTATGGTTTCAGTTTCTAGTAGAAAATATGTAATGTTGTATGAAATTTAGGCTAGTTGCCCTTAAGATAGGTTTGAATGGTATGAAGTTATAGTTTATTTGATGATGAATGTGATAAATAAATTGAAATTGGTTTGATTGGGCTTGTAATAGTTAGGAATTGTTGATTGAATGTCTGGAAGGCTTAAAAATGGTAAGGGAGTTGTTTGGATTGATTGTTATTGTTGAATTGGTTAAAAAAGAGTGTTTGCGTAATTAGGTAAAAACAGAAGTTTAACTAACTTTGACACAATGTAACTTGACCCTCAAATTTTGTGGAACTTGTCTTAAATGAAACTTGGGTTCGAATAGTTTATGACGTTCAAAAAATGGACAAAAAATGATTTTTAACAGGAAAAGTTATGCGCATTTGAAGTTTAGAGTTAAAAACTGAATTCTGCAGAAGTTGTAAAAAATTAAAGTCATGCGTACGTATGGTAGGTGTTATAGAAGTGAAAGGGCTTTGTGCGAATTTTGTGCGCATACCGTGCGTATGCACAAAAGCAAGGTCATGCATATGCATGACTCATGTGTATGCAAAACTTGCATTTCAGAAATGTATATTTTTTGTGCGCGTTTTGAGCGTACGCACAAAAAGGGGTTCATCATGCGTATGCACGAGACACACGTACGCACAATTATCCTTTTTTTCAAGAAATACTATTTTTAACTATTTTTGCCTATTCATCCTGTGTTCACTTCTGTGACCCCTATTTAAGGTCTGATAGCTAGTGTTTAGGTTTTGGGACGAGTGAGAGTGTACTGAGTGAAATAAAAGGGGTGTTTTCTGTTATAAATTTAGAACCGGTGACTTAGGATTGTAGAGTGCTGTGGGTGGATTAACTAGAGTATTTTATGTAGTGTACTGAGTGGATTAAAGAGAACATATCGGAGTATAGTGGAGATAAGTTTGAAGAAATATATTTTGATTATGAAACTGAATTGGGCATGATTGTTCATCTTGAGCTCTTTTTCTCGAAAGTGCGACCCCAGTGAGATGGTGGAAGGTGAGGATCTCCTTCTTCGTTCCTCCTGATATTATAAAATCGCCTTTAGTGAGATGGTGGGAGATTATGATCCCTCCTTTGTTCCTCCTGGATATATGAGAACATACCTCCTATGTAAGACGCAAGAATTGTAGTTTCGTCCCACTTGCTCTAAGTTAGTTGTTGAGGCTCCCCGAATAGATGCAAGGGTGTGGTTCACCCCACTTGCTCTAGGTTAAGATGATTTGATATTTCTGGGTAGACGCAAGGGTTGTGGTTTTGTCCCACTTGCTCCAGGTTGGTAATTGATATTTATCTGAGTCATGAGTCTCCCTGGGTAAATACAGTGGCTTGCCCCTACTTGCTCCAGGTTGAGATTTGAGATTCTGTTGACCCTTCATCGCATGATGTGCCGAGACACTTTAACTTTCCGAATGAATTCCCCAATGAGATGATTAATGAATAAATATATATGCATAGACTCTTGGGGATATGTGCACACAGAGATTGTCTAGGGTTCGCTACTAGACATGTCGGGTTGGACTGTATAATCGACAGATGAGCTCATTGGCCATAGACAGACATGCATCATATGCATTTGTATCATTTGTTTGAGTATGTACTTTATATCTTGGCTTGCCTAATTGCATTATTAAGTATCTATATACTACGTGACTTTAAATGCTTTATTTGTTTCCTTAATTGTGTATTACTTGTATGCCTTGTATGTGTTTATTTTTTAGAGATCCCTCATGCTGGTGGAGGTGATGCTCAGGGTTGTTCTACATTGATGATTAGGAGGTTTGCAGAAAATTGAAAATGAAGAGATAAATTAGAATACCTAGATAGCATTACCCTATTTCTGGTTTAGTAAGAACTTTAAGCTTTGATTTGGGACTATGGAGTTTACGATTGCCTTTAGCTTTCCGAAGCCTTATATTTTATCTATTTAGACACTGTTACCATATTGAGATCTCCCGGTTCTTATTCCATACATATCTGGTGCCGTCCTCCATTTCCCCCTCTTCCTTTTTTCCATTATTCTTCTTCCTTTTCCTGTAATTTTCTTTCTCCCTCTCGTTCGTTCTCTTTGTCTTTTTTTCCATTTTTTTATTTTATAATTTTTTTGGTTAGGAGTACTTTGGTAATAAATTTTAAAATTTAAGTAAAAAGGACAATTCTAAAATAAAGTTAAATTTTAGGGACGATTTTATTTGGAAAAAAAAGAAGTTTGGGATGAAAAAAATTTTCGACCTTTACCTTAAGAACCAAAATCGTACTTAACCCTTTTTCAGAATTCTCTTCTCTATACTTATGTGATGCAATCATCACTAGTCTAAGCTAATCAAAGATCAAATTATGAGCATTTATGGTTTTTTACTTAGGTTAGTGTTTTTTGCTAAAAATTAAGAAGAAAGAGGATTAAAAATGCTCAATGTTGGCTAACAATAGTGTTACGTTGGGTAACCAGAGATTAGTGGACTAGACTTGTAAGGTTGGCCAATCGTCTGAAGGGAGAGGTCTCCGACTTGGTTTGCGTTTGGGAGCCGCCGTCCGACTCGTGCGTGTGAAGGAATGGGGGGTGGTAGCTGCAAGGGCACTCCGATGCCTAAGTCAGAAGGGGTTTAGCATGTTTAGAGAGTATTGGAACTTAGAGATACCTGAGGGGTGTCAGTGTATTTATAGTGGTGAACCAATAACCACCGTTGGAGTAGTTCCACCTTTTGAGGAGGATAACCATCCCTTTATCTTAGGGAAGTTGAGATATGGCCCCTAAAAGTGGGTTGAGAGATTTTAGGGGCAGTTACTTATTTGAATAAGCCTTATCATCCAGCTAAGCTTCGATCCTGACTTCCTTAGAGGAGAATCTGTGTCGTATCCGACTTCTTCTTGGGAGGTCGGTTACAAGTGAAGGTCAATCTATGGATTGGGCCTTTCTAGCTTATTTGAACCTGGATCCCAAAGTTAGGCCAGGGTATGAACAGTGCCCCTACTTGAGTTCGATCTCTTTTACTTAAGAGTTGGATTCAAGTATTTGAACTCGAGCTTGTAGCCGACGTGATACGGACCAATGTGATTTAAGTTTCTCAACAGTCGCGTCTAATCAAACGTCGCGTCCGTTAGAGGTTTCATATTTATGTGTGGGGAGCAATTACATTGGTAACAGTGCGTTTCTTTAATGATCGCGTCGATTTACCATTCTGCCCCCAGTGTGTTTATAAATACTTTTCCCTCTCTTTCTTCTGTTTTCTTTCGAATTCTAAAATCCCTTGCCTGCAATCCTTATTCCTCAAAAAAGAAAAACTTCTCTGCCTTCCTTCTTGGAGTGCTTCGCTGCTGTCCCTGCTCGCGTTTGCTTCCGTATACAAAGGTTAGCCTTTCTCTCTCCCTTTTTATTATTGAATGCTTGCTTTGCATTTTTAGAGGAGTTTTGGCGTGTTCATAGCAAGTCTGTTGGCAGGTCTAGTGACTCTTATTCTTCTTTGAGGGATTGCCTTGGCCTTTAGAGACCCTGTTTTTTATTTCCTTTCCATTTTTCTTTGTAGGTCTTGTTGTCTTTTTACCTACTTCTTTTTACTGGAAAAGATGTCTTCTCTCGAGTCTCTTTCACAATGGGTGGATGTTACTGTTTTGGAGGAGAGCCTTTTAATGGATACAAACTACCTTACCGACCTTTGCACTCATCATAGGCTTTGTAGTGATGAGGCTGATGAGCCTAAGTATGTTGACCCTCATTTTTTTTTATGTTTGAGAGTCTCTTTACCCGTCTAAGGGTTTTTCTTCCTTTCTCTGACTTTGAGGTTGAAGTTTTGAACCATTGTCAAGTTGCTCCTACTCAGATCCACACCAATTCTTGGGGTTTCATGAAAATTTATCAGCTTGTCAGCCGAGAGTTTGACTTTCCGATCTCCACCGAAATCTTTTTCTATTTTTCCATCTGACTAAGCCCTATAGTGGGCAAAATAATAAACAACAGTGGGTGTCTTTCCGAGCTATTCAAGGTCGAAAAGTTTTTTGAATGTTTGATGAGTCCTTCCACGACTTCAAGAATTTCTTTTTTAAAGTCCTAGCGGTAGAGGGTCACCACCCCTTCTTTCTTGATGAAGACTCCAACCCCCTCTTTCCTCTGTACTGGCTGAAGGCCTCTCCCGTAGAGAAGTACGGCCTTGATGATTTGGATGAAGGCCATAGTAGGGTTCTTCTGTAACACCCTCACTACCAGAAAGTCACGCTTTCAGCTGCGCCACTCTGATAGCAAGAAGTAATACGACTACTTTATATACTTAATATTAAAATAGGAGCCTTTGACTCAACACCGTATCGCTGATTTCTCTGATAACCGGAAATAAATACTTTATCTTAAAAAAAAAACAAGCAGGCATAGATTCATATACAAGACATCTTACATAATATCTTATAATACATATATAAAACATACAACTCCTATCCCTCTTAAAAATTGTAATAACAAAGACGAGGGAAGAAAATAATATAATCAATACAATAACATATAAACCAAACGCAGTATAACTCTCCTTAATGCCTCTTCATCTGGTTCTTGAAAAGGTAAAGCTATAGGGGGTGAGAACCTAACCACACGGTCTCACCATGGAGTTTCAAAGTTGTCATAAGAAGATATTTAATAAGAAAACTGTTTTCAAGCTCAGTGATTATCATTGCCTTATGAACCTTTTCAAAAAACCAATAGGTAATCGTTCAAAACCTTTTCAAAGAAACAACGTTTAATCTTTTAGAAATCCGAAACCTTTCCTTTCTTATAAGAAAATCTCAATCAGAAACCAACCACGCGACCAAGCAACACAACCGTTAATTCAGCAGCAAAGTTCATTCTCAAATGTATCACGTCAGGACAAACACAGGCAAGACAGACAAGGAAAGCACAAGTAGGTAGCAGTTACAGAAAATAGTTCAAGTAGCAGTTAAGAACAGTTTAGCAATTAGGCAAACCAAAACAAGTTCAAAACCAAGTAAAGCATACAGATGCATATGATGCATGCCTGTCCTATGGCTGATGAGGCTCATCTGTCGGTTATCCAGCCAACCCGACAAGTCTGAATTGTCCTTAGACTGTCCCCCGACGTGCATCCCCAAGAGTCTATGCATAGATTTTTCTCAAATAATCAATATTGCTCAATGGGGGTAACATTCCCGGGAATTTATATAGTGCCCGGTCACACTTACGTCGTAGGGTCAACAGAGTATTGAGTTTTCAACCTGGTACACGTGGTGGCAAGCCATGGTACTTTATCCAGGGAACCTCGTATCTCAGATATTCAAATTTGTAAGCCAAATGAATAATTCAGAGATCATATTTCAACATTCTCAATCCATATCTCAACATTCTCATCATTCTCAACATCATCATCATTCATCAATCCAAATCTCATTTCTAAATTCATTCAAAAACCATATTTCAAAGAAAATCCTCATCATTCTTCTTTCTATTCTATTCATCAACAATCCCAATTCAAAACATAATTCTTCCTTTGATAAATGAGGTAATTTTAAATCATATAACACTTAAAACCTTTGAAAATAACTACTTCCAATAAAACTTCTAATTCTATAAAATTTCGGCAACATCTCCTCTAAAACTCGGATTCTGCCACCCTTTTCGGGTCCCATCCAAACATTTCTCAAACTCTTTCTCAACCATTTCCAAATCTCAATCACTTTCCAAAGTTCAACCAGTTCCAACATCAAATTATTTTCAAATCAAATCAATGCCAATAATAAATCCTTTTTAAAATCAAACCAGCTCAAAATCAAACCGCTTCCAAAATCAATTCATTTTTCATATCTCAAATCATTTTCAAAGCCGATTCATTTACATTATCAAATTAACTTCAAAACCAAAAGAAAACCACTTTTCATAATATTTAACTAAATAACCTTTCAAACCAATTTCTTAGTTACACCTGTACACCACTCAATCATCAAGCAACCAGTAATTCAGTCCAGTAAACAACCACATCCACAAGACAAACATAATCACAAAAGTATGTTTTTCACAGTAATATCTATTCATAACAACTCTGTAATATAAAACAAGTTTTAAAAAAACCCTACCTTAGTATTGAAACTCATAGAAATCGAAACTGCAGCAACCGGAACTGCAACAGTAGCAACAACATGAACTCCCCATTATAACGACAATGACCACAACACCAAGAAAAGTGGTGGATTCAAATCGATCAGAACGCAACAAGAATGGTACTGAAAATTCCAAGTTAAAGCAAAAGCTCATAATTAAAACAATGGAACAAAATAGAAGCAAGACAAATTCAAGAAAGGAAAAGCCAAAAACCATATTAGTACTAAGGTAGTGTTACTAGTGAATCTGAGAAGTTCCGGAAGTGTTTCGCCATCGACGGTGAGCTCTGGCAAAGGCTGAACAGATGTTAGAAATGAGCAGGGACATTGGCGAGTTGCAACAGGACCAGAACCAAAACAGCTGGGAAAAAGCTTGCAAAGGCGGTGGTGACTTCGGTTGGCACCAACGACGGTGGTGGAACCTCTAGCAGTGATGAGAATGGTTGTCTCCTTCCTCTCGTGCTCGTTCTCTCTCTCGGACGCATTTCTCTCTTCCCTACGCGGACTCGTCTCTCTCCACGGCTCTGCTTCGACGGAGGCTCCAAGGTAGACCAGCGGCGGCGCGACGTGGTGGGAGCGACAACAGTGACGCGGTGAGCTTCCCTCCTTCTCTCTTCTGCCGCGTGGCTTTTTTCTTTTTTGCTTGGCAACAAGGGCAACGGCGGCAAGCTCAGGGATGGCGGCGGCTCCACAGAACGGCGACGACGGCTGGGCAGAGCGTGGCGATAGCGGCAGCGTGGCCTAGCAGTTCTAGCGCATCTTCCTCTCCCATCGACGCTGCCTCTCTTTCTTAGATTTCTTCTCCATGCATGTGAGCGTGCTTGCTTTGTTTGTGAGTCAGTGAAATGCAGAGAGAGTGAGAAAAGGATTGGAGCTGCTTAGCGTGAAAAGGAAAATGAAAGAAGTAAGTGATAATTAACTCCTAATATTTTCTGAGTTAAAATCAGAACAAGAATTGCTAAATCTAGTTTTCATGGCAATTATTGAATAAAATGAAATGCTATGTTTTGTTTATATTTCCAAAGCATCAGCATTAAAGCATTCATATAATTTTCTTACGGTTGAATAAAGTTTTATAAAACAAGCTATTTATGATTTAAATAAAAAATAGAATAATAATAGAAATCAAATTAAATATAAAATATTCATTTTTAAAAATACCTTTCAATTAATAATTTTTAATAATTTTTAGTTAAATACTAATTTAGTAAAAATTAGAGATAAGTAAATTAATTCTCTTCTATTTATAAAATTAGGTTAAAAATCTATATATTAAAATTAAGGCATAAAAACTATTCATTATTTTTCAGTTATAAGAACTCTAAATAATAAATAAGGGTTTACTCAACTTTTATATAAAAATCTCTAAAAATATAGTCTTAAATAAATATAATACATCATAAATAATTTATTAATAACTTTTAAAAATTTAGGAGTCTTACATCTTCCGAGAAGTTTGGGGGAGAGCCCCTTATTTAGATACAAAAAAGTTTCTTCTGGGGTTCCTGAGTTTTGTGTTGGTCCAACTAGGTAGCTGTGATTTCGATAACTTCCGACTTGTTATGTTTTGATTTGTTATTTCTGACTTATAGCCTTTCGTCTTGTAGACTAAATTCTTTATTTTTTGGTTTTTCAGAAATGGTGAAGAAAGGTTCCAACGCCTCTTATCAAAAGGTCCAGGATGCTAGGAGGAGGTCGCGAGCACGAGTTGATGCTGCGAGGGCTGCTGGCACTCTTCCTCCTCCTCCTCCTCCTCATCTTCGTGATTTGGGGACCTCTTCTCGTCCTATTTTGGTATCCTCTTCTTTTGCTTCTTCTGCCTCTTCTCGTCCTATTTTGGTATCCTCTTCTTCTGCTTCTTCTGGAGAGGGCTGCAAGTCGGCCATTCAACTGCTGGACCTCCTTTAGGCAAGTCGGACTTTTCATTTCTAGGACTGCCTTGCACTTATCGGGGTTTGCTTCAATCCCCCTTTGTGTTAACATAAATCCCAAAAATTTTCCTGCTTCTACTGCGAAGGTGCATTTTGCGGGATTTAATCTCATCCCATGCATCCTTATGGTGTTGAAGACTTGGGAGAGGTCCGTCAGGAGGTCGGCCTCATCCTTGGTTTTTACTAGCATGTCGTCTACGTAGACTTCCATTAAACTCCCAAGGTGAGGTGCAAACACCCTGTTCATCATCCTTTGGTACGTGGATCCTACATTTTTTAATCCAAAAGGCATGACCACATAGCAATAGTTTGCTCTAGGCGTGATGAAGGATGTTTTTTCTTGGTCCAACTTGTACATTGGGATTTGGTTGTATCCTAAGTATGCATCCATGAACGACAAATACTGATACTCCGAGCTGGAGCCTACTAAGGTATCAATGTATGGGAGTGGATATGGGTCTTTGGGACACGTCTTGTTTAGGTCAGTGTAATCGACGTACATTCTCCACTTGCCGTTTTGCTTTTTGACCAGCACCACGTTCGCCAGCCATGCCGGGTACCTGACCTCTTTAATGAAGCCGGCTTCTAGGAGGGCTTGTACTTGCTCCTCCATCACTTGGGCCCGTTCGGGTCCGAGCTTCCGTCTTCTTTGCTGAACAGGCCATGATTCGGGGTATATTGAAAGCTTATGCGACATGAGTTTGGGATCTATCCCTGGCATGTCGGAAGCCTTCCAGGCGAAGAGGTCGGAATTCCCTTGTAGGAGCCTTATGAGTTTTAGCTTCAGATCCTCTTTTAAGTTGGCTCCAATGCTGGTGTTTTTTCCTTCCTCTTTTCCGATATGTACTTCTTCAGTCTTTCCCCCAGGATGTGGTCGACACTCTTCCTTGGCCTTGACTCCTCCGAGCTTGATGGTGTGGACTTCCTTGCCTTTTCCTCTTAGGTTTAGGCTTTCATTGTAGCATTTCCTCGCTAGTTTCTAATCTCCCTTGATGGTTGCTATTCCCTCTGGCGTTGGGAATTTCATGCAAAGGTGGAGGGGTGGACACCACTGCTCCGAGCCGATTTAGGGTGGTCCTGCCTATTAGAGCATTATAGGCTGAACCCACATCGACGACTATGAAGTCGATGCTCAGAATTTTGGATTTTGCCCCCTTTCCAAAAGTTGTGTGCAGGGGTATAAATCCTAGTGGCTTTATTGGTGTGCCCTCCAGTCCATACAGGGTATCGGGATAAGCTCTTAACTCCTTTTCAACCAATCCCAGCTTATCAAATGCTGGTTTGAACAGGATGTCGGCTGAGCTTCCTTGATCCACCAAGGTTCTGTGAAGATGGGAATTGGCAAGGATCATGGTTATCACAACTGGATCATCATGTCCAGGAATGATACCTTGCCCATCTTCTTTAGTGAATGAGATGGTAGGGAGGTTGGGAGCTTTGCCCCCGACTTGGTAGACTTCCTTCAAGTGCCTCTTGCGAGATGACTTTGTGATGCCGCCTCCACTGAATCCCCCTGAGATCATATGTATATGTCTTTCTGAGGTCTGTGGTGGTGGATCCCTCCGGTCCTCGTCGTCTCGCTTTCTCTTACCATGATGATTCGACCTTTCAACGAGATATCTTTCTAGCCAACCTTCTCTGGCCAGATTTTTCTATCACATTTTTCAGGTTTGTAACAATCATTCTTTGAATGACCATATAGTTTATGGTACTCACAATAGTCTCCACAACTTCGCCCTTTCTTGTTTTTGATGGGTCTGAGGGGAGGTAGCCTTTCAGTATGACAAATTTCTCTGTAGACATCGACTAGGAAAACTCGCAGAGGAGTATAGGAGTGATATCTCCTAGGCCTTTCAAGGCCGACCTCCTCTTTTTTCTTGGGCTCTCTTGGTGGACGAAATTGTGATCACATCAATGTAGTATTCTTTGTTGTTGTATAGAATTATTATAATGGCTCTTTGCTATGTGTGGACACAACTCCGTTCAACTTAACCAGCAAATGTACTGGGTCATCCAAGTAATACCTTACGTGAGTAAGGGTCGATCCCACAGAGATTGTTGGTATGAAGCAAGCTATGGTCATCTTGTAAATCTCAGTCAGGCGGATAATAATTGATTATGGATTTTCGAAAATTAATAATAAATAATAAACATAAAATAAAGATAAAGTTACTCATGTAATCCAATGATGGGGATTTCAGATAGGCGTATGGAGATGCTGTGCTCCTCCTGAATCTCTGCTTTCCTACTGCTTTTATCCAATTTTATCACTCCCTTCTATGGCAAGTTGTATGTAGGGCATCACCGTTGTCAATGGCTACATCCCATCCTCTCAGTGAAAATGGTCCAAATGCTCTGTCACAGCACGGCTAATCATCTGTCGGTTCTCAATCAGGTTGGAATAGAATCCCTTGATTCTTTTGCGTCTGTCACTAACGCCCAGCCTTCAGGAGTTTGAAGCTCGTCACAGTCATTCAATCCCGGAATCCTACTCGGAATACCACAGACAAGGTTAGACTTTCTGGATTCCCATGAATGCCGCCATCAATTCTAGCTTATACCACGAAGATTCTGATTAAGGAATCCAAGAGATATGCGCCCGGTCTAAGGTAGAACGGAAGTGGTTGTCAGTCACGCGCGTTCATAGGTGAAAATGATGATGAGTGTCACGGATCATCACATTTATCAAGTTGAAGTGCAACGAATATCTTAGAATAGGAATAAAGAGAATTGAATAGAAAATAGTAGTAATTGCATTGAAACTTGAGGTACAGTAGAGCTCCACACCCTTAATCTATGGTGTGTAGAAACTCCACCGTTGAAAATACATAAGTGAAAGGTTCAGGCATGGCCGAATGGCCAGCCCCCAAGGTCTAAGGACTAGGCGTCCAGAGATATCTAATACACTAGTAAAAAGTTCTATTTATAATAAACTAGCTACTAGAGTTTACAGAAGTAAGTAATTGATGCATAAATCCACTTCCGGGGCCCACTTGGTGTATGTTTGGGCTGAGCTTGATCTATCCACGAGCTGAGGCTTTTATTGGAGTTGAACGCCAAGTTGTAATGTGTTTTGGGCGTTCAACTCCGGGTCGTGACGTGTTTCTGGCGTTTTACTCCAGACAGCAACATGGAACTGGCGTTGAGCGCCAGTTTACGTCGTCAATTCCCGAATAAAGTATGGACTATTATATATTGCTGGAAAGCTCTGGATGTCTAATTTCCAACGCCGTTGAGAGCGCACCATTTAAAGTTCTGTAGCTCCAGAAAATCCATTTCGAGTGCAGGGAGGTCAGATTCTAACAGCATCAGCAGTCCTTTGTCAGTCTCCTATCAGAGTTTTGCTCAAGTCCCTCAATTTCAGCCAAAAATTACCTGAAATCATAGAAAAACACAAAAACTCATAGTAAAGTCCAGAAATGTGAATTTAACATAAAAACTAATGAAAACATCCCTAAAAGTAGCTTGAACTTACTAAAAACTACCTAAAAACAATGCCAAAAAGCGTATAAATTATCCGCTCATCATCTCTCTCTTTCTATTTTGTTCAGTGAGAGAGCCCAGGTCACCAACTCGGCTCTCGAAGCCCGTCATTTTCCTCCATGTTAATGTACTTCTTGGCTCTTTCTTGTACATCACTTAGGGAGGTCGGGTGCCTTTTCGAGATAGAGTGGGAGAAGGGGCCTTCTCGAAGTCCATTTACTAGGCCCATAATTACCGCTTTCGTAGGCAGATCTTGGATCTCCAAATACGCTTTGTTGAACCTTTCCATGTAGTCCCTCAAAGGTTCTTCGGCCTCCTGTTTTACTCCCAGGAGGCTTGGTGCGTGTTTCACTTTATCCTTCTGGATTGAGAATCGCATAAGGAACTTACACGAGAGGTTTTTAAAGCTAGTGACCGACCTTAGGGGGAGGCCATCGAACGATTTCATCGCTGCTTTGGTAAGGGTTGTCGGGAAAGCCTTGCAGCGAGTAGCATCAGAAGCATTGGCCCGGTACATCCGACTTTTAAAATTGCTTCGGTGATTGATGCACCACTACTTCGTGGTACATCTTGTGCTTAATTGAGTGGATTTTATCTACTATTCTCACACTTATTCATAGAAATCGCATGTTTTACGTTTTTCTTCCTGATTTTGTGCTATTATTGAAAATATGCTTCTTTGGCCTTAAATTTGCTATGTTTAATCCCCTCTTATAACCATTCGATGCCGTGATATGTGCATTAAGTGATTTTAGGGATTATAGGGCAGGAATAGCTTAGAGGATGGAAAGGAAGCATGCAAAAGTGGAAAGAATACAAGAAACTGAAGGAACTGCTAAAGCTGTCCAGCCTGAACTCTTGGTACTAAATCGACCATAACTTGAGCTACAAAGGTCCAAATGACGCGGTTCCAGTTGTGTTGGAAAGCTAACATTCAGGGCTTTACAACAATATATAATTTGCCATAGCTGACCCGAAGATAGGTGATGCGCACGCGTGGGTCACGCGCACGTGTGACCTGGGAAAAATTCAATCCACGCGTACGCATGGACGACGCGTACGCGTGACTTTGCCGCATGCTGGACGTATCAGAAATCGCTGAGGGTGATTTTTGGGCTGTTTTTGACCCAGTTTTCGACTCAGAAAACACAAATTAGAGGCTGTAAAGTGGGGGAATGTATCCATTCACGAATACAACATTCATTATTCACATAATTTTAGTTTTAGATGTAGTTTTTTTAGAGAGAGAGGCTCTCTCCTCTCTCTTAGGTTTTAGGATTTAGGATTTCTCTTAGGTGAGGTTTACTTCTTCATTCCTGGTTCAATGTTCCTTTACTTTAGTTTCTCTTCTATTTTTATTTATTCTATTACTTTGATTTATGAATTCTCATGTTAGATTTGATTTTATATTTTTAGATTTATGATTGCTTTCTTCTATTTATGATATAAATAATTTGGATTTTCCCCCTTTGCTTTGGTTGAGTAATTGGTGACACTTGAGTTATCAAACTCAGCTGTTGATTGAAAATTAGAATTTGCTGATTGATTTGAATCCCTCTAAAGCTAGTCTTTTCATAGGAGTTGACTAGGACTTGAGAAATCAAATTGATTAGTCCACTTGACTTTCCTTTATTTAGTAAGGGTTAACTAAGTGGGAGCAATAAACAATTCTCATCACACCTGATAAGGATAACTAGGATGGGTTTTCTAGTTTTTATACCTTGCAATGGTTTTCATAATAATTAATTTACTTTATTGTTAATTTATTTCCTTGTTCCCTATTTCAAAAACGCAAAAATATACCTTTTTTCATAACCAATAATAAATCATACTTCCCTGAAATTTCTTGAGAGACGACCCGAGATTTCAATACTTCGGTTATAAATTTTATTGGGTTTGCTTTAGTGACAAACAAGTTTTTTTTTTGTACGAAAGGATTTTTGTTGGTTTAAAAACTATACTTACAACGTGATTATTTTTATGAAATTCTTTATTAGCAAAAGTCTGTTCGTCAAAATGGCGCCGTTGCCGGGGAATTGCAAACGTGTGCCTTATTATTGGTTATTGTAAATATTTGCTTTTTATTAACTTTTGTTTTTATTTTCTCTCACTACTATGAACTCTCACAACTTTGGCTATGAGTCTGGTTATAATTATGTTGCAGGGAGAGGAGATTATAATGAGAACATGCATCAAGGATGGGACAACCAAAGATGGGAGGAGCCACAAGGATTTGATCAACCCTCTTGACAACAACCTCCACCAACATACTATGACCAAGAGCCCTTCCAAGAGGCATACCAAGATGACGGTTATTGAGAGCACTCTTTTAATTATCAACAACCACCAACATACGCCTATGAACCCCCTCCTTAGCTTAGCTTTGAACCATCACACTCGCAAGCCCCTTTTCCACTATTTACCTCCATATGACCCTGACCCTTATCCACCTAATGAACCATACTTAGAACCACCCCCATTCTAGCACAATTACTCCCAAGAACCACCACCTCAATATACACCATCTCCTTATCCTTATTAAGATGAACCAACTTCCTACCATAAACCCTTTCTCCAAACTAATGAACCCTCTTATCCACCTGGTGCACGAAATTGTGATCACTACTTTTCACAACTCAAATAATCCCTAGTAATGGCCCCAAAGACTTGGTGCTCAATACCATGGCATAAACACAACTTCGCACAACTAACCAGCAAGTACACTGGGTCGTCCAAGTAATAAACCTTACGCGAGTAAGGGTCGATCCCACGGAGATTGTTGGTATGAAGCAAGCTATGGTCACCTTGTAAATCTTAGTCAGGCAGACACAAATGGTTATGGATGATATATGAATAAAACATAAAATAGAGGATAGAGATACTTATGTATTTCAATGGTGAGAATTTCAGATAAGCGTATGGAGATGCTTTGTCCCTTCCGTCTCTCTGCTTTCCTACTGTCTTCATCCAATCCTTCTTACTCCTTTCCATGGCAAGCTGTATGTTGGGCATCACCGTTGTCAATGGCTACAGTCCCGTCCTCTCAGTGAAAATGTTCAACGCACCCTGTCATGGCACGGCTATCCAGCTGTCGGTTCTCGATCATGTCGGAATAGAATCCAGTGATTCTTTTGCGTCTGTCACTAACGCCCCACAATCGTGAGTTTGAAGCTCGTCACAGTCATTCAATCATTGAATCCTACTCAGAATACCACAGACAAGGTTTAGACCTTCCGGATTCTCTTGAATGCCGCCATCAATTCTAGCTTATACCACGAAGATTTCGGTTAAGGAAATCCAAGAGATATCCACCCAATCTAAGGTAGAACGGAGGTGATTGACAGTCACACGTTCATAGGTGAGAATGATGATGAGTGTCACGGATCATCACATTCATCAAGTTGAAGAACAAGTGATATCTTGGAATAAGAACAAGCTGAATTGAATAGAAGAACAATAGTAATTGCATTAATACTCGAGGTACAGCAGAGCTCCACACCTTAATCTATGGTGTGTAGAGACTCCACCGTTGAACATACATAAGAACAAGGTCTAGGCATGGCCGTGAGACTAGCCTCCCAAAGAGGGTTCAATCATAAAAACATGATCAAAAGATCTGATCTAAGAACTAGATGTCCAAAGATGATCTAGAGATCTAAAGTGATCAAAAGATGAAAATACAATAGCAAAAGGTCTTATTTATAGAGAACTAGTAGCCTAGGGTTTACAGAAATGAGTAAATGACATAAAAATTCACTTCCGGGCCCACTTGGTGTGTGCTTGGGCTGAGCATTGAAGCATTTTCGTGTAGAGACTCTTCTTGGAGTTAAACGCCAGCTTTTATGCCAGTTTGGGCGTTTAACTCCCATTCTTGTGCCAGTTCCGGTGTTAAACGCCGGGCAGTTTTGAGCTGATTTGGAACACCGGTTTGGGCCATCAAATCTCGGGCAAAGTATGACCTATTATACATTACTGGAAAGCCCAGAATGTCTACTTTCCAACGCCGTTGAGATCGCGCCAATTGGGCTTCTGCAGCTCCGGAAAATCCACTTCGAGTGCAGGGAGGTCAGAATCCAACAGCATCTGCAGTCCTTTTAGTCTCTGAATCAGATTTTTGCTCAGATCCCTCAATTTCAGCCAGAAAATACCTGAAATCACAGAAAAACACACAAACTCATAGTAAAGTCCAGAAAAGTGAATTTTAACTAAAAACTAATAAAAATATAATAAAAACTAACTAAATCTACTAAAAACATACTAAAAACAATGCTAAAAAGCGTACAAATTATCCGCTCATCACCACCCTGATGATTAGATTTTTGATGGTTTAGAATTTCACTAATGAAATCTCGTTGTAAAGTATAGCTTCTAAACCAACAATAACCCTTTCATACAAAAGATTGTTTGTCACAAGTAACAAACCCCTAAATTTATAAACCAAAGTATTCAAACCTCGGGTCGTTCTCCCTAGGGATTACAATAAAGTATCTTGTTATTGGTTATGAGTTATTTTGGGGTTTTGGATAAGAAGCATGAAAGGTAAATGACAATGAAAATAAACTAACAACTATAAAGGATCTTGGCAAGGTATAAAGATTAGAAGTCCTATCCTAGTTATCCTTCTCAATTGTGATGAGAATTGTTCATTGCTACTACTTAGTTAACCTCTAACCATGGGGGAAGTCAAGTGGGTGAATCAATTTGATTCCTCAAGTTTTAATCAACTCCTAGAGGAATGACTAGCTTTAGAGACATTCAAATAAATTAGCAACTTCTAATTATCAATCAACAAAGGGATTAGATAACTCAAGAGTCACTAATTACTCTACCTAGGCCAAGAGGAACAAAACCTACACTAGAACCCAACCAAGCATTTCATCAAACACTTGGAAGGCATAAAAGGAAAGCATAGTAAATCAACAACAAGAATGAAATCTAGCAACAATTAGTGCAAATAATTAACAACAACAATCAAGGAAATCACAATTATCATGAATTACCTCAAATTGCATTATTGAAGAAAAACAAAGGAACAACAATCTATCCAAAAACAAAATGAAAGATTACAATTATTAAAGTGCATAACTAGAAAGAGGAAGAGGAGAAGATTAAGACTTGATGAAGGAAAAGTGAATTGAGGCAAGAATTAAACCTAGATCTAAGAAGAGAGATTAATCTAACCCTAATCCTAATTCTAGAGAGAAGTGAGAGCTTCTCTCTCTAAACTAACTCTAAACTAATCCTAAGTATACTATATGCTAGAGTTCATGCCTTCCCCTCAATCCTTGATCCTTTTATTCCTTTCTCTTAGCAATTGACGCCAAAATGGGTTCAGAAACCCTCTCAAATCACCAGGCACGTGTTGCATTAATGAAGTCATGTGCGGTCATCGACGCGTGCGCGCACGGTACGCGTGCGCGTCCCTGGCCGATTCTGCAATGTGCGCGCGAGCGCCTTTTGCGCGTGCGCGTGCTTGGTCGAGATCAATTCTTTGGTTTTTGTGCTTCTCTCCACTTGCATGCTTTCTTCCTTGCTCCTTTGATCCATGGCTAGCCTATTTCACCCGAGATTACTAGCAAACACATCAAGGCATCTTATGGAATCAAGGATGAATTAAAATTATCAAAATAAGGCTTAAAAAGCATGTTTTTACACTTAAGCACAAATACGGGAGAGATTACAAAACCATGCCAATTCATAGGTTAAATGCGAGAAAAGGTTATCAAAATACTCTAAATTCAATACAAGATAAACCCTAAAAATGGGGTTTATCAACCTCCCCACACTTAAACCTTAGCATGTCCTCATGCTAGAATAAGAAGGAACTAAGGGTTATGACATTTATTTGAATGCACTAAACTATATGAACTTATCTAGATGCAATTATCTAAAGCAAATGGAAATGCTTAGTTCAAACATATCAATTTCCAAGAGAGCATGTGTAAGCACAAGAGTTAGGCAATAGGAATTAAGTCCAAACCACAATTGTATTGAATTATTAAGAAGAGTTCAAATTTGCAAGAATATAAATAATATGAGTGAACCCATGTAATTGAACTTTTGAACCCTCACCGGATGTGTATCCGCTCTATTCACTCAAGTGTTTAAGGGTTAATTCACCCAATTCTCTTCTAATCATGCTTTTCAAAATTTGATTTTCTTCTAACAATCAACACTTATTCAATGCATGCATACATTCATCATGAGGTCTTTCAATTAGGTTGTAATGGGGTTAGGGTCAAGGTAGGATCATTTATGGTTAAGTGGACTAGAATTTGAATCTTTAATTAGCATAGACTCTCCCACCTAACTATATAATGACCTATACAAGTTCAAACTATTCTAACTACCCATTCTTCACTTTTTTTCTTCTTACATATTCATGCATTCTATTCTTTAATTCATAACACCTATGCATTGATTCCTTTTTTATTGAACTTCACCTTGGGGCATTTTGTCCCCTTTTATTATTTTTTCTTCTCTTTTCATTTTTTTTCTATATCCCTTTTCTTTCATTTTCACTTTATTTTTCTCTTCTCTTTTTTTTTTTTCTTTTCTTTTTATACTTTGTACAAGGACATCAATTGCATAAGGTCTTATACATTTAATCAATACATGAATATGTTCCCAATTCCTAAATATGGGAGTGTACTACCCCTTTTTAACCCATCCAATATTCCCAAGCCTCACCAGCTTTGAATAATAAACACTCTCACTAGCCTAGGCTAATCAAAGATCCAAACAAGGAATTTTCATTGGTTTTTCGCCTTGGGCTTGTAATGTGCTAAAATGAGAATAAGTTGGTTAAGCATAGGCTCAAAATTAGCTAACAATGGAGAGTAAAAGGTAGGCTAGTTGGGTAAGTGGCTAATGAAATAATGGCCTCAATCATACAAATGCATGAATACAAGAAATAAATGGACATGTAGAATCAAGCAAATCAAGGATCACAATCATAGAAAGAGAACAATTTCACACAAGAATGGAAAATAAGTGGTTATAAAATGTAACCACATCAATAGGCTCAAGTCTCACAAGCTTGTGTTCTTAATTCAATACATGCTTCACAAAGTATGAATTCAAGCAAGTTTCACCAAGATTTTCTTTCAATCAATTGGGTTAATGCCCTATAATTGAATTTCTTGAAAAATCTCAATATTTGACTAAGCATTATTGTGATTGAAAAATTCAAAAATTTCCTTAGTTCACCCTTTTCTTTTCTGCTTAAAACCAATTTCTTATGCAAAAAGGGGTGACTAAGTTTTTTTCAATTCAAAGTATGTTTTCTAATCACAATCACAAACTAAAAAGAAAGATATGCAAAAATGTATATAGAAAAATCCAACTAAAAGTATGAAATCTATCATCTAAAACATCTAAAGATATCCATAAGCATCAAAATATCTAAAATCTGAAATAAGCACTAAGGGTATCCAAAGTAAACTCAAAATGCATCAAATATATACAAAAGGTATGCAAAATAAGATAACTAGGCAAGTGGCCAAAATGTTCACCGGTCCTCTAATGATGCTACCGGTGACTTCCCCACGCTTAAGATCAAGCATCGTCCTCGATGCTAAACCGGAGGATCAGTGGAAGGTACAACGGTAGGCTCTGGCTCTGGGTGTGGGACCGGCTCCTCATGGGTCTGTGGTGTCTCTGTAGTGTCTGGAGCAGCTGGAGGGGCATCTTGCTGAGTTGGTGCCTCCGCGTCCTCCTCCTGATGATCCAGCTCATCGGAGGCCGGAGAGTCGGAGAGCGGAGGTAACTCAGCGCCAAGAGAGATGAGCGCCTGGTCCATCCGATCCAGTCGGCATCTGACATGGAGTCTCTCGCGCTCTAAAAATCGAAATAGACACTGGACCAATAAGTAAGTAGGCTCAGGTGCTGAAGGAGGAGCTGTCGACGAAGAGGGAGCTGCTGCTGTAGAGGAGGATGGGGCTGCTGTAAAGGCTGACGGTCCAGCTGTCCCCACTACTGCTCTAGCCCTGGAACGGCATCTAGCTGGGGGCTTCTCATGCACCCAACCACCCCAAGGAATAGTAACCTCCTTGTCATCTTCATCTGGGGGTGGTGGTATCACATCATCATCCAACCAGGGGACCTCAGCTAGGGCAGCCATACTCGTGACCAAAGTAGGGAATGGAAGTAGGCCACGAATATGCGCCCGCCACATACACTACCGGATAAGTCGAGGAAAATAGACATCCTTCCCCTCCATAACACATCCAATCAGCAGAAGCATCTCCATAGGGATCTCAGAGAAGTGAGTGGTCGATAAGACATAGTGGGCAAATATCATCTGCCAAGTCTTAGCCTCTCTAGTCAGCTGAGCAAAGAGCATCCCCTTAGGCTTAGTATTGTTCGCATCCATGACCCATGTAGCATCCGGTAAACCGATCACGCGCCTAAGCGCCTCATAATCAAAGGTCATGCTGTGTATAGCCAACTCAGCCTGCGGATGGGCGCAGGTGCCATCAGGAATATGTCGGCACTGCAAAGCCTCCTCTATGGCAGTCTCAGTAATCATGATCTCTCTACCCCTCAACTGAACCGAATCCAAAGTGGGACAGAAGAAGTTGCAATAAAATTCCTTCACCCAAGAGATGTTGATATCCCCCAAATCCCTATCAACAAAATCCATACCCAACTTTAGGATTCGACTATTAATTGACTGTCTCACATCATTGGGAAGGACAAGCTTGTTCTCGGTATTCAGTTTCTTTGTCCGATACTTGGAAAGTCGAAGCTCACAGTAAAGATTGGGGAACTTAGTTGGGTCAGTAGAAGGTAACAACTGATTTTCTTTTTCTTCGTCATTCAGAGGATTCTTAGCATAATTTTTGTAGATGGAGGGAATAGAGGGTGTAGAGTGTTTTCTTTTCTTGGAAGAAGTGGCTATGACCTTTCCTTTATCCGACATCCTGAAAAAGAAATAGGATAGAATATAAGCGATAAAGCATGTAGCACAAAGCAAAGAAAGCAATTTCAAGATGTAAGATGAAGTATTGAAAACTTGGTGTTCAAATAAGCATAGGCGGAAACATAAACCAAGAAATTAACATAACCACAAGGTATACAATTTTAAAGAATAGGCATGTTCATCATCACAACTCAAAGGAATGGTTAATGAACTGAGTAAGGAGAAATGAAGTGAGTAGGCTAAACAAGTTAGTGAGTAAGAGGTTAGTGTTATGATGAAAGAAAGCTTGCCAACAAAAATACACAAAATGCATACAATGTGATGGTCACTAAAGTCAACAACCCATATTCATTAAGCAATGAAATCATCGTACCTCTGAAAAAATGGTTAAAGAAGGTTAAATGGGAGTAGAAGTTAAATGTGGATTAGAGGCATGATGACATTTAGGTTCAAAGAAAATAGGAGTCGTGGCTCGTGTTCACAATGTCCAAGGCCAATCCCGGAAGTCAAAAGTAACGAGAATTAGCCCAAAAGTACAATAAAGACCAAAATGAAATGAATTTTCTTGAAAATTGGGCAGCATCTTGGCTTAAAATTGGACGTTCCCGGATGGCAACATAGCACAACTTAGCATGATTACAATATCAACTAATCACAGCAGCAATAAGATAACATCCAAGCAACACAGATTGCATACAGGCAACTCAAAATTGGCACTTATCAGACAAGTCAACAAACAGAAAATAAACACAAACGGAGCACTTATCAGGCCTAGAATCCTCTATCCAGTCCTAGCTACCTAACCGCAATTATTTCTAACTAATCCTAACATGCAACATTTGAATTCAAACTAACTAACAGAAAATTACAGAAGCTAACAAAATTGAACAATGAAAAACAAACAGCATTGAGCAGGAACCAGGGAGCGGGGAAAAACTGAGAATGGAAAGGGGAATTGGGGCTTGGAACAGGGGCAGCAGAATCAGAAGTTCGCGCCGCCGTGGATGGTGGCGGTGAAGAGGGCGGCGTGCGGGTTGTGCGAGAGAGCAGAGGGCAGAGTGAGTGGATGAGAGAGAGAGAGGGCGAGTGGGGTTGATGGTGAGAGAAGGAGGTTGGCCGCGCGGTGGTGGCGACGGCGCTGCTGCAGCGGCGGCTGAGGGTGAGAAGAAGAAGATGGAAATGGTGAGGGAGAAGAGAGTGCGCGACTGCGCAACGCTCTTCGCATGTTAGGGTTATCCCTTTTTTGAATCGGCGCGAGCGCGCACCTTGCGCGTCCGCGTACATTGATGAAAACTGGGGACCCACGCGTGAGCGTGCAGTGCGCTCAAGCGTGGATGGGCAAACTATGCAAGGGCGCGTGCGCGTACAGCGCGCGCACGCGTACACGAGGTTGGGCCTGAGGCTTGGAGTGGGCTTGACGCACGCCCAACTCTCGGGGCAAAGGCCTAGAGTGGCGGCATCATGTAAGGGACGTGCGCGCGGCAAGCGCGCGTCCGCGTACGTTGGTAATTTGCTATAAGGCGCGCTAGCGCGATGCGTGCGCTCGCGTCTGTTCCTCCTTGGGCATATGGGCGCGCACGCAGCGAATGCGCGTCCGCGCAGATCGAGTTGGGCTAGGGGCTTAAAGTTGGCCCAGATCCGGCTCAACTTTCTGGGGCTTGGCTCAAAAGTTGCAGCAGCAGATCGACGCGGACGCGGCAAGTGCGCGTCCGCGTGCACTTCCTTGTTCTCATGATCGACGCGCACGCACGTAGTGCGCGTCAGCGTGGATCATTTTGGGCTCAGGGCATAGTGTTTGCCCAAGAGAGGCCCAACTCTCTGAAATGTGGGTGATGATGCATCCGCACAGGGACGCGTGCGCGTACATTGTGCGCGCGCGTCCACCCCCCCTTTTTTTTAAGAGAAATTATGCTCAAGTACTCCCCATACTATTCACAACTCTTTATGCATCTACTACAAAACACAAAAGTGCAATTCACAAAAATACAATATGATATTATTCATCTACTACTAAACACAACATACATGTGACTAAGCTAACAATTAAGTTGTACAAGCAAATTTATATGAAACATCTACCTACAATGTTAACTCAAATCATTTATTAAGCAAATTTGAAAGAGAGTGGAAAGGGTTTACCATGGTGGCGTGTCTCCCACCTAGCACTTTTAGTTTAAGTCCTTAAGTTGGACATTTTGAGGCGCTTATTGTCATGGTGGCTTATGTTTGTACTCATCCTTGAATCTCCAAGGATCTTTGCTTCTCAATTGGTTGACAGAATTTCCAACCATTTTCATCGAGCTTGGGCAAAGTTCTACCCAAGATATGAGTTCCCATAGTTGGTCTTCACATAGCGAACCGGGATCCCATATCTTATCTTCACACCCATCCGTTAGTTGAGTTTCATGATTTTTTTGTACGGGTGGTTGACATAAGAGTGATTGACACATAGAATTCTCTTTATTCCACCCATGCTTCCTTCTAGACCCATATACGGTGATTTCCGTCCCATCCTCATTCCTACACCTTAGAGTTTTGGCCTTTATGACTTTTATACCGAATTTCCAACCACTACACAACTCTCGCCTATTCTTAACTCCACAAAGAGCTCTAAGTTGTCCATCATTTTCAATTAAACCATATTCAAGTGAAAAAGTGAAGTTTAGGGATGAGAGTTTTACCCACTTGAATGTTGTATTGGATGGTGACTTGGGAAGGGAGACCTCCCCACACTTAGACAATGCAAGGTCTACTTCTTTAGGCTATTCTTTGGTTGTTTTCACCTCTTTACAAACTTCTTCAGTTTCAACCTTATCCCCTTTTCCACTTGGCTTGGTGTTGTCTTCAAGAACTTCATCTTGGCCAATGGGAGGTGATTCAATTTGGGATACGAATTCATTGATGAATGAATCCATCGCTTGATCAACCTCTTCATAGTCTTCAATCTCAATATACACCATGCCATTTTCGTCTTCCTTGGGAGGTTGTGCACGCTCTTTTATAATTTTAACTTCATGTCCAATGGGAGAGGATTCCATTGTAGAGAGAAATTCATCCATGATTGAATCCATTTCTTGATAAGCTTCTTCCAAATCTCCAACGATGGTATGCCTTGGAGGTTGCGCACCCTCCTCAACATCAATATCAAGCTTCTTGGAAGAGTTCTCCATGATGCTACATTCCCATGGACTTTCAACATCTCCCAAATCTTCAACCACTTCTTCCTTTTCTTCAATGATCATAGGTTCCTCCAATTGTTCCAACGCAAAACTTGGTTTCTCCTTCTTTACCGGATTGTCCAATTTCTCCTTCATACTTTGCTCTTCTTTTGAGTTTTCACATGTCGTCATGGAAGTACATTGAGTATTCAAACATTGGTGGGCTAAAGTGTGCACCACCTTGGTCAAATTGGTCACAAACTCAAGTGTATCCCGCTTCATGGCTTCTTGTCCTTGGAGTAACAAAGTGAGAGGATCGTCTATTGGGGTTCGGGGTGAGTAAGAAGGTTTATTATTTTGGGAGGAGGGTTTATGATATGAAGGTGGTTCTTCTTGGTGAGATTGTGGAGGTGGCGTGCATCGAGGTGGTTCGTGGTGGTAGTAATCTTGGAATTGTGGTTCCATGTATGGCTCATGTGGTTCAAAAGTTGGATGGTGTGGTGAATATGGATTGGGTTCATATGGAAGTGTTTGGTGAAAATAGGCTTGTGAGTGTGATTGAGATTGATGTTGAGGGTATGTCTCATAGGCGTATGGTGGTGGTGCTTGAAAGTTACAAGGAGATTCACCATAGCCATTTGATTGGTGTGCATCATAGAATGGCTCTTCTTCATAGTGCATTGGTGGAGGTTGTTGCCAAGAGGATTGATCATAAGCATATGGCTCCTCCCACCTTTGATTGTCCCATCCGTGATACACATCTTCATTGAAGTTCTCATCACCTACAACATAGTTGTAATCACACTCATAGCCAAAGTGAGAATTCATGGTGGAAAGAGAAAATAAAATTCTACAACTAGTAAATAAAGCAAAAATCAAGATATTCGCACTATTCACATATGTACAATAACCAATAACATAACACCATTGCAAATCCCCGGCAACGGCGCCATTTTGATGATTAGATTTTTGACGGTTTAGAATTTCACTAATGAAATCTCGTTGTAAAGTATAGTTTCTAAACCAACAATAACCTTTTCATACAAAAGATTGTTTGTCACAAGTAATAAACCCCTAAATTTATAAACCGAAGTATTCAAACCTCGGGTCGTTCTCCCTAGGGATTACAATAAAGTGTCTTGTTATTGGTTATGAGTTATTTTGGGGTTTTGGATAAGAAGCATGAAAAGTAAATGACAATGAAAATAAACCAACAACTATAAAGGATCTTGGCAAGGTATAAAGATTAGAAGTCCTATCCTAGTTATCCTTCTCAATTGTGATGAGAATTGTTCATTGCTACCACTTAGTTAACCTCTAACCATGGGAGAAGTCAAGTGGGTGAATCAATTTGATTCCTCAAGTTCTAATCAACTCCTAGAGGAATGACTAGCTTTAGAGACATTCAAATCAATTAGCAAATTCTAATTATCAATCAACAAAGGGATTAGATAACTCAAAAGTCACTAATTACTCTACCTAGGCCAAGAGGAACAAAATCTACACTAGAACCCAACCAAGCATTTCATCAAACACTTGGAAGGCATAAAAGGAAAGCATAGTAAATCAACAACAAGAATGATATCTAGCAACAATTAGTGCAAAGAATTAACAACAACAATCAAGGAAATCACAATTATCATGAATTACCTCAAATTGCATTATTGAAGGAAAACAAAGGAACAACAATCTATCCAAAAACAAAATGAAAGATTACAATTATTAAAGTGCATAACTAGAAAGAGGAAGAGGAGAAGATTAAGACTTGATGAAGGAAAAGTGAATTGAGGCAAGAATTAAACCTAGATCTAAGAAGAGAGATTAATCTAACCCTAATCCTAATTCTAGAGAGAAGTGAGAGCTTCTCTCTCTAAACTAACTCTAAACTAATCCTAAGTATACTATATGCTAGAGTTCATGCCTTCCCCTCAATCGTTGATCCTTTTATTCCTTTCTCTTAGCAATTGGCGCCAAAATGGGTTCAGAAACCCTCTCAAATCGCCAGGCACGTGTTGCATTAATGAAGTCATGTGCGGTCATCAATGCGTGCGCGCACGGTACGCGTGCGCATCCCTGGCCGATTCTGCAATGTGCGCGCGAGCGCCTTGTGCGCGTGCGCGTGCTTGGTCGAGATCAATTCTTTGGTTTTTGTGCTTCTCTCCACTTGCATGCTTTCTTCCTTGCTCCTTTGATCCATGGCTAGCCTATTTCACTTGAGATTACTAGAAAACACATCAAGGCATCTTATGGAATCAAGGATGAATTAAAATTATCAAAATAAGGCTTAAAAAGCATGTTTTTACACTTAAGCACAAATACGGGAGAGATTACAAAACCATGCCAATTCATAGGTTAAATGCGAGAAAAGGTTATCAAAATACTCTAAATTCAATACAAGATAAACCCTAAAAATGGGGTTTATCACACCCCAACCTCCATTGGATACCAACACTCTTAGAGTTATGCACCAAAGGCAGACATCCATGGAGAAAGAAGTTACCGATCTATACTCGGCTATACAAGCTCTCGTCGCCCAAATTGGACCACCGAATACCCTCAACACTTAACCCTCAAGCTCTAGTGCACTTCCTTTTTAACCACATAATGATCTTTCCATCCCATCACCACCCTCCATGGAAGAGCACCCACATCCATCAATTCAAGAGGAAGATGATCCCAATTATGCTATTGACATGGAACAAGAGAGAAGGGATCGTCTTCGCAAATTCATACTTCATAAGAAGTTAGAGGAGGCCCTAAAGGTGGAGGTAGTGGAGACCCTTGAAGGTGAAGAAGTGGTTGAAGAACTAGTGACGGAAGACATCAAGGAGGAGTCTGATTTTGTATTAGAGCAAGTGGAGAAAGTTGAAACTATAGAAGAAGAGGAAGTGGTTGAAGACATAGGAGATGTGGAACCTTCATGGGAAATTCAAATCATAGAACCTCGTTCCAAGACGTTTGAATTTGATGTTGAAGAGGGTGTATAATGAGCCGATAATTTATACACTTTTTGGCATTGTTTTTAGGTAGTTTTTAGTATGATTTAGTTCGTTTTTAGTATATAATTATTAGTTTTTATGCAAAAATCATATTTCTGGAATTTACTATGAGTTTGTATGTTTTTCTGTGATTTTAGGTATTTTCTGGCTGAAATTGAGGGACCTGAGCAAAAATCTGATTCAGAGGCTGAAAAAGAACTGCAGATGCTGTTGGATTCTGACCTCACTGCACTCGAAATGAATTTTCTGGAGCTACAAAAGCCCAATTGGCGCGATCTCTATTGCGTTGGAAAGTAGACATTTTGGGCTTTCCAGCAATATATAATAGTTTATACTTTGCTTGAGATTTGATGGCCCAAACTGGCATTCCAAGTCAGCATAAAAATTCTGGCGTAAAACGCCCAAACTGGCACCAGAATTGGAGTTAAATGCCCAAATTGGCACCAAAGTTGGTGTTTAACTCCAAGAAAAGCCTATGCATGTGAAAGCTTCAATGCTCAGCCCAAGCACACACCAAGTGGGCCCCGGAAGTAGATTTCTGCATCATTTACTTATTTCTGTAAACCCTAGGTTACTAGTTCTCTATAAATAGGACCTTTTACTATTGTATTTTCATCTTCTGATCATCTATGATCTTGGGATCAGGTCTTTGAACCCTTTTTCGATTGTTTCATGTTATTTGGGAGGCATGGCTGACCTTATGTATTTTCAACGGTGGAGTTTCTATATATCATAGATTAAGGTGTGGAGCTCTGCTGTTCCTCATGAATTAATGCAAAGTGCTATTGTTCTTCTATTCAATTCACGCTTATTCTTGTTCTAAGATATTCACTCGTACTTCAACCTGATGGATGTGATGATCCGTGACACTCATCATCATCCTCCCTTATGAATGCGTGCTTGACAACCACTTCCGTTCTATCTGCGAGAGCTTGAGTGTGTATCTCTTGGCCTCCTGGTTCACGACGCATGGTTGCCTCTCCTAACAACAGAGCCTTCCATTCCGTGCGATCAGAGTCTTCGTGGTATAAGCTAGAATCAATTGGCAGCATTCTTGAGATCCAAAAAGTCTAAACCTTGTCTGTGGTATTCTGAGTAGGATATGGGATGGGATGACTGTGACGCGCTTCAAACTCGCGACTGTGGGGCTCAGTGACAGTGCGCAAAAGGATCAATGGATCTTATTCCGACACGATCGAGAACTGACAGCTGATTAGCCATGCGAGAAACCGTAGAAGACCATTTTCACTGAGAGGACGGACGGTAGCCATTAACAACGGTGATCCCCCAACATACAGCTTGCCATGGAAGGGAGTACGCATGACTGGATGAAGGCACTAGGAAATCAGAGATTCAGGAGGAACAAAGCATCTCCATACGCTTATCTGAAATTCACACCAATGAATTACATAAGTATTTCTATCTTATTTTATGTCTTATTTATCCTTTAATTATCAAAACTCCATAACCATTTGAATCTGCCTGACTGAGATTTACAAGATGACCATAGCTTGCTTCAAGCCGACAATCTCCGTGGGATCGACCCTTACTCACGTAAGGTATTACTTGGATGACCCAGTGCACTTGCTGGTCAACTGCGTGGAGTTGTGAAAAAAGTGTGAACTCACAATTTTGTCTACCAAATTTTTGGCGCCGTTGCCGGGGATTGTTCGAGTTTGAACAACTCATGGTTCATCTTGTTGCTTAGATTAGGTATTTTTCTTTTTATTTTGTTCTTCAGAATTTTTAAGAATGAATTCTAGAGTTTCAGATGATACTTTTATCATCACAGGAGCCAGTTGATTCCCATCAATTTAGCTGTTGTATGTAATGTCCTGCTGAAGCTTGGTTAGCCATGTCTAATCTTTTTTTAGACTGATGCTTTTGACTAACATTGCATGATTCCTGAAATTCTTATTAAAAATTTTGAGTTTCTTATTTTCTTTTTCAAAATAATTTTCAAAAAAAATACAAAAAAAATTTATAAAATCATAAAAATAAAAAATATTTTGTGTTTCTTGTTTGAGTCTAGTGTCAATTTTTAAGTTTGGTGTCAATTGCATGTTTTTATTTTTTGCAAATTTTCGAAAACTCATGCATGGTGTTCCTCATGATGTTCAAGTTGTTCTTGATGATTTTCTTTGTCTGATCTTTAAATTCTCTTGTTCTGTGTCTTTTGTTGTTTCTCATGAGCATTCTCAATTTGTTAGTGTCTCTAGTATGAAAATTTCTAAGTTTGGTGTCTTGCATGTCTTTCTTTTCTTAAAAATTTTCAAAAAATATGTTCTTGATGTTCATATTGTCATTCAAAGTGTTCTTGCATGCATTGTTTATTTGATCATAGTTTTTCATGATTAGTTTCATTTTGTTGTTTTTATCTCTCATTATTAAAAATTCAAAAAATTTCAAAATTATGTCTTTTCAAGTCAATAATGCAGATAATCGAAGATTCAGAACATACAGCAGAGGAATCATAGAGAAAAAAGCTGGGCGCTCAAAACGCCCAGTGAAGAAAGAATTCTGGCATTTAAACGCTAGTCAGGGTATCTGACTGGGCGTTTAACGCCCAAAGAGGTAGTCAAGTGAGCGTTAAACGCCAGAATGGATAGGATAGCACCAAGGAGGTAGTTTTGTTTTCAATTCAAATCTTTTTCAATTTTTCAGGTTTTAAAACTAATTTTTCAAAATCTTATCTTTTTCATATCCTCTCTTATCAATCATATCTTTTTCAAAATCAAATCTTTCTCTTTTTTCTTTTAATATTTTCAAAAATCCTTGCTAACAATTAATGTTGTGATTCAAAAATTTCAAGTTTGTTACTTTCTTGTTAAGAAAGGTTCAATATTTGAATTTTAGAATCATATCTTTTAATTTCTTGTTAGTCAAGTCATCAATTTAAAAAAAATCATCATATCTTGTCAATCATATCTTTTTTAAATCATATCTTTTTAAAATCAAATCTTTTTTTCAATCATATCTCTTTTAATTTGATTTCAAATTTTTTTCTAACTTCTTATCTTTTTAAATTTATTTTCAAATCCTTTTCAACTAATCACTATTTCTTATCTTTTTCAAAACCACCTAATCACTTTTTCTCTCCCAATTTTCGAAAATCACCAACCGCTTTTTCAAAAAATTTTTTAATTTTCAAAAACTCTCTTTCATCACTTTCTATTTAATCACCAACACTTATCCTCCTTTGATAATTCGGACCCCCCCTCTCTCTATAAGTTCGAATTCTCTACCTTATCCTTCTATTCTTCTTTTCCTCTGACACATCAAGGAATCTCTATACTGTGACATTGAGAATTCCATACTTCTTTGTTTTTTTCTCTTTCATATGAGTAGGAACAAAGATAAAGGCATTCTTGTTGAAGCTGATCCTGAACCTGAAAGGACTCTGAAGAGGAAATTAAGAGAAGCTAAAGCACAACTCTCTGGAGAGGACCTGACAGAAATTTTCAAAAAAGAAGAAGACACGGCAGCCGAAAATAACAACAATGCCAACAATGCAAGGAAGGTGCTTGGTGACTTTACTGAACCTACTCCCGACTTCTATGGGAGAAGCATCTCTATTCCTACCATTGAAGCAAACAATTTTGAGCTTAAGCCTCAATTAGTTTCTCTGATGCAACAGAATTACAAGTTTCATGGACTTCCATTAGAAGATCCTCATCAGTTCTTGGCTGAATTTTTGCAAATCTGTTACATTGTTAAGACCAATGGAGTTGATCCCGAGGTCTATAGATTCATGCTTTTCCCTTTCGCTATAAGAGACAGAGCTAGTATATGGTTGAACTCACAACCTAGAGACAGCCTGAACTCTTGAGAAAAGCTGGTCAATGCCTTCTTAGCTAAATTATTTCCACCTCAAAAGATGAGTAAGCTTAGAGTGGAAGTTTAAACCTTCAAACAAAAGGAAGGTGAATCCCTCTATGAAGCTTGGAAAAGATACAAGCAATTGATTAGAAGGTGTCCTTCTGACATGCTTTCAGAATGGAGCATCATAGGTATCTTCTATGATTGTCTGTCTGAGTTATCCAAGATGTCATTGGACCATTTTGCAGGCTGATCTATTCATCTAAAGAAAATACTTGCAGCAGCCCAGGAACTCATTGAAATGGTTGCAAATAACCAGTTCATGTACACTTTTAAAAGAAATCCTGTGAACAATGGAACAACTCAAAAGAAAGGAGTTCTTGAGATTGATACTATGAATGCCATATTGGCTCAGAATAAAATATTGACTCAGCAAGTCAATATGATTTCTCAGAATCTGACTGGATTGCAAGCTGCATCTGGCAGTGCTAAAGAAGCCTCCTCTGAAGGAGAAGCTTACGACCTTGAGAATCCTGCAATGGAAGAGGTGAATTACTTGGGAGAATTCTATGGAAACACCTACAATTCTTCATGGAGAAATCACCCAAATTTCTCATGGAAGGATCAACAGAAGCCTCAACAAGGCTTCAATAACAATAATGGTGGAAGAAATAGGTTTAGCAATAGCAAGCCTTTTCCATCATCTTCTTAGCAACAGACAGAGAATTCTGAGCAGAGTCGTTCTGGCTTAGCAACCATAATCTCTGATCCATCTAAGACCACACTAAGTTTCATGAATAAAACAAGATCCTCCATTATAAATTTGGAGGCACAAGTGGGTCAGCTGAGTAAAAAGGTTACTAAAACTCCTCCTAGTGCTCTCCCAAGCAATACAGAAGAAAATCCCAAGAGAGAGCGCAAGGCCATAACCATGACCAACATGGCCAAACCTGGAGAGAGTGAGGATGACGTGATTTCCAGTGAGAAAAACCTCATAGGATGTCCTCTGGACAAAAAGGGGTTCCCTATTGAGGAACTAAGAGAATCTGAGGCTCATACAGAGACCATAGAGATTTCATTGAACCTACTTCTATCATTCATGAGCTCTGATAAGTATTCTTCCTCTGAAGAGGATAAATATATTACTAAAGAGCAAGTTGCTAAATACCTTGGAGCAATCATGAAGCTGAATGCCAAGTTATTTGGTAATGAGCCTTGGGAGAATGAACCTCCATTGCTCATTAATGAACTAAACGCCTTGGCTCAGGTGAAGATACCTCAAAAGAAACCGGACCCCGGAAGGTTCTTAATACCTTGCACCATAGGCACCATGACATTTGAGAAGGCTCTGTGTGACCTGGGGTCAGGCATAAACTTCATGTCACTCTCTGTAATGGAGAAACTGGGAATCTTTGAGGTACAAGCTACAAGAATCTCACTAGAGATGGCAGACAAATCAAAGAAACAGGCTTATGGACTTGTAGAGGATGTCTTAGTAAAGGTTGAAGGCATTTACATCCCTACTGACTTCATAATCCTAGACACTGGAAAGGATGAGGATGAATCCATCATCCTTGGCAGACCCTTCCTAGCCACAGCAAAAGCTGTGATTGATGTTGATAGAGGAGAGTTGGTCCTTCAAGTGAATGAGGACTACCTTGTGTTTAAGGCTCAAGGATCTCCTTCTGTACACATGGAAAAGAAGCATGAAAAGCTTCTCTCAATACAGAGTCAAACAGAGCCCCCACATTCAAACTCTAAGTTTGGTGTTGGGAGGCTCCAACCATGCTCTGAGTATATGTGAAGCTCCATGAGAGCTCACTATCAAGCTATTGATATTAAAGAAGCGCTTATTGGGAGGCAACCCAATTTTTATTTATCTATGTTAAATTTCCATTGTTACTTTATGTTTTCTTTAGGTTGATGATCATGTGGAGTCACAAAAACAACTGCAAAAATCAAAGCAAATTCAAAAACAACATTAAAAATAGCACATCTTGGAGGAGGAACTTACTGGCGTTTAAATGCCAGTAAGGGTAGCAGAATGGGCGTTAAACACCCAGTCTGGCACCATTCTGGGCGTTTAACGCCAGAAAAGGGCACTAGACTGGCGTTTAATGCCAAAAAAGGGCACTAGACTGGCGTTTAACGCCAGAAAAGGGCACCAAGTTGGCGTTCAACGCCAGAAAGGGAAGAAAAGCTAGCGTTTAACGCTAGGAATAGGCAGCAACCTGGCGTTTAACACCAAGATTAGCACTCAGAGGGCGTTTACACGCCAGAATGGTGCAGGGATGAGAAATCTTTGACACCTCAGGATCTGTAGACCCCACAAAATTCCCACCTACCTCAACTCACTCTCTCTCTTCTTCACACATTCCAATAACACCCTTCCCCAAATACCCCTCACCAATCACCTCTATCTACTCTTCCCCAAACACCCCACCTACCCCACCATTCAAAATTCAAAACCTTTCCCTCCCAAACCCAACCCTCACACACGGACACCCCTCTCTTCCACTCCTATATAAACCCCTCATCACTCCTTCATTTTCATACCTCATATACACTTTTCCCATCCTTGGCCGAACCTTTCTTCACCCTCCATGTCCTCCATTTCTTCTTCTTCTTCTTCTCCATCCCTTCTTTCTTCTTTTGCTCGAGGAGGAGCAAACCTTTTAAGTTTGGTATGGTAAAAGCATTGCTTTTTGTTTTTCCATAACCATTTATGGCACCTAAGGCCGGAAAAACCTCTAGAAAGAGGAAAGGGAAGGCAAAAGCTTCCACCTCTGAGTCATAGGAGATGGAGAGATTCATCTCAAAGGTCCATCAAGACCACTTCTATGAAGTTGTAGCCAAGAAGAAGGTGATCCTAAGGTCCCTTTCATGCTCAAGAAGAATGAGTATCCGGAGATCCGACATGAGATTCAAAGAAGAGGTTGGGAAGTTCTTACCAACCCCATCAACAAGTCAGAATCTTAATGGTTCATGAGTTCCATGCTAATACATGTATCACTAAGAACTATGATCAAAGTGTGAACCCGAACCCAAAGAATTGGCTTACAATGGTTCGGGGGAAATACTTAGATTTTAGTCCAAAAAATGTAAGGTTGGCATTCAACTTGCCAATGATGCAAGGAGATGCACGTCCCTACACTAGAAGGGTCAACTTTGATCAAAGGTTGGACCAAGTCCTCATGAACATATGTATAGAAGGAGCTCAATAGAAGAGAGACTCCAAAGGCAAGCCGGTTCAACTAAGAAGGCTTGACCTCAAACCCATGGCTAGAGGATGGTTAGAGTTCATCCAACGCTCTATTATTCCTACTAGCAACCGGTTTGAAGTAACTGTGGATCAGGCTATCATGATCCATAGCATCATGATTGGAGAGGAAGTGGAAGTTCATGAGATCATACCTCTAGAACTATACAAGGTTGCTGACAAACCTTCCACTTAAGCAAGGTTAGCCTTCCCTCATCTCATCTGTCACCTATGCAATTTAGCTGGAATTGTCATAGAGGAAGACATTCTCATTAAAAAGGACAAGCCCATCACTAAAAAGAGGATGGAGCAAACAAGAGAGCCCACTCATGGACCTCAACAAGAGCATAAGGAAGTCCCTCATTAAGAAATCTCTGAGATGCCTCAAGGGATGCATTTTCCTCTACACAACTATTGAGAGCAACTCAACACCTCTTTGGGAGATCTGAGTTCCAATATGGAGCAACTAAGGATGGAGCACCAAGAGCACTTCATTATTCTCCATGAAATTAGAGAGGATCAAATAGCCATGAGGGAAGAGCAACAAAGGCAAAGGAGAGACATGGAGGAGCTCAAGCGTTCCATTGAACCTTCAAGAGGAAGAACCAGCCGCCATCACTAAGGTGGACCCGTTCTTTGATTTTCTTGTTCTTATCTTTCTATTTTTCGATTTTTATGCTTTATGTGTGTCTATGTTTGTGTCTTTGTTACATGATCATTAGTGTCTAGTGTTTATGTCTTAAAGCTATGAATAATTCCATGAATCCTTCACCTTTCTTAAATGAAAAATGTTCCTAATTACAAAAGAACAAGAAGTACATGAATTTCAAATTTTATCTTGAAATTAGTCTAATTATTTTGATGTGGTGGCAATACTTTTTATCTTTCTGAATGAATTCTTGAACAGTGCATATTTTTTATAGTGAAGTTTATGAATGTTAAAATTGTTGGCTCTTGAAAGAATGATGAACAAAGAGAAATGTTATTGATAATCTGAAAAATCATGAAATTGATTCTTGAAGCAAAAAAAAGCAGTGAAAAAGAAAAAGTGGCGAAAAAAAGAGAAGAAAGAAAAAGCAAGCAGAAAAAGCCAATAGCCCTATAAACTAAAAGGCAAGGGTAAAGAGGATCCAAGGCTTTGAGCATTAATGGATAGGAGGGCCTAAAGGAATAAAATCCTAGCTTAAGCAGCTGAATCAAGCTGTCCTTAACCATGTGCTTGTGGCATGCAGGTCCAAGTGAAAAGCTTGAGACTAAGTGGTTAAAGTCGTAATCCAAAGCAGAAAGAGTGTGCTTAAGAACTCTGGACACCTCTAACTGGGGACTTTAGCAAAGCTGAGTCAGAATCTGAAAAGGTTCACCCTGTTATATGTCTGTGGTATTTATGTATCCGGTGGTAATACTGGAAAACAAGATACTTAGGGTCACGGCCAAGACTCATAAAGTAGCTGTGTTCAAGAATCAACATACTGAACTAAGAGAATCAATAACACTATCTAAATTCTGAGTTCCTATTGATGAGTTTGGAAAAATATAAATTAAATTGATGATGATCAAACATTATTAACAGCAAAATTATTAATCTAATTTTGATCTATATATGTTAATTAAATTAATTTTGCTGTGCAGGATTTATTTGGGCCGAAAAATAATTCTGGTACAAGCCCAATTATATTTAGCTTTGGTTTGATAGATGAGTATGGATAAATTGATTATTATGTCACTTGGGCCAAACTAATCCATTGTTATCACAAGCCCAAGTTGAACATGCTTTGCTATATGCCCTCATGCATAAGCCGAAAAACAACTCATCAGGAAAGCAAATGTTATCAATTGCCATATGAATGATGGATGAAACAAATGGGCCAGTTTTTATTAAACTTCAACATTAAGCCCATATCAAACCAAAGATCCAATGCTTGGTCCGAAACATAATGAAAGAAAGCAAATTGGCTCCATGCTTTCCAACGGATTTCATTTCTCATTGAGGAATGGATTTCAAAATTTAATCTGCAAGCATTGGAAACATAAATGAGAGAGAGAGTATGAGTGACATGATTGATTTGATCAATGTAACACGCTACTCAAGCAAAGGAAGTAAAAGCAATCCATTTAATTTGTTTCATTTCAATTAATTGCTTTTATTCTTCATTCTCTCTCATCTTTTCTTTTTCCTCTTCGGTCAATGTCCAGGAAACAATGGAAGCTATGTTCAGCTACCAAAAGAAAGAAGGAGCTGTATACATCAAGACCATCAAGCTAATGATGGCAAGAAAACATAACAAAATAAAAGTATGCTGTGGCTGAGATTATCACCAAAAGTGGTAAGATTTGGTGAGGTAATCTCGGATCCTTCATACTCAAAAAGAAAGAAGGAGATTCGGCCAGCAAGAAGGAGATTCTTAGAGGCATGACTTGTCTCTGATTCTGCTCAACCACCACAGGAAGTAGCTAGAGTGGCGAAGTGATGGAAGAGGCAGAGATTGGAGCAGATGAAGTCATCATCATCATGAAGCATCAAGGGCCAGAAATCCATCTTGGAGAGCAAGCCAAGGATGGAGCGCTCGGATTGATGAAGAGTGATGACCAAGGAAGAACTAGAGGTATTTGCATGTTGGGTTTCGCATGAGTTACCTCTTCTCTCTCTGTGGCCGAACCGGTTCTGTTTTGAAGGAGAAGAAGTTAAGCTTGGTTTTTTTGTTTCAACTGTGAAGGCTTCACTTCTCTATAAAAGGGGTGAACAGTCACGGTTTGAAAAGAAGAAAAAAAGAAGGAAGAAAGTGAGAGTGCAACGCACAGAAGTCTCATAGCTACCTAAGCTTACAAATTATCTTCTCCTTCAATGTATTCTGTTTTGTATATTTCTGTTTAATTTTGTCATGTCTTGAGTCTCATGAAAAAGGCAAACAGTGAAGTTTGTATGAAAAAGTCATAGAGCGGAAAAAGGCAGAGAGTGCAAAATTAAAAGAAAAAGCCATAGATGTCCTTAGAGTTTCTTTGTTCATCTATGTTGTGTTTCATGATTCTGTGGGAATCCCCTTGTAAGTTGGGTTAGCGCTTTACAGTTTGTAATCTGGATGATTATAGTGAAATTCCATCGTTGTTGTGATGGAGACTAGATGTAGGCTGCATTGCACTTAGCAGCTGAACCAGGATATATCTGGGTGTAATCTTCTCTCTCTACTTCTTCATTTCTGTTTCTGCTGCACATGAGCTAAAATCGAAAATGTCTCGTGCCAAGTGACGAGACAAAAGTAAAAAGTCCCGTGGCCAGGGACGAGACAAAAACAGAAAAGTCTCCTCAAAGACCAGAAAGTGTAATCAAGAAAAAGGGGGCTAAGATTCAACCCCCCCTTCTCTTAGCCACTGAAACCATCACCTATAGATGCCAATCATTCTGAATTTCAAAGGATAAAGTGAGATGCCAAAACTGTTCAGAAGCAAAAAGCTACTAGCCCCGCTCATCTAATTGGGACTAAATTTCATTGATATTGTGAGATTCATTGTATATTCTCTTCTTTTTATCCTATTTTGTTTTTAGTTGCTTGGGGACAAGCAACAATTTAAGTTTGGTATTGTGATGAGCTGATAATTTATTCGCTTTTTGGCATTGTTTTTAGGTAGTTTTTAGTATGATTTAGTTAGTTTTTAGTATATAATTATTAGTTTTTATGAAAAAATCACATTTATGGACTTTACTATGAGTTTGTCTATTTTTCTGTGATTTCAGGTATTTTCTGGCTGAAATTGAGGGACCTGAGCAAAAATCTGATTCAGAGACTGAAAAAGGACTGCAGATGCTGATGGATTCTGACCTCCCTGCACTCGAAATGGATATTCTGGTGCTACAAAAACCCAATTGGCGTGCTCTCAATTGCGTTTGAAAGTAGACATCTTGGGCTTTCCAGCAATATATAATAGTTCATACTTTGCCCGAGATTTGATGGCCTAAACTGGCATTTCAAGTCAGCATAAAAATTCTGGCGTAAAACGCCCAAATTGGCACCAGAATTGGAGTTAAACGCCCAAACTGGCACCAAAGTTGGCGTTTAACTCCAAGAAAAGCCTATGCACGTGAAAGCTTTAATTCTCAGCCTAAGCACACACTAAGTGGGCCTCGAAAGTAGATTTCTGCATCATTTACTTATTTCTGTAAACCCTAGGTTACTAGTTCTCTATAAATAGGACCTTTTACCATTGTATTTTCATCTTCTGATCATCTATGATCTTGGGATCAGGTCTTTGAACCCTTTTTTGATTGTTTCATGTTATTTGGGAGGCATGGCCGACCTTATGTATTTTCAACGGTGGAGTTTCTACACATCATAGATTAAGGTGTGGAGCTCTGCTGTTCCTCATGAATTAATGCAAAGTACTATTGTTCTTCTATTCAATTCACGCTTATTCTTATTCTAAGATATTCACTCGTACTTCAACCTGATGGATGTGATGATCCATGACACTCATCAGAATCCTCCCTTATGAACGCGTGCCTGACAACCACTTCCGTTCTATCTGTTAGAGCTTGAGTGTGTATCTCTTGGCCTCCTGGTTCACGATGCATGATTGCCTCTCCTGACAACAGAGCCTTCCATTCCGTGCAATCAGAGTCTTCGTGGTATAAGCTAGAATCAATTGGCAGCATTCTTGAGATTCGAAATGTCTAAACATTGTCTGTGGTATTCCGAGTACGATCTGGGATGGGATGACTGTGACGCGCTTCAAAATCGTGACTATGGGGCACAGTGACAGTGCGCAAAAGGATCAATGGATCTTATTCCGACACGATCAAGAACCGACAACTGATTAGCCATGCGAGAAACCGTAGAGGACCATTTTCACTGAGAGGACAGACGGTAGCCATTGACAACGGTGATCCCCAACATACAGCTTGCCATGGAAGGGAGTACGCATGACTGGATGAAGGCAGTAGGAAAGTAGAGATTCAGGAGGAACAAAGCATCTCCATACGCTTATTTGAAATTCACACCAATGAATTACATAAGTATTTCTATCTTATTTTATGTCTTATTTATCCTTTAATTATCAAAACCCCATAACCATTTGAATCTGCCTGACTGAGATTTACAAGATGACCATAGCTTGCTTCAAGCCGACAATCTCCGTGAGATCGACCCTTACTCACGTAAGGTATTACTTGGACGACCCAGTGCACTTGCTGGTCAGCTGCGCGGAGTTGTGAGAAAAGTGTGAACTCACGATTTTGTGTACAAAGTTTTTGGCGCCGTTGTCGGGGATTGTTCGAGTTTGGACAACTCACGATTCATCTTGGTTCTTAGATTAGGTATTTTTCTTTTTATTTTGTTCTTCAGAATTTTTAAGAATGAATTCTAGAGTTTCATATGATGCTTTTATCATCACAGGAGTCAGTTGATTCCCATCAATTTGGCTGTTGTATGTAATGTCCTACTGAAGCTTGGTTAGCCATGTCTAATCTTATTTTTAGACTGATGCTTTTGACTAACATTGCATGATTCCTGGAGTTGTGGTAGGAGTTATCATGCAAGGCTCTCTCCTCTCTCTTAGTTTTTAGGATTTAGGATTTCTCTTAGGTTAGGTTTACTTCTTCATTCCAGATTCAATGTTCCTTTGCTTTGGTTTCTCTTCTATTTTTATTTATTCTATTACTTTGATTTATGAATTTTCATGTTAGATTTGATTTTATATTTAATATAATTTGAGGTATTTCAGATTTATGATTGCTTTCTTCTATTTATGATATAAATAATTTGGATTTTCCCCCCTTTGCTTTGGTTGAGTAATTGGTGACACTTGAGTTATCAAACTCAGCTGTTGATTGAAAATTAGAATTTGCTGATTGATTTAGATCCCTCTAAAGCTAGTCTTTCCATAGGAGTTGACTAGGACTTGAGGAATCAAATTGATTAGTCCACTTGACTTTCCTTTATTTAGTAAGGGTTAACTAAGTGGGAGCAATAAACAATTCTCATCACACCTGATAAGGATAACTAGGATAGAATTTCTAGTTCTTATACCTTGCAATGGTTTTCATAATAATTAATTTACTTTATTATTAATTTATTTCCTTGTTCCCTATTTCAAAAACCAAAAAATATACCTTTTTCCATAACCAATAATAAATTATACTTCCCTGCAATTTCTTGAGAGACGACCCGAGATTTCAATACTTCGGTTATAAATTTTATTGGGTTTGCTTTAGTGACAAACAAGTTTTTTTTTTGTACAAAAAGATTTTTGTTGGTTTAGAAACTATACTTACAACGTGATTATTTTTATGAAATCCTTTACTAGCAAAAGTTCGTTCGTCAGTGATGCTTTGGGTTGGTAGTTCCATCGTAAATGTCCATATCAGGACTTTTAAAGTTCCTTGAAACCTTTGTCCTCGTTATGTCCTCACTGAATGGATCTTCCCCTCCCAAAGGAGAGTCTTCTCAGTCACTACGGGAACTTCGACCTTTGAGAGCTGACTCTAATTTCAGGAGCTTTTCCTCAAGCTCCTTTCAACACTTGATCTCGCTCCTCAAATTCCTTTCTGCTTCTCGTTGTCGCTCCAGTTCTTGCTCCAGTGCTCCAGGCGCCCTTGGTGACCATGGAACAATCCCATGAAATCAGCTGCATGGAGATGTCCCTCCTTTCCTGATTTGCGCCCTTCAGAGGAGTTTCCCTTTGGGTCCTTTACCCCTGAGGTACCCTCTTTGTGCTGGTTAGTCACTCCCTGATGAGTGACTATCGCTCTATCATTATTATCAACGTCCTGATTCTTTTGCTCAGAATCGGACGCTGTGTTTCCATCTTCATGCAAGTCATCTGCCATCACTGGTTGATCTCTCGGTTTTCCGGCAACGCCGCCAATGTTACGTTGGGTAACCGGAGATTAGTGGACTGGACTTGTAAGGTTGGCCCAATCGTCTGAAGGAGGAGGTCTCTGACTTGGTTTGTGTCTAGGAGCTACCGTCCGACTCGTGCGTGTGAAGGAATGGGGGTGGTACCTGCAATGACACTCTGATGCCTAAGTCAGCAAGGGATTTTAATAGGTTTAGAGAGTATTGAAACTTAGAGATACCTGAGGGGTGTCAGTGTATTTATAGTGGTGAACCAATAAGCACCGTTGGAATAGTTCCACCTTTTGAGGAGGAGAACCGTCCCTTTATCTTAGGGAAGTTGAGATATGGCCCCTGGAAGTGGGTTGAGAGATTTTAGGGGTAGTTACTTATTTGAATAAGCCTTATCAGCCAGCTAACCTTCGATCCCGACTTCCTTAGAGGGGAATCTGTGTCGTATCCGACTTCTTCTTGGGAGGTCGGTTACAAACGAAGGCCAATCTATGGATTGGGCCTTTTTAACTTATTTGAACCTGGGTCCTAGTGTTGGGTTAAAGTATGAACAAATAGTAAATTAAAAGGTAAGGCTATCTGTATAAATGAACTAATGTAAAACAATAACTTCAATCATATAAATGCATATATACATAAAATATCAGATATCAAGAATTAAATAAGTTAAATATTATAATACAGAGAGAATAACACATAAGAATAAAATAGTGGTTGAAGATATATAACCACACATTAAAGACTCAAATCTTACTAAATTATGTATTCTAAAATTTTAGATCTAATTTATGTTTTATAATTTTTATTTAAATAAGTTTAATGAAAATTTTAACTCAAGTTAACAGGAGGTCCTAATTTTTTTCTTAGAAATTTATTATTCTAATCAAATAACCAAAGGAGTTAATTTTTTTTCAAACGGTGATTGGATAAAAGTAAAATTTTTAAAATTTTTCTTTTATTTCAACTTTTCTCAGTTCGACACATACATAAAGAAAAAAAAATTCAGATCCTATTCTCCACATTCATCCAATCATTAACTAAAAATAAAAAGTTATATTTAAAAGCTATATGAAATAAAAAAAAAGTGTACTAAAACTAGAATAAAATTTTAAATTATATACAAATTAAAACAAGACGCAAATAAATTAGAAGACAATTCAAAGTAACAAAATCTATATATATGCTTCAAATGATGTGATTTAATTTATTTTGTAAAATAAAGATATTTCTATGATTTTCTATCACAAGATTTTATTTTTATTTTAAAAAAATCCCAACTTTAGTGTCTTTAAATGTCTCAAAAAATATATTTTATTTTTTTATTATAATATATTAAAAAAAAAGTTAAATGACTGCGGCTTACACCGCGAGTCCGCCGACGTGGTTCATCGGAGTTAAAATTTCAAAGTCAAGGAAGTTGATCTCCTCAATTACCATTACCAGCTCCCAAATCTCATTTCCACGCCAACACGCTATTAAACCTCTCTTTTCTCTCTTCAACCCGCAACAACAAATATTTCCATTCCAAAAAATTCAAAACCCTAATTTCCCGCCAAAATGCCGTACCCTGTCATTGTCGACGACAATGACATAGACGACGCCGCTTTGTGGGCCGTAATCGATTCCGCCGCAGCATCCCACTCCTCATCGAAATCCAAAACCCTACCAACCATCACTTATCCCAATCAACGCCAATCCCCTTCTCCGGTATCCAAACCATCGCCGTCGCCGGTATCGTCGCTTCCGCCGGGAAAGTTCCACCGGATATCGCGGGATTCCGGCGAGGTTGTGCAGGAGTCGTGGGCTTACCGACCGCCGAGGAAGGTGGCGAGAATCGGTGCTCCTCCAGAGGCCAACGTGAGCGGCAGCCCTCTCGCTTTGGTCAGGACCGTGGAGAGGACACCGCCAGCGAAGGCCTATGCGTCGCCGGAGTCTTACCTGTCGCCGGGGATTGGAAAATTGACAGGGCAAGAGGTGAGCGGGAGCTGCGCGGAGTTGTCGCCACAGTGTTTTGGCGGCGGCGGAAGGAGGAGCGAGAAGGTAGATGAGGAGAAGGAGAATGGCATGTGGCATGGCTTGTCTGGAAGGTTTCCTTCGGTTTCTTTGTTCAAGGAGTACCAAAATGCAGCTATGGCGGTAATTATCTATTTCATTTGTCTCTATGATCGGTTCTAGGTTCAGCTTTTTACTTCTTTTTTTCTGTTTAAGCTGAATTTGAATAATGAGCGGTAGAATAAATGATATGGTTTTGTGACTTGATTTTGAAGTTGCTGTTTGATTTACGAGAGAGAATAGAAGGGATACTAAGGAGCATAGAATTTGCATGGAAAAGGAGGTTTTACGAGCATCATTGTTAGTAGAGTAATTTTTTTGATAGAGTGTTAGTATAGTTGTGTTGCATAATTGAACAAGAATTATATTTTCTTATTTATTACATGATCCAAAAATATGATTTATCATCTCAGATTATCTGTTTTTTGTAGGATTGAACACTTAACAATCTGTAAAATGCAAAAGTATAACTGGCAATTTGATCGTAATCTTTTCCATATAAGTTCACTGCTTAAGTGCCATTGTTCGACCAGTTTCTGTCGATTTAGCATTTTGTGCTTCATATCATGTTCTTGAACAAGATAACATAACTAACCACTTTCTATTCTTAACATCTGTCATGCTTCTTATAATTTTTTTCGACAAAAATAACACACATTAAACCACTGATTAGCCCTTGAATGGAAAGCTACTACAACGGACATTTTTGTAAGGACTGTAGTGTGTACAAATTATAAGTTGTTTTCTTCATGTTAGTCTCTTCAGGTATTTGCTTGTGAGGCTTACTTGCTTATTCTGTATCACATTAGAATATCCAACAGATAAGTTTCTCCAGTGCTTCTGTCCTTTACCTGTCATCAATATTGAAACTTAAAGCGTCTGATTCCTTTTTTCCCTGCTTTTTACACCTCTTTTTTTATCCTAATACTTGGACAAATTATTGCTGCATTGCATCTTTTTTTCATTTGACAATGCTAACTTCTGAGGAACATATTTTTCTTGAATATGATAACTTAACGGATTGCTTGTTCAGACTTGAGATAAATTCAACGCCTTTAATTTTTTGTATTTTTTAACCTTTATAAAATATAAAATACTACTTGGATTATGAGTAGATACTCCTGGTTTGGATTATTGTATGAGTCAGTTTGACATGTTTTTGCCCCTGGTTTTGCATATAACAACCCAATTATATTTCCACAGGACTTTATGCAAGTGTCAGAAGATATGAGTTCCTGTGGCGCAATTAGTTTCCTTTGATTAGGATGTACCTAATAAATAAATCCTTTGTTGTTCTGTCAATGTCAATGACAGATTTTGGAGAAAACTGATTACACTTTGATTTCAGGAAAGTCTTTCATTAAAAAAACAGGTAAACAAAGTTACTGTTGTCTTTCCTGGGAAAACGATACAGTAGTCGTAACATTGATGAGGTTTTTACAGGTTGGAGAAAGATATCTTGCTACTTTAATATTTCTTATGAAATCAGAGATAAGAACATTGAGTTTGATGAGAATCGCAATGTTCAGCGTGCTGAGTTTGTTGTTCGTGCATACATGCAGTATGTTCTTGTTTGGTAGTTTCAACTAATTTTCTTCCAAATGATTTCTATTTTTGCCTCAACTATTGCAATTGGCTTTGCTAATTTTTTTTTTTTTCCTTTTGCATTTCATCAGGGGTGGCAGATTCTCAGATGGCTGGGGCTCTTGTGAGCGATGTGAAAAGAGATTTCAGAAACCAAATCATGATATTCCAAGCACAGCTGAGACCAGAGCCAAAAACAAAGCTTGTCAGGTACGTCATTTTTGGTGTGTACTTTGTCTATTTTATTTTGTTTTTGGTACATTGGGAGCAATGAGGTTTGGATCTAAGATTTCTTACAAACTGCTCAACTAAAAGCTTTTTCAGACCAACTTAGACCACAAACATCTAGCACGCTGTTACTTTTACAGGATTTGCTAGGAATTGGAGAATACCGACCTGGTGCAACAAGTCAAGTTCATTGATTTTGCGGATACATTCTGTTCTGTTCTTTGTAATGATTTGGTATCCCTGAAATATTTTCTTTATCCACATGCACTATATAATTTGTTGGAGGGAGAAAGTAAACTAAAAACTTGTAAATAAAAGTGCACCCTATTTTTTAGCAATTCTGGGTGAATTGCTGTAAATCCTAACATAATAGTCAATTAGCAAGTATTTGGTGTTTTAGCATTCAACATAAGAATTGTGTTCCTTGGGCAATGGCCAGCAAGAAAAGCTCTTCAATTCAGTTGGAGGTGAATGCCAGATCCAAGGAGAATCATGAACGAGGGATCCATATTTGGCCAGAATATCTGTGGAAGTTTATACCTTCCCTCAAAGTATGACTGCTGTTCGCAGTCCAGTCCTCAAGCAACCAACATTAGATGGTATCAATACCATTGTCTAGCTTTAGAAAGCTTGGCTTGAGGTTTAAAAACGGTGGTATAAAATGTATTCCTGCCTACCTAGCAGGTTGGTCTGTATTTTACTATATGCTCAATATACATTTTGCTCTAAACTTTAGTTCTACTTCCCTTTTACACAGTTTACATTGTATGGATGGAGGACATGAGTCTTGTTTTCGTTGAAGTTTTCAAGTAATAACCTCCCCAAACAGCTATCTTGAGCATCATTCAATATTGTCAAAGACACCACCTTTTCACAGATAACCCTCGTATAGAAATTCTTTCTCTACACCTCTTGCTTCGCTTCTGCGGATTGTTCACCTCTGGATAGTTTCTTTTTTTTTTTTTTCGGTTCACTTAATTTAGGTAATTAGTTGACTTAGGGTTTCAATTGATGAGGTGTATCTTGATTTCACTAATGCTTGTTCTTGATCTAGCTAATTAGTTAATTTGTTGATTGGTTCATTTAGTTCTTGATTTAGCAATTTAGATCATGTGATGATTAGTTGATTCCATACTTGAGGTCTTCATCACAAACGTCACCATCTCAATATCGAGCATCAACATCTCATTTTAAATTTTTACCCTAAAGATCAAAACGACAAATATGTACTAAAGATTTTGCAACAAAAATAACACAAGCTTACTAATTGTCTTATAAGTAGCAAAAGATTTTCTTTTTTTTTTTTTGTCTAACGACTTGCGCATATGTGAACTTTTGTGAGAACATGGAATAAAATACCATCTCTAAACCTCTTTTCTTAATATTTTTAAAATTTAGGCGACCACCATAAAATTCTCTCTCTGGAATTTTTTTGTTGAGATTTAATATTTAATATTTGATAACTTTATTAGAGTTTAAAATATTTTAAAGATATTTTTGTTTTGATTTTTTAGAAATATTTTTTTTGTCAATACCTCAATTTTTTAGAGATGTTTTTAGTAGTTTATTTTTAAATTTTTTTTATAATATATATTTATTTAGGTATTGTTTTGACCCAACCCAATCACGGACTCGGGCCCGATTATGAATTACCGACCCACCAGATTACTCAACTTGGACCCAGAGGTAACCTACATGCCAACTCACACCCTACTAAAAAGATCTGGACAACTAGCAGAAGTTTCCAGGCAGATGGGCCCAAGTGAAGGGGCCCACCCGGATTCAGAGTATAAACGGGGAGGGACCTACCCCTCCCTCTCCCCAGAGGTACGTTACCTTTCTACCCTAATTGGTCGCCTTTTCATACAGACGCTAACTTTAACATCGGAGTGTCTTTGCAGGTGCCCCACCCGCTAACCAATTGAAGACTTAGACGATCGTCTCTCTCTCTCTCTCTCTCTCTCTCTCTCTCTCTCTCTCTCTCTCTCTCTCAACTTGCGCCCCGGTCCAGATCCCCTATCACACCCAGTTGCTCCAACCTCGACTCCACTCAAACCGCCATTCACCCGAGCAACGAACATTGGCGCCGTCTGTGGGGACCTAGCGCAAATATGGAGCTTTTCCCTCGTAGAGAGGAGATACGTGAAGAAGGGGGAGCCTGCTTGAGAAGCAGGTAAGCTCCGCAGCCTCTTCTCAAGAACACCCGAGACCGCTGTCCCGTCGGGATGACCCCTCCCGATCTCCCGAGAGACGCCCGTTTGGTGGCGCAGGTGATGATAACTCAAAGATCATGCAAGAACTTCGGCACCGAGTGCAAAACTTGGAGAGGGAGCTAGCTGCGAGGGACCGTTACCGTCCCGAGTACAGCAGAGACTCCCACCTGAGCCTGTCTCGTACTCGGTCACCGACTAAGGGACCAGAGAATTGCAGGAGCCCCAGGAAGGACAACGAACACGGATGAACTGACGCTCGGTCTCACACCTACACCCACGGCAGGTCGGAAGGCCATGGGGAGACGAGAAGAAACAAAGGGAAGAAGCAACGGGATCCCATTATTATGGGCGCAACCCCTTTCCACCCCTCTATTCTCAAGGTTTGGCTGGCGAATGATGCGTGAGCATCTTCTCTATCTTTTCCTAGTGAATTTGCAATTGAATTATTAAGTTTAATCAATATTTGATGTATTTTAGCCACTATGGATGCTACTTTGAGTTGTGTGCAATTCTGTTAATTTCAAGTAGCATTTTGGACGAATCTGACAAGAGTTGGAGTCAAGGACGGAGAAAGGAGGACTTGTTGCCACCTCCACACCGAACTTGAGAATTTCCAAGTTCAGCGTAGAGGTAAAAAGTTCAAAGAATCAATGCTGCCTCCTCCACACTGAACTTGAGCTTTCTCAAGTTCAGCGCTAGCCCAACGCACCAAAGGAAGTAACACGCATCACTCCACGCCGAACTTGGGTTAATCCAAGTTCAGCATGGACTCAAGAAAAGAAAAAGAGTAACCACTGCCTCCTCCACGCTGAACATGAGAATTTTCAAGTTCGGCATGGACCTTAATGAACTCAAGTGGTCCCTAATTTGTTCCAAAGGTTGCACGGATTGATTAAATCAATTTTGATTTAAACTTTTATTTGTTTTAGAATTAGGAAAAGATATTATTTAGCTTTTAGAAAATATATTTTACATTAATTAGAATTAGATATAAAAGGGAAAAAAATCAGGCTTTTGGAATCTTCCTCTTCTCTTCTACCTCATTCAGCAATTTACAGTTTTACAAATCCTAATTTTCTCTCTAAACCATGAGCAACTAAACCTCCACTGTTAAGGTTAGGAGCTCTGTCTATTGTATGGATTGATACTATTATTTTTCTATTTTAATTCATGTACTGATTTATATTTCAAGAATTGTTTTCGTTCTTTATCTTATGAATTTGAGTGAAACGGAAGTATGACCTTTGTTCTAATTGAGTTCTTGAATAACTTGGAAAAGCTCTTTATTTGAACAACAGCTTGAAAATATATTCTCCTAAATTTCTAATTATCTGGACTTAACAGGATATGTGACATATAATCCTCTTATATTTAGGTAATTAGGATTCTGTGGCATATAAACTAGAATTGAACTTCACCCTCTAATTGGAATTAAGTGACCAAGAAATTGGCGGTTGATGAATTTTAGAGGAGACTAAAAAGGTCTAAGGAATTAGGGTTTAGTCACATATAGTTTGCCATGAATTATATCTTGCATGATTAAAATAGTTAGTAAAAAAAGTCAATCCAAAAAGTAGATAACTCTGAAGCCTTAACTATTTCTCCCATATTATTTACATCAATTTACTGCTTGCTATTCTGATTTACTGATTTACTGTTTAATGCTTTTAAACTCTCAACCATCATTTTGTGCTTGTCTAACTAAGTAAATCAATCAACCATTGTTGCTTAGTCCATCAATCCTCGTGGGATCGACGCTCACTCACCTGAGGTATTACTTGGTACGATCCGGTGCACTTGCCGATTAGTTTGTGGGTTATAAATTCCGCACCAAGTTTTTGGCATCATTGCCGGGGATTGACTGTGATTGACAGCTACTGGTTGTTTGATTTCTTAGATTAGGCGTTTTTGCTTTAATTTCATTTAACTTATTTCTTTAAAATTAAAAAGAAATATTTTGATTTATTTTATTTAAAATTTTTTTCTTAATTTCTTAAATTAAGTTTGGTGTCCCTTTAGTTGTTTTATTCTTCCTAGTTATTTTACTTATTGAGTTTAAATTTTATACTCCTTTTTGCTTATTAGTTATTATATTTTCTTATTTATTCAATTTATTTTCTTTATTTTATTTTCATTTTCTTTTATATTTTATTTTATTTTCCTTTTTTTCTTTCTTCTTTACTTGCCTATTTACCACATGGTGCGTTTAATTCTGTTTGGTGCTTTGTGCTAAGAAAAAATAATGGAGAGAGATCACATGGGTTACTACTCACACCCAAGTAGTGATTCATATTATTGTGGATGGAGAAACTATCCGAATTTTGGTTGGCAAAGTCAAAACCAAAGAAACTTCAGTACTCCATGTTCCAACTATCAAAATACACCATCTCCATATTCATATCAAGAACTACCATCTCCATATTCATACCAAGAACCACCACCTCTCTATCCATATCAAGAACCATCATCTTTCTACCCATATCAAGAGCCACCATCACCCTATTCATACAAAGAACCATCCTCTTTTTACTCTTATCAAGAACCATCATCTCCTTCTTATTCATATCAAGAGCCACCATCTCCTTATTCATATCAAGAACCATAAGCTCTTGAGCTTCTCATGAAAGAATGCATACATGATATGAGAATGAGTGTTAAAAATATAGAGAAATATGTGGCGATGATTATCAAGCCCCAAAAAGAGGAACAAGCAAATTCCTTCTTAAGAGATATAATGCAAGATCCTATAGAAGAAAGTGAAGAAATCAATCAAAGGAGTTCATACTTCAGTGAATTAGAGAATTTTTCACCCTCACACATGGAAGAAGAGGAAGATGCATGGTGCACGAAAATGTGATATCTAATAATGGCATTCAACTTGGTATGCGCATCTACTAACTCAGCACTTTCTTCATAACTTCGCACAACTAACCAGCAAGTGTACTGGGTCGTCCAAGTAATAAACCTTACATGAGTAACGGTCGATCCCACGGAGATTGTTGGTATGAAGCAAGCTATGGTCATCTTGTAAATCTCAGTTAGGCGGATATTAAATGGTTATGGAGTTTTCGAAGAATAATAATATATAAACAGAAAATAAAGATAGAAATACTTATGTAAATTATTGGTGAGAATTTCAGATAAGTGTATGGAGATGCTTTGTCCCTGTTGGATCTCTGCTTTCCTACTGCCTTCCTTCAATCATTCTAACTCCTTCCCATGGCAAGCTGTATGTAAGGCATCACCGTTGTCAATGGTTACATCACATCCTCTCAGTAAAAATGGTCAAAATGCTCTGTCACAGCACGGCTAATCATCTGTCGGTTCTCGATCATATCGGAATAGAATCCATTGATTCTTTTGCGTTTGTCATCACGCCCAACAATTGCGAGTTTGAAGCTCGTCACAGTCATTCAATCCCTGAATCCTACTCAGAATACCACAGACAAGGTTTAGACTTTCTGGATTCTCATGAATGCCGCCATCAATTCTAGCTTATACCACGAAGATTCTGATTAAGGAATCCAAGAGATATGCGCTCGGTCTAAGGTAGAACGGAAGTAGTTGTCAATCACGCATTCATAAGTGAGAATGATGATGAGTGTCACGGATCATCACATTCATCATGGTGAAGTGCAACGAATATCTTAGAACAAGAATAAACTGAATTGAATAGAAAATAGTAGTAATTATGTTAAAACTCGAGGTACAGCAGAGCTCCACACCCTTAATCTATGGTGTGTAAAAATTCCACCATTGAAAATACATAAGTGATCAAGGTCCAGGCATGGCCGAATGGCCAGCCTCCACAAAAGACATATGAATTCGAAATAGGGAAAAGGACCTGGTATGTGGTCAAAAAGACCGAATAGTCAAAGACCCTTAGTACAATAGTAAAAAGTTCTATTTATACTAAAACTAGCTACTAGGGTTACAGAGATAAGTAATTGATGCAGAAATCTACTTCCGGAGCCCACTTGGTGTGTGCTTGGGCTGAGCTTGAGCTTTACACGTGCAGAGGCTTCTCTTGGAGTTGAACGCCAAGTTGTAACGTGTTTTTGGCATTCAACTCTGGTTCATGACGTGTTTCTGGCGTTTGACTCCAGAATACAACATGGAACTGGCGTTGAGCGCCAGTTTGCGTCATCTAATCTTGAATAAAGTATGAACTATTATATATTGCTGGAAAGCTCTGGATGTCTACTTTCCAACGCCGTTGAGAGCGCGCCATTTGGAGTTCTGTAGCTCCAGAAAATCCATTTCGAGTGCAGGGAGGTCAGAATCCAACAGCATCAGTAGTCATTTGTCAGCCTTCTATCAAAATTTTGCTCAGGTTCCTCAATTTCAGCCAGAAAATACTTGAAATCACAAAAAAATACACAAACTCATGGTAAAGTTCAGAAATGCAAATTTAGCATACAACTAATGAAAATATCCCTAAAAGTAGCTAGATCCTACTAAAAACTACCTAAAAACAATGCCAAAAAGCGTATAAATTATCCGCTCATCACAACACCAAACTTAAATTGTTGCTTGTCCCCAAGCAACTGAAAATCAAATAGGATAAAAAGAAGAGAATATACTATGAATCCCAAAATATCAATGAATATTAATTCTAATTAGATGAGCGGGACTTGTAGCTTTTTGCTTCTGAACAGTTTTGGCATCTCACTTTTTCCTTTGAAGTTTAGAATGATTGGCATCTATGGGAACTTAGAATTTCAGATAGTGTTATTGATTCTCCTAGTTAAGTATGTTGATTCTTGAATACAGCTACTTTTATGAGTCTTGGCCGTGGCCCTAAGCATTCTGTTTTCCAGTATTACCACCGGATACATAAATGCCCCAGACACATGACTGGATGAACCTTTTCAGATTGTGACTCAGCTTTGCTAAAGTTCCCAGTTAGAGGTGTCCAGGATTCTTAAGAACACTCTTTTTGCTTTGGATCACGACTTTAACCACTCAGTCTCAAGCTTTTCACTTGGACCTGCATGCCACAAGCACATGGTTAGGGACAGCTTGATTTAGCTGCTTAGGCCTGGATTTTATTTTCTTGGGCCCTCCTATCCATTGATGCTCAAAACCTTGGATCCTTTTTACCCTTGCCTTTTGGCTTTAAGGGCTATTGGCTTTTTCTGCTTGCTTTTTCTTTTTCTTTCTATTTTTTTTGCCAATTTTTTTCGCAAGCTTTTGCTATTCACTGCTTTTTCTTGCTTCAAGAATCAGATTTATGATTTTTCAGATTATCAGTAACATTTCTCTTTGTTCATCATTCTTTCAAGAGCCAACAATTTTAACATTCATAAACAACAAGATAAAAAATATGCACTGTTCAAGCATTCATTCAAAAAACAAAAAGTATTGTCACCACATCAATATAATTAAACTAAATTCAAGGATGAATTAGAAACTCATGTACTTCTTATTCTTTTGTATTAAAAACATTTTTCATTTAAGAGAGGTGAAAGATTCATGAAATTATTCATAGCCTTAAGACATAGTTATTAAATACTAATGATCATGTAGTAAAGACACAAAACATAGATAAACATATAGCATAAAAATCGAAAAACAGAGAAATAAGAAGAAGGAATGAGTCCACCTTAGTGATGGTGGCGTCTTCTTCTTGAAGGACTAATGATGTCCTTGAGCTCTTCTATGTCTCTTCCTTGCCTCTGTTGCTTGATCCCTAGTGATTTTGGTGCTCCTATCCTTAGTTGCTCCCAATAATTGTGTGGAAGAAAATGTATCCCCTGAGGTATCTCAGGGATTTCTTGATGAGGGAATTCCTCATGCTCTCTTGATGTGCAGTCAAATACTCTACTACTGAGCTATGGACCCTTGAGATGAATCTCTTCATCTCCCATGACTCAGAGGTGGAACCAATTGCCTTCCCTTTTCCTTTTCTAGAGGTTTCTCCGACCTTAGGTGCCATAGGTGGTTATGGAAAAACAAAAAAGCTATGCTTTTACCACACCAAACTTAGAATATTGCTCGCCCTTAAGCAAAGAGAAGATAGAATAGAAGAAGAAGAGGAAGAGATGGAGGAGAGGGAGAGAGGTTTATGTTTCGGCCATTTAGGGTGTGTTTGGGTGGGAAGGATGGATGAATGTGAGGGGTGAAGAGGTAATGAGGAAAAGAGATTGAGGTGATTGGTGAAGAAGAGAGAATGTGAGTTGAGGTAGGAGGGGATCCTGTGGGATCCACAGATCTTGAGATGTCAAGGATTTAACATTCCTGCACCAATTGGGCGTGTAAAACGCCCTCTGCATGCAATCCTGGCGTTTAATGCCAGAATGATGCTTGTTCCTGGCGTTAAACGCCAGCTTTATGCTTATTTTGGGCGTTCAACGCCAGTCTGCAGAATGTTTCTGGCGTTGAACGCCAGCTTTCCTCAGTGTGCAATCCTGGCATTTAAACGCCAGATTACTGCATGTTTCTGGCGTTCAACGCCAGATCCATGCTCTATTCTGGCATTGAACACCAGTCAGATGCTCCTTACTGGCGTTTAAACGCCAGTGAGCCCTTCCTCCAGGGTATGCTGTTTCTTCTGCTATTTTTGATTTTTTTTAATTTTTGTATTTGTTTTGTGACTCCACATGATCATGAACCTAAGAAAACATAAAAGAACAATAAAATAAAAATAAAATTAGTTAAATAAAAAATTGGGTTGCCTCCCAATAAGCACTTCTTTAATGTCAATAGCTTGACAGTGGGCTCTCATGGAGCCTCACAGGTGATCAGGTCAATGTTGTAGACTCCCAACACCAAACTTAGAGTTTGGATGTGGGGTTTTAACACCAAACTTAGAGTTTGGTTATGGCCTCCCAACACCAAACTTAGAGTTTGATTGTGGGGGCTTTGTTTGACTCTGTCTTGAGAGAAGCTTTTCATGCTTCCTCTCCATGTATACAGAAGAACACCCTTGGGTCTTAAACACAAGGTAGTCCCCATTCAATTGAAGGACTAATTCTCCTCTGTTAATATCTATCACAGCTCCTGCTGTGGCTAGGAAAGGTCTTCCAAGGATGATGCATTCATCCTCCTCCTTCCTAGTGTCTAAGATTATGAAATCAGCAGGGATGTAAAGGCCTTCAACCTTTACCAACACGTCCTCTACCAATCCATAAGCTTGTCTTACTGACTTGTCTGCCATTTGTAATGAGAATATGGCAGGCTGTACCTCAATGATCCCCAACTTCTCTATTACAGAGAGTGGCATAAGATTTATGCCTGACCCTAGGTCACATAGAGCCCTCTCAAAGGTCATGGTGCCTATGGTACAGGGTACTAAGAATTTGCCAGGATCTTGTCTCTTTTGAGGTAAAGTTTGCTGAACCCATGTATCTAGTTCACTAATGAGCAAGGGAGGTTCACCTTCCCAAGTCTCATTACCGAAAAATTTGGCATTCAGGTTCATGATGGCTCCTAGATATTGAGCAACTTGCTCTCCCGTTACATCTTCATCCTCTTCAGAGGAAGAATAGTCTTCAGAGCTCATAAATGGCAGAAGGAGATTTAATGGGATCTCTATGGTCTCTACATGACCTTCAGATTCCCTTGGATCCTCAATAGGGAACTCCTTCTTGCTTGAGAGACGTCCCATGAGGTCTTCCTCATTGGGATTCACGTCCTCTCCTTCCTCTCTAGGTTCGGCCATGTTGATTATGTCAATGGCCTTGCACTCTCTTTTTGGATTCTCTTCAGTATTGCTTGGGAGAGCACTAGGAGGAGTTTCAGTGACTTTCTTACTCAGCTGGCTCACTTGTGCCTCCAAATTTCTGATGGAGGACCTTGTTTCACTCATGAAACTTAAAGTGGCCTTAAACAGATCAGAGACTAACTTTGCTAAATTAGAAGTGCTCTGCTTAGAATTCTCTGTCTATTGCTGAGAAGATGATGGATAAGGCTTGCTATTGCTGAGCCTATTTCTTCCACCATTATTAAAGCCTTGTTGAGGTTTTTGTTGATCCTTCTATGAGAAATTTGGATGATTTCTCCATGATGAATTATAGGTGTTTCCATAAGGTTCACCCATATAATTTACCTCTGCTATTGCAGGGTTCTCAGGATCATAAGCTTCTTCTTCAGAAGATGCCTCTTTAGTACTGTTGGATGCATTTTTCCATCCATTCAGACTTTGAGAAATCATGTTGACTTGCTGAGTCAACATTTTGTTCTGAGCCAATATGGCATTCAGAGCATCAATTTCAAGAACTCCCTTCCTTTGAGGCGTCCTATTACTCACAGAATTTCTCTCAGAAGTATACATGAATTGGTTATTTGCAACCATGTCAATGAGTTCTTGAGCTTCTACAGGCGTTTTCTTTAGGTGAATGGATCCACCTGCAGAATGGTCCAGTGACATCTTAGAGAATTCAGATAGACCATAATAGAATATATCCAAAATGGTCCATTCAGAAAGCATGTCAGAAGGACACCTTTTAGTCATCTGCTTGTATCTTTTCCAAGCTTCATAGAGGGATTCACCATCTTTTTGTTTGAAGGTCTGAATATCTACTCTAAGCTTGCTCAGCTTTTGAGGAGGAAAAAACTTAGCTTAGCCAAGAAGGCCGCAACCAGCTTATCCCAGGAGTCCAGGCTATCTTTAGGTTGTGAGTCCAACCATGTTCTAGCCCTCTCTCTCACAGCAAAAGGGAAAAGCATGAGCCTGTAGACTTCAGGATCTACTCCATTAGTCTTAACAGTCTCACAGATCTGCAAGAACTCAGTTAAAAACTGGTAGGAATCTTCTGATGGAAGTCCATGGAACTTGCAGTTCTGTTGCATTAGAGCAACCAGTTGAGGTTTCAGCTCAAAATTGTTTGCTCCAATGGTAGGGATTGAGATGCTTCTTCCATCAAACTTGGAAGTAGGTGTAGTGTAATCACCAAGTATCCTCCTTGCATTATTATTTTCGGCTGTCATCTCCTCTTCTTTTTCGAAAATTTCTGTAAGGTTGTTTCTGGATTGTTGTAATTTAGCTTCTCTTAGTTTCCTTTTCAGAGTCCTTTCAGGTTCAGGATCTGCTTCAACAAGAATATTCTTGTCCTTCTTCCTGCTCATATGAAAAAGAAGGGAACAGAAAATAATAATAGGGATCCTCTTTACCACAGTAGAGAGATTCTTTTATGTTAGTAGAAGAAAAAGGGAATAGAAGAAGGAAAAGGTAAGAATCCAAACACAAAGGTGAAGATAGATTCAGATTCTTGAGATGAAGAGAAGTGTTAGTAAATAAATAAATAAATAAATAAATAGAAGAAGATGAAAGGGAGAGAATTCAAAAATAAATTTTGAAAAAAGATTAGTAATTTTTGAAAATTAAAAGAAGAATTAAAATTAAAAATTAAAATTTAAAACAATTAGTTAATTAAAAGAATTTTGAAAAAGAGGGGGTAATTTTTGAAAATTAGAGAGAGGAAAGTAGTTAGGTGGTTTTGAAAAAGATAAGATATAGTTAATACAAACAAAAAGTCAACTAGTTAGTTGAAGAAGATTTGAAAATTAATTTTGAAAAGATAAGAAGTTGGAAAAGACATTTTAAAATCAAATTTTTGAAAAAGATAAAAAGATATGATTGAAAAAGATTTAATTAAAAAGATATGATGGAAAAAATATTTTGAAAAATATTTGATTTTTAAAATCAAAATTGATTACTTGACTAACAAGAAACTAAAAAATATGATTCTAGAATTTAAAGATTGAACCTTTCTTAATAAGAAAGTAACAAACTTCAAATTTTTGAATCAATCACATTAATTGTTAGTAAAGTTTTTGAAAATCATGAAATAAAGATAAGAAAAAGATTTTAAAATTCAAATTAAAAATTTTCGAAAAATAGTAAGAAAAAAATGAAAAAGATTTGATTTTTGAAAAATTTTTGAAAAGATAAGATTTTTAAAATTGAAAATTTGACTTGACTTATAAGAAATAGCTAAGTTTTAAAATTTTTTTGACTAAGTCAACTCAAATTTTCGAAATTTTGAGAGAAATAAGGAAAATATATTTTTTTATTTTTGAATTTTTAATGATGAGAGGGAAAAACATAAAAATGACCAAAAACATGAAAATTTTTGGATCAGAACTAATGATGCATGCAAGAACACTATGAATGTCAAGATGAACACCAAGAACACTATAAAGATCATGATGAACATCAAGAACATATTTTTGAAAAAAATTTTATGCAAAAAAAACATGCAAGACACCAAACTTAAAAATCTTTAATGCTTAGACATTATGAATGCAAAAATGCATATGAAAAACAACAAAAGACATAAAACAAGAAAATATCAAGATCAAACAAGAAGACTTATCAAGAACAACTTGAAGATCATGAAGAACACCATGCATAAATTTTCAAAAAACGCAACACTTTTAAAACATGCAATTGACACCAAACTTAAAAATTGACTCAAGACTCAAACAAGAAACAAAAATATTTTTGATTTTATGATTTTCTAATTTTTTTTTTGTATTTTTATTATTTTTTTTCGAAAATAGTTTTTGGAAAAACGAAAACAAATAAAAAATTTTTGAAAGATTTTTGAAAACTTTTTGAAAAGAAAATTACCTAATCTGAGCAACAAGATGAACCGTCAGTTGTCCAAACTCGAACAATCTCCGGCAACGGCACCAAAAACATGGTGCACAAAATTGTGATCTCTAATAATGGCATTCAACTTGGTATGCGTATCTACTAACTCAACACTTTCTTCACAACTTCGCACAACTAACCAGCAAGTGTACTGGGTCGTCCAAGTAATAAACCTTATGTGAGTAAGGATCGATCCCACGGAGATTGTTGGTATGAAGCAAGATATGGTCATCTTGTAAATCTCAGTTAGGCGGATATTAAATGGTTATGTAGTTTTCGAATAATAATAATAAATAAACAGAAAATAAAGATAGAAATACTTATGTAAATCATTGGTGAGAATTTCAGATAAGTGTATCGAGATGCTTTGTCCCTGTTGGATCTCTACTTTTCTACTGCCTTCCTTCAATCATTCTTACTCCTTCCCATGGCAAGCTGTATGTAGGGCATCACCGTTGTCAATGGTTACATCCCATCCTCTCAGTGAAAATGGTCCAAATGCTCTGTCACAACACGGCTAATCATCTGTCGGTTCTCGATCATGTCGAAATAGAATCCATTGATTCTTTTGCGTTTGTCATCACGCCCAACAATCGCGAGTTTGAAGCTCGTCACAGTCATTCAATCCCTGAATCCTACTCAGAATATCACAGACAAGGTTTAGACTTTTCGGATTCTCATGAATGCCGCCATCAATTCTAGCTTATACCACGAAGATTCTGATTAAGGAATCCAAGAGATATGTGCTCGGTCTAAGGTAGAACAGAAGTGGTTATCAGTCACGCGTTCATAAGTGAGAATGATGATGAGTGTCACGGATCATCACATTCATCATGGTGAAGTGCAACAAATATCTTAGAACAGGAATAAACTGAATTAAATAGAAAATAGTAGTAATTGCTTTAAAACTCAAGGTGCAGCAGAGCTCCACACCCTTAATCTATGGTGTGTAGAAACTCTACCGTTGAAAATACATAAGTGATCAAGGTCCAGGCATGACCGAATGGCCAGCCTCCACAAAAGACATATGAATTCGAAAATAGGGAAAAGGACCTGGTATGTGGTCAAAAAGACCGAATGGTCAAAGACCCTTAGTACAATAGTAAAAAGTTCTATTTATACTAAAACTAGCTACTAGGGTTACAGAGATAAGTAATTGATGCAGAAATCTACTTTCGGGGCCCACTTGGTGTGTGCTTGGGCTGAGCTTGAGCTTTACACGTGCAGAGGCTTCTCTTGGAGTTGAACGCCAAGTTGTAACGTGTTTTTGGCGTTCAACTCTGGTTCGTGACGTGTTTCTGGACTTTGACTCCAGAATGCAACATGGAACTGGTGTTGAGCGCCAGTTTGCGTTGTCTAATCTTGAATAAAGTATGGAATATTATATATTGCTGGAAAACTCTGGATGTCTACTTTCCAACGCCGTTGAGAGCGCGCCATTTGGAGTTCTGTAGCTCTAAAAAATCCATTTCGAGTGCAGGGAGGTCAGAATCCAACAGCATCAGTAGTCCTTTGTCAACCTTCTATTAGAGTTTTGCTCAGGTTCCTCAATTTTAGCCAGAAAATACCTGAAATCACAGAAAAACACACAAACTCATGGTAAAATCCAGAATTGCGAATTTAGCATAAAAACTAATGAAAACATCCCTAAAAGTAGCTAGATCCTACTAAAAACTACCTAAAAACAATGCTAAAAAGTGTATAAATTATCCGCTCATCAATGCACAAATAAAGAAGGAAGATGCATAAACAAAGGAGGTTGTAAGGGATGAAAACAATTATGGGAATTTACACTCTAATGAAGCAGAGAGTGGCATAGAAGGTGAGTTTATTGAACCACCAATTCAAGAAATTCTTGATGAAACGTACACTCCAACCATCACACAACACCCAAATTTTGAAATCAAAGAAGTGAAGGCAACCAAGAAAAGCACTAAAATGGGGATTGTGACCAAGAAACAGAAGAAAAAATATCCATGAAAAAGAGAAGGTCAGCAAAAAATAATTCAACCTCCACCCCAACAAGCAAGGTGAATCAAGCTAACCACAATAAAAGAAAGCTTGTTAGGAGGAATTTATATCAGGGGGCACTAATTTTAACCTCTCCCCCCCTTGGAGACATTTCTTTTAACCAACTGGAAGAAGAGGAAGAAACTTCAACAATCAAGTGTCAAGCTAGTGACATTAAAAAAGCGCTTGTTGGGAGGCAACCCAACTACTAAATTTTTCTTGTTTTACATGTGTTTTGGTCATGCAGAGTGATTAGAACAGGAACATGAGCAATCAAAAGGAATTTTTGACACCCTGGAGTTTTTCTTTGCTTGGGGACAAGCAAACTTTTAAATTTGGTGTTGGAGGAGCACAGCCAGAGGAATGAGATGGCCACCAGCATAAATGAGGTGGTTGAGTTCCTTTCATTCTATTTTTCATTCCGTTCTTATTTTGTTGTCTTCTGTTTTCTGTTACTTTGATTGTCTGCATGATCTTTAGTACTTTCAGTTCTTAGCTTTAGTTTCATTCTGTTATTTGTTTTTAGTTAAAAAAAATTGTCTCATATACCACTCACTGAGCTTGAATATATAAAAAAAGAAAAGAAAAGAGTGAGGTATTGCATGAGAAATTGAGTTTATATTTAAGAGTTGTCTTATTTACTTAAATATAGTGGTATTGTTTGTGATTCTGAATGCATGACATGAACAGTGCATATTTGAATTTGAACCAAAAGATGTTGATATATGAGGAATAGGAATTTAGAGAACTATTATGAATTCTCTGAAGTAAATAAAAGCTTGATCCTTGAAGTAAAAGAAATAGCAAAAGAAAAATAAAAGCAAGGTCCAAGGCTCTGAGCATCAATGATTAGGGAGGTCAGACATGACTAAAAGCTCAAAGAGTTGTTCCCCTATAGTCATATGCTTGTGGTGTAATTGTGTCAAGTAATTCTTAAGACAGAGCACTAAGAGTCGAGATGAAGTGCATTTAACAAAGTATGCCAAAGGCTTTGGGCACCACTGTCTGGGAGTAACTGAAAGAAAAATTAGAACTTAAAGAGAGTTCCCTAGTTAAGTGCTTGTGGTGTTTTTGTGTCAAGTGAAGCTTGAGACAAAATATTCAAAGTCACGGCTAGGCTCAAGGTGCAAAGCACCAAGGAAAAGAGAATAAAAGGGAATTTGTTGTATTCAAAGATTAATCCAAAGTAAACAGATAAGAGAATTCATAATATCATCCGAATTCCAATTCCAAATGACAGTGACATTCCTTTGATTCAAATGATAGCGAGATGCCAAAACTACTCAGGATTACAGTGTATAAACCCTACTTTGAAAAGAGACAGGAGCTTAATTGAATACTCGCTTCTCATGCAAATTCACATCCTGAGTTTATATTAGTTTGGCTGCTTGAGGACAATCAACAATTCAAGTTTGGTGTTGTGATGCGTGAGCATCTTCTCTATCTTTTCCTAGTGAATTTGCACTTGAATTATTGAGTTTAATCAAAATTAGATGTATTTTAGCCACTATGGATGCTACTTTGAGTTGTGTGCAATTATGTTAATTTCATGTAGCATTTTGGACGAATCTGACAAGAGTTGGAGTCAAGGACGGAGAAAGGAGGACTTGCTGCCACCTCCACATTGAACTTGGGAATTTCCAAGTTCCAAGTTCAGCGTGGAGGTAAAAAGTTCCAAGAATCAATGCTGCCTCCTCCACGCCAAACTTGAATACTTCAAGTTCGGCGTCAACATGAAGAATTCCAAGAAAACACTCTGCCTCCTCCACGCTGAACTTGAGCTTTCTCAAGTTCAGCGCCAGCCCAACACACCAAAGGAAGTATGACGCACCACTCCACGCTGAACTTGGGTTAATCCAAGTTCAGCATGGACTCAAGAAAAGAAAAAGAGTAACAACTGCCCCCTCCACGCTGAACATGGGAATTTCCAAGTTCGGCGTGGACCTTAATGAACTCAAGTGGTCCCCAATTTGTTCCAAAGGTTGCACGGATTGATTAAATCAATTTTGATTTAAAATTTTATTTGTTTTATAATTAGGAAAAGATATTGTTTAGCTTTTAGAAAATATATTTTACATTAATTAGGATTAGATATAAAAGGGAAAAGAATCAGCCCTTCGAAATTTTCCTCTTCTCTTCTACCTCATTCAGCAATTTATAGTTTTACGAATCCTAGTTTTCTCTCTAAACCATGAGTAACTAAACCTCCACGATTAAGGTTAGGAGCTCTATCTATTGTATGGATTGATACTATTATTTTTCTATTTTAATTCATGTACTGATTTATATTTCAAGAATTGTTTTTGTTCTTTATCTTATAAATTTGGGTGGAACGGAAGTGTGACCCTTGTTTTAATTGAGTTCTTGTATAACTTGGAAAAGCTCTTTACTTGAGCAATAGCTTGAAAACATATTCTCCTAAATTTTTAATTATCTGGACTTAACGGGATACGTGATATATAATCCTTTTATATTTGGGTTATTAGGATTTCTGTGGCATATAAACTAGACATGAACTTCACCCTCTAATCGGAATTAAGTGACCGAGAAATTGGTGGTTGATAAATTTTAGAGGAGACTAAAAAGGTCTAAGGAATTAGGGTTTAGTCACACATAGTTTGCCATGAATTAAATCTTGCATGATTAAAATAGTTAGTAAAAAAAGTCAATCCGAAATATAGATAACTCTGATGCCTTAGCTGTTTCTCCCATATTATTTACATCAATTTACTGCTTGCTATTCTGATTTTCTGATTAGGTTTAATGCTTTTGAACTCTCAACCATCATTTTCTACTTTTCTAACTAAGTAAATTAATCAACCATTGTTGCTTAGTCCATCAATCTTTGTGTGATCGACCCTCACTCACCTGAGGTATTACTTGGTACGACCCGGTGCACTTGCCGGTTAGTTTGTGGGTTATAAATTCCGCACCAACGAAAAACTTCGACAAGCTCACGGACATGAGATACGATGGGGAAAAATGACCCCTAGGAACATTTGACGGCCTTTGAGGCCAGAATAAACCTGGAGGGTGTTGGTAATGCTATCAGGTGCCGTGCTTTCCCAGTAACCTTGGCAAGTCCATCGATACGGTGGCTTAACGCGCTCCTGCAAGAGTTCATTACAGCCTTCGCGGATATCTCTCAGAGGTTCTTAGTGTAATTCACCACACGGATAGCCAAGGCTAAGCACCCGATCAACTTGTTAGGTGTGACACAGCGTGCCAGCGAGCCGACGAGGAAGTTCCTTGATTGTTTCAATGATGAATGCCTAGAGATTGATGGCTTGACGGACTCGGTGGCAAATCTATGCTTAACAAACGACATGTTAAATAAGGACTTCAGGAAACATCTCACTACCATGCCCATTTGGACTATGCAAGAAATCCAAAATGTGGCGAAGGAGTATATCAACGATGAAGAAATTAGTCAAGTTGTGGCCGCCAATAAGCGGCAGCCGCCCAACCTACCAGCTCGTCAAGTCGGCTACATGGAAAAATCAAAGGAGGTGCCAAAGGAGAGAACGTCTGGGAAGCCATTGAAATCGTTTTCCGGGGTAGGCAAGTTTATTAACTATACATCTCTCACAGCACCTATTGTGGAAGTGTATCAGTAAATTGCAGACAAATGCATACTATCCAAACCCCAGCAGCTCAAGCATAGAACAAGTGGAAACAAAAGTTTGTATTGTGATTACCACAACCATTTTGGACACAAAATTCAAGACTGTTTCGATTTGAAGGATACTTTGTAAGTTGACTGAGTTCTCTTAATTCATACGAGAACCAAGAAGGAGAGAGCGTAAATGATTCGAGAAAGACTGTAGTCGAGCTGTGAAGTCAAGGCAGGGGCTTCCCAATAATGCGAAAAATGTTCCAACTGTGTTCATGAATGCTGTGGTCGGAAAAGATGTACCACTCAAGTCAAAATCAGCAACAAAAAAGAATGCAAAGATTCTGGCAGTGACATCGAAAAGTTCTAACACTCAATCCAGAGCGCTCCCCAAAATATCTTTCGGTCCGGAGGATCGTTGGTGCAACGACCTCCTCGAGGATCCACCAATGGTGATTATGGCGAGAATCGGGATGGGTCTCGTCAAGCAAATTCTGGTAGACACCGGAGCGGACTTGAATATCATGTTTAGGAATGGGTTCGACGTTCTAGAGCTCAAAGAAGACAATATTCTAAATTATAAATTATAATTATAAATCCTAAATCTAAATAATTGATAAAAATATAATAAATTAATAGTTAAAATTGATTTAATTAACAAAGAATACATTATGTTTTAGTTAGTAACGAACATTTATGAATGAGCCTTATTTTTATCCTATATATATTCAATCATTTTTTCTAAGATTTATAGATATGATGAAATAAGTCCGGTTGTACCTGGCTTAAGGCTAAAGTTAATTAAAAAGAGATGAAAGGAAAGTGGCGGGCAAAGAAGAAAAAAGGTGAGGGAGGGCCATCATATATACATTTATTATTATTCGTTGCTCAATTTGAACTGATATATAACGAGTTAATATTTAAAATGATTCTTAAAATTAAACTTAATTTTAAATTAATCTTTCAAATTTCAATTGATTCGAATTAATTTCCAAATTTTAGAAATTAAGTCATGTTAGCTCCTCCGTTTGAGATTGAACTCAAATTTCAAGAATCATTTTGGATGTTAACTCGATTTAGAAAATGGCCAAAAATGGCAAATGCAAACCCAACTTTTGAGTCTAATCATTTAGAAAATTAAAAAGGATCGTCAAAGCATGGGTTCATGTCTGTGTGTGACGCGTCTGTAGAGTGGGAGATGCTATTGTCTAAACGTACAAAAAGAGTGGAAGAAAAAGAAAAGTAGTTTCAAAAAGAGATTTGTGGGGTTCGATCATTATCTTCTAGACAAGTTCATGAGCTTTGTGCCAAGAGAAAATATTTTTAGAGGACAAGCTGCAGCATTCATGCAAAATGAATTGAAAACGACCACTTATATTATGCGGTCTTGTCTTTGTTCATTATTAGTTGCATTGGTCGCTAAGGTGTGTCTTTAATTTGTGAAAACTCTTTAATTATATGTAATCTAAGAATTGATTAACAAAAAAATTACACAAATCAAAGGAGACTCTTATATGAAAAAAGTAGAAAATATGTTAAAAATATAATTATTTATATATATTTTGTTAGTTTAAGTTTTTTTTAAAAATAATTTTATAATATAATATGATATTAAAATTTCTATGATTAAAAAATCTAAAATTCAATCTTTAATATCTTCTAAAAAATAAAAATAAGATATGACAAATAAAAAAATCTATGAAAATAACTCACACAAATTAAATTAGACATTAGACATAAATAGCTTTTAAAACTTAAAAAGAATTTATTTGGAATTTGTCTTCAAGAATATTTCAGTATTAAATTAGATATGTTCAATTTCAAGTGCTCAAAAATTAATTTATATTTTGAGAAAAAATTAATCCAATAAATGAAAAAAAAAAGAAGAAAAAACACACAAATACCAAGTTAAATGTCATATAATCTTAATCCAAAAATTATAAGTTAAAGAGAAAATAGATTAGTTAAAGAGAAAATAGATTTTTAAGTTCTTTATATTATCGTTATTTAACGTGTGTTAAAATTGATATATAGACTTCACTATTCACGTTTAGAATTAAGAGTAAAATTAATATTTAGATTTTTTTCAAAAAAATAATTTTAATATTTAGTTATATTTAATTTTATCTATAATATTTTTATTTATGTCAGACATTAATTTCAGGTAAAATATTATGAAAAAAATAAAAAATTTTTAGAGATAATTTTGATACAAATTAAAAACGTTAGAGATAAAACTAAATGAGTCAAAAATATTAGAGACACAAAATTAAATGAAACTAAACGTTAAGAGTATTTAAAAAAAAAGTTAGAAACATTAAAAATAAAGAATATATTTTATTCTAAAATTAAATAATAAATTATTTTTAATTTTTTTACAGAAATTATTTGCAAATGTTTAATCCTACTCCAAATATGTAATCGGAGAATGGAAAATTGGCATATATTTCATATATATATATATTCCCTCTGTATGTACTCTATGATGTACAGATACGGAACACGATATGATATAGAATATTGATAGAAGACATGTGAATACACAAATTTAAATTTTTTAAAAGACATAAGGATACAACATATATATAATATAAAATTTTTTTTAGATAAATTATAACAATATTTTGATATTTTATTAATATTAAAATAAATAAATTTTTTAATTATTTTTAGTATTTTTTAATTATATAAAATATTTAAGATATTTTTTGTTTTAATAATTAATAATATATATTATTTTTAAACTCATTTTAAAAATACATATTAAAAATAAAGTTAGACATGTGATGATAATTAAGTGTATCTTAAAAAAATTTTTTTATTATTAAAATATAGTTATGTACAGAAAATATATATATCAAATAAATATTAATAAATATTGTATTCAAAATGTCTCTCATATATAAATATAATAAATAAAAAGAAGTGTCCCCACTTCATAGTATCCAGCTTACTAGCTAGCTTAGCTTCATGATGAAAATATAATGTCATGCTACTAAACTAGTGACATTTTAGTCCCAACTCTAGCTAGTGCAAGTTAATAGGCTTTAAAGGACATTTTAGTCCTAACCCATATATCTTAGCTTGTATGAAATAGGGAGAGGAGAAAAAAGAAAAAGGAACCATTATTCAATCCCTAACTTTCTGCACTTACTATAAAGAGAAAATTAATCATGGATGCGTATTTGGAAAAAATGGGGAATCTAATTAAGATAGCTATCATTATATCTGATTATCTGGACACGTTTTTTTTTTTTTTTTCACCTGACAACAAACAAGTCTCTCATCATTCAAGAGGCTAAGTCCTAAAGATATAGAATCTGTTAATGTGAGACAACTAATTGCTAGCGTATATAGTAGTGATCTATCTTTATAAATTTGCTTTGATTAATAATAATGACAAATAATTCTATATATATATATATATATATATATATATATACATAGGAGTATTTGTAGTTTTTTTTTATATCTAAGTTCGACAAAATTAAAAATTTAATTAGACGTATAAACTAATCATTTGATCAGATATTTCAGTTTTATTTTCATAAATAAAATAAAAAAATTATTTAATTTTTGAAACTAGATATTTTAACTTTATTTTTCAGAATATATTTTTTTGGGTAATTATGTCAAGTTCGCCGTACTCCGGACGAGTTATATAATTTATATATAGTTCGCCGCATATTTTAGCGAACTTTATGTTAGGATTTTAAAATAAAAGTATGTTTATTAGAGAGTGGACCAGAAAGGTACAATTTTGTTGTTCACTTTCTTTTTTATTATTGACATTTTCTCTACGATATCAAAGAATCCAGTGTTATCCATTCATTGCGATGGTGAAATAGTGTATGACAAAGAATGTTCTATCGTTTTTAGATCGGGGCAATTGATAATTACCTATATGACGCCGGAAGTCAACAGTTTAACAGCTCTGAAGAATTTGATATTGCATTCCATCGGGCAACAAGAGGCAAAAAGGGTGAAAAAAATTTACTACAGATATCCGACCGAAGTATATGGCAGTTTGTTTTACAAAAAGTATATTAAAGTTGTATTCTCTCTATTACTAGTATATTTATCAGACCACGGTTGTGAGAAATATTTCTATTGCTTTGAATTAGGTACCGTTTGCGCGACGACGAGGACGTACGGCTTATAAGGTCGTGGCACAACCGATGGACAAATATTCATCTGTTGAAATTATTCGTGTTTCTCGTTGAGTTGGGCGGCCGAGGATCATCTGCAGATACTGTCAATGATAGTCCGTTGAGTGGAGCTGTTAGAAGAACTATCAGAAGGACGATGATGGACCTGAATATGCCACCCGAGGGTAGTCAGGAAGGGTCTAATGTTGAAGTTCGTAATGTTGACTTAATAGATGATGGTGTTGAAAGTCATGATGGTTCTGCTATCAAAGATCCAATGATAGATCAGTATGAAGTTAACCCCTATGACGGAGACGATACTGACGAAGAACCACCTGAAATTCCTGAAGATGGTGACGAGGAAGAAGAGATGAACTACTACGGTGACTAGGGGTGGCAAACAGGCCTAAACCCGCTGAGCCGGCCCGCGTAACTTGCCAAAAAGGCGGGCCGAGCTAAAAAATTGGGACCGCCAAATAGTAAAAGCCCACCTAACTCGCACCGCTTAAATCGTGGGCTTTGGCGGGATGGGGCGGGTTTTCCCGCCGGGTTTAGTATTTTTTTAGTGAGGGGGTATTTTTACAATTTTTTTGCCAAAACCTAAGTTTCCCCAACCTAACTTACAAGAGTATGAAGATAAAAATTGAGTAATTTGGATTATGTTTATGTTACTTTGAAAACAATATTTATAATTATGTTTTAAATTATGTTTATTTTACTTTGGAGAGAATATTTATACTTATGTGATGTTTATTAGATATTTATAATTACAAAGATTTTAATGTTTATGATTATAAAAAAATATAATTTTTTATGCCTTTAGAAATTATAAATTTATTAATATGATTGTGAAATTATATATATTATTTGGTAGTTAATTAATAGTAAAAAAAAGAGGAGCTTTGGCGGGCTTAGACCGCCAGCCCGCCAACCCGCAGTTAGGCAGGACGGGGTGGGATTCTAGAACCGCCTCACTAGGCGGGACAGGGCGGGCCAACTCGCCGTAGAATGGGCTTCTGGCGGGGCGGGGCGGGATTCTTCGCTTGCCACCCCTAACGGTGACATACAAATTGCTCTGACAAAGTCTGCCATTTCTCGATATGACCGGCCGGATCATTTCAAGAGGTTGAATCTTGATGCAATGACTTCGGATTAGTCGTTCACCCAGGGAGGCTCTGAAGAGGATCCAAGCAACGAGTTTGAGGTTGGATAACAATTTAAGAACAAGGAATAAGTCATGTTGGCAGTTAAGCAGTACAGCATTAGGAGGGTTGCGGAAGGCAAGAAAAGTGGGAAGTTAGGAGATACGTTGGTCCTTATACTTGCATGCAAACTTTGATAGGGCAAGATGGTGCGGGTGTACGCAAAGCCCCACACATTTTCGTCCAGCAGCGGTACCAGTAAGTGCACTGGGTCGTCCAAGTAATACCTGAGCGAGTTAGGGTCGATCCCACGAGAATTGTGGCTTGAAGCAACCTATGGTTGTCCTATAGGTCTTAGTCAGGCGGAATCAGAAGGTTTTATGTTGGATAAACTTTGAATAATTATATGTCATGAATGCTTAGATAAAATAACAGGAATTAGCTATTAGGAATTATATGCTGGGAATAGAGTTGAGAGTTAGAGTTGCTTTGTCTTTCTGAAGTAACTCTGGTACTACTATCTTCTTTGCTTGTGAATGATATTCTTCTATGGCAGGCTGAAAGTGATCAAAGCCATTGCTTGTGGTCATTGATCTCCTCTGCTACAGATTGAATGCCAGGGCCTTTGTCATTCATTCCAACGGAGGGTGAAGCACATAGCAAGTCATTCTCCTGGCGATCCTACTCAAAATGTCATAGATAAGGTCGAATCTTCCGGATCAGAGAACGCTGCTTTTTTGGGATCTAGCCTATACCACGGAGACCTTAATCTCCCCGGAGATCGGCTGAACTGGTGTTTCTAGAAGTTTCCAACGAAATCGTGGATTAACTGTCTGAGAGATGTATAAACATAGCTGTTGGCTCGTGCTTTTCTTCTAGGTACTCACACGAACCCAAGTAGAAGCGGGTGTTTGTCAAGCACATTAGTCTTAATGTGATGAACAGAGCTAATTTCTCAGATCATCATGTTCATCATGATGAAAATCGGATATACATCTTAGAGATAGAACAGAAACAGATCGAAGAAGAAACAATAGTACTTTTATTAATTCATAGGACTCAGCAAGACTCCTCCCCTCAACCTAGGAGGTTTAGAAACTCATACTGAAGTGAAAAACAATGATAAATGTGTATGATAGTAAAAAGTGAAGTAAGTTGTTTGAATGACATGAATAAAATCCTTTAAATACTAAGCTAATGACTAATAAGAGTATAACAGTCTTTTTAGTGCTAAAATCCACTTCTGAGGCCCACTTGGTAAGTGTTTGGGCTGAGCTTGATGAGATCCACGTGATATGATGTCTCTTGGATGTTGAACGCCAGCTAGGGGGTCCTCTCTGGGCCTTTGGACGCTGGACTCTGCTCTTTGCGCGTTGGACGCCTGGAAGGGGGCAGGTAGCTGGCGTTGGATGCCAGTTTTGGGCCTTCTAATCCGGAGAAAAGTATGGACTATTATATATTGTTGGAAAGCTTTGGAAGTCAGCTTTTCATAGCCATTAAGAACGCTCCATTTAGACTTCTGTAGCTCCAGACAAAATCTTTCGAATACAGGCAGGTCAGATCTGGACATCATCTGTAGTGCTTTCTCTGTCTCTTAATCAGACTTCTGCTCCATCTCCTCAATTTCAGTCAGAAATTACCTGAAATTGTCCAAAAACACGAAAACTCATAGTAGAATAAAAAAATGTGAATTTAACACTAAAACCTATAAAAACTCAATAAAAACTAAACAAAAATTACTAAAAACTATATGAAAATGATGCCAAAAAGCGTATAAAATATCCGCTCATCAAGCTAGTGATGTTAAAAGAGCGCTTGTTGGAAGACAACCCAACCATGGTTAAAATTCCTTCCTTCTCTTTTTCATAAAAGTATTTTTTTCTTTTTTCTTCTTCTTCTTTCATTAAAGCCTTTTCTTTTAAGTTAAATAAAAAGAGGGGTGGCGCCCAGAGCCTAAAGAGGGTGTCTAGCACCATCGATGGAGTTTGAGGATAGGCGCTCAACGCTTGGTGTGGGCGCCCAGCTCCTGGTGTGGGCGCCCAGCACCCATGTGTTGGGGATGGCCACGAATCATTATAAAGTGTGGGTGGCTAGCGCACAGTGCTCAAGTCCAACGCCGGGTGCTCAAGCTAGTGCCCTAGACTCAAGCCTAGCACCTTCAATGACTCCTCCTCACTTACAATGATGTATTCTCTCTAATTGCTTGTAATTCTTGTTCTTTGTTATTGATCTTTAACTTTAAGTAACGAGTTTTTAGAATAGTTTACATGCATATTTACCTTTTGTTATTACTTTACAACTACCACCATGAATCATTTGTCTTCCCAAGTTTTATCATCATACATGCATGATACATCACTTCATGCAGCCACCTAGTGTGCATGCACATTACTCTTCCCAATATCTGTTATTGTCATAATTCACATGCATGCAAGAATGCAACGTGACCACACGTTACCTTTATGCATCTACTTTTTCATTCTTCAAAGTTTTCAATTTTGTCATCTAGCTTTTGTTTTACACAAATTCTTTCTGCACATAGCACACCATAGACACCATCATTTATTTTTAACCACACAATTCACATTTCACTATACTATAATTACACATACACACTACACATATCACACACTTCATTCTTCATGTTCATCTTTTTCTTTATTCACCTCACTTCATATTTTATTCTCTCCTCACTTATACATCAAAACTCTAAGTTTGGTGTTAAAACTGTTTTGCATACTGTAAGGTATTATTTCAAGGAATCAATATGTCTTTGTTCAAAAAGAGAAAAGGAAAGGAACTAGCCATTCCTTCATATGACACAAACCAGTTCCATTCCAAGCTTCATGAAGACCAATATAGCATGTGGACGGTGGATAAAATGATCATCTCCGATGTAAGATAAGACTTGAAATCGGATGACTATGCAGATGTTCAAGCCAAAATATCACGAAGAAAATGGAGTATCCTGGCCAATCCACCGAGAAGGATGGGGCAAACATTGGTTCATAAGTTTTATGCTAATGCTTGGATGACCCTTGAGGAGGAAACCTAAGAACCCAAAGAGCCCAGCTTCATGAGTTATGTTCGAGGTCTACCTGTTGACTTTGAACCTCAGAATATTTGAAGGCTTCTCTGCCTCCCTCCCCAACCTCGCTCCTCTAATTCCAATTATTATGATTATGAAGTGAGGATGAGGAATAAAAAAGGGGAATACAAGGTGCTCCATGACATATGTGTCCCAGGAGCACAATGGAAACTTGATTCCAAGGGAACACCAAACCAATTAAAGAGAACGGAGCTCATTCTTGCTGCTAAAGGATGGTTGGATTTTATCCAACACTCTATTATCCCTACCTCCAATCATTTTGAAGTAACAATGGATAGAGCAGTACTAAGCCACTCTATCATGACTGGAAAAGAAGTTAGAGTCGAGAATATCATCCCCACACACGTACAAGCCATGGCTCAAAGTGAGGATTCAAGAGCAAAACTCAGATTTTTGAGTATCGTCCACCATCTTTGTCAAGCTGCCAGGGTGTCTATTGAACAAGACACCCCTATTAAACTTGCAAGAAATTATAAAAAGGATTCTCATAATATAATTCAAATTAGAGGTTTTGAATATTCTTAATTCCTAAGTATGCAAAATTCATCAAGATAAGAAAAGTCTACATATGATCATAGAGATTATTATAAACTCCACTTTTCACTTTAACATTGGATTTGAATTAACAAACTCTTCAATTCTTATCACTAAGATCACCTCTGTTTATTTTTCTTTTTGTTTGAGGATAAGCAAAGTTTTAAGTTTGGTGTTGTGATGCCTTGGCATCTTTCATGATTTTCTCATATTGTTTTAAATAGTTTTTCTTAGGTTTAAATTCGAAGTTCTTATATTTTTAATGAAGTTTTTCATAGCTAATCATATTTTTGGAGTTGTTTAGAATTATTGTGCATTCATGATTATTCTTTAAAGAAACAGGGAAGAGAGAAGCAAATAAGGAAGGCACAAGATTGAACTCCCAGAAAAGCGAGACACCATATGCCCAGGATCTACCAAATGGGTGACCAGCACCGACTCACCAAGTCCAGCACCCAAATGGACGCCTAGCTCCCAGAAGTTCAAAGTCCAGCGCCCAAAAAGAAGCCCAGTGCCTTTGACAAGAAAATGAAGGTTGGCGCCTGACTAAGGGTGGCGCCTAGTGCCAACTGTTCCAAAATAATGGGCGCCCTGCGCCAAGCTGGGCACCCAACTTTGAAGACCATTTCACCTCCCAGTGATCCAAAAATGCATTGAAGTCTGGCACTAGGGGTGTACACGGTCCGGCCCGACCCGAAGACCCGGCCCAGGCCCGAAGGATTTTGGGCAGTAAAGGCTCGGACCCGAAGTGACCCGGGGAAAAAAATGAAACCAATAAAGGAGGTGAAACCAGGACCGGGCCATGGCTCGGGTCACCCGGCCCGGTCTGGTGGCCCGGCCATATACAGAAGTACACAACGCTGATTTCAAATTAGGGATAGGGGCTACTAGGGCACGCACAACACATTCAGTCCATTCTCCATTCACTTATTTCACTGCCTTCCTCAGCAGCTCAGCCATTCAGGCTCACTCGCACACCCCCAGTTCCCAGTTTTCACTCCCCACTCTGGCACCGGCAGTCCTCACTCCCCACGGCACAGGATGATCTGGTGACCCCTAACCTCATCGTCTCTCCCCACGAGCCACCCCCAGTCTCGCAGCACGCAGCCACACACGACGCAGTCACCCACTCCTCCCGTTCTCGTCTCTTCTCAACCCTCCGTGTTTCAGCCCAGTCACCGGCGAAGCTCTTCGTTCGACTGAAGACGGTGACGACCTACAGTGCTACCCTGCTTCTCGGTGACGGTGATGACCTACGGTCCTCTTCTCTATTACTGTCCTGGCGTTGCTCTGCTCTGCTAGTCCTGCTCCTTCTGCTCCGCTCTCTTTTTTGGTCTTCTTCATAGGTCTTCTTCTCAGGTAAGTAATTAATTTTATTATTTCATTAATATTCTGATTAAGGATTAGGGTTTTTGATAAATAGAATTTGTGAATTTAGGATGTGGGTGCTGATTTTCATGATTAGAACTCTGATTAGGTGTGGGTGTTGATGTGTGTTTAGCTGATTTTTGTTCTGAATTGTTGTTGATTACTGATGTGTTTGGTTAATAGTGATTACTTGTTCTGTGTTTACTGATTTTTTACTCATTTGGTGTGGGTGTTGATGTGTGTTAAATGATTTGTTTAGCTGATTTTTGTTTTGAGTTGTTCTTGATTACTGATGACTGATGTATTTACTGATTATTTGTTTAGCTGATTTGGTATTTACTGATTACTGATGACTGGTGGGTGTTGATGTATTTATTGATTTTTGTTTTGCTGATTTGTTTAGTTGATTTTCATTATTTGTTCTGTGTTTACTGAAAAATTGAGACGGTGTTGACTGAAAATTTTCAAAAATTGAGTATGTGGTCTGAAAAATAAATCAGTACATTCGAAAGGAAAATATTGAGTTAGTTGTTTATGAAAAGGAGGTTGTAGATGATAAAGGATGGGAAGATGGTGAAAATTCATCTAGAGATGTCTTGGATGATAATACTAAAGTCTCAACTGGTGCTAAGGGAATTTCTAAAAATAGAGTGAATATGTGGAAAAAGCAAAAAAGAGAGAAGGCTAATGCAGATAGCAAGTCAGATGTAGAGAGATATCTGGCCGAGGATACTGTAGAAGATGAGAATTTTGATATATTGGCTTGGTGGAAAGTGAATGCTTCAAAATATAGAATTCTTTCTCTCATAGCCCGTGACATCTTAGGTATTCCGGTCTGCAACGTTGCTTCTGAATCATGCTTTAGCACTGGTGGACGTGTGCTTGATGTCTTCCGCAGCTCTTTGTCACCATTAATGGCTGAAGCTTTGATATGTACTCAAAGTTGGTTGTGCCTTTCGAAAAAATAAGTTGGAGATCAAGAGTATGATCAATATGATAGTAGTCAAAAGATTGTTGAAGGTACATTTATAATATTTTTATTATTGCGACTTTATTATTTGAAGTAATAATCTCTTATATGAAAATGAATAATTTATATATTTTTGTGATTTGTATTTTGTAGGTTTTACTAATGCATTCATATCACAAGGAATAAGTTGACAACATTAATAGCAATTGATGGATGACTATTCTTCTGTGGTTAATGTTGTGTTATAAAGACTATGAGTTAAAGTTCTATGTTTAGGAAGAATAAGACTTTTGATTGTGGTTATGTGTTTAGTATGTGACTTAACTATTTAGTGTTATGAGACAATATTAGTATTGATTGTGATTATGTTTTAATTTTAGAAAATGGTTGGTTCTTGTCATAATTTTTTAAGTGAATTTTACTATGTGAATTGTGAAATAATGGTTGGACATTAGGTGATTTTTATATGTTAAAGACCCGGTTTTTACCCGGTCCGAAGATGCATAGGTTTCATCGAGTCTCGAATCGGGTTAGGGTCATGAAATTAGGCCCGGTCTATATTTCGGGCCGGATCTGGGTCAGGTCAAACCCGGTGTGTCCCGGCCCATGTACACCCCTATCTGGCACCAATATCCAAAGCCCAACACTAAGCCCAAAATATTATCCCATGACGTTTTTAATTCAGCCCACACTCTCCAAAAAATTCAAGATTTGAATGATTAGTTATTGTTAACTTCTTCTAGAAAGATAAGATTTAGCTTTAATTTAGATTTGAATTATTGTTTTAGTTATCTTATCCTTTCAAAAATAAGATTAGATTTAGTTTTTGAATTTAAATTCTAGGATAGGATTTAGGGTATAAATAAGTGAACGATGGTTCAGAGGAAAGATGTTTGAGCATTCCTGCATTTCCTTCATTGGCTTTTGTTTATTTTCATCATGAGTCACTAAACCTACTATGTTAATGTTAGGAGCTCTGTTTGATTTTCATGGATTGGTAATGTGATTTTTGTTTATTTTAATTAATGCATTAATGCTTTTTCAAGAGTTGAGTTTCGTTCTTCATCTTAATAGTTAGAAGGGGTTAAGTACTGAAATCGTCCCTAAGGTCTGGGGTGAAAATCAAAATTGTCTCCGACCTTTTTTGTTATTAATATCATCCTTAACGTTACAAAACGTTATAAAATCGTCCTTTTCCATTTCAATATTATTTTTTACCATATTACCCTTCATTATTAATAAAAATAATTAAAAATAATATTAAAACAACCCCCTCCCCTCCCCTCCCCTCCCCTCCTGTAACTCCCCTACTCCTTCACTCACCCTCCCATAACCCCCTCAGCCCACTCCCTCACCCCCACCCTCATCCCTTTCTTCTTTTTCTCTGAACCACAACCACCCTCCAACAAGTCACACAACCTCTTCCTCTCACCTTCGCCATGGCTGAACCACCACCGGCGACCACCTCAGCTGCCTCTAGCAGCTGCTGTCCTCACCATCCCTCGCACCAGCGAGCCACACCATGCTTCGCCGCGACCACATCGCCAGAACCCACATCGCCACCGATTCTCCTTTGCTCTGTCCGAGACCCATCACATCTAGTTCGCTCTCCTTTTCACTGAAACGGAACTTTCAGAGCAGCGGAACAGAGCCCCACTCATTCTCAAGCACAGAACCGAATCGCAGACCACCATGGCAGTCCTACTTCCTCCTTCCGTCATACTCAGATCGCCAGCAACCCATCAGCTGCAGCTGTCCCTGTCGCTACCTCCCTGTCTCTGCATTTTCTTTCCCTGTTTGCAATTAGATTCTTAATTAATTCTATTTAAATTTTGTTTGCTATTTTGATTAAGAAAAATTGAAATTGAAATTGGAGTTGGGATTTTGAAGATAGGGGCATTAGAAAGGGGATGGGAGATTACGGGAGTGGGGCAAGAGTGGGGTGAGGGGGTTACAGGAGGGTGATGGGGTGAGGGAGTGGGGTGAGGGGGTGGAGGGAGTTACGAGAGTCGGGAGTGAGGTGAGGGGTGAGGGATGAGGGATGAGGGATGAGGGTGTGGGGGTGAGGGAGTGGGTTGAGGGGGTTACAGGAGGGGGTGGCGGTGGGTGTGGGGGGGTGGGGTGGTGTGGGCGAGTGGGTGAAGGTAGGGGGAGTTGCTGGGTTTGGCGGTGGGGGTTGGAGACTGGGGATGAGGGGTGGCGGTGAGGGTGGATGGAGAGTGGGAAGAGGTGGAGCTGGGGCTGTGAGTAGCAGCGTGGGTTGGGGTGGGGCTGGTGGGGGTGGGGGACTGGGGAGTGGCGGTGAGGGTGGCGGGGGCTGGGAGAGGGAGTGGGGGAGTTACTGGAGGGGAGGGGGAGTTTGTTTTAATTTTTTTATATTATTTTTAATTATATTTATTAATAATGAAGGGTAATATGGTAAAAAAAATAAAATTGAAGTGGAAAAGGACGATTTTATAACGTTTTGTAACGTTTAGGATGATTTTAATAACAAAAAAATGTTGGAGACGATTTTGATTTTCACCCCAGACCTTAGCGACGATTTCAGTACTTAAACCTAGTTAGAAGTATTGAAAAATATTCTAATTCACCTCTTGATTTGTTCTTTGTTTTTGTGCTCTAATTTTTTACTTTCTTCTTCTTTTTCTTTTGTTTCTTGATTTTGGTAATCACTTTTTTTTTAATTTGAGCTCTAATTAGAGCTACTTTTTTTACTTACTCTTAGTAGCTTTGGTTCAAATAGAAATGTGTTGTTATAACTAGTGATCAGCAACTATTTCCTTGGGTCATGAATGAGTGAGTTGAGTGCTTATGGATCGGACCTGAACCATTATTGAGCCTTATTAACTTGTTATTGGACCTGTTTTGATTATTATAATTTTCTGCCGAATGAACAAACCAATCACATACATAATTGAATTTTTAACCCAATAATAATGTTTAGTCATCATCAATTAATTGTTCTTATTTTCTCAAACTCAACAATTATTATTTTTAATTTCTATAAAAATATATCTAATAAAGATATTCAAATAATTAATTTCATATAACTATAAAAAACATAATTAAAAAAATGTACACAAACAATATTTTTTTAAATAATGAAATCATATAATAATTAAAAATATTTCATTTCAATATATATTATTAACTTTATGTTTGAGATAATTGTTAGTAATTAAAAATATTCCATTATCTTTGAAGATGTTAATTATAAAATTGTGTGGCCTTCACAGCACATTATTGTCATGACCTAAAACAAAATAAGTATAAAATTAACTCCTTTTCATTTATATTAATTTTGTTTTCTTAGTTTTATTTTTTTAAAATTAATTAATATATTTTTAGATTTTAATTACTTGTTAGTTAATCAATACATTATTAATTTTAATATTATTATTTATAAAATATCCCTGATTAATATTTTAATTAATCACTTTGTCTATTGTCGCTTCATTTAATTTTTTTGAAGAATATAACGTATTTAAAAAAATAGATAATCACATGCAAATATGTACCTAATATGCCTAATTTTGAAGAAATTAATATAAAAATATATAGAAGTTTATATGCTTCATCAACTAAAAACTCACGACAAGAAACAAAGCATGTAAATATTCAAATAGCAACTGATAAACAAAGGTATTAATTAAATTAAAAGGCGATAAAAAAATAATTAACTAATAAATACGCGTCTAATAATATGCAACTAAGAAGATGGATTTAAAATGCATGGCTTACAAACAGCGCCATTAGTGAGAACCAAGAAGAGAATCATAGAAGAGATAAATAATTATTAAAATAGAGTAAATAAAATTAAACGAAGTAACACCCAAAGAAAAATAAAAAGAAGTTAATTTAATACCTATTCTATTTTAGGTCATGATAATAATGTACTGTGAAGGCCGTGCAATTTTATAATTAACGTCTTCAAGAATCTTTTTAATTATTACATGATTTCATTTTTTTTAAAAGTATTGTTTATTATGTACATTTGTTAAATTATGTTTTTTATGGTTATATGAAATTAATTATTTTAATATTTTTATTAAATATATTTTAACAAAAATTAAAAATAATGTCCATAAATACAATGACTTTTAAATAAATATATTGTCATAAATTCAATGAATGTATTTATAGTATCATTTATTAGACAATAAATATAAATGCATTCTCACATTCTTATATAAGAATACCGTTTTCATATACGTGTATATAAATATATATTAAAAATAAATTAAATCACACACATATTTATACGTAAATATATTATTAACTGATTTTAGTATATAAATAATATTTTAGTATATATAAATAATCACACACATATTTTTGTATATGAAACTTTGTGGAGTTTGATTTGGAAGTAGAAGAACGTAACTGAGACAAAAGTGAAAGGACAAATAGCCTAACATATCAGCAGTTGTAAGTGGATTGTTCTCAAGGAACATCAATTAACTTTAGGGCCTCTCTCTAAAAAGAGCGAAGAAAAAATTAAAATATTAATATGATTGATAAAGTAGTCAACACTATAGTTTTAAATTAGGAGTGATAATGAACAGGAAAAATAAAGATTCAGATTGAAGGAATCAATTTAATTTGTTTCCTGTCAACACGCAACATATACACCTTTTATTATGCATATGCAAACCAAATTATATATGATCATGATGATGGGACTTAAAGGGAAAGCTAAGGAAGATAATCATTCAACCATTTTGTACGTAGTATAATGTCTATGAAATAAGCAAGCAATAGTTTTGTTTTGTGCTACAATAATTCATGAAGAAAGTGCAAATTTGTACAACAGACAAAATATAGGAATTAAAATTTCAAGCAAGAAGTATGAACTATGAACTATATAAATATTAATAGGGAAGAAACATTTTGAGTATACCATGAGAACATATGTTTTAGTAATTTTAACTATTAATTTTAATTAAAAATTGATTTAGTTATTAACCTCAATTATATATATATTTTTTTGATTGAGATTAATTGTTAAAACTATTAAAACACTTGAATTCGTGATATACTTAAAATGTATCCTAATAGATATATTTAATGAAAAAAGACAAATATAATAACGGTTCAAAATATATACATTTAAGGATGGTAATACTAAAAAGATAATAATCTAATCTAAAATAATTTTATTTAATTTAATATTATAATTTTATGCATATAATATATAAAATAAGAATATAAAACAAGATAAATAATAATTAAAAAAATTAAGATAATTTTAAATTGTTTTGGATAAATTTTTATTGAGTAAAACTATACAATCAAGCAAAATACGTAACTAAGTTCAACCAAATTGTTATAATTGTTTTCTGCATCTTTTTCCTCTACTTTTTTTTTTCTCATTTTTTTCTTTCGTTATCATCGTCGTTACCACCACACCACCACCTCCATCTCCTCTTCCTCCTCCTTTTCCTCCTTCTCCTTTTTCTTTATTCATTTTAATTTTTTTGATCTCTTCCTTCCTTTTCCTCCTCCTCCTCCTCCTCCACGCTCCTCCACCATCATCATCGTTATCGTTATTATCATCATCGTCATCGTCTTCTTATATGTATAACAATTCAAATTCAAAATGCACTGAAATTCTTTAACGATGACGACACACAAACAAACTCGGTTCAAAATAAGTTCATACCGAAAGTGCACCTTAGCTTATTTAAATTCAGACGGTGCCAAAATTGCTTAATAATGATTATATACAAACAAATTCAGTTTAAAATAAGCACAGACCAAATGCACTTTATTTAAATTCAGAATGCACCAAAATTACTTAATGATTATGACACACAAACAAACTCTATTCAAAACAAGCACAAACCAAAAGTGCATCTTATTTAAATTAAGAATGCACCGAAATTACTTAATGATGACGACACACAAATAAACTCATTTCAAAATAAGTACAGATTAAGTGCACTTTATTTAAATCCAGAATGCACTGAAAATTACTTAACAATAACTCAAAACATAATGCCTCCTCCTTCTTTTTCATTATCTTCTTCTTCTTCTTTTCTTGTTCATCATTTTCTTTTTCTTGTTTTACCTTCTCATAACTATTCTTATTTTACTCTTTTAACAAGAATAAAAGAAAAAAGAAAAAATCGAATTAACAAAAAAAGAAGAAACACATAATGCTGCAAAATTACTAGGAAGAGGAAGAGGGAAAAAAAATACAGCAACAATAAAGAAACAACGATGAGGAGAAAACACGCGAATAAAAAAGAGGAAAAACGCGAAATAGGGAGGAAAAGAAAAAAGAGAAAAAGATAAAAGATAAAAAAAACGCGAAAATATTTATGTTAGTGGAGTAATTAGGGCGTATACTCTTACTAATGAAATTGATTTTTGTTAAATTTAGATTAATTAAAGGAAAAATTACTCTAAAGGACCGTTAGAAAGACTTAATTATTAAAAAGGAACTTTAATACCAAAATTGTTAAGAAGGACCAAATCTTTTTATAATATTTAAGAAGAAGAACTAAATCTTTTTATAAGAAGATAAATATATTTTTAATTATTTTTTTATTTATTTTGTATAATCTTTAATATATGCTATTTGATTTACAATGTTATATAGATATTTATGAATATTCACTTGGGATTAATTAGTTAATTAATTTAAAAAGAATTATTCTAAAAAATAGTTAGGGAGATTTAATTATTAAAATATTAATTCTTAACTATTTTTTATTTATTTTTTATAATTTTTATATTAAAATTTTTTTTCTTAAAATTTTGGTAATTTTTATTATTTATTTATTTATTTATTACTTTTATGATCTTTTGTATTTTTTTTATTAGGTAAAGATCATAAAAACAAATAAATAAATAATAAATAATTAATAAAAATTACTAAAATTTTAAAAGAAATATATAAAATTTATCAATATAAAGATTATAAAAAATAAATAAAGATATATTTATCTCCTTTTAAAAAGATTTGATTTGTTTTCTTAAATATTATAAAAAGATTTGATTCGTTTTATTAAATATTATAAAGAGATTTGGTCCTTCTTAATAATTTTAGTATTCAAAGTCCTTTTTAATAATTAAATTCTCTTAACGGTCCTTTAGAATAATTTTTCTTTAATTAAATTAAATTTATTAGCGGCAAAAAAACATGTACATATATAACAAGACTACTTTTTTACTGACATATTTTTGGCATAACATTCCCAAACTTTTGTTATTTAAAGATGTAGATTTAAGTTTTTCTATCATATATCATTATGACTCGTTCGTAGATAATTAATAGTAATTATTATGAATATTCGTTTGCCAATAGATCAATATATCTATTATATTTAAGAGTATATTCTAAAAACTTGGATAAAAATAAATTTTTAGAATACACATTAAATATACTCTTAAATTATATAAGTGTTAGAGAATCATCAAAATCAATTAGTATCGTTTATATTTGTATAACATATCTGTATATTAATTGTAGGATTTTATGCCTTTATTACTTTGATTCATCTAGCATCTATAAATACTCATTGTATATTATACCTTGAATCTCAGACTGAATAATACACAAAACACTTTCTTTAGTTTGGTCTCTTGTTTCTAACATGGTATCAAAAGTTTAGGTTGTTTTTTTTTTCAGAAACACTTGGTTTCTAGTTCTTTTATCTTGCTTCACCGGCAGTACTTTGCCCTCAGTTTTCGACTTTCTCCCAATGCTTTGGTTCGTCAACGCCGCTTCCCTCGCCTTTTCCTCATTGCAAGCTTTCCAACGCAGCCACTCTCGCCGCCTGTCGCCGCTGGACGCTCCCGCACGCGCCATCAGAAGGCCGGTCACCGCCTCAGTCACTTTTTCGTTCACAAGTTTTGGTTTCTTTTCTTTCTCCAGGCAGCCTCCTTCGTCCTCACTTTGCTCGCCTCTCCAACCTCTTCATCTATCACAGATCACATCATTGTCTTTTTCGCATTCTCACGAGTTCAAAGAGCCCAGACACGTTGCAAGAATCCTCCGCACGCGCCTCCACGCGCCGCTGAAACATCGCTGGCCGCACCAATCTTTCTCAGCCCAGAACCTTCAGCAGCCGTTGGATCTTCGTGCAGATCGCACACTCTGTAGGCCTCCACGTGTCACGCCATTAGTCCAACATCTCCAACCCGCGTTTGACCTGACCCGAGACTCCGACCCGTATCTCCGCCCGCGTACAACTAAGCGCCAGCGTGCTTCTTCTGTCCAGTCAGACGCCGCCACGTGTCCCTCTTTTTCTAACGTGTCGCTGACGTGTTGCTGATGTGGCAGACAGTGGGACCCTCCCTAAGGTTTTTGGTGAGGTCTTTTCGATTCTGCACTCCGATTTCTCATTTTCTGCTCCGAAATTGCCGTTTTTCTCTCCTCTCTTTGATCTTTGTGACTACTATCATGGAAACACCAGATGTTTTTGCTGCAACAGACAAAAAGGGTAAATTCTGTCGAAACTGTAACCATTCTGGGCACCTCTTCTCCGACTGTCCTTCTGTCGAATGTCACACATGCTACCAGAAAGGTCATATTAGCTACCATTGTTCATAGCTGTTCTGCCGTTACTGCAAGCTCTCGGGACATTTAATTACTGCCTGTCCTACTCGCCCACCACATCCTGATCCAATCAACCCGTCTCCTGTCTCTCTATCTGATATTGCGTATCTTCTGCAGCATCTTCTCTCCGTTTCTGGTAATACCCCTACTGCTTTTTCGACCCCTCCAGGTAATTCTAAGTGGTATTTTGACTCGGGTTGCTTTAATCACATGTCTCCGTTGTGTAATATTTTCTCGTCCCTGTCCACCACTACAAATGGACCTTCTGTCAATACTGCAAATGGTTCCCTCTTGCACGCAACACACAAGGGCTCTATATTCCAATCCACTCTTCATCTTCCTGATACTTATTATATTCCCAAATTGAATTTTAATCTTATTTCTGTTGGTCAACTTGTTGATCTGGGTTTTGATGTCACTTTTTCCATTTCTGGTTGTCGTGTACAGGATCCTCGGATGGGTCAAATTATCGGGACTGGACGTAAGGTCGGAAGGTTGTTTGAACTCGAGAATCTTCATATTCCTCCTGTACCAAATCTCTGTGCTGCCTCTTCTCCTTCTACCCTTCACTTATGGCATCAACGTCTTGCCCACACCTCCTTAGGAAAACTGTGTCCTCTTGTGTCTCAGGGTATTTTAGGTCAGATTCCAAATGAATCTTTTGATTGTATTTCTTGCCAAACTGCCAAACAACTTGCTTTATCTTTTTACAATAATTCATCTCTTGCTTGTTCTCCTTTTGATCTCATTCACTCTGATGTTTGGGGACCCGCTCCCACTGCCTCTATGGGTGGAGCTCGATACTTTGTCATTTTCATTGATGATTATTCCCGTTTTACTTGGGTTTATTTGATGACTAATCGCCATGAGTTACCTCAGATCTATATCAACTTTGCTACTATGATTAAAACCCAGTTTTCCAAGGTCATTAAGGTTTTTTGACGTGACAATGCTATGGAATACCGTGATTCCAAACTCTTAACCTTTCTTGCAAAACAGGGTACTTTGTCTGAGTTTTCTTATCCTGGTACGTCTCAACAAAATGGCAGAGCTGAACGTAAACACCGTCACATTCTTGACTCCGTCCATGCAATGCTTCTTTCTTCTTCGTGTCCTGAGCGTACTTAGGGTGAAGCTGTTCTTACTGCTGTCCATGTTATCAATAGACTCCCTTCTTCTGTTCTTAGTAACGTTACTCCCTTTGAGCGTCTTTATCATACCTTCCCAGATTATGGTTCTCTTCGAGTTTTCAGTTGTGTATGTTTTGTTCTTCTTCAGCCTCATGAACATAGTAAACTTGAACCTCGGGCTTGTATGTGTTGTTTCCTTGGTTATGGCACTGAACACAAGGGTTATCGTTGTTGGGATCCTCTTTCAAAACGTATTCGTATATCTCGTCATGTTGTCTTCTGGGAGCATCACATGCTTTCTCGGTTCTCATCCTTTGATTCCATTCCTCCTGCTCAGTTGGTGCACGAAATTGCAATCACACTTTTGCAATCACGCACAACTAACCAGCAAGTGCACTGGGTCGTCCAAGTAATACCTTGCGTGAGCAAGGGTCGATCCCACGGAGATTGTCGGCTTGAAGCAAGCTATGGTTATCTTGTAAATCTTAGTTAGGATATCAGAAATTATCAGGATTGATTGTAAAAAGCAAAAGAACATGAAATGATTACTTGTTTTGCAGTAATGGAGAATAGGTTGAGGTTTTGGAGATGCTCCATCTTCTGAATCTCTGCTTTCCTACTGTCTTTCTTCATCAAACACGCGAAGCTCCTTCCATGGCAAGCTGTATGTAGGGTTTCACCGTTGTCAGTGGCTACCTCCCATCCTCTCAGTGAAAACGTTCCTATGCTCTGTCACAGCATGGCTAATCATCTGTTAGTTCTCGGTCAGGCCGGAATAGAATCCATTGATTCTTTTGCGTCTGTCACTAACGCCCCGCCTGCTAGGAGTTTGAAGCACGTCACAGTCATTCAATCATTGAATCCTACTCAGAATACCACAGACAAGGTTTAGACCTTCCGGATTCTCTTGAATGCCGCCATCAGTTCTAGCTTATACCACGAAGATTCTGGTTAAGGAATCCAAGAGATATGTACTCAATCTAAGGTAGAACGGAGGTGGTTGTCAGGCACACGTTCATAGTTGAGAATATGATGAGTGTCACGGATCATCACATTCATCCGGGTTAAGAACAAGTGATATCTTAGAATGGAAGCAAGCATGATTGAATAAGAAACAGTAGTAATTGCATTAATCCATCAAGACACAGCAGAGCTCCTCACCCCCAACCATGGGGTTTAGAGACTCATACCGTGGAAAGTACACAAAGAAACGTGTAAAGTGTCATGAGGTACAGATACAATGTCAAAAGATCCTATTAATAGTAAACTAGTAACCTAAGGTTTACAGAAATGAGTAAATGACAGAAAAATCCACTTCCGGGCCCACTTGGTGTGTGCTTGGGCTGAGCATTGAAGCTTTCATGTGTAGAGACCTTTTCTGGAGTTAAACGCCAGCTTTCATGCCAGTTTGGGCGTTTAACTCCAAGTTTTATGCCAGTTCCAGCGTTAAACGCTGGAAATTCTGAGGCTGAATTGCCACGCCGGTTTGGGCCATCAAATCTCGGGCAAAGTATGGACTATTATACATTGCTGGAAAGCCCAAGATGTCTACTTTCCAATGCCGTTGAGAGCGCGCCAATTGGGCTTCTGTAGCTCCAAAAAATCCACTTCGAGTGTAGGGAGGTCAGAATCCAACAGCATCTGCAGTCCTTTTCAGTCTCTGAATCAGATTTTTGCTCAGGACCCTCAATTTCAGCCAGAAAATACCTGAAATCACAGAAAAACACACAAACTCATAGTAAAGTCCAGAAAAGTGAATTTTAGCTAAAAACTAATAAAAATATACTAAAAACTAACTAAAATATACTAAAAACATACTAAAAACAATGCCAAAAAGCGTACAAATTATCCGCTCATCACAACACCAAACTTAAATTGTTGCTTGTCCCCAAGCAACTGAAAATCAAAATAGGATAAAAAGAAGAGAATATACTATAGACTCCAAAATATCAAGGAAACATAGCTCCAATTAGATGAGCGGGACTAGTAGCTTTTTGCCTCCGAACAGTTTTGGCATCTCACTCTATCCCTTGAAGTTCAGAATGATTGGCATCTATAAGAACTCAGAACTCAGATAGTGTTATTGATTCTCCTAGTTAAGTATAATGATTCTTGAACATAGCTAGTGTATGAGTCTTGGCTGTGGCCCAAAGCACTCTGTATTCTAGTATTACCACCGGATACATACATGCCACAGACACATAATTGGGTGAACCTTTTCAGATTGTGACCCAGCTTTGCTAGAGTCCCCAATTAGAGGTGTCCAGGGTTCTTAAGCACACTCTTTTTGCTTTGGTTCACAACTTTATTATTATTATTTTTTTTTGTATTCACTGCTTTTTCTTGCTTCAAGAATCACTTTGATGATTTTTCAGATCCTCAATAACAGTTCTCCTTTTCCATCATTCTTTCAAGAGCCAACAATTTTAACATTCTTAAAACAACAAATTCAAAAGACATATGCACTGTTCAAGCATTCATTCGGAAAACAAAAATTATTGTCACCACATCAAACTAATTCAACTAGTTTCAAGGATAAATTTCGAAATCCTGTACTTCTTGTTCTTTTGTGATTAAAGCATTTTTCATTTAAGAGAGGTGATGGATTCATAGGACATTTATAGCTTTAAGACATGAATTTTAAATTTTATTAATTATGAATTAAGAACAAGACTCAAAAATAGATATAAGATGAGACTAAATAAAAATAGAAAACAAAACAAAACAAAAAAAAACGAAAAAAATAGGCTCCTAATGATAGAGGTTTTCACAGAGTTAGGACTCAACAACCTTGATTTTGAGAAGTGGATGCTCCCTCAACTTGAGAGGAGAGCTTTTGGCGTTTCATCTCTTGGAGTTCACGCCCCTGCTTCTCTTGTTCCTTCAGCAATTTGCAGAGCATGCAGTTCTGATTCTGCTGTTCTTCCTTAAGTTGTTCCATAGTCTCTTGCAACTTGGTGATAGATGCTTCTAGGCTGGCCCAGTAGCCAATTTCAGGAAATTCAGGGAGGAACTCCTGCGCCCTCCTTTTGATAGAGTTGTCTTGCATTTGTCCTTCCATTGACTTCTTAGTGATTGGGTGTTCAATGGGTATGAATTCATCTACTCCCATCTTCACCCCAGCCTCTTTACAGAGCAAGGAGATCAAGCTTGGGTAAGCCAATTTGGCTTCAGTGGAATTCTTATTTTCAATTGTGTAGATCTCACAAGCAATCACATGATGAACCTCCACTTCTTTTCCAAGCATAATGCAATGAATCATCACTGCTCTCTTGATAGTGACCTCAGAACGGTTGCTAGTGGGCAGTATGGAACGCCCAATAAAGTCTAGCCAACCTCTTGCAATTGGTTTGAGGTCTCCCCTCTTGAGTTGGTTTGGGACACCCTTAGAATTGGTTATCCACTTAGTTCCAGGGAGGCATATGTCCTCTAGAACTTGATCCAACCCTTTATCTGCTCTCACCATCCTCCTATTAAAGGAGTCAGGATCATCTTGCAGTTGAGGCAATTTGAAGATTTCTCTTATTTTGTCCAGATGGAAGTACATAACTTTCCCTCTGACCATGGTTCTGTAGGTATGGTAAGCAGTTCCAGTCATTCTCTGCTTATCTGTTAACCACAAATTTGAGTAGAATTCCTGAACCATGTTCCTTCCAATCTTTATCTCAGGATTGGTTAGAACTTCCCATCCTCTGTTTTGAATTTGCTCTTGGATCCCCGGATATTCATCTTCTTTCAGATCAAATTTCACTTCCGGGATCACTGACCTCAGACCCATTATCTTGTGATAATGGTCTTCATGTTCTTTGGTTAAGAACTTCTCTTGATTCCAAAGATTCTTTGGATTATTCTCTTTCTTTCCTCTTAAATTGGTTTGTTTTCCCTTAGGAGCCATGATCTTGATGAATCTTGGCTTAGTGATCACGGAAAAGCACACCAACTTAGAGGTTTGCTTGTCCTCAAGCAAAAGAAAGGAAGGAAGAGAGAGAGAGGGAGAGGAAATTCGAATGCTGTGGTGGAATGAGGGAGGACAAACGTGTATTTATAAGGTGGGGAGGGGAGATTTCGAAAAAAAAAAGTTTGAAAAGAGATTTGAAAAGATATGGAAAGAATTTGAGAGAAAGGTGGGTTTTTGAACAATATTTGGAACTGATTTGAAATAGATTTGAAGAATGGTTTTGATTTTTGAAGATTTGAAAGTGAATGATGAATGGTTGAAGTGTGATTTTGTAGAAAAGTATGGGTAAGAAAAGGAAAGTTTGAAAAAATTTGGTTTGAAAACAAAATTGTGGTCCCCCCACCTTTCTGGCGTTAAACGCCCAGAATGGCACCCATTCTGGCGTTTAACGCCCATTTGATGCCCCTTTTGGGCGTTTAACGCCCAGCCAGGTGCCCTGGCTGGCGTTAAACGCCAGAATTCCTTTATCACTGGGCGTTTTTCTAAACGCCCAGGATGCTGCACACCTGGCGTTAAACGCCCAGAATGGTGCCCATTCTGGCGTTTAACGCCCAAAATGGCACCATTCCTGGCGTTAAACGCCCAGAATGATACCCATTCTGGCGTTTAACGCCCAAAATGCCCCTTACTGGCGTTTTTTCGCCAGTAAGCTCATTTTCTCTGCTTTTTGAGCTGAATCCTTCTGTAACTCTGTGAATTCCTTCATTTTTGATACTTGCCTTTGTAAAAACAAATCATATAACCTACTAATGACTGGTTTGCCTCCCAGCAAGCGCTTCTTTACTGTCTTTAGCTGGACCTTCACTGAGAATCATTCAAGTCTCAGTTTTGAGCATTCCTGCTCAAAATTGCTTTCAAGATAATGCTTGATTCTCTGTCCATTAACAATGAACTTTTTGTCAGAATCAATATCCTGAAGCTCAACATATCCATATGGTGAAACTCCTGTAATCACATACGGACCCCTCCACCGGGATTTGAGTTTTCCTGGGAACAGTCTGAGCCTAGAGTTGAAGAGTAGGACTTTTTGTCCTGGCTCAAAGACTCTGGTTGACAACTTCTTGTCATGCCATTTCTTTGCCTTTTCCTTATAAATTTTTGCATTTTCAAAGGCATTGAGTCTGAACTCCTCTAGCTCATTTAGCTAGAGCAATCTCTTTTCACCAGCTAACTGTGCATTTATGTTTAGGACTTTGGTTGCCCAGTAGGCTTTATGTTCCAGTTCCACGGGCAGATGACAGGCCTTCCCATACACCAGTTGGTATGGAGAGGTTTCTATAGGAGTCCTGAATGCTGTTCTGTATGCCCACAGAGCATCATCCAAGCTCTTTGCCCAATCCTTTCTTCGGGCTATCACAGTCCGTTCCAGGATTCTCTTTAGCTCTCTGTTAGAGACTTCAGCTTGCCCATTTGTCTGTGGATGATACGGAGTTGCCACTTTATGGCTGATTCCATATCTAACCATAGCAGAGTATAGCTGTCTATTGCAGAAATGAGTGCCCCCATCACTGATTAGTACTCTGGGAACACCAAACCTGCTGAAGATGTGTTTCTGGAGGAATTTTAGCACGGTCTTGGTATCATTAGTGGGTGTAGCAATTGCTTCTACCCACTTAGATACGTAGTCCACTGCCACCAGAATGTAAGTGTTTGAGTATGATGGTGGGAATGGACCCATGAAGTCAATTCCCCATACATCAAACAATTCTATCTCTAAGATCCCTTGTTGAGGCATGGCATATCCGTGAGGCAAGTTACCAGCTCTTTGGCAACTGTCACAGTTACACACAAACTCTCGGGAATCTTTATAGAGAGTAGGCCAGTAGAAGCCACATTGGAGGACTTTAGTGGCTGTTCGCTCACTTCCAAAATGCCCTCCATACTGTGATCCATGGCAATGCCATAGGATCTTTTGCGCTTCTTCTCTGGGTACACATCTGCGGATTACTCCGTCTGCACATCTCTTAAAGAGATATGGTTCATCCCAGAGGTAGTACTTGGCATCTGAAATTAATTTCTTTCTTTGCACTTTGCTGTACTCCTGGGGTATGAACCTCACAGCTTTATAATTTGCAATATCTGCAAACTAAGGGGCTTCCTGAATGGCAAAGAGTTGCTCATCTGGGAAAGTCTCAAAGATCTCAGTAGAAGGGAGGGACGCCCCAGCTACTGGTTCTATTCGGGACAGATGATCAGCTACTTGGTTCTCTGTCCCTTTTCTGTCTCTTATTTCTATATCAAACTCTTGCAGAAGCAACACCCATCTTATTAGCCTGGGTTTTGAATCCTGCTTTGTGAGTAAGTATTTAAGAGCAGCATGGTCAGTGTACACAACCACTTTGGATCCCACTAGATAGGATCTAAACTTGTCAATGGCATAGACCACTGCAAGTAATTCTTTTTCTGTGGTTGTGTAGTTCTTCTGTGCGTCATTTAGAACACGGCTGGCATAATAAATGACGTGCAGAAGCTTGTTATGCCTCTGTCCCAACACTGCACCAATGGCATGGTCACTGGCATCACACATTAATTCAAATGGCAATGTCCAATCTGGTGCAGAGATGACTGGTGCTATGACCAGCTTAGCTTTCAGGGTCTCAAATGCCTGCAGACACTGTGTGTCAAACACAAATGGTGTGTCAGCAGCTAGCAGGTTACTTAAAGGTTTTGCAATTTTTGAAAAATCCTTTATAAACCTTCTGTAGAATCCTGCATGCCCCAGAAAGCTTCTGATTGCCTTAACATTGGCAGGTGGTGGTAATTTTTCAATTACCTCTACCTTTGCCTTATCCACCTCTATTCCCTTGCTTCAAATTTTGTGCCCAAGGACGATTCCCTCAGTCACCATAAAGTGACATTTCTCCCAGTTTAAAACCAGGTTAGTCTCTTGGCACCTTTTCAGGACAAGTGCTAGGTGATTAAGACAAGAGCTGAATGAGTCTCCATATACTGAAAAGTCGTCCATGAAGACTTCCAAAAATTTCTCTACCATATCTGAGAAGATAGAGAGCATGTACCTCTGAAAGGTTGCAGGTGCATTGCACAGACCAAAAGGCATCCTCCTATAGGCAAACACGCCAGAAGGGCAAGTGAATGCTGTTTTCTCTTGGTCCTGAGGATCTACTGCAATTTGGTTGTAGCCTGAATAGCCATCCAAAAAGCAGTAATAGTCATGCCCAGCTAGTCTTTCTAGCATTTGGTCTATGAATGGTAAAGGAAAATGATCCTTTCTGGTGGCTGTATTGAGCCTTCTGTAGTCAATACACATACGCCACCCTGTAACTGTTCTTGTAGGAACCAGTTCATTTTTTTCATTATGAACCACTGTCATGCCTCCCTTTTTGGGGACAACTTGGACAGGGCTCACCCAGGGGCTATCAGAAATAGGATAGATAATCCCAGCCTCTAGTAATTTAGTGACCTCTTTCTGCACCACCTCCTTCATGGCTGGATTTAGCCTCCTTTGTGGTTGGACCACTGGTTTGGCATTATCCTCCAACAGGATCTTGTGCATGCATCTAGCTGGGCTAATACCCTTAAGATCACTTATGGACCACCCAAGAGCTGTCTTGTGTGTTCTTAGCACTTGAATCAGTGCTTCCTCTTCCTGTGGATTTAAAGCAGAGCTTATAATCACTGGAAAAGTTTCACCCCCTCCCAGAAATGCATATTTCAGGGAAGGTGGTAGTAGTTTGAGTTCAGGTTTGGGAGGCTTATCCTCCTCCTGAGGAATTTTCGAAAATTCCTTTGTTTCCTGTGGTTCTTCTTGATCAGGTTGAGCATCCTTGAAGATGTCTTCAAGCTCTGATTCTAGGCTTTCAGTCATATTGATCTCTTCCACCAAAGAGTCAATAATGTCTGCGCCCATGCAGTCATTTGGTGTGTCTGGATGCTGCATAGCTTTCACAGCATTCAACTTGAACTCATCTTCATTGACTCTTAGGGTCACTTCCCCTTTTTGTACATCAATGAGAGTCCGTCCAGTTGCTAGGAATGGTCTTCCTAGAATGAGAGTTGCACTCTTGTGCTCCTCCATTTCCAGCACCACAAAGTCAGTTGGAAAGGTAAATGGCCCAACTTTGACAATCATATCCTCTATTATGCCTGATGGATGTTTAATGGAGCCATCAGCAAGTTGGAGGCATATCCTGGTTGGTTTGACTTCTCCAGTCAACCTAAGCTTTCTGATAGTGGATGCAGGTATTAGATTGATGCTTGCTCCAAGATCACATAGGGCTGTCTTGGTGCAAGCGCCTTCTAATGTGCATGGTATCAGAAAGCTTCCAGGATCTTGAAGCTTTTCTGGTAAGCTTTTCAGAATAACTGCACTGCATTCTTCAGTGAGAAACACTTTTTCAGTTTCTCTCCAATCCTTCTTATGACTTAAGATTTCCTTCATGAACTTAGCATAAGAAGGTATTTGCTCAAGTGCCTCTGCAAACGGAATCTTTATTTCAAGAGTCCTTAGATAGTCTGCAAAGCGGGCAAATTACTTATCCTGTTCCGCTTTGCGGAGTTTCTGAGGATAAGGCATCTTGGCTTGATATTCTTCAACCTTATATGCTGCAGGTTTATTCCTTACAGAAGTGGTTGAAGAAGCCTTTTTAGAGGGATTACTGTCAGCACTCTCAGGTGTCTGATCTTCCCTTGGCGTTTGAACGCCAGGAATGGGTGAAGATTGGGCGTTAAACGCCAATTTCTCTCCCTTTTCTGGCGTTTGAACGCCAGAACTGGGCAAGGAATGGGCGTTTAACGCCGACTTTCCTTCCCTTTCTGGCGTTTGAACGCCAATAACATTCCTCTCTGGGCTCTTACTGTCCTCAAAGGGATTTTGAACAGTGGTTTGGTTATCCTCTGTCAATTGTTCCCTGTTTGGCTTTTTGCTCTTTTGAGCAGTGGTATTCAGTGTCTTCCCACTCCTCAGTTGAACTGCTTGACACTCCTCTGTTATCTGTTTAGATATTTGCTGTTTTGCTTGATTCAATTGCAGTTCTATGTTCTTGTTAGCAACTTTAGTTTCATAGAGCATCTCTTTAAATTTTGCTAACTGTTCTGTCATCAGGAGAAATTGTTGATTAAGCTCAATCATCTGTTCTTGAGGATTAGGGTCAGTGACTACTGTCATGACTTCCTCATCTGGAGAGAACTCATTGCTAGAATACAAATATTGGTTTCTAGCAACAGTGTCTATAAGCTCTTGAGCTTCTTCAATTGTCTTCCTCATGTGTATAGATCCACCAGCTGAGTGGTCTAAAGACATCTGAGCTTTTTCTGTAAGCCCATAGTAGAAGATGTCTAACTGTACCCATTCTGAAAACATTTCAGAGGGACATTTCCTTAGCATACCTCTATACCTCTCCCAGGCATTGTAAAGGGATTCATTATCCTCTTGTTTAAAGCCTTGGATGTCCAGCCTTAGCTGTGTCATCCTCTTTAGAGGGTAAAAATGATTCAGGAATTTGTCTGACAACTGTTTCCATGTCTTTATGCTTGCTGTAGGTTGGTTATTCAACCACCTTTTAGCTTGATCTTTTACAGCAAATGGAAACAGTAATAGTCTGTAGACATCCTGATCCACCTCTTTATCATGTACTGTGTCAGCAATTTGTAAGAACTGTGCCAGAAACTCAGTAGGTTCTTCCTGTGGAAGACCGGAATACTGGCAATTTTGCTGCACTATGATAATGAGTTGAGGATTTAGCTCAAAGCTGCTTGCTTTGATGGGAGGTGTACAGATGCTACTCCCATATGCAGCTGTAATGGGGTTAGCATATGACCCCAGAGTCCTTTTGGACTGATCAATCCCACTTAGGTCCATAATGGACAAAAGGGAAATGATAATGATTGCAAACAGATAAATTTTGTTTTTTTTGTTTTTTTTTTAGTTAAACGAAAAAATAAAATAAAACAAAAGAAAATTAAAATAAAAATTCGAAAATCAAAAAGAAAATAAGATCAAAGCAAATTGAGAACTGAATCAATTAAGTAATTAAAAAGATTTTGAAAATAGCAATTAAAAAGATATGATTGAAAAATTTTTATGAAAAAGATTTGATTTTTGAAAAGAGGAAAGAGAAAAACACAAAAAGACACCAAACTTAAAATTTTTAGAAAATCAAACACTAATTTTCGAAAATTTTAAGAGAAAAACACAAAGAGGACACCAAACTTAGAATTTTTACGGATCAAAAAGGGACTAAGGACATGCAAAATCGAAAATTAAAAGAAAAGTAAAAGCATGCAATTGACACCAAACTTAGAATATGAAACTAGACTCAACTAAAAGACTCTAAACCAATTAAAAACAAAACAGTCCTAATCTAAGCAACAAGATAAGCCGTCAGTTGTCCAAACTCGAACAATTCCCGGCAACGGCGCCAAAAACTTGGTGCACGAAATTGCAATCACACTTTTGCAATCCCGCACAACTAACCAGCAAGTGCACTGGGTCGTCCAAGTAATACCTTGCGTGAGCAAGGGTCGATCCCACGGAGATTGTCGGCTTGAAGCAAGCTATGGTTATCTTGTAAATCTTAGTCAGGATATCAGAAATTATCAGGATTGATTGTAAAAAGCAAAAGAACATGAAATGGTTACTTGTTTTGCAGTAATGGAGAATAGGTTGAGGTTTTGGAGATGCTCCATCTTCTGAATCTCTGCTTTCCTACTGTCTTTCTTCATCAAACACGCGAAGCTCCTTCCATGGCAAGCTGTATGTAGGGTTTCACCGTTGTCAGTGGCTACCTCCCATCCTCTCAGTGAAAACGTTCCTATGCTCTGTCACAGCATGGCTAATCATCTGTCGGTTCTCGGTCAGGCCGGAATAGAATCCATTGATTCTTTTGCGTCTGTCACTAACGCCCCGCCTGCTAGGAGTTTGAAGCACGTCACAGTCATTCAATCATTGAATCCTACTCAGAATACCACAGACAAGGTTTAGACCTTCCGGATTCTCTTGAATGCCGCCATCAGTTCTAGCTTATACCACGAAGATTCTGGTTAAGGAATCCAAGAGATATGTACTCAATCTAAGGTAGAACGGAGGTGGTTGTCAGGCACACGTTCATAGTTGAGAATATGATGAGTGTCACGGATCATCACATTCATCCGGGTTAAGAACAAGTGATATCTTAGAATGGAAGCAAGCATGATTGAATAAGAAACAGTAGTAATTGCATTAATCCATCAAGACACAGCAGAGCTCCTCACCCCCAACCATGGGGTTTAGAGACTCATACCGTGGAAAGTACACAAAGAAACGTGTAAAGTGTCATGAGGTACAGATACAATGTCAAAAGATCCTATTAATAGTAAACTAGTAACCTAAGGTTTACAGAAATGAGTAAATGACAGAAAAATCCACTTCCGGGCCCACTTGGTGTGTGCTTGGGCTGAGCATTGAAGCTTTCATGTGTAGAGACCTTTTCTGGAGTTAAACGCCAGCTTTCATGCCAGTTTGGGCGTTTAACTCCAAGTTTTATGCCAGTTCCAGCGTTAAACGCTGGAAATTTTGAGGCTGAATTGCCACGCCGGTTTGGGCCATCAAATCTCGGGCAAAGTATGGACTATTATACATTGCTGGAAAGCCCAGGATGTCTACTTTCCAATGCCGTTGAGAGCGCGCCAATTGGGCTTCTGTAGCTCCAAAAAATCCACTTCGAGTGCAGGGAGGTCAGAATCCAACAGCATCTGCAGTCCTTTTCAGTCTCTGAATCAGATTTTTGCTCAGGACCCTCAATTTCAGCCAGAAAATACCTGAAATCACAGAAAAACACACAAACTCATAGTAAAGTCCAGAAAAGTGAATTTTAGCTAAAAACTAATAAAAATATACTAAAAACTAACTAAAATATACTAAAAACATACTAAAAACAATGCCAAAAAGCGTACAAATTATCCGCTCATCATCAGTCACCTTTGTTTACTAATCCCAATGTTGATCTTTTTCCTAGTGATGATTCTACAGGTTCTATCTCAAGTGACCCTCCACAGCCTCCCGTTCTTCCGCCTTCTTCATCTCCCGATGATTCCAGACCGGACGATGATCATGCTCCTACCGTCATGCCTCCTCCTCCCGCTCGTTCTTCTAGGGTAAGAAATCCACCTCCTCATCTTCTTGATTATCATTGTTTTTCTACTATCCTTCATCAACATGAACCTAAGTCATTCAGAGAAGCCTCCACAAATCCACATTGGCAACAAGCAATGCAGGAAGAAATACAGGCACTTGAAAAAGCACACACTTGGAATTTGGTTGATCCTCCTTCTAATCAGGAAGTTGTGGGAAGCAGATGGGTATACAAGATTAAGACTCACTCTGATTGTTCTATTGACCGTTATAAGGCACGATTGGTTGCTCAGGGTTGTACGCAAGAATATGGTATTGACTACGAAGAGACTTTTGCTTCTGTTGCTCGGCTCACATCTGTTTGAGCTCTTCTTGCTATTGCTGCAGTCAAAAAATGGTCTCTCAGTCAGATGGACGTGAAGAATGAATTTCTTAATGGAGATTTGAAAAAGACGGTCTATATGAAACCCCCTCCAGGTCATCTTTGTCCTTCTAGCAAAGTTTGTCTCCTTCGCAAGGCACTTTATGGACTTAAGCAAGCTCCTCGTGAATGGTTTGACAAGTTTAGCACTACCATATGCAGTCTTGGTTTTACTTCTAGTCCTCATGAGAATGCCCTTTTCATTCGTAAAAGCGAACGTGGAGTTGTTCTTCTACTTCTGTATGTTGATGACATGATCATCACTGGAGATGATGTTAATGGTATCTCTAATCTCAAGACCTCACTTCACCGTACCCTTGAGATGAAAGATCTTGGTTCTCTCAGCTATTTTCTTGGTCTCGAGGTCATCTCCACAGATGATGGCATCTATCTCTCTCAGGCTAAGTATGCTTCAGATCTTCTTACTCGCGCTGGGATTACAGATAGTCCATTGAGTCTACTCCTCTTGAGCCTAATGTTCGATTTACCTCTATGGATGACACTGTTTTGGATAATCCTACTCTCTATCGACAGTTAGTTGGAGGTCTCGTCTACTTGACTGTCACCCGACCAGACATTGCATATCCAGTTCATGTCCTTAGCCAGTTCTTGTCAGCTCCTCGTACTACTCACTATGCAACAGTTCTTCGCATTCTTCACTATGTTAAAGGCACTCTGTTTCATGGCCTTTATTTTTCTGTCCATTCTTCTTTGACTCTTCAGGCATACTCCGATGCTGATTGGGCTGGTGATCCAACTGATCGTCGTTCTACTACTGGTTACTGTTTGTTTCTTGGCGACGCTCTCATTTCTTGGCATGCTAAGAAGCAAACGTTCACTGCTCACTCAAGCACAGAAGCTGAGTACCGTGCCTTCGCTGACACCACTGCTGAAGTTATCTCGGTTCGTTGGCTTCTCGAAGATCTGGGTGCTCCTCAGTCGTCTCCTACTGATGTTTTTTGTGATAACCGCAGTGCCATTCAGATTGCCCATAATGATGTATTTCATGAACGCACCAAACACATTGAGATTGATTGTCACTTTGTTCGGCAACGTATCCTTATTGATGCTATTCGTCTCATTGCTGTTGGAACATTGGATCAGACTGCTGATATCTTCACGAAAGCTCATCACCTGACTCGTTTCTGGACTTTGTTATCCAAACTCAAGCTGGTATCCTTAGCTCCCACTTGAGTTTGAGGGGGGATGTTAGAGAATCATCAGAATCAATTAGTATCATTTATATTTGTATAACATATCTGTATATTAATTGTAGGATTCTATGCCTTTATTACTTTGATTCATCTAGCACCTATAAATACCCATTGTATATTGTACCTTGAATCTCAGACTGAATAATACACAAAACACTTTCTTTAGTTTAGTCTCTTGTTTCTAACAATAAGTATTTTCAAATTTTACAGTCCTATATAAAAATAAAGTTGATATAATAATTTTTTTTGAAATAAAAAGCTCAACATAATAAGGTGGAGTATCAACGTCTCAACAGAAAAGTACTAAACAGATAAAATAAACTAATTCCTAATAATCTTTGACAAAAGCCATTAACAACCCAAAAGATCAAAAATCACTCTACTCTTTGTAACTCTTAATCGACCTATTAACTACTTCTGCAACACCTGATTCTTGATTCCTGAAAATTCTGTCATTCCTTTTCAACCAAGTGCTTCAAATGATAACAACGAAACCAAACTCACTAATATTCTATTAATTTGACTGCATGATTGACCCCCTGAACCACGTAAATTTACAGTCATTCAGCTCTATATCCACCAGTTCGATAATGCTGTTAACACACTAGCGCCTTTTCTTTCTTCCAACTGCACAACCTCATTGAAGACACCCATGTAGCAAAGAGGAACCTGACATATTTCCAATAAAAAACTCAGCTCTTCCCACATAGTAAGCTTCTCTTCCCTTGTATGCGCACCATACACCAAACAAACAGCACAAATAAAAATGATTATTTGTCAATTCCCCTTCTATACACAACCATCTCTCTCCTTTGTAACAATTACTCAACCTAGACATCATAACATCCCACATTATTAATAAACCTCCAGAAGCACCTTCCGATCCCACAAATTCAAAACTCACCGCATCATTATCCCGAAATTGCACTACATCAAACTTAGAAATCACCCCCTTCTTTGTTTCTATCAATCCTAACATATTTACATTATTTTTACGCTTAAATTTTTTACCTTTTTCACTTTCCAACACCCCCTAAACCCCTCATATTCCACGAACTAAAATCATTTAAAAACTTTATTGCACACCTTATTTCGATTTTTTGGGCGGCACCTTCTTGCTTTCTCTTTCTGTTTTTCTTGCCTTCTTTTTTGCGCCAATACTTCATTCTGAACTTGGAGAATAGCCATAATGTCCTCATCCTCGTCATATAAAATAGCTCCTAATTTGACAGCCAGATCCCAAGCAGCCCTATTTTCAGCCATATCTTTATCCAAACTTCCTTCGTGTTCATCTTGATTAGTTTCACTGTCTGGTCCTGAGTCCTCTGAATCTTCCAAGTTCCTGACAGCCCCTTCATCATCCAACCCAGTTTTCTGCACCACTGTATTCTCATCCTCTAAATCTGAATCTTGCACTGCATCACCTCTCATCAAACATATGCCAACATGCTGCTTACCACTCTCGTCCAAACTAGCATGGATCTCATTAACTACACTTGGTGGAATGTTTTTCTCCGCTGTGCTGTTCGAACAATTCTCCGCACCTCCGCCAATCTCTTTTCCGACTTGATTCTGCTCGTCAGGTGCATAAGGGGCTTCACGCTCCTCCTTACCCTCCACGCCATCAAGTTCAACGCGGGCATTATCACCTCCGCCACTAGCAGCTGACTTCCGCACTGCTCCCAGATCTGTCTCGTCGGCGCTATTCACCGTGGCATCAACCCCTTCGCGAACTCCATGACCAGCCACGCCCCTCTCTTCACCATCACCTGCAGCAGCCAGCAAGGAGGCCCTTTTAAAATGCACAATGACGTACTCTTCGTCGCACCACACAGCCACTTCGCCGCCACACCCCACTAACATATTGGGCCTTATATGCTTCAACCCAACCCCAACTGAACTTTTATTCAACACCAAATCAACCCTTTTTTTTCATTTATCCCTGTATTCCCAAGTCTCCGTTCGTTCAAAGATTGCTTCGTTACTGATTATTTGAGATCCCATAGATTCCGCACGTACCATAACTGCTGGATACACCAAAGGATTATCCGTTCGCATTTTCAAAAAACCCTCATGCCACTCATCCAAATCCTCAACAGCAAATACCTTTCTATCCTTGTCATGCTCTGTCTCCCGTAGCCCCTGTGGCATCATTACCACCGCATCCCATCCCAACTCCAACGGTTTCCTATGAATTTTTAGTTCTTCACTTTTGTGGTGTTCCAAGACAACTCTCTCTTTCTCGCTCACCTCAATATCCTTTTCTTTAATTTTTTCTTGTTTTTCATCAGGAGACTCCTTGACATCTTCATCGTGCGTAGTGGTTTTTTTCCGAACATCAATCCTCCTCCTGTACTTAGCCTCACCCACAAATATCTCTTTACTCCTTAATCGCATTCCATTCATCTCCTTGACGGCCTTTAATGCCCCTCCTTTTGTAGTATACCTGATGAAAGTAAATAGATGGATCCGGCCATACTTCTCCTTATGTACCAAATAGATGTCATTTATCCTTCCTGCCCACTTGAACATATGAAACAATTCATTCTTCGAAACATTGCCAGGTAAATTATCCACCAAAATTGTGAATGATTCACTCTCCAATTGGAGATACGCTTCCCAGCTCCAAATCCGTTGATCTTTCTCAACATAGGACTGTCTAACTTTATTCCGCCTTACATTAGACATAGATAGATTATAGAGTACGAGGAGTACTTACTCTCATACTTTTATTGAAGCACCATTCTACTACTCTTTTTTCTCTGATTGTGTCGCAGACGGGCGTTGTGCGACGCGGATGTAGTGACTCTCGGTAAAACGGTGCCATGTTATTTATAATTAGTTAATTGTTTATAATTTAATTTATACATACACAATATTCTAAATTCAAATAAAAGATGAAAAGAATTATTTCATATATTAAATCCGTTAGATTTATTATACGATAACACAAAGAGGATATGAGAGAATAATTTATTCCTTAACTACTTTTCAGATCCTATTGGAATAATCGATGCGTTTGATATATTTCGTATCCTCTGAATTGTAATTTTGTCACACTGCTCAAACTTCTGCATGAAGAAAATTGAAGACCCAAATAAAAATTGTTTTAGGCCACATGATTCATGCATGAATTCTTTAATTTTAATTCATGCTATACATGCCAGCATCAACACAAAAGAAGCCAGTTAGGTTCAGTTGCCCTATACACCGCACTTCTACATGAGAAATGAAAAGATTAAACCCTAGAAAAGGTAATTATTGTAATGATATGGAAAAATAACTAAAGAGAGAAGGGCAAGAGTTTAATTTTTAGATACATTAAAATTTTTACACTAACCTCCAAGGCTCCAACTATATTATTGTTCTATTTTTTTCTTGAATTTCTTCTACATAATACACAAAAAATTAACGGCTTTTAATCCGTATGACGGTAATTGATTAAATATAATAGAAGCAGAAGTTTATTTAGACCACCGACACTATCAATGGATAGAAACTAACTCAATATATATAAATAAAACTTGTGTCTTTCTTCAGGTCATGATAGCCATCAATTGAAAAAGAGAAATAACCAGTTACAGATTGTTCATATAGGAGAGATTATTAGCTTTATTAATGTAACCAATACATTTGAATATTTGATTGACCTTATTTAGTTCTACGTAAATGTTTACCATTATTAACCAAATTCTGTTAGGGGAAAGCTGTTCACCAACCGCGGCCATCAAGTCCAATGAAAGGACTAACTTACTCACCAGAAGAACTAAACCAACATTATTTATTTCTCTTGATGGAAATTAAAAAACTGATATTTTGGTCATACAAAAATATTTTAATTTGATAAAATATATTTTTTTCATAATTGAAAAAAAATTCATATATTTGATTTAATTTTTTGTTGAAATATTTAAAAATATTTAGAAATTAAAAATAAAAAACCGAATAAAATTTCAATTTCTAGACTTTTATCCAATTCTTTTGAATTTTAGGAGATTCCCATAAAAAATTACTAAAAACATTACAATTAACATAAAATCGTTAAATTTAGAGGACTGAAAGATTTATTTTGCTAAGCAAACTTACAAAATTCATGCCGAAATCTAATTTTTAGATTGCATTTTTCTAGTATGTCTATTTATATTTAGTGTATTTTGTCAAATTGAGATCTTTTCTAAAAGCCTAAATATCATTTCTTTCTTGTAAAATAAACTAAAACAACTTTATTAAAAATAAAATTTTTTGAAAGCCACTTACTATTTTTTCACCTTTAACCCCAATAGCCTATTCCGAAATGTGGCATTCAATATATATTATTCCTGCAATGATTAACAAGCATTAGTTGAGAAAAATCAGATATATGCAAAAATATCTATACATAGATGTGATGTGCGTTGAGAAATAAATTAAAAGATGCATGCGAATATTTTCTTTTTTTTTATTTTAATTGTTTCTGTATGAACTTACTCTAGTTATTTTGATTTAGAGAAATAATATTTGTATTTATATTATCACAATATTACTGTACTCATATATAATATATTATCATTAAAAAGCTTGGTTAACCAATAGATGCCTTTTTCTCTAAGATCTTTCCAAATCTCAATTGGGATATTATCAGATTCTACTGTCCTGCCATTTTTCATCTACTTTAAAGCCTCTTTTACCTCGCAATCTCGAATCCTTCGATAGTAGTCAAAATTTTTATCTTCTTCTCTTATGCATAACCGACCAAGACTCGAAAGAGTATTATGTCCTTAATTAAATAACTCATAAAAGTAGCTCTTCCACCTTTCATTAATCTTCTCTTCTTGAGCCAGCACCTCTCCATCCTTATCCTTTATGCACTTAACCTGATCCAAATCTCTCGTTCTTCTTTTCCAGCTCTTTGCGATTCTATATATACCTTTTTGTCCTTCTTTCGTTCCCAAAGATAGGTAGAGACTCTCATATGCTCTTGTTCTTGTTTAACTTACAGCCACTTTTGTCTTTTTCTTAGCTGCCTTATATTTTTCTCAATTATCTGCATTGCGACATAAAGACCACTATTTAAAAGCATTCACTTTTTTATCTTTATCTTTTTTTGTACACTCGCATTCCACCCCCAGGACTCCTTACCTCTTAGTCATATCCCTTTATATTCACCAAAATTTTCTTTTGCTATTCTTCTAATAACTTCTGCCATCTCCCTCCTATTGGACCAGTCATCTTCATTGGCCCAACACATGCAAAATCAGGCCCAACCAGATTAAATCATCTTTACAGCTCCCCACCTCTCTTTCTTCTAGAAGTAGTGACTCATCATACAAAATCTTACCGTTAGAATAAGAATCTTTTGTGATATTTACAAGTTTTGTTAGGGTTATGGTGAGGTGTACAGAATTTTCTTTGTATATATATCTATGATTCTAAAGTATGAAAACACACAACAAAATTCATAATACACAGTTTATTAATCTTTAATTCTCTGACCATTGTCTTAGTATGGTATCAGAGCTTTTAGAGCTCTGCTGATATCCAACTATGGTAAAAACCACCAACCCAAATAATCAATCTTCTTCATCATCCTCAATTTCGATGGCTACACCCATACAGAGTCTTTCTCAAGATTTTTCTTCTCCATATTATATACATCCTAGTGAAAGTCCTACATCTGTTCTTGTATCTCCAGTGCTCACAGGAAACAATTATCATTCCTGGAGCAGAGCCTTTTCCATGGCTGTCATATCCAAAAATAAATCTGGATTTTTTACTGGAAGCTTACCTTCTCCATCCTCTGATGATCCTCAGTTTTCACTATAGGAGCGTTGCAACAACTTGGTGCTCTCATGGCTTTACCATTCCCTTTCTCCATCTATCACCAATAGTGTGATTTATCTCTCTACTGCTTCTGCTGTCTGGGATGATTTCCGTGAGCGTTTCTCTCAGACAGACTTGCTGCACATTGCTGAACTTCAGGAGGAGGTATATCCCTAAAACAAGGAACGCAATCTGTCACTGATTTCTACACTTCTTTAAAAATTTTGTGGGAAGAGCTTGAAAATTCCAGACCTCTTCCTTCTTGTTCTTGTCCAGCCAAGAACCACCGCACTCAAGATTTTGTCATTCGCTTTTTGAAGGAACTTGATGAGCGTTTTTCTGTTGTTCGCTCCCAATTGCTCCTCTTAGATCCGCTACCTTCTGTCACCAGAATTTTTGCCATGGTAATTCAACATGAGCGGCAACTCCAGGCTTCATTTGGCGTTCTGGAAGAGCCAAGGATCATTGCCGCCGCCGCAAAAAATCGCCGTTCTTCTTCTGAGCGAGGTCGCTCCTTTAGTTCTGGAACAGGGCGCGGCTCCTCTTCCTTCTCCAAGATATGCACCTACTGTGGAAGGACGGGTCACACCGTGGAAGTTTGTTATAGCAAACATGGGTACCTACCCGGCCACCCTCGCCACCCGGGATGGCCACGGTTCAACGACCGGATCCCTGTCTCAGCTTCTAATTGTGCTGTCACATACTCTCCAAGTTTTGCCTCTCATGCCCTGGTGCAGTAAGATAGGGCAGCTTCAAGGGCTTCTTCAGAACCGGTTTTGGGTTTAATTCCTGCCCAGCATAGCATCTTATTGGCCTTTTTAAAACGGGCTGAGGTTCATTGTTCAGAAAACAGGGATGAAAAAGCTCCTATTTCATCTCAAACTGGGCTTCTTCCTAATCCAAGTTTGGGTACTCATTGCTTTTGTTCATCTTATACTTTTTCAGTTTTAAATAATGCTGCATCTCAATCATATTTTTCTGGTGCTTGGATAATTGATTCGGGTGCTACTGATCATATTGTTTCTAATTTGTCACATTTTATTTCATATTCAAAAATTAAGCCAATTATTGTTCATATGCCAAATGGTTCTAAAGTTGTTGCCCGTTATAAAGGGATTATTAAATTTTCATCATCTTTAATCCTTTATGACGTTCTTTATTTGCCCCAATTTCACTTCAATTTAATTTCAATTTCTAAACTCACTTCTATGCTGTCTTGTGAACTCACTTTTTCCCAATTCTTTTGTATTTTTCAGGAATCGAACAACTTGAAGATGATTGGTTTGGGTAGATTAAGAGAAGGATTGTATGTCCTAGAAAAAGTGTTTGGTTCCAACAATAAAATTTTCTCTCCATCACACTCAATAAACTCCACACATTCTAACCCTCTTACCTCTTCCAACTTATGGCATTACCATTTAGGACACCTTTCTGGACAACACCTTAATATTTTACATAAATAATATCATTTTATTTCTTTACACCATGATATTACTTGTGATGTATGTCATCTTTCTAAGCAAAGAAAATTCTCTTTTTCACTTAGTTCAAATAGAGCAAGTCAAAATTTTGAATTGTTACATTTGGATATTTGGGGGCCTTTTCGTAGAAATTCTATTCACCATCACAAATATTTTTTGACCATTGTTGATGATTTTAGTCGTTTTACTTGGGTTATTCTACTAAAATCTAAAAGTGAAATACATCAACACGTTAAAAATTTTGTTAATTTGGTGAATACTCAATTTAATTCCAAGGTTAAAATTATTCGTTCTGATAATGGTCCTGAATTTCTTTTGCATGATTTTTATTCCTCAAAAGGCATTATACATCAACGAAGTTGTGTTGAAACACCTCAACAAAACGAGAGAGTTGAACGAAAACATCAACATATTTTAAATGTTGCCTGTGCTCTTCTATTTCAATCAAATATTCCTCTTAATTTTTGGTCTTATGCCATTAACCATGCAGTTTATTTGATAAATAGAGTGCCATCATCAATTCTTAAATTCAAAACTCCCTTTGAGATTTTGTTAAAAAAAATCACCTAACTTCAATGACTTGAAAGTTTTTGGTTGCTTGTGTTATGTTTCTACTTTGACAAATAATCGTTCTAAATTTGATCCTAGAGCACACAAAGCAATTTTTCTCGGTTATCAACATGGTTTTAAAGGATATATTGTTTATATTTTAAATGAGAAAAAATTTTTAGTGTCCAAAAATATAGTTTTTAGGAACTTATTTTTTCTCTTGTCAAAAATAGCTCCTCATCCACAGAAACCATTAGTCCTCACACACTTTCTAAGCCCATTCTTTCTTCTGATCCATCACACAATAATCAACCTTCATTGTCCATTAATTCAAACCCAATGCATCTTGACCCACTAATTCCTAGTACTGCCTCCTCCACTTCACCTAATGACCCGTTACCAATTTTTTCCCCTTTTCCATTTCGTGACCTTACCTCACCTTCCCATGGCATCCAATCATCCTTCCCTGAAAACACACCTTCCGTGACGACCCCCAACCCTCATCTCCTACAAATGATCTTCAAGTTTCTTCTTCTCCCATGCATGATCCTCAGTCTTCTTCATCTCCTCCTCCCCAACCCATATCTTCTATCCCCTCATCACCTATAATCACACCCTCGCCTAATCCACCACCTTGCCGTAGCCAGTGCCTTCCTTGGCTTCTGATTCACTTGTCAGATTATATTTGTAATTCTTCTCTTACTTCTCAACCCTCTACATCCTCAAGTTGTCGGTATCCACTCTCTTCTGTTTTTTCAATTTCTTCACTATCTTTTGCTCACAAAACTTACATTTCGTCACAGCATTCTGAACATGAACCAAAAATCTTTCGAGAAGCTAATCAGGTTCCTCATTGGCGCCTTGCCATGAAAGAAGAGCTTGCTGCGTTGGAATTAAACAAAATTTGGTCTCTTGTTGAGTGTCCCCCAAAGGTGAAACCCATAGGTTGTCGATGGGTGTATAAAATCAAACGTCGTCTAGATGGCTCAATTGAAAGATACAAAGTACGTTTGGTGGCCAAATGTTTCACACAGACTGAAGGGGTCGATTTTTTGGAGACATTTTCACCAGTTGTCAAACCAGCCACTGTCCGCATAGTTTTGGCTTTAGCTTCTATTAAACAATGGCCAATTCAGCAACTAGACGTCAATAATGCCTTCCTCCATGGCGATTTGTCTGAATCGGTACACATGGAGCTGCCACCGGGCCTCTTTTCTAGTCTTCCGAATCAATGTTGCCCTCTCCACAAATCCTTGTATGGGTTGTGCCAGTCTAGTCAAATGTGGTATGAAAAACTCTCCATTCTTCTTCTCTCTTGTGGATATCAACATACTATTTTCGATTATAGTCTATTCATTAAGACTGTGGGCAGAGAAATATGTATCTTGTTAATATATGTTGATGATATTGTGGTTACTGAAAATTCCATTTCTGAGATTACAACCATTAAGCGGACCTTAGACTCTCATTTTAGGATTAAGGATCTCGGGACTTTAAAATAGTTTTTGGGTATTGAGGTGGCTCACTCTAGTAAAGGGATTGCACTTTCACAGCATAAATACTGCTTAGATCTTTTGACTGATTCTGGTCTTTTGGGAGCTAAGCCCATTAGTGTTCCCATGGATAGTGCAACTAAACTTTTCAAGATGACAGTCCTCTTCTTCCAGATCCCTTTGTTTATCGTCGCTTAGTTGGTCGCTTGATTTATTTAACCACTACTCGCCCGGATATCACTTATGCAACTCAGCAGCTTAGTCAATTTTTAGCTACACTAACTCAAGCTCATTACAAAGTAGCTGTCCGTGTCCTTCGGTATCTTAAGACTAGTCCTGGCAGGGGGCTTTTCTTTTCTCGGAGTTTTAATCTCCAAATTTGTGGTTTTAGTGATTCAGATTGGGCCGGTTGCCCGGATATACATAGATCTTTAACTGGCTATTGTTTCTTCTTGGGAGATTCTTTAGTATCATGGAAGACTAAAAAACAAACCACTGTAGCCCGTTCTTCTACCGAGGCTGAATATTGTGCTCTTGCTAGTACCACCTGCGAGCTCTTATGGATTCTCAATTTGCTGAAGTTCCTTAATGTTCCTTGTGCTCGTCCTCCTCTTTTGTTTTGTGAAAATCAGAGTGCTTTACATATTGCGGCGAATCCAGTTTTTCATGAGCGCACTAAACACTTGAAAGTAGACTGTCATTTGGTTCGTCAGAAGGCTCAAGCTGGGGTTGAAGTTACTTCTTGTTCCTTCTTCCGGTCAACTTGCAGACATCTTCACAAAGCCTCTTTCTACTCAACTTTTTCACATTAATTTGTCCAAGCTGGGGATTCTTGGCATATACCATCCTCCAGCTTGCGGGGGCATATTGGACCAGTCATCTTCATTAGCACAACACAAGCAAAATCAGCCCCAACCAGATTAAATCATCTTTACAGCTCCCCACCTCTCTTTCTTCTAGAAGTAGTGACTCATCATACAAAATCTTACCATTAGAATAAGAATCTTTTGTGATATTTACAAGTTTTGTTAGGGTTATGGTGAGGTGTACAGAATTCTCTTTGTATATATATCTATGATTCTGAAGTATGAAAACACACAACAAAATTCATAATACACAGTTTATTAATCTTTATTTCTCTGACCATTGTCTTAGTACCTCCACATCTCTTTCGCGCTTCTATTTCCATCCCACTTGGCCTCTTCTCCTATCCGTCTTAGGAAGCTTCTTTATTTCTCACCTTTCATCCGCCACCACCTCGTCCTTGGATTTTTCGTATGATATCTTTTCCTCAACTTTTACTCAACGCGAAAATCTATGCGAGCATCCTCTGTTGTGTTGTTAAACTCTCTCCCGGGATAATTTTACAATTAATGCAAATTTTTTTATCGACTCTCCTCAACAAGAAGAAGTCAATTTGAGAGCTTGTCATGCCACTCTTATAGGTTATAAGATGTTCGTTTCTCTTTTTAAAACATGTATTTACGATGAGAAGGTCAAATATTGAGAAAAAGTCCAAAATAGTCTTACTCTCGGTATTGATCACTCCGAAACCATGGCCTCTGTGAATACTTCCATACCCAGTTACTTCTCTTCCAACATGGCCATTTAAATCTCCTCCTAAGAAAATCTTATCTTTCAAAGGTATGTCTTGATGGACCAAACTCTCTAGATCCTTCCAAAACCTTATCTTGTGTTGTTCGTCCGAACCTACTTGCGGTGCATAGGCGCTAATCACATGAAAAGCACCTCCCTTCACCACAAGTTTGATAGAGATAATCCGATTTCACACCCTCTTGACATTCACTACGTCTTTCTTCCATTGTTATCCACAATAATACCAACTCTATTCCTATTTCTCACCTTTTCTATATATCAAAGTTTGAAACCGGAAGTATCCAATTTTCTGTCCTTCGAACCAATCCATTTTATCTCTTGTAGGCACATAATATTAATATTTCTCCTTGTCATGATATCCACTATCTCTATGAATTTCTCTGTTAGAATATTTATAATTTATGTTTCAAATCTCAACCTAACAGAAGAACTAATTTATTTGACAAAAATAAATTTTGAAAAACTTTTAAGAATAATCATTTGTTAAAGATCGACATGTCTAATATAAAATTCTTTTGGGAATAATTTGGTATTTACTAAAAAGAATGGTCTAATGAAGTCTTTTCGGGCGCTCTCTTAGATCGTACAACTCTATCTATCTCTATTCTCTAGTATGACTTCTTGGAACTTATACTAGCATGAGTTATTCTTCCAAGTGAACATGTCGTTGATTTGTTTGCTATCTACATATACAAACAATAATATCCACTTGTCCTACTTTAATTAAAGCACATATTGTTTGTTTGTATACCCTAAAACCTACTCTTTTTATAAATACCATTACTACAAGAAATAAGGGATTTAGCCACACAAAAAATTGTGGTTAAATTCTAAGATAATCATAACAATCATATATTGGTTACGAAAGAATATTTGTAGTTAATTAGAGAATTGTATTTTCAATTTGTCACGATATTAATATTATTAGCCACAATTTTAAACATCGTAGAGACCTTTAAAGAGTCACAATTTGTATATTATTGTCCACGCATAATACCGTGGCTAAATAAGAATAATCAAATCGAAAAATATAATTTTATCATACTTCATTTGTGTAGACCAAATTTTTCGATTACAGTTTTTTTGGGGTTAACGTTGAATTATTTAATCACACTATTTTTGTGGCTAACTCTATTTTTTACATACAATCTATAGCTAATTTATACTAATTTATTCTAATAGAATAATTTTATTAATTTAAAATTATATTTATATATATAACATTAATAACAAAAATCAAACTTTTTAAACATATAATATCTAACATTTTTTATAAAAAAATATTAATAAGAATTCAGTATAATAATAATAATAATAATAATAATAATAATAATAATAATAATAATAATAATAATAATAATAATAATAATAATAATAATAATAGTCTAGACTTATATTTAATAAGAAATAAAAATTTTTTAACATAAATAAAATAAATTTTGATCTCTTCTAGAATAAATATATTTAAAATTTCAATTATTACTTATTAAATATACCCATTAAATATCTGGCATATCACAAAATAAATTATACACTTTATCCCTGTATTTTGATAACAAAAATTTGTACAAAACTGTCAACTGAATTTTGATTTCTTCATTTCCATAGCTTTTTCTCTAAAGTTTCAACCAGCTTCTCTAAATTTATCACACGTCCTACATTTTTAGCACCAAAGATCTTTTCAATTTACAGCGTTGCTCTACGGAACATTACACCCAGAAATCGTACCAATAAATTTGCGTCATTATCTCGACTTTGTCCATGCCTATCAAATTTTATGATGTTTTTCATCATTTTTTAAATGCCAAACTTGAATTGTCATCCTTTTGCCGGTTGTGATTTCTCCTAAGTGTCCACAACTTAATACAAAATTGAATAAAATAAATAAACTAAATATTAGAACTCAAAAAATCACGTAAAAAAATTAAAATTTCATATACCTTTGACATTCACAACTAAAGGGTCATTATAATCTTTTTTGGTAGGTACAGTTGATTTTGACTTATTTCGTCCAAACCTTCTGCAAATTCTTTATTGTTGTTGATATTCTGTGGTTACCGTAGTTCTGCTAAAAAGGCCTCCCCTGAATTATTATGTTTTGGTTTTTCGAAAAAATCTGCTAAAAAAATCAACAAATAACACCAAAATGAAGAAAGAAAAAATCGGTATTTTGATTTTGGAGGATACCTTATCATATAAGAGTTCATATAGTGTGGTTAAAGAAAGTACTTTCATGTGCTGCAGAAAAGTAGGAGTTAAAAGGCAACGTGAATGATGGGAAGTTATATTAGAATTTGTTAAGCGCACATTAAAATTTTAAATCTAAAATTTTATAATAACAATAAATAACAAAAAAACTACTTTAATATAAATTTTATAAATATTTTTACCTGAAAAATTTAATGTTTAATAAATTTTAATTGCTAAATTAGTTACTAAAATTTTATTACATTAGATAAATTAATTATTACATAAAATTGTTATAAGAAATTTTACCAATTAATTTCTTTGTTACTTAATAAAATTGCAAACTTTTATATAAGTGACTTATAAATTAATTAGTATTAATTTTTTTATAACTAAAAATAATTATAAAATAATTAATTAATGAAATATATTAATTAAATAATAATATAAATAAAAAATTTAATTCATAATTTCACCAAATAATTTTTAAAAAGATAATTATGCATGTAATAAGAGTATAGTATTCACAAAAATATATAGTGAATACTAAACCATGTAAATAAAGACTAAATTTTTTTTAACTTATCCTCATTTTTTTAAATTAAAAATGATAAAATAATTTATTTTTAATAAAAGCTGAAAAAAATTTTATACTTAAAAATTATTAAATTTTTTATTATCTATTCGAATTATATTATTTTAACTAAATAAATTTTATCTTTATAATTAACTTAAATATTAGAATATTATCTTTATTTTTATAATTTTTTATTTTATCTAAATTTATTTTTTATATTTTTAAAATTAATTTCATAAATATGTGTTAATGTCAGACTATTCAAAAAAATGATACTATATATTAATAAATTTATTTAAAAAATTAATTTATTCAAGACAAGATAGTCATGGCACGTTAATGTAAGTAGGAAGTACAGCTACGAAAAATATTATTTATGACAAAAGCTTAAATTTTAGTCACTGTGATAATGTTTCGTAGTAAATAGAAAACAGCGCTCATTTATTTTTATCAAGATTTAGTATTTGTAGTTAAAATTTGGTAGCTAAATTCCATTTTTATAATAGTGCACATTGACTGCATCAAAATTTATATTTTGTCAATAAAAAAATAAAAAAGTATAAAATTATAATTACCCAAACAAATAATTAGATTTATTATAAAAACTTGATAATACACTTTGCAGAGTTTGAAATTAAAAACCATAACATTCCTTCTCAGAAGTTCGAAGGAATTGAAAATAATCGGTACAAAACTTGACAAAAAAAATAAAGTAGAATTACAACTTCCGAAATTAAAAATAATAAAGGTTACATAAATGTGAATTGCAGAAGAATAGTAGAAAAAAGACAAATAAAAGAGAAGATGAAAGGAAATTTACATAAATTAACTTAGGAATATGTTTCAGAAAGTCATCATTGGGATATGAGAATTGTGTGAGTGTGATTCTAAAGACAATTTTTAGTTTTTTCTTTTTTGTAGAATCTTAATTAATTTATAGAAAAACATAGTCAATTATTTGATGACACGTGACTGCTTTGATGGTTATCACAATGTAATGGATCACGCCCAATTTTCATTTCTCACATTGCATACTTGTTGACGAAGTACTCCTCCAAGCAATACCTCCGAGTAAATACCCATAATAGTTCCTGAGATTCACGCAATTACTCATAGTAATTCTTAAGATTTCGATTTTTTTATTGTAGTTCCTGAGATAGAACTCCGAGTACTCAAACTAGTCCTTGGCCATATTTCAGGTGATGACTCATCACCGGAGCACTGATGTGGCCTCTGATTGCCATGCTGGAGGGCTCCCAACGAGTAGCTGAGCTGGCTAAGTTCCAATTTTTATCCAGATTGGTCCCTCCTAGTATATGTAACCCTAAATCCCCAAATTCTCATACACTTCCCCTCTTCGTCTTGTTCACCTCTTCTTCTTCTTCTTTCATACACTCCTTCCTGTTTATACACTCTCATCCGGGGCTGCTACTCATGTCGATGATGGGTGGAGGTAGCACTGCAGGTGGAAGCTCTGTTTGTTCCCCATCTAGCTGGAACTGGACTAGAACGCAAATGAAGAGCAGAAGATCGGCCCCGCCAGAATGGTGCGGCTGTGGCTGTAGGCCAGTTCTCAGATGGTCTGGCACAGATTCGAATCCGAATAAACCGTTCTATGGCTGCCCCAATTATAATGTAGGTTAGAATAATTACTTGTGTTGTTATGATTCTCCTCCCATGACTGTTCTTGTGTTGTTATGATTCTCCTCCCCTGACTGTTCTTGTGTTGTTCCGCTCTAAACTTTAATCCTTTATTGGTTACAGACAAGTGGAAAGAGATAGTGCGGACTTTTGTCTGGGCAGATTCTGTGAATGAGGAACAGGTTGAAAAGTCAGAATTGCGTGGTGATGAAGTGAAGATCAACTTTGATTGGAGGTTTCGAAGGTTGGAGGAGGATGTCCAGATGCAAAAAGTAATTACCCAATTGTTAGTGTTAGCTGTGTGTGTATTGACAGTGTTGTTGGTGATCCTGTGTTGTAAATGATGAATGAATTGGTGGTTTTGGGTTCCTTGTTATCAACAGTTGTAAAAATCTGCTTCTTGATGGAATGAAAAATGCTGTTAACTATGAAATTGTTGTTAAGATAAATTCTATTGTTTATGAAAAAAATAAAGAAACTGCTTCTTGAATGGTAAACCACATAGCATAGTATATTAACATAAATTCCATTGTTTATCAAAAAACAACAAAAGTTGACTGTAAAAGGCAACCTAAAAACCATTATGCTGCTATCTGTAGTTTCATCAAAAGCAAGGCCAAGGCATACCAAAAAGGCCTTTGGATCACAGTTCACCTTCTAGTCATTATACAATGGAAAAGACTAATAACACAAAACAAAACAGAAACTCCTAAATATATATATCTAAAGTATTCAATTCTTCTTTCTTGGGGGGCTTAAATCCTGGCGTTGGGATGAACTGCATTAAGTTGGCAAACTTTGAAGATGTTGCTGAAGATGCACCCTGCAAGGGATTCACTGTTGGTGCGGTTGGCGACAGAGAGGATCGTCTTCTTGGTGATAAATTCGAAGGTCTTTTCGGTCCAGGATCCTATAATAGAAATAAGTGGCATTAAGTATTATTTATTCATGGAAATAATAACATACTCAAATGTAATATTTTAGTTACCTTTTCAGAATCCTCTTGCTCAGAAGCAAAAGGCTGAGTTAAGTTGATCTCCTGGGGATTGCTTTTCAAATCTGCTTGGCTAGAATCGTCTTGGGGCTGCTGAACAGGATGCTCAGGCACAGGATGTACTTCATCATTTTTCTTCTTCTCGGCCGCCTCGGCGGCAGCGGCAGCGGCAGCAGTAGCAGCATAAGCATCCCTCTTCTTTTTGCAGCCTCTCTTCGCATGCCCCTTTTCACCACAGTAACTGCATGTAAAGGCACCCAGCTATCTCTTTAGGTGTACACCGTCTGCAGTGTTGCCCGAGAGTTTTGGGTCAACTTTAGGCTTCTTAGTTCTAAAACCACTTTTCTCGTCCGCATCCACCCTCCTCTTCATCTTTAGTTTTTCAGGTTTTGTCTTGATTTTAGGGGCATGTGGTCTGTTACAGTCCTCTGCTCTTTCCCACATTGATTAACCCGGAATTGGATTAATGTGGTGGTTATAAGTTTTCCTGTATGAGTCCATGGTCAGCCATCTGTGACAGAAATCTTCTGGTTACTTATTCACACGAGAGAAGGCAGCACAAGTGTGCACATACGGAATACCTGCAGGTGCCAAACAGTGACATGAACCATGATAATAGTTATAGTTGAAGTAAGTAAAATGCATAAAGATAATTAACTTACCCGTTAGCATCCAAAATTGGCATGTGCACAATCTTTTTCCTATGTCCACAACATGGTTAGTTGGATGTCCGTGCACCTCAAATTTTTCGTATCCGTTATCCCCAGTCCAAATAGGCTTCCAATGCTTGGAATCTTTCCTAACCTTTTCCAGCCTGCTCTTTATAACAGGTGTGAGCTTCCCAGTATGATTCTATAGCTTTACCTTATTTTTCGCTATGGTACGCATAACAAACATCCTTACCTCCTCCAGCAATGTTATGATGGGTTTGGCTCATGCATCCTTGATCTTAGCATTGAATACTTCGCATGCGTTGTTACAGATGTTATCCAACTTCGGCTTATGGCTGAATAAGCTTCGGGTCCAAGCATCCATTGGCCACTTCTCTAAGTATGCCCAAGCATCCTCATTTAACCTTTTGATCTTGTCCATTCCATCCATGAATTCTTGGTATGTTGTTGCCCTTGCACATTCCTATAGAAGTCCCCGTAGCTGTAAGTCCTTCCAATTCTTGTTGAAATTTTTCTATAAATGCCAGACGCAGAAACGGTGATGCACATCAAGCATCACCGCTTTCACTGCTGATATCAGTCCATTCCAGATTCAATAAACATTATACACATTATACACACATAATGGTCCCTGGCATTATAATCGTGACACATAATAGTCCCTGACATTTGATTACTATCCCCATAATAGTCCCTACAATTGAAGATCATGACCCATACAAGTCCCTAACGTTTATCTAACGTGCACATAATGATCCAGGAAGTATATAACATGCTTAATAGGACATCCAGATTAATCAGACAACCAATAATTACAAGTTCTCCATATAATGCATACAAGCATAATGAAAGCACAATTCTTCAAGTTATCATAACAGCACAATGGTTTTCCTAATAACTAACTATCAATATCCAATCATCTCACAATTAATGCAGATAAGCATAACAGCAAAAATTTTTTCATAATAACTAACCATCAATTTCGAATGAAAGCACAATTCTTCAAGTAAGCATAACAGCAGAATTCTGTCCCTAATAACTAACCATCAATATCGAACGAAAGCACAATTCTTCAAGTAAGCATAACAGCAGAATTCTGTCCCTAATAACTAACCATCAATATCCAATGATCTTACAATTGATTCAGATAAGCCTAACATCAAAATTCTTTCCCTAAAAACTAACCATCAAAATCCAATGAAAGCACAATTCTTCACAGTAAGCATAACAACACAATTCTTAATATAAGATCAAATAAAATCAAAGCAAGATAATAAAAAAAATCACACCTTTTGCATATCTGATATGAAGCACCAGTCATGATCTTTATAATACCCCAAGTCCTGATGAAGTAGCTCAAGAAACCATCTCCATGTTTCTGTATTCTCCACTCTGGCAATAGCCCAGGCTATGACATAGATATGATGATTTGCATCTAACCCCACGGCTGACAAAATCTGGCCACCAAACTGTGTCTTCAGGAAAGCACCATCCAGACCTATCAAAGGACGGCAACCAGCCTTGAACCCATTTTCGCAGCCACTTAAACATATATACATTCTATCAAAGATAACTTCACCATCTGGTTAGAGGGTGGTGTATATTTGTACAGTCGAACCGGAATTAGTCTTCAACAGTGTCATACCATAATCCCTAACCATCCTATATTGCTCTTTCTCATTCCCATACACTACACTTCTTGCATCCATTAATGTCCTGGATATTGAGTTTTTATTCAGTGTCAAGTCAAACCGTGTCTTAAAGTAAGTTGTAGCCTCGCAGTGTCTAAAATTTGGATACTTGCTCACCTTCTTCACAAGCTTGCTGCATACCCAATTCCTGTTGGCAGCCCTATTCTTGTCCTCTCTTGGGCAAGTGTGGTCATCATTGAAAGTCTTAATTTTCCAACAGATGTCTTCATGATCTCTTGATGCATAAGCCACCCATGGGCACTCTTTGACCTTACACACCGTCCTGCACCTTATGTTATCATTTTTCACTATCTTTATGCTTCTACCTTCTTGGATTGTATATTCTCTCACAGCTTCTCTAAATTCCTATTTAGTTCCGAACTTCATGCCTACCTCAAGGTGCAGCTCTCCAAACCTTGCACCCTCCCTAAATAGCGGACTTGCCTCTTCAGATTCATTTCCTTCCTCCAGCTTATCTTCTGAGTTTGGAGGCGTCTTCATCTCCTCCGAGTGCCAAGAATTGGTGCCATCTGAGTCAACACTGGGTCTAGTCCATTCTCTGTCCCTTCATGAACACAACCCACAAACCCAAGGTCAACTTCAGCGTCGCTCACCTCCTCCACCAAACCATCGTCTTCATGTAATATATTCTCCTTTCCTTTACCTAGTGGATTAATATTTCTCTTATCCACCGCTACATGTGTCATATTTCTCTTAATCCTACTCTCAATTTTAGGATCATTCCCTATAGACTCAGAATCAGAGGAACTACCCTCATCCGGACCTGGCTTAAACATGTTATCCTCTTCACTGTTAGAAGAGTCAGAAGATACATCAAAGGGAGCTTCATTGTTAAACACTTTGCTACTAAATCCTCTAGCAGCAGAACGTATACAGGGTCTCCTGAAAATACTTGGTCTCTTGGACAGTTTCTGCTTGTTGCTCTTATCTGGTTTAGTGTTCTGACTGGATTTCGTGGGGCTGGCTGATTTTGATGGGTTTGGTGAGCTTGGTGGGCTTGGTGGACCTAGTGGGCTTTAGGGAGTTGGTCTTCTTGAGAGGTTTGGTTGTCTTGGAAGGATTAGCAGTTTTGGAGTGTGATGGTTGTGATTGCCGTGGAGATGTTTTTTTTTTGACTGGGTTTGCAAGAAGTATTGGGTACAACCTTAGGGATAGGAGCAACTATGAGTGCATTAGTCTGTGTTAGTGGGGGACTCACATCAATATCTATGCCTGCATTACACCCTTCTCCACCATCATCATCCAAGTACACAACTGTGTTATCTCCCTCTAATACCTCCAACACTGACACTGTATGCTCAAAATATATATCAATAAATCCCTCATTTGTCCTAGTACAATTCACCATCTCTCTTATCTCTTTGTCACTGTTTACATTTCTCAACCCATTATCCAAGCCTTCTCCAAGAACATGCCACCAGCACTGTTTTATGTCATCGTACCTAAGCTCCTTATGGTAGTTCCGTATGTAGAAGACATCTAGAGTATCAGTGTCTAGATCACCTAAACAGGCTTTGTTGTCCGGAGAATATATCATAATCCCTTCTGCATTTTTTTTGATGTCACCTCCGTGATGAAACATGATGTCCAACTTCTCCTCCATCTGCAAGAAATTTAAAATTTGTACAGTATACAGGGAGAATTTGAAAGCCTAATCATACATTAAAAAGGAAAAATAATCACCACAAGAAAACAGATTTTTCCAAACCTCCATACATCTCCCTATTTCATCCCTGTTTCATTCGGGTATTACAGCAACTCCACAAATCCCAGCCAAGATTCAAACCTTAGTCACTACAATGACACCAAAACTCCAGAACCTCAACTACACTGACCAATGCTATGATCAACCAACACTGTATTCAAAATGTAAAGTAAAAAAATGAAGGTTACCTTGAGTCCGATCACAACGTCAGAACCTCGTGTTTATGGTGAAGGAAGGGAAGGGAAGAGCGATAGCAACTTCTGATCAGATGACTTCTTCTCTCAAATTTTCGTAAATCCAGCAAATACAACCATACGGCTACGCTATTGATGGGGAGATGAAGAAGAAGTCAGAGGGTGGAAGAAGAAAAGACGAAGTGTTTGTGTTGGGGGAGAAAACTATTTTTCATACTAAGTAACAACTATACGGCGTTATTTTTGGCTTTCAAAGGCGTCAAACCCAAAACGACGTCGTTTTGAACACGTCCCACGTGGCAATCAGAGGCTACGTCAGCGCTCCGGTGATGAGTCATCACCTGAAATATGACCAGGGACTAGTTTGAGTGCTCGGAGCTCTATCTGGGGGACTACAATAGAAAAATCGGGATCTTAGGGATTACTATGAGTAATTGCGTGAATCTCAGGGACTACTATGGGTATTTCTCTAATACCTCTACAGCCCCCTTTCGACCATGTCCAACTCATTACCAATTTTGACCCTTCGACATCGACAACCATCTCGATAGAGTAACATACACCTTGTATATGGAAGCAAAATGCATGAAGCACGTGTAATTATGCCAACTATTATAGGTGTATCCAAACGCATAACCTAGTTCAAATGAGTAAATCCTCGTAATGATCCTTGAAACTTAGGTTGTTACCCAATGTGGTATTCGAGATTTTAATTTTATTATTATAGTCTTTCAGATACAATTTCGAACACCATAATGATCTCCGGACACTTTTCTGGTGATGACTCAACTGTCACGGTATTGATGTGGCATTACATTGCCACGTTGGAGGGTGCCAAAATATTGTTGTTTTGGTTTGGCGCCCAATTTTGGCTAAAACAACGCTATTTGGATGAAATTTAGAATGTAAAATGGTTTGTATCAAATACAAACACTTCATTCATCTTTGTCACTTCCACCCTCCTTCTTCTTCCTCTTCTTTTCATCAATGATGTTGTTGTAAAGTTCCAAGTGGGGTTAAAGTTTTGTGACAGAAAATAGTCTGACTCAAGTGTAATTTAGGCATTCGTCTCCTCTACCATAAGCAAGAGGTGTCTACCATTTTCATTGTCAATGAAGGTATGTAATTATTATTATTTATTTGCAATGCAATAATTGTTCTTCGTTGTATCTATGTTGTGAGTTTGGTTGGGATTTTCTGCTTTTTTTTTCGTATGTGTGGTTTCCAGGATTTGATTGTATTAACATAGGTTGGAGTTTTGTGGGTATGCTCTGTTTTAACTATATGGAATAGGGCTAACGCTTCTGATAGTCATAATGTTGAAAAAATAGGTGTTTTATGGTGTTCATTTAATTTTTTTATTATGTATAAGTAGGCCAGAAAAATCTGTTTTTATTTACGGTGATTGGAAAATAATGATTTTTTATTTTTATTTTTTTCAAATAGAAAAGATGGTGGACACGATGTGTTCACCACGGAGTGATTTCAAAAAAAAAAAAAGAAAGAACAATGGTATATTCTTCGGATAATAAAACTTGTTTAGGTAATCTAGTTATTTTCTCCATATTGATGTATTTTTCTATCCGCTCCTATACTTTGTACAAGGGAGTCGAGTGTCGCTTGGATATGGATTGGGAGAACGTCCCTTCTTTAAGGCCATTAACCAACCCCATTATCACTGCTTTAAGAGGCAAGTTTTTATTTTCAAGCAAACTTTGTTGAATCTTTCTATATAAAATCTTGGAGTGTCTCTCCAACTTCTTACTTCACTCCCAGTAGGCTTGAAGCATGCTTTACCTTGTCTTTTTGTATTGAAAAAATAGTAAGAAACTTCCTGGCCAGGTCGTCAAAGTAAGTTACCGACTTGGGAGGTAAGTTGTTAAACCATTTCATTGTAGATTTGGTCATGGTTGTCGGAAAGGTTTTGTAACGAGTTGCATCAGAAGCATCAGCTAAGTACATCTGACTTTTGAAATTACTGAGGTGATGTCTCGGATCAGTTATTCCATCATAGAGATCCATGTCAAGAGTTTTGAAATTTCTAGGAACCTTGGCTCGCATGATCTCTTCAACAAACGGACCTTCACCTCCAAGAGAACTTTCCTCCCAATCTGCTCAATTGCTCCATCTTCGGAGGTCAGCTTCTAACCTCAAAAGTTTTTCCTCCAACTCTTTTCGTTGTTGTACTTCTTTTCATAATTCATGTTCTGCTTCTCGTTGTTGCTTAGCCTCCAGCTCAAGTTGTTCTAATCGTCCATGGTGGCCATGAACTAACCCAAATATTTTCGTCAGATAGGGAAGTTCTTCATCTTTGGACCGGTGGACATCCGAATGAATCTACCGCGGATGAGGGTTTTCCGACGTTTCTTCTCTGTGGGTGACATTTGTTCTCTCTCAAGGTGGAGGTAATGCTAGCGTCAGGTCGTCATGGTGGGGCTCTGGTTCCGACTCAAGTGCCGTATGACCGTCTTCGTATTGGTTGTTCACCATACGGGGATGTAGACTTCCAAGTCCCCGACAACAGTGTCAATGTTCCGAGAGTTACCTGAAACCGTGATTTGAGTCTGAATGTGAAGTCCAGACTCCTTCTGAGGTAGTGACCGACTTGTTCTAGTGTCGAGGTGCTGCTGTCCGAGTTCCTCGTAAGGAGGTGGGGGTGCGTGGTATCTGCAAGAGACTTTATGCTTAAGTTATCAAGGGTTTTAAGCAGGTTTTTAGCAGATTGGGACTTGAATATACCTGAAAAATGTCAGTGTATTTATAGTAGAATAGATAACAACTTTTTTGAAGTAGTTCCACTTTTGTTAGTGGATAACCGTTCCCTTTATCTTGGGGGTTTGTTAGGATCTATCTTCTAAATAAAGTAGAGATAGTAGGAGAGATTTAGGAAGGTAGTTACTTATTCAAATAAGTGGGACTAAACCTCCCTTGTCGTACCCGACCTCTTAATATAGGTCAGACAAGTAGAAGTGACCACCCTTTTTTGGGTAGGTCATTTTTTCTTATTGGGTATGGCTTTATGTTTTTGATCTAGGGTATGAACAGGTAACATTTAAAATTGCATGAGCATATAAAACACGGATACTTTGTTGAGCTGTCGTGCTCACATGTCAGACACATTTTGAACACGATATTTATCGGCCCTCGTCCGACACACGTGTCTACTGTGTCCAACTATGTCTTAATAAAAATTAAAACATTCTTCTCCAGACATGCTTGGACACACTTAAATATCATCACATGTTAACATGTCCAATCTTATTCTTTACATGTATTCTTCAAACAAATTTAAAAATAATATATATTATTATTTATTAAAACAAAAATATTTTAAATATTTTATATAATTCAAATAAGATATTAAAAATAATTAAAAAATTAATTTACGTTTTAATATCAATAAAATATTAAAATATTATTACAATTTATCTAATAAATATTATATATATATATGTGTGTGTATGTGTATATTCTCGTATCTTATAAAATTTTAAAATTTATAAATTAACGAATTTTGTATTATATCGTATTTTATGTCTATATTAATATTTATACATCATAAGTATGAGTAAATAGAAGAATTAACTAATAATTCAGTACTTACAAAATTTAAGCGTCCATAAAAAGTACCATGAAATTAAAGATGTTAACAAAAAAATATTTTTGAATAATTTAAAAATTTGGCAAGTATATCTATCACTATTGTCGGAGCACATTTTCTATGTACATAATGCTAAAGTGGCCACCTAAGTTGGATAATCTGACTTATCTTTTGTCGTTAATATTTTTTAAATTTTTTTGTAAATATTTAAATATTTTGAGTATCAATTTATTAGTAGTTAATTCATAGACAAAATTACTCTTAATTAAATTAAGAAAATAATTCATGCTATTCGACTACACAGAAGTTAAACTAAAAATATTATTAAAAAAATGAATTACTACCGAGCATCTTAATTTTCTTTTCAAAATATTTTGAAATATCAATTTTGTTTAACAGATATCTTTAGACTAGGAGAGCAAGTAAATCGAAAGTAATAAATAGTATTCTATAAAATACGGATATTTTATTGAATTGTCGTGATATTTCAGACACGACATTTACTGATACTCATTTGACACGTATGTCATTGTGTTTAACCATGTCTTAATAAAAAAATTTCTCTAGACTCGTTTAGACACATCTAAATACTATCACATGTCAGTATATACAGTCTTATTCTTAACTTATATTCTTAAAATAAATTTAGATATAGTATATATTATTATTTATTAAAATAAAAAATATTTTAAATACTTGATATAATTAAAATAAAATATTAAAAATAATTAAAAATTTTAATTTATATTTTAATATGAATAAAATATCAAAATATCATTATAATTTATCTAAATAATACTTTATATTTTATATGTATGTGTGTCTCCATATCGTGTAAAATTTTAAAATTTACTTATCGACATACCCCGTATCGTGTCGTGTCTATCTTGTATCTATATCAGTATTCGTATATTACTCTGCTCTAGCATTCTCAATAAGTATTGGCCAATAAGAGACAAAACAATTCCATAATTCTTAAATCCAACTTGAAACGAATCCTATGATTAAGTCAACTAAAGATCAAATTAACTTGTCATTGTTTTATATTATATAATATAAAAAAATATTAAAATTTTTTCAAAATTTATTTTTTTGTCTATAATCTTTATAAATTAATTCAATTTTTTATTTTAATAATTCAATATATTTTAATTTATATTTTTAAATATAATAACTAATTAATAACTAAAAATAATAAATTCTAATGACTTTTTAACATTTTTTACATATATATTTAGTACCATGCATTAAACGTGATTATAAAGCTTGTGTGTGTGTGTTTTTTTTAAGGGATAACGATTTCCTGTTTCAAAATAATTTTTTAAACATATATATATATATATATATATATATATATATATATATATATATATATATATATATATATATAGAGAGAGAGAGAGAGAGAGAGTATTATCAACATTTATTATTCTAATTTTTTAACTATTATATATATATGTATATATATAATCATTCTAGCATGATTATACTACAATAATTATGATGACTATAGTACAGTATTTCAAAAAATATTTATTAAAATTAAAATAATATTTTTTATCGTTAAATAACATATTTTAAAAAATGTTGTTAAAAAAAAGTGTTACCAAAATATAAAAAGGTGTAACTTTAATTTTAACCGACACTTACATAGTCATGTTAGCCACCATAACATAACACATACTAAATTTATATATATATATAACTTCTTTACAATTATGTTTAGAATAAACATTTTTAACCAATAATGAGTCAGTGATATAGTGGAGAAGTAAAGATTAGTAAAAGAGAAAAAAAAAACATTAACCGATTATTGTTGTTTGAAACTAGTTTGATTTCCATTTTTTTCTGAATACTTTTTTTATTATTACAATTAAATTAAGGATGTTATTGGATAAAAAATCATCAATAAAGTCTTGCTATTAGAAATGAATTTTCATTTTAAAAAATACAGATATTTTGAAATCTAGAAAGCATCTCTATTTTCTTAATTTCTAAATAAAATACATTTAATAATTTGAAAAAGAATACTATTTAAAATTAAAAAAAAAGTAGTCAAAAGAATGAATAAAGAGAACAAATAATTATTTGTCTCATCTGTCATGTAATTTTGAAATAGAGTCCCGGAATCGAAATGATATAAGGGCCTGCCCCATTTCCAAAATGAGGAAATGAAAGTTTTGGCTTCTTGCATTGCGTCTATATCAAATAAAGAGAAGGGAAATTGGCTCTAGAAAGATGTTTTGGAAATGGTGGAACATGTTGCTGCAAAACAAAGGTTCTAGGGCCGTCCAATATAATTTTGAATTAATTCAATTTATTTGATTTTGATAACACCTAATTATCGATTGAATGAAGAAAATCTTAATTTATTAGACTTTCTGCCAAAGGGCCCCTCATTGGTCGGTTGTCATCTCCAATTCTCCATCAAATTTTGACGTCTAACACAGTTTTTTGCTGCTTTATATATTCATGACAATGGAGAAAATTAATAACATGATTAGGATTAGTGCCAAAATTGCATCTGTCTTAGTTATTACTATTGGCAATATGCAAATTAATAAGCTGATCAGCTCATTATTAGTTCAGACTATGTTACCATTTTAGAGTGTACTCGGAAAATTAAGTGAAAGAAGCTAAGCCATGTATATGTATATCTTGTGAGATGCATGCAACACAGAGTGGTGCTCTTAATTATTAATAAAATACTTCCATAACATTTTTAATGTTAGTTCTTAAAGAAAATCTAAAAATTGGACTTGTTGAATCAATAAAAACTAAATGTTTAAAAATTTGGAATTCAATAATTGAGATTCAACGAAAATTGAACTTGACGTAGACCAATCCAAGTAATTCAATTCATTGGATTTTAAACAATTTTAGTTATTGTCTTTGATTAATTCACTACATGCTGACCGATCACTTTATTAAATCACATAAGGTAATCGATTGCCGAATAACTCAATTGAACTACAGGTACAAGATAGATCCAATTCTCAAAATTATAATATATATGGAAACACAATCTGTATTGCGTTTGATCCATTATTTACATTATTAGTGAGAGACCTTCTGTTACCATTAAACATTATTTTCCATTATTTTCCAGTAGGTTATTAGGATGTTTTCATATACGGTTATGTTGATTGTGGCCATAGGGCTATTACTCATTATGCCCTCCACCATGTTATTTTTGGTTGAAACATTATCCAAAAGGTACAAATTTTTATTCTAAAAGATTGTTGAACCTTGTTACCATTTAACTGCTTATTTCTACCGGTTTAAAATTTTTTTGAAAAGTAGTTTTATGATATAATATTTATTTTTTTAAAAAAAATAAGTCCCTAATTTTTAAATTCGAAAACATACAAGTTCTTGATTAATTGAAAATATAAAAACATTTTTAACTTTTTAAAATATGAGATATTTAAATTTCTCCGTCTAGAATATATAAGGATAAATCAGTCTTTGAGAGATATATCTTGCATTTTAGAAAATGAGGGATGCTTTTGTATTTTTAATTAGTTGCTGATTTATTTGTTTACGAGATAAAAAATTAAAGACCTATTTATCGTGTACTCAAATTTTTATGATAAAATAATCTAGAATTTGATCTTTTATTATTCTTAAAAAAATAATATAAAACAAATAAAAAATTATGCAAAATATTAAAGCAAATTAAACTTAAAAAAATTTTAATTGAAAAATATATTAAAAATATAATTATTTATGTATTTTTTGTATTAATTTAAATTTTAAAAAAATTAATTTTATGACAATTTTTTTTTAATTAACCTTAAAGGTACCACTACTGCAATTATTTGCTTTGTTTGATGTACTTTGAACTTAGTAACAAATAAAGTTATAGAATAATACTGTAAATCTTTTTATAATAATTAATTCAAAGATTCAAAATGTTACAATACCTTAATTACAGCATGTGGAACTTTATCTTTGGAACTTACAGAATCACACGCACTGTACTAGTTAGCAGCCACCAATAATTCAAATATGTACGTTTCCTAATTACATTATGTAATGTTAATAAGTTTCATGTTATGCATCAATATTCAAAGAGTATATATTTGACTAGCTAGACCTATATTGGAATGAGGATTTAGTTAAATAAATAGTGTGCAAGGGGCTCATTGATTAATAAGGTGATAAGGCTCATGTGTTGACAAACAAGGACAGACAATAATTGTATGCTAGAGAGGTGTTAGTGGCAGTAAATTTTATAATTTATAATTATTAATTAATTATTATTAATATTTTTAATAATATAAAATTATATCTAATAATATAAAATTATTTATTTTTTTATTAGTTAAATATTTAAATAATAGTCAAATTTTAATAAAAATATTAACTCTTAAAAATTTTTTAGTACATTATTATAAGAGAAAACATGTAATTAATGATGTGTCATTACCTAAAAAGGAGAAATAAAAAATACGGTAAAAATTAAGAAAATATTTAAGACAATAGAATCTTATCTTACTAATAAATTGATTATATAAATTAATCAATGTCATTACAATAAAGTTATGAGCAATGTTAGGGGACAATAATATTTGTGATTGGTAGCCATTAATTAGTTATCAATAATAATTTGATGGTGTAAGATTGGTGTGAGATTTCATTCAATGGCTCACATTTCTCTGCTGGTTACATGTTGGCCAAAATACAATAAAATTACTGATTTCTAGACTTTTTCTAAAGTTATTTATACGTAAATTTTTTTATCATTTTAGATTTTTTTTCTATCTTTCGCTCTCTATTTATTTTTCACTCGTCTACTCTTTTAACTGAATAATCTATCCATCTTCCTTTCTTTTCGTATATTCAAACCACCGGGAATAAGTTCTTACCATGTTTTCAATGAACACAAAACATATATATTATTTGGAGTGAAGAAGAATAGGCGATTCCAATCAAAAGAGACAAGAGAGAATGGGTCCCATAAAATGTCTACTCGGTTGCAAAATGACGTGAGCTCTACATACATACATACACACTCTCCTTTCTTCAATCCCACTACACTCCCTCTTCCTATTCCTTTCACTTTTCACCTTTCACCTCTTCCTTTATTATTATATTCCACTTTTATTTAGAGAGAGCAACCCCCTCCCCTCGGATCCTTCTTGAAAAATCTCCGTTAATATTCATCACAACACAATACAGCAAGAATGTCTTCAAGTGGAAGTGGTTATGGAAAGGATTTTCCAGGAGAAGGATCCCGAAGCAACATTGATCCCGGAGAATATCATCATCATTTTCAACTTCAACCACACCCACAGCAGAGTCCGGCTAATACACTTAGCCGGTACGAGTCGCAAAAGAGGAGGGACTGGAACACTTTCGGCCAATACCTCAAGAACCAAAGGCCATCAGTTGAGCTTGCACAGTGCAATTGCAACCATGTCCTGGACTTCCTAAGGTACCTTGACCAGTTCGGAAAAACAAAAGTTCACAATCAAGGTTGCATGTTTTATGGGCAGCCGGAACCCCCGGCGCCCTGCACCTGTCCTCTTAGGCAGGCCTGGGGCTCCCTAGACGCTCTTATAGGGAGACTCAGGGCTGCCTACGAGGAAAATGGTGGCTCTCCAGAGACTAATCCTTTCGCCAGCAGCGCCATCCGTGTGTACCTCCGGGAGGTTAGGGAGTGTCAGGCTAAGGCAAGAGGCATCCCTTACAAGAAGAAAAAGAAGAACAATAACAAAGGCAGTGGTGAACAATCAAGCTCTTCTTCTCCCTCCTCCACTATCCACTTCTCTTGAACCAACATGTTTCCACTAATGGTAATTTCATCTTTTCCTCATTATACTGCTGTCTTGCGTGATTCATGGACGATTCTCTAGACAACTTGTTATAAATTTTCAAAAAATTCCATTTTTAGAAACTTGATGAGACCTCCTACACAAATCTTGACATGCAACTGAAAGAACTTAATTAAAACATGGATAATTGAACCAGATATACCTCCTAAAGGCTTAACATATGGATCATAATACCCTACAAGGTGATCGAACTTTGTGTATTTAATTTCATTTGGTTGCAACTTGCAAATTAATGTGATGTTATTGTATTAAGTATCAACAATATAAGATTTGAAAGACTAAATATAATTAATCTTCCCCTGTTACAGACATCGAACTAACTTTACACAAAAACACTGTTTTGTGTGGCAATTACCTTACATATTCTATTATTTCCAAGTTTACTTTCCCCTAGTCTTTGCATTTTTAAAATTAAGCAGATTTTTTGTCCCATGAATGTTCAAGTGAGATGTCATACACTTTGTTGAGTTATTAAGCATCAGACTAAACAAATGACTGAAAATATATGATTAATAATTAAGTTTCTATGTTCCTTACAAATTATAAAATTGTTGTGATGCTGCATCATGCTTTAATTTGGAATTTTTTTTCCTAAGTTTATACTAACAAAGTCATGATATAGATAGATGTTGGGAAAACCTTATTATGCTAATTAAATATTATATGTGTTGTTAATAGCCCTTAACAACTCCCAACCATCCTCACTTATTGCTATCTTATTAAAGGCACATACATGATCCTTATTATTACTGTGCTTGATTTGATGTGTTTATCATTATATATATACTTGTTTTCTTTTCTCCACCTTGTGCTATTCATTATATACCTTGATTACATCATGATTTATTATGATAGTTCATAAAGACATTATTCAGTGGATTTTTTTTAATTAAAAATTTCTCTTAATCAAACAGGATATAATTGAAAGGCACAATTTTCTTTTTCAAAATATTATTTATAAATTAATTTAGTTGGTTAAATAATTAGTTCATTCGTCCATTTAAATAAACGTTAGAGATTCAAATTTTGTTTTATACATATAATAATTTATTGACTAATGATAAAATTTTAAATAAAACTCAAATCTTTGATAGATTAATTTTTTATCGATCAGATTAGGAATATTTTTAAAAAAATGCTATTTATAAGTTTATTAATTATTATTATTATTATTATTATTATTATTATTATTATTATTATTATTATTATTATTATTATTATATGCATTGATAAGTATTTGGGAGAAAATGTTTTGTTTGGTTAGGCGCATGTTTGAGCTTTGTGTTTCCCACACCTCACATGTATGTTTTGTCGGTTCCAAGTGGAATTTCAATATCACTCTCAACATACATGAAATAGACACGTTCTTGTATATTTCTTATTTTAGAAATGGATTATGGATTTTTTATTCAAGGTAAAATAATCTTGCTTGTTTTCAAGTGTGTTATGTATTCTACCCAAATTTTGTCTTTTAACTTACTTCACATTTTGATTCCCTAAATTTATGAATTATAAAACATAATAAACTATATAAGCTAAGCATAAACATGTACATGGATTGTTGAGATTGGCAAAACTTTTATGTTGGCTTATTCAGCATATATAACGCTCCCTTTAACATAAAACGATAGTGCTGAAATCATGTGTAGCCCTTACTAGGGGTAGTTGGTGACAAGTTATTATTAGGGTTTCCTAATTTAATTTGTCTACTTTCTACGCATGCAGAATAATATATATGCAAAATAATTTCATGATACTATTTTTTTAAAATTTAATTAAATTAATAAAAAAATATATAAATAATTATATATTTAATATATTTTCTCGTATAAACTTTTTTTAGATTTCGTCCATTTTTGCGTAAACTTTTTTTTTTGAAATTTTACACGAATTAAATTCTTTTCATATTAATAATAGAAGCTCTGATATCATGTAAAATACTATTTTTTTAAAATTTCAAATTGATAAGAGAAGATACATGAATAAATAAATAAATAAATAAATAAATAAATAAATAAATAAATATATCAAACAAATTGTTTTGAGGTGGGAGCGAGGGTTTTAATGAGGCTTAGTATGTGTCATATCAGTTTAACATTGACCTAGCTGGCTGCTTCATCTGGAGTTCAGATCATATCCTTTAGATGATTTCTCTTTGAAGGGAAGATTTATATATGCATATTGTAACCGTATATAACTGCATGAAAAGTAAATAATATTAAGGGGTAGAGAGTGAAGTTCATTCTGTTATACATAATTAAAATGAGTGAAACTCTGCATGTATATCCTTCATTTAGTTATTTCTCATATATCACGAAACACAATGCTTTCTTTTCTTTTCTTTTCTTTTTTTAATGACATCAATTACATTAAGTGAACGAAAGAAAATGAGTTTGACACCACTTTCGTTTTTTTCCCCCTTATTTCTTTCTTCTTCTCCCCCCTCCCATCTGTCTCTCTCTCCTCTCTGTATACAAGGGCCACGTTAAATAATCTATATAGACAGGGACGGATCCAGGAATCTAAGAATAAAAGGGTTGAAAATTAAAATCTTATATAATTAAATATAATTTTATATATTTAATAATAGATATAATTATAATTAATTTTTTAATTAAAAAATTAATAAATACTTATCAAATAAAAGAATTATCTCAATTTTTATAATTTTTTTATAATTTTTTTTATAGTTTTATATTTAATAAAATATAAAATTATATATTTTTAAATATTTTGTTATTTAATTTATTTTATTAAATATTTATGTGACAATAAGTTATATTTTTATATTTTATATCATTAAAAAATATAACATAAAATAATATAAGTTAATTGCATTAATAATAATTTTGTTATGTAAATTTAAAATATATTAAAATAATTTTATATAATAATAGGGATAAAAATTAATTAAAAAATAATAAAAAATAAACAACTAAATAAAATTAGAAAAAAAATAATATTATCATAAATAATATTAAAGTATTTTTTATATAATTATAAATGTTAAAATTAATCTTAAAAAAATATAAAAAAACTCTAAATTAAATAAAAAATACAAATAATATAAATATATGTAGAGAAATTTAAACTTTAATATATAAAGAATAGTAAATCTTTTTACTATCATTACATACACTATTAAATTTTACTCTATACAATACATTTATTATAATAGTATATGAACTTAGCTTTTAAAATTTGTTGAAAAGTGAAGGCCACTATTTACCGCCTTTGAGTCCGTCCCTACATATGGAAGGTTCATGATAATTATTACTTCAAGACATTGATTGTGTCTTTTTCTTTTTTATTTTTTTTTCATTCCTTAGTACTTAGAAGAATTTTATTAGAAACATTATTAAGAAGTTACATTAGTAGTCTTTATTTTTTTTTCATTCTTTTGTACTTAGAAAAATCTTTATTATTAGAAACATTACTAGAAAATTATATATATGATTAGTCTTTATAAGTTGGAGGTTCTTTCCAATAAGAAATTATTTTGGTATATAACAATCAGGTACAAATCCATAATATTATCATGGCAACCAATAATATTTATAATATTAAAACAATACAAAAAAGTATATAATGTAATAAAATGTATTATAAAAATATACTGATAAGAAATATATTTTAAAATATAAAAAATATGTGTGTACTTTTTACTAAGAAAATAGTCGATTCTTTGTATCATAAAATTCATTAATAATGAAATCTGTGTCAAATCTTTTACCAATTTTCTTTTCAATGTAATTAAAAGACAATTAGTAAGAAATTCATCTTTTATTTTATTTCTGAATTATTTTTCACAGTATTCATAATTGAAAAAGATCTCTCATCAATTGTAACATTTAAAACAGAAAGAGCTAATATTAAATGAATCAAGAAGAACGGTCACAATAAAAAAGAATCTATTTTATAAGATTTAAAAAATTTTATTTAACTAAAAATATTAATAATAATATCTTTTTTAAAAATTTAAATATTATTATTTATTTTTTAAATATTAAAAATTATTAATATTTAGATTGAATTAAATTTTTATTTATACTAAACAAAATACTAAATATATTTTTTTTAAAAATTAAATCATTTTAATTTTTTTTAAGTGAGAAGAACTCGCCCCGTTTGTCTATCTCTCATAACATTGTGAATGGGGCATAAGTGATCCCAAAAAATGTTTATTTTAAATAAAGTAAAGATTTACGCATAGTTATTTTTATGTAAATTAAAATTGATAGTTAAAAATTATTAAATAATTTAATATATTTAATTAAATTATTATTTAATAATTTTTAAATATTAACTTCACGTAAAAATAACTATATATGAGTTTTTATCTTATTTTAACATTATTCTTTAAGGGAAATCACATCCTCTTTTAAACTTTGTTGTTTAGAAGAAATTAGTGTACATTATATTATCATTTGTCATGTGTACTGAGTGTTGTATTTGATGTAAATATAAGGTACCATGCATATATATTATTCCCCATTTTTGAAAAGAGGTCCATGTATGAATATATAACATATATTCATATAATATAATATATAGTACATGCCTAATAATTAATGTTAAAAAAAAAAATTATACTTTTACAAGCTAAGGTGGTGTTCTGTTTATTAAGTACTTTGCATCTCTTGTTGCAGGATATAATATGTGGCGTATAAACTTGATAGGAGCAAATGTCTTAAAGAAGTTTCCTGTTTTGTTGATTATTATAATGGTTTAATTATTTTAGTAATTCTTATAGTTTTGTTAAATTTTTAATTAGATTTTTATATTTTTAATTTTTTTTAATTGAGTCTTTACATTATTTTTAATTTTATAATTAGATTTTTGTTAGTGTAAAAAATATTTAAGTTAACCGAATATTTCTCTACAAATTAAAGATATTTATAATTAAGAACCTAATTAGTTCTTTGATCATGTATTATTTAAGAGAAATATTTTGTTAATTTTAATATTTTTAACATAAAAAATATTTAATTATAAAATTAAAAATAATGTAAAAATTTAATAAAAAAATATAAAAAAACTTAATTAAAATTTTATAAAATTATAAGAATTAAAAGAATAATTAAACCTATTATAATTTGGGAGTTTGTGAGATGCTAATGGAACCAAAACATCATGATATATACATATATAACAACTATGTCTCAGTGTATCTTATGTAGCTAATTAGTTCCCTCTTGAATGTATCCTTTCACTTAAAATATAAGTGGGAATAGTTTACTCTTCCAAATTGTTACAGTGAGATATATCCTTTTAATTTTTGTCTGTTTTCTCTGAAATGTTTAGCGTTAATGCTGTGGACTTGTTGGTGCCTCTTTTTTTAACTATATGTAATTTTATTAGGTTAGAAAATTTTTGAATTAAACAAGGATTATTCGGAAACTTAAGTACTAGGTAGATAAACAGTTGTGATTCAGGGTATTGAAGAAGAATGGTTGAGATAAATTACTACATTTAATTTCCATAATTATTTCCATCAAGTTAAGAGGTTGTTCATACATCAGGGGTTGAATTCTTTATGAAGAATATTAAATTTCAATGCTTTGGAAATTGTCCAGGTTTTAATAAGTTGTACATGCTTTGCAGGTGATACATATAACATATAATATTGAGTTAATTAGTATAGATTTTTGGAGAAACACACAGGGTTTTAGGATTAGTTTTATTTGATTCTGTGGTCATATATATTTGATATGAACTATTTGCTTTTTTTTTTTTAAATAAGATTCCTAAGTATCAGTGACCTATATATATAAAAGAATTTTAGAAATCAAACAAATTAAATTACTTTAAAATCACATAATATCGGTCTAACTCATAAATAATAGTGACAGATCTAAAAGATTTTAACAATAAAAATAAAATAAAATTATACGAAAATAAATTTTGTTACGTTGAATATATATATATATATATATATATATATATATAAAACAAAACTAAACTTATATATAAAAAGTATATTGATGTATAATAAAAAAAATTAATTTACGATCATTTTTCTCCCTTTATTTTTTAAAATTATTTAGTTATTTTGATACATTGTTAGTTTAAAAAAGTTTTATGCATTCATTCAATTATATATATTATCATATAAAAAAATAACTATTTTTTATATTTATTATGTGAATGATTATAAAAAAATGAATATAATTGAGTGATTATATAAAAAAAATTACTTATCAATATATCAAAATTAAATTGTATGTTCTTAACCAATTACTCTACTGCTAATTATAATTTTTAATTGTTGATCACCTCTCATTCAATTATCTCATTCAATTAAAAAGTCTATTAGCTATAATATTTATGGTATAAAAAACTTTTTTTAACCAAAATAGCTATTACAAGCAAAATCATTAAGAATCAAAATAAAAAAATACTATATATAAATTTACATAATATAGTATAAACAAAAACATTATTAAGTTTGATATGCAATTTTAAAAATTGATAATATATTTAAATTTACATAATAATACCTTTAACATGATAATTATTTCTATCAATTATGTAAAATTATTGTACGAAAACTATTAATTAAATAATATACTAATTTAATAGGTACAATTATATATATATAAGAGAATAATTAAAATATATTAATTTAAGATCGACAATTATATATGAATAAGATAACTATTAACTAATGTCAAGAAGTCACGGCTACAATAATAACTATTAACTAAACAAATAAATATATTTGGATAGCATGAATAAAAAATTATTTGAACAAATAAATATATAAATAAGATAACCACTAACTAAATAATTAATATTTTCAGGTAGGATAAATAAGAACACTATTAAATAAAAAAGAAATCATAGAGTTTTAATTTTGAGAATCAAATGTACATAATTATAATGATTTGTTTTGAAATAGATGTTCAAATCAATTTAGTATTAATTGTATATTTCTATTACATTAGAATAGATCAATTCTAAACTATATATATATTCTTAATGTATTATGTGATTATGAATTTTTATGTCTAAAATTTATAACTTTTTTAACAATTATGATGTCTATTAAGTTATGTTTTAACCTTGAGTTTAATATAATATTAAATTGTGATTAATAAAAATTAATATAATTTATAAAGATTATTCCTATTTTACCAAATCTTTCTTCCAAATCTTTCTTCTTATTTTACCCCTGTTTTTTTTTACTCACGACAAAACTTAAAAACTAAACTATTTCTAATAGATGAAACTGAAACCACGTACTCAAAAGACATAATATTTTGAAATTAAATTTATTAAATGTATTTTTATCTATAATTATTCATGATAATTTTTAAAAATAATTAAAAAATAAATAATTAATATAAATAACATTATACTACAATCATAATAATATCTATACCAATATATAATGGGGATATGAAAGTTTGGTATCCAAATCTTTCTTCTTATTTTACCCCTGTTTTTTTACTCATGACAAAACTTAAAAACTGAACTATTTCTAATAGATGAAACTGAAACCATGTACTCAAAAGACATAATATTTTGAAATTAAATTTATTAAATGTATTTTTATCTATAATTATTCATGATAATTTTTAAAAATTATTAAAAAATAAATAATTAATATAAATAACATTATACTACAATCATAATAATAATATAAATAAATAAATTACGTCAACAAAATATTAATTATTTATGATTTTTTATGTATAATTTTTTTATAAGTGATCAATATATCATTATAGTACAATAACTGATAGTATATAAAATATATTTATTTTATTAATAGTTATTTCAATGGGACAATAGTATTTAAAGTATCGAAATAATTAAATGTACAACACATGGTTTACATATTTTTTATGTCCAATATTTACTTTTTAAACAAAATTTACAGATAAAAGTGTACTCATTAATTAAATTTATACCAATATATACAATATACAATATATAATGGACTATACCAACGTATAATGGGAATAAAAAAATTTGTAACCCAATTTTTTCTTATTATTTTACCCCTGCTTATTTTTTTATTTAGACACTGTATTCAATATATAAAAAACTGTTACTATGTCCTCCATATTTCTTATTTTTTTATCAAGGAAAGAATTTACTCCACGATAGAATGTCAAACTGATTCCCATCAACTCACGATATATTTTAAAACTGTAAAAAACTGCTACTACTACGTACTCGCTTTAAAAACTAACTCACTTTCAACTCTTAAGAGACTCTTTTCCTTTTAATCGTGCTCTCACAAACGTTTGTTCTCTGCATATTATTCTTATCTTTCTGACAAATAAAAATGGAAACTTCACGAAATCCACAGCCACGTCAACGTCGACCCAGTTGGACAGATTATGCTAGGCGAAGAAGACAGAATATGACCGAAGAACAAAGACAACAATACCTGGCTAGAAGACGTGCAAGTTATCGGGAAATGATTCGACAAGGAAAACAAGTTGCCATATCAACTGATACAACTTCAATGCCAAACACTGGTGGAGGTGCCCGACTAACTACAAACATAGGGGTAGTCAAATTGACTACAATTAGACAAATGAACAGAGCTACCACTTATCATCAATCTGTTACAGGTAACACAATAACATCATTTAAATTTCTTTGTTATAAATTGAATTAGTTCTTAATAATTATATTTTACTTTTTAAAAATGCAGGAATGGAAGCGCATGGCAATAGAACTGCTATAGGTACAGAAATAAAGATAACATAATTGGTTGCTATTTTATCATTAATATTTTGTAACAAAATTAATTAAATTAATATTACTATACATGGTTTACCATCCAAGCAGTATCTTTCTTAATCAAACAACATATTAATCATATATGAAGTTAAAAGTTAACATTTCAAATTTTTTAGACATCATTCATCTATAAAAAAAATTTTTAAAAAATTAATGGTCAATAACTAATAATAATATTTCTTTAATATATTTCATTTTCGCCGTCCAATATAATATATAACGTAATATATAAATTTTATATATTTGTATTAAAAAATAAAAAAAATGATGTCAAGACTAACGACAAAAAGTACTCTTATATTAAAGTTTTTGATAATAATTTTATAATAAAAAATAAAATTTATATATTAAATTAATAAATCAATGTAACATTAAAATTCTTAACAACACTTTAATTTAATTTTTTTTTAATTTTTTGTATTCTCAATTGGTAATGATATATAATTCTAAGAAATCAAAAATAAAATTAGGATATATCTCACCTACGTACAAATATAACAGCTAAAAAAATAACAAAAGCTATCTATCTATACCAATACTAGTGTTAAACCCGTGCGATGCACGGACTTATATTTAAATTTGATAAGTTAAATTAAAAATAATATTTTATAATCATATATTTTTTAAATTTAGTATAACACTATCATCATCGTTATATAATAAACGTGTTAAATATGTTGTTTTATCTTTATTCAAAGTAAAATATGAATAGAAGAGTTCGAAGTTTATAATATTCTTGAACCATAAGGAGGGAAATAAAAAAATAAGAACATATATAACTGTAATAATAGCATGTTAATTTTACCCTAAATTTTATATCAAAAAGCTAATAAAAATTTATCGACAACCTAGTATCTTACTAACTTCATTAGAAAATCATTGGATGTTGTGCTCCTTGTTACACATTTCATTTCAAATTTGAAAAAAGAGTTATAGATAAATTAGTTATATCTATAGTAAAGATTTGTACAAAAGTGTAAATCATAACATGCTATTTAAATGAAAATAATATTATTCTTACCTAAATATTATTAAAAACCTCTTTGAACACGACATTTGTTGTTGATGACTTTGGATTGCCGTCTTCGTTTAGAATTAAAATCTTGAGGCTACTGCGACTCTTAACTCTTGACAAAGCAACATAAAGTTGTCTATGGGTGAACACTGACCTACTCTTGTTTTACATCTTCATTTTCATCAGCTTGACATGTTGTGTCAGAGCTCAAATACTCCTTTTCCATCCCTGGAAAGATTGTCAAGACAAAATTGTTTACCTTCTCGACACTCTTAAGTGTGGGTGCAAGAATTGCTCTACTCTGAAAATACCTGTAATCTGACATGTTTTGCAACAAATTTAGATATGCAAAGTCTACCAAATGAGAGAGAGGATCATCAGTAGTTGTAATCAATAGATCATCTGGAATTTCAACTTCTGATTCATCACCAACAACAGAGCCAATATTTCCATTTCCAACATCAAGTATCCAATTAGCAAATATCTTCATTTCACCTTCATCTTGATTCGAAGAAGACATTAGAAGCCTCATATTCGTATGCAGTTTCAAAACCTTACAAAATGACCACAGATGGGATGAGTTAATAGCGGATGCTAATATATCGTGTCTACTTCCTTTCGAAATCACCAGAAGTATCTGTCTGAAATCACCTCCTAGAACAACAATCTTACCACCAAATGGTTGATGTGTCTTATGTTGATCGGTAACTGACATAAGATTCTTGAGCGTCCGATCAAGTGCTTTAAAACGGCAGTTGTACCTTCCCTCGCATACAACATATTGAGAACTCAAAATTGGATCCTGTTTTGGACTTCTCTGATCTCTCCTCATACCACATCATGGCGTCGCAATGCCGACAAAAAATTCCAGGTCACCAATATCTATCACATCTAATAATCACCAAGATAATAAATTGTTTTAGTTATATCTGCAACAAATACTTTATATAAAAATATACCTTTTTTTCACCATGTTAAGTATAAAATTAATATTCATAAAAGATTACCGAAGAATGCAATTTATGGATTAAAAAGATGAGATCATATAATACAATTTTGTTGTGCCAACCTCAAGATTTAAGTTTTACAATCAATCAATGTTCAAATACAAAAATTATAATATATAACCATATCTTAGTTTAAATTTTAAAACTTGAACATTAAACGATAATTTTTTGTTTATAAAAAGCATAACAATAGTAAATAATAAAGTGCTGATATTGCTACTTCTTAAATTACTTGTATTCTCAGCAACATCGAATATGGCTGGGTATTAAATTTGCATAGAATCATCTAAAATAGTCGTATTTTCAGTAATATCCTCAACTTCTTGAAAATTTTTTGAAAGATTTGTAGTCAATTCCTTCAAAAATGTTTCTCTTTGTATTAGGTATCTTTTTTTTTTTCAGATATGCACACTTCTTCTAATTCTTTAGTATCTAAATTTGAATTAAATGTACTTGCTCCTGTAATCATTAGAGATAATACATCAAGTACTTTATATTATAAAAAAAATGAATATATGTTAAATGTTTGAATCAGCTGAATTATGAATATATATTATGAAGCTAGTATTAAAGATAAAAGAAGTAAAATTTTAGCTTTGTGATAATTACAATCTATCATGCTTATCTTACCATGTTTCTTTTGAAGTAGCATAGTCTTCCTATTCAGTCTTACATCCCTTTGCAATCTAATTCCATTTGTGTACTCCAATGAATCTATAATAATTATTTAGCATATACCAATGATTGTTTTTAATAGACCAATTAAAAAGTTAAATGTTTGGTCTTTAAGTAATAAAAACATATTAACATAGTAACTGGTAGATATTATTTGATGTTTGTTGAAGTTGTTGTTGACTTGTCTGATGACATGAACTATCATATGCTTCATGTGTGATACCCGAATTACTAATATCACTAATATTGGAACGTCGTTTTTTTTCATCTACAGAGTGTAGATTAGTAGTTGGAGACCTTGATCAATGTGGTGTTGGGTTATTACCTAATAAGATAACTCGAGATATTAGTTTTGAACATATTTTCTGTTAAAGTTTATAATTGAATAAATAATAGGAAAATCAAAATACATAAAGTGCATGTACATTCCCATAAGTAAGTTTCAAAAAAAATCATCCAAAAATAAATCTGTATTAATGCTATTTGTAATGTTCGACAACACCGATTGAAAATGTACACTATTAGAACTATCACTCGAATTTCCTGTAATTTTTTCATAAACAAATTTAGTAACATATTACAAAGACAATGTAAATTAATAATTTATTACTTGTCAATAGCTAAATAATATATAGAAAATATTGTATTTTATGGGTTTTCATTCGGTCAAAATACTCATGACATGTTAGTTATTTTGTATACCAAATAAAAACTAAATATATAGAATTGACATACTTAAAAATACCAAATAAAAAATATATTATTCTAACCTAAAAACAAAAATGATGAAATAATTAATTTATTTTTTTATATGAAATTTACCTTGAATTGTGCTTTGCTTTGTATTTTCTTTACTTTTTAATATCAATTTTCTCTTCAATATAATCTTACTTCTCTTTGGACTTCTTACATCTTTTAATATATACCTAAAAATATCAAATAAATAAATTTTTTAACCAATTAAAAATATATATACATTATACATAATACATTTTTATTATCAAATTTTTTATATTATTAAAAAAATAAAGTAGTACACATATGATAGCGTAGTACATGTATGGTGTTTGTTTACTGAGACAAAAAATGACAAAACACATGTTCTCATCTATTCTTTATCCCTTTTTTTTATTAAAAAATGAACTTACCTACGAACAAAATTTAAAAATTGAACCACTTCTAATAAAGAAAACACATATTACGTACTTAGGATAAATGACATTCTGAAATTAAATTTATTAATTATATTTTTATCTTTAACTTTTCATGATATTTTTTTTAAAAATTATTAAAATTTCAATAATTAATATAGATAACGTTATACTATAATAATAATAATAATAATAATAATAATAATAATAATAATATAAATAAAATTATGTCATCAACAAATACCAACATATAATCGAGATGCACAGATTTAGTATCCAATTCTTTTGTCTGTTTCTTTTTTTATTAAAAAATGGGTTTAATAGAATTTAAAAATTGAACCACTTATAATAAAGAAAACTGACACTACGTACTTCAGATACATAATTTTTTAAAATTAAATTTATTAATTATATTTTTATCTTTAATTTTTCATGATATTTTTTAAAAATTATTAAATATAAATAATTAATGTAAATAACGTTATACTATAATCATAATAATGATATATAAATAAAATTATGTGAACAAAATATTAATTATTTATTATTTTTTATTAGTATGTTTCATACATAATAACCTATAATACAATAGTATATAAGTGATCAATATGTTATTATAGGACGATAACTGATAGTATATAAAATATAATTATTTTATTAATAGTTATTTCAATGGACAATAGTATTTAAATTATAAAGAAACATAAATCATTATTAATTAAAGTCATTGGAATAATTAAATCTACAACACATGGTTTACATATTTTTTATGTCCAATATTTATTTTTTTTAAATTACATATAAAAGTGTACTCATTAATCAAATATATACCGATATATAATAAACTATACATAATTGTTAAAAAATTACAAGAGTTATTATTTTTTATTTTCTGTGATTAAAATAGCCCTATATAAATAAAGATTAGTTCCTTTTATTTTATAAAGATTAATTCCTTTTATTATCAACATAAACACAAAAAAACAAGAATATATTACAGTATAACAAATAAATTATTCTTTAATCATATCTTTGTATTCTTAATTGTCTTAATTGATGAAATACTCATCATATCATCAATTTAAGGTAATAAATTAAAAAAATAAGTTAAAATATGTCACGCATTAATGAACGAAATTCAAACCTTTGAGAAAAAGTACTATAAAAAAAATAATAGAAGCATAGAAAAAACTATTTATATTATAATAAAGAAATCTAGATCAATTCTAAAATAATTAAACACTACAACAATTTTGATCTATGGCAACATATATTCGAAACAATACTTAAAAAATGTTGTCTAAAATAATAAAAAGCAACTCTTAACATTTGTTGCAAAAAAATAAGACTATTGCAACTCTTTTAAATCAACATGTTATAAATGTTATTTTTTAGTTAATTAAAAAACATAACAAAAATGTTGCTTTAATAAATTAAATAGACAACATTTATTATATTCATATATTACATTTTATAAAAGTTGCTTTAAAATTTTTAATAAACATCAACTTATAAATGTTGTCTAAAATAAATTAATATTTTTTTTAAATTATAAGCTTCTCTCCAGATATTTTAACAAAATATTTTTTCACTTTAACTAAAAAGAAGAAAAACAAAACCCCTTTTGCTCCACGGGCCTTCAATTCATCATCTTCTTCTCCTTTTACTGAAAGAAAGACTGAGACAAAACCCCAACCCTAACAAGCACAAAATCATCTTCATCTTCCTCTCTTCGATGATGGCAATAGAGGAGACATTGACGTGTGCCCTTCTTTGCTAATTCATCCTCATCTTCATCTTCTTCAGACATTGACGTGCTACTAAATCATCTTCTTCTTCGTCTTCTTCTCTTCGAGGATGGCAATGGAGGTCTTGACACGCGTTTGAGCTTTGATTCTCTCTGCTTGTAGTTCGAGATTCAATCTTCTCTGCTCGCAATCGAGATTCAATCCAATTTGTTCGCGTTTGATCTTCGATTGTCTCTGCTAGCAGTTCGAGCTTCCATCATTTCTGCTCGCTTGTTCATCACCGGGTACCTATGATTCTGCATATTCCTTTTTCTTTTTCATTTTGAATCCTAATTTTAATAATGTTGATGTTGCTATTATAGGGTTTTTGGTAATAATGTTGCTGTTTCGAGCTTGCTGTTCATATTTGTGTATATTTGTGTATTTTGTAACCAGATCTATAAAGTCTTTAGGTTTTGCTTGCCGTTCATCTATGATCTCTTCCAATTTGCCAGCGTTCTTCTGCTAGGGTTCATCACCGCTGATCATTGTTTTACAGGTACTCATGATTTTATCTCTGTTTTTCTTTTCTATTTTTGTGTTTTGAATCCTAATTTTTGGTTATATGAAATTTGTTGCTGTATGTGTGCATTAGTGTTGAAGCAACTCTACTGTCACTGTGTGCGTTTAATGGAATTGCATGTGTATTTTAAATCTTCTGGTTGAACTTAAACTTGTTTTTACATACATAGCTTTGTGCAGTACCATTCTATTTTGGTTCTTTTATTATGATTTTGAATTTTAGCTTATTTTCATTCTATGTACTCTGTAGAAATTGGGAAACAGGGTAAGTAGTGTTGATATTTTGAGATTAGCAATTGGGAAACAGGGAAAGTATTATATGCGAAACTAATTATTGTTTTTGGGTCAAGTGTGTGCATGTGGGTGTGGAGTTTGAGCATAGTTTTGTTTGTATATTTGGAGCTTCGAGTGAAGAGCAGAGAGCTACCAGCTTGCTTCTTCTCATACTGCTCCGTAGATCAAATGGCCTCTTTTTATACAACGGAATGGAATCACTTCCATCTTTTATGTAACTTTTGTATCTGGCTTAAATTCATGCAACATTGCAACATGAACCTGATTTGCCATTTGCTTTTAGGATTCAACTTTTTTTTTCTTACCATGCCCTCTGTAATTTTAGATGCAGCTGTGCTTTACCCTGCTCTCTGGGAATAATTTGAATTTTTCTTTTGCATGTTGACTGTGCTTGCTACCAAGTTGTAATTTGATGCCATAAATATGGACAAATCATTATGCTTATGTCATATGCAGTGTCTTGTTATGTTTTTTTATAGTGAAATTATCAAAGGATCCTAGAAACGACAGTCCTAGTTTTTATATATGTAATACAAGTTTCAAGCAAGATAGATACATTGAGACAGCATCTTTAAAGAAAGCAAGTTCTTTATTTGTTGTAACTCCTAACCCAAAGGACTTGGCATGATATTTAGAAATGAGATTTCTAGTAATATGAATTTACTGATATTTTATATAGGGTCTGGCAAAATGGATGTGTTGTTGTGCATCAGTTATTGAACTTGTTTAAATATTCTTGACTAAGCACTGTTGGGGTCATATTTGGTATAGCGTTATCACCACTGCTACTTTAATTTTTGGCATTTGTGTTTTAAGGTTGGTGATCCTGCACAGCTTTCAGCAGCTGTAATTTCAGATGTTGCTAAGAATCATGGGTAAACAATTCTTTTGATGATAAGCATATCTTCTAACTAAATAAAACTATTCTTCTACTTAATACCCTACTTTTGTGCTATTTTCTGTTTCATGCTTTAAGATATGGCACAAGCTTATTTGAAAGATTGATGCAAGCTGGCTATCCAGTTAAAATGTTGAAGACCCAATACCGAATGCATCCTGAGGTTGGTTCATATTTTACTGGGAAAGTTAGTTTGTTATTTATTTCTGTTCATACTATGGTCATGCTTCAGATTTGGGATTCCTTTATTCCCTAGGCAGCCTCAGATTGAATTGCATAACACAACCAATAATAGTAACTTATCTTAATTAGTATCTTAATTATTCATTCTCTGGTTTTGTATCTTAATTCCTTTCCGGTGACCATGATTTTGTTGAGTCAAAATCAGGCCGGATGGTTAGTTGTATCCATTCTTGGAACTGCTAAGACCAATACTTGCATCATCACATGCTTTGTTTCCTTTTAATAGTAATTTAATTAGAAATTTAATTTATTACTTTCCTGGAAACTGCTAATCTGCCTCCTCATCATCACTTTCATCACCCATCACCATCATCATCGCATGAGACCCCCATCTAATTGAACTCCAACTCCATTCATATCATTTTTATATATTTCTAGAATACAATACCCCAACACTAGTGTGAATGCTATAAGCTCTTACTTTTCTTTTCTTTTCATTTTGACTAAATTAAACTAAATAGAAATCTCTAGTCTACTAATTTTGGTCCTTTAATTTACCATGAAATTTATTTGCTACTTTCTTTTTAAGTTCCTTGGACATATTCAGCCCCCCAGTACTGTCTTTTGTCTTCCTTAAACCTGGCGTCACGAAGAAGCTAATTTTGTTAAGAAAGATAAATCAAAACCGAACACGTATACGTATATGCACCTACGAAATTATTTTGATTTTGTTGTGAAATAATATTTTTCTTTAGAATAGAATTCGAATTTTTTATGACAGGTCTCTATTTATTACTCCATAACAGCAACAGCAATGCAGATTTGCTAAAAGCCTGTGATGTTTATTTAGTTGATGATCTGATATATCTGTTTTGATGAGATAATTAATGTAGATTATTTTGTATGGTTACTATGTGTGCGCACACGTAATGCCCTTACTTAGTCCCCACACTAACCCTATAGACAAATGTCCTCACTTAGCTGCTTTGTCGGCCTGTAGAGGGAATTTCATTCAACACAATTATTTGATGGATCATAACTTCCCAATATATATCTCATTTAATATATATATATAATATAATGCTTAGCAAATCGCAAAATATAAACTGAATTAGTACTATTCGTATGTTGGTGGAGTTTTCTTGAATTTGGCCACGATAACTATTACTTGATGCAGTAGAGTGAGTTACTACAAACCAGCTACATTACATGAGATATTAGAGGCATGTGTGATAAACTTTCCCGAAAAGGGAAAATATGTATGATTTAAGTAACGCATAAAATTTAAGATTCCATGCATTATTGAAATCAAATTTCAGTACCCCTCTCTTTTAATTAGAAATTTAATTTATTACAAAATCTAAAACTAAGTGCTGAAAACGAAAGATCTATTCAAGAAAAGCAACAAAATCTTAGGAAGACAAATACAAAATCAAGTTGTCAAGCCATGACACTTGATACATTTTTGGAGACAAATGGGATTCATGTGGAAGGAGAGGAGGAACATAGTGGAGCAAATGCTAATGAAGTTGGAGAAGATGATGATGATGATTTCTCGGATGATGAGGACTATGTTGGTGAATATGAAGATGAAGTTCTTCATGGTGATGACAATCACCTTATGGAAACTAACAATGTTAAAGGTGCTGTACTTTATACATAATTATCATTTTACTTATTCATTAGCATGTATAGCTATATAATTCATTTAAATGGTTAAATTGTACATATTTATAGATACTCCAAAGACTAGAAGGACACGAGGAAAAATAAGGTGTGCTAAAATCCATGCAAGAAGTTGGGAAGAAAGAGAAGAGGTGACTTTTTATGAAGGACAAGCAGTGGGACCAACTCCAAGAAGAGTGAAGGATTTAACTTACTTTATTGAAACAATGGGAAGGAATAGCGATTTCATAACATTGATGTACACTAGTTGGAAAGCTGTGCCCCTCAAAGTCAAAAAGCGCATATGGAAATATATTAATGTAAGTGTTTTATTTCTCATCTATTTTTTATGATCTGAAAATTTTCAATTTTGTATGGCTTAGCTGTAGTTTTGTGAAAATATATAGCTGCTGTTTTACACTGCAGTTTTGTCTTTGTTTTTAGTGTTCTTGAATTGTCATTTACAATTTTTGTTTTGTACTTTTTCGTAGTCAAAGTTCATTCTTCCAAAAGAGGGGAAAGGGTGGGTGATGACTGGTGTTCGAGAAGCTTGGAAAGGTTACAAAACAAGAATCAAGGGAAAGCATTTTGAGAGATATAACAACATTGAAGATATGCTGAAAAATCGCCCTTTAGATATTCCAGAAGTTTAATTTCAAAAGTTAATTGCATATTGGAGTATTCCTTCTGTTAAGGTGAGTTGTAGAATAAATAATTCTGTTTCTTTGTCTTTTTTTATGCTTTTGGTTTATTACATATAACTCCCTTTAATTTTTTTGGGTATAGGCTCTATCTCGTTTAAATTCTGAAAATCGTAAAAAGCAACAACATCAACATCGAATGGGACCTATAAGTTTTGCAAGAGTGCGTAATGAAATGGTAATAATTTTGATTTTTTATAAGTTTTTTCTTGTTGTATAATGACCATCTTAAAACTAGATAAATATTATTTTTGGCCATTTTTAATACTCTTTTTCCTTACTTGTAGCGTGAAATGAATGAGAACAAAGAAGACCCATCACAGGTTGATGTGTTTGTTGCAACTCGAACTGGACGAAAAGGAAAAGAGCTTGATTCAGGAACACAAGCTGTTATTGTAAGTCATAATAAGTTGAAGTAGAACTGCCTTAATTTACAAATTGATCTAAAACAAAATTGTCTTAATTTACAGTATTATTTTAAGTCAGATTGTCCTGTATAAAACTTAAAAAGTATTGTTATAGTATGTAATATGTATATATCTTGATTTTAGAGCCTTCAAAGTCAATTTCCCCTGGAGGAGGATTCTTCTTGAAAGCTAATATAATTTATAAATAACTAATTAAGTAGATTTAAAACATACATGATCATGTTTTGTGGGGTCCATAATTAAAATATACATGTGAATTGCTTATGCTTTAATTTATTTAGATATAGCAGGCGAGAAGTCAAAGATACAAATGTGTAGGCATTAATTTAAGACAACTTGCTTTTTTAGGTTTGAAATTAATCAAATCATCCTTTAATTTCTGTCATCTATTTATATTTAATGGGCAGCTGATATAGACATGACTGGTAAACAGAGCTCTCAGCCATCAACTTGAATAAAATGTGTGTTTCTAAAATACATATTATTAAGTGAATACAATTTTTGTGAAAAGGACATAAAATCTAAGTTTTAACTTTTAATATGTTCATTATATCATTATTAAAAGTATTAAAAGTTCTCCAATGAAGTTCTCATCTCAGAAACTTTCATTAATGCTGCATCCCTACTCTTATTTGCTTCCATTAACTCCCTCTTGAGTGTCTCAATTGAAACTATTCACATGTCCTTAAGAACTTGAGAAACTTTCTCAGATTCAATTCTGTTTGGGGAACTCATAATCACATTCTTGCTATGCTTCTTCTTGAACCGAGGAAATAGCCATGACATAACACCTTTACTTTTAGGCTGTTTTGGAAAGAAGCATGAGAATCAGTGAGTGGAACAAGCTAAAATTGTTATATTTTTTTTAATAGGATAAACTTAAGAGCCACCAAGAAGCTGGAGACACTTCCAAGAAAGCATTTACTGCAGTATTTGGCAAAGAACAACCAGGAAGAGTTCGATGTTATGGGAGGACAATCACAAAAACATCTCTGCAGAAAGAACGGGAGATTGCTAAAATTAAGCAACAACATGCAGAGACTATAGGTTCAATGAAAACTGAACTTCATGAGACAAAAGATAGAGTCCAAAGTTTGGAGGATCTTGTGAAGCTTCTCTTGCAACAGAGTTCTCTTGGCACAAATATTGATGAAGCACTATCTTTATTACGAGCCAAGGAATCAACACATGATATAAATAGTAAGCAATGTTCGAATGGCAACGATCGTCCGTCCTCATCAACTCGTGATCCAAAGTGATGACCAGGTATAACAAAAAAATTTGCAGTAATTTTTGTGATTTATCATTTATTGGGAATGGACTATCAACATTTTTGGCCTTTGCTTTCTCTGTCTTCTGCCATCTTACTTCATGGTGGCTTCTGCAATACACTCTTGCTATTTTTAATCAATCATCTTTTTTTCTTTTTCCTTTTTAATTACTTATTTTTGTAGCGTTGTGCTATTGTGAGGAAGAAAATTTTTTCCTCATTGCTGAAATAATGTGGCTATGTTGGAGAGTGATGCATGTTGTCACTGCAACAGACTCTAGTAACTGCTGTTTCATTCGCAGGAATGACAGAAATTGTCAAGGGAGTTGTTTCATTTCTTTATCTTTTCATTTTTCCCCCTTCAAATTTATGTTTCAGTCATTTTTATCTTTTCATTGCATTTCTCTTTCTCAGTTTACTCAGGTACTTCATCAAACACATACCATGCATCATTTTCCATTATTGCACCTTTTATGTTTCAATTTTTTTTTTTAAATGCAACTTTAACTAAACCCCAATTCATTTAAATGCAGCAGTTATTGGACTCAGTGGAGGCAAGAGGATTTTGAGTTCATCATACCACACACTATCAGATTGTTCCAACAAAGTCAAGTATAGATATAAAATATGCAAATAGATTGACATTATTTTGATAAATATTAATTACTATTTTGTTATGACAATTATTGTTAGACAAGAATTTTATTATTTTGTTGAGAATTATTGATGAACATGTATTAGAAATACTAATTGAACTTTTTAATATCTATTTTAATTAGAATTTTATTTTTAGTTATTTTGTCTCTTTTATAATTATTTTTTATTGTGTACAAATTTATTTATTAATTAAAATAATTACACATGTATGAACAAAAAATTTTATTGTAAATTTTATTTTTTTATATTTTTATTACAAAAATAATTTTTATTTTTATCAAAAAGGCAACCCTTTTATTAGTTGCATATTTTGAATATTAGACAACACTTGTATAGGTTGCATATCCAAAAGAAAAGGCAATATTTTAAAGGGTTGCATATTCAAAACTAATAGGCAACACTTCAAAGGATTGCAAATTCTAACTTATAAGCAACACATAAAAGAGTTGCATTTTATTGCAAATAGACAACACTTCAAAGGATTGCAAATTCCAACTTATAAGCAACACATAAAAGAGTTGCATTTTATTGCAAATAGGTAACACTTTTTAGTAGTGACCAAAATATGAGAGAAGAGACAACACTGCAAAAGTGTTGTCTCAAACACACCTTTGAAGTGTTGTTGTTTTTCAACCAAAGGCAACACTTGGTAAGTGTTGCTCTCAAAAGCGTTGCTTTTGAAACAAAAAAGTGTTGCCTTGATCTAAGGCAACGGCTGCATATGCAACGCCGACAAAAAACGTTGCCTTAGGTCCAAAAGTGTTGCCATTGATCAAAAGCAACTTTTTGTCAGCCTTTAGGCAACACTTTTTAAATGTTGCCTCAATCTGAAAATGTTGTAGTGAAAGTTATCGATATTTTATTTCTTGCAATCAAAGTTAACTAATATTATGATAACTAATTCTTTTCTTATGAGTTTAATTATGCTTATTTTATATATTGCTCTTTAAAAATATAGATACCGAAATATATGGTAACGGAGCTGGTCCAAGTAACAGATCTCCTGGTTAGTATCTTTATATGCTTTAAATATGTAAACACATCGATATAAGTTATTTTATCTAAACATTAAATCTTCTTAACGTAGAATATTATCAAGATTAACCAACTTAATTAACACGCTTTATTTTATTGCTAAGCACTAATTTGTTATTAATTCTAAAATAATTAAAGTTACCGATATTTTGTTTCACACAATCAACGTTAACTAATTCTTCTCTTATTAGTTTAACTTATGCTTATTTTCTATATTGTTCTTTAAAAATATAGGTACGGAAATACATAATAACAGAACTGGTCCAAGTAATAGATTATCTGGTTAGTATCTTTATATGCTTTAAACATGTAAATACATCGATATAAGTTAATTTGTCTGCACATCAAATCTTCTTAATGTAGAATATTAACAAAATTAACCAACTTAATTAACACGCTTTATTTTATTGCTAAGCGCTAATATTCTATTTTTTCAAAAAGGTAGATAACATATGAATTTTGCATTGTTTTTAAATATAGGTGTACATCAAGACACCGTTACAACTACTAATTCAATTCCTCAACCAATTGCTTCTTATGAACCAACTATAAACAATACTAGAAGCCATGCAAATATAAATGGTGAGTACTCTATTTATATTTTTAATATTTTATCATCATCATCATATAATAATCATTGCTATATAAAATGTGATTAGTTAAACTTATTGTATTATTATGCTTATTAGTTATCGTAATAACAAATGAATTTTTATTATGTTTATTATCTGTACTGCTTATTATATATTGTAACCAAAATTCTGAATTTAATAAAAAAATTTAAAATAAATACTTAACAAATAAAACATTTAAAATAATTGATACATTCATGAAATTAATAATACTAACAATAACTATATAATAAAATTTTTGTAACAACATATATCTTTTAAAATTAAAGAGAAAAACTGAACAAAAAAATTTAAACACAAAAACAACAATTAATAGATACTACAAAAATATTGATGTCCTATCTCATGTATTTAAAAATAAACTGTACAAATTATATGGGTCCTTTTTATTATAAGGTCATTAACAAATTAAGCATTTAATAAATGGTAAAATTTACAAATAGCACAAAGTGTTCTAATTTCTTAAAATAAAAAAACTAAACATTATATTAAAAGTTACAAGTCAACACGTAACTAACTAATGTAGATCTCAAATTAAAAACATAGATATTATTTAACTAATATTATTTAATGATGCAAAATAAATTTTAACATCGTTATAGTTACTAGGGAATAAACCCTTGATGATAACAAGATTATCAAATTAAAATTTAATTATGTATAAAATATTATAAACATAAACACCAACAAAAATAACAAAATAAAAAAACACCAAGTATGTTAACCATAAAAAAATATTTATGCAATTTTAATGGACAAATTTTTTATTATATCGTTAATTTATCATAATAATTTTAAAAAATATAATTAAAATTATTACAAATTAGTGGGCAACATTCAAAATTTTCATAAAATTAAATAGCAAATAAAAACACAATAGAATTATATCATTTTAAAAATATTCTTTGTATATTTCAGTATAACTTAGAATAAAAATTTGCTCTATTAAATATATATTTAACTTCATATATTACCTAGAACTTCAAACTTATATGAGTTTAGGCAATAGAAAAATATAAAAAAAGACACGACATTTTTAAAAATTACGTTTAATTTTGAAAACACAAACCTCAATTGAAAAGTTGTATATATATTCTTTGTTCACCTTGATTTCACTATCTAAAATAATATGAAATAATTAATAAATTCTACTCGAGTACCTAACCATACAATTATTGGCACATGTAGGAAAAGAAATCTACAACATAATATTTTAATATTCCTATGCGAGTGCAGAAATTAGACACCATGTCCGAACATCCCACAATTGTGCTCGAAATTTTCAAGAGAATACAACAGTGCTTCAAACTACACTGCCTCCTACAAGGACATGTACACACTGTAATGCACGTCTGTTTCACCATGAAACATTTGACATGTGTTGCAATGGAGGAAAAGTCTCTTTGCCCCAAGTAAATGCTCCTCAGGAATTACTAGACATCTTCTTAGACCCTTCTGCAGAAGGGAACCATTTTAGGAAACACATTCATGGTTACAATCATGTTTTTTCATTCACTTCGTGTGGTGTACACATAGACGAACAATTAGCTTCAGCAAGTCATGGTATATATACATTCCGTGCTCAAGGATCAATGTACCACAATATAGCAGGATTTCATCCGGATCAGGGGGCGCGGCCACGCTTCTTGCAACTATATATATACGATACTGATCACGAGTTACAGAATAGGATGCTGGAGAACACACAACTGCATGAAAGTTTGGTTTTGAAGCTACAACAATTGTTGCACCAATATAATCCTTTTATCCATGTATTCCGCCAGCTTGCACAACGACTAGATGTGCAAGAGTGTAGTTTGGTGATCAGAGAGCGACCTGCTAATCAACCACAATACAGTCTCCCAACTGCTTCACAAGTAGCAGCCATAATAGTCGGTGATGATATTGAAACAATGGTGCGAGGACGGGATATCAAGGTTCAAACTCATGCTGGTAACCTCAGAAGGATTCAAGAGTTTGTTGGGTATTACGATCCACTACAATATTCTCTTCTTTTTCCATTTGGAACCCATGAATGGGATATAAATACTCGAACTCAACGTGGAAACAAAGTATCATGCCGGACATATTATAGCTATATGCTCCAGGTACAAACTCCTATATTTATTACATCATTTATAGACTTCCGTAGATGATAGTTTGTACCAATAAATCATTTCACAATTTCTAACAATTTTCTATAATCCTCAATATTCGTAGATCCGCCCCAATGATCACTCAACAGTTTTGCAAGCGGGACGACTTCTTCAACAATATGTTGTTGACAACTATGTGAAAATGAAAACAGACAAGTTAAGATGGGTTCGACAAAGACAAAAGGAACTTCGAGCTGAACTGTATCAAGGCTTGCAAGATGCTTTGCACACAGGAGAGAATAATGCTAGTAATAATCAGAACTTAACGGCCACATGATTGATCATTACGTGTTCCTAAATTTAAACTTTAAAACTAATAATACTTTTCTCTAAAATCTGTTTTAGAAAATGTTGGCAGAAGAACGATATTACCATCGTCGTTCGTGGGCAGTCGTCGAGACATGACTCAACGGTACGAGGATGGAATGGCTATTGTTCTTAAAGAAGGCAAACCGGATATTTTTCTAACTATGACATGCAATCCATCATGGTCAGAAATAGCTTCGGAACTCAGTCCTACTCAAACTCCACAGGATCGTCCGGATCTAACAACTAGGATTTCCAGAGCCAAGTTCGAACAATTAAAGCAGGATGTTATTACCAAAGGTGTATTAGGAAAGGTGAAAAGTTATATCTATGTCACCGAATTTCAGAAAAGAGGATTGCCACACGTATATATGTTGCTAATCTTAGAAAACAATGACAAGTTGAGTGATCCTTACCAATATGATAGTTTGGTCCGAGCGGAAATACCATGTAAAGAAACAGAACCCCCACTTACATGAGGCAGTGCTAAGGCATATGGTCTATGGTCCTTGCGGAACACTAAATCAATCTTCACCGTGCATGAAGAACGGTCAATGTAAACGCAACTACCCAAAAGAGTTCGTACCAGAGACACGACGAGGTGATGACTCATATCCTCAATATAGGAGGCGATTTGATACTCCAATCCCTATAAACCAAAATGTCACAATTGATAATAGATGGATGGTTTCGTACAACCCTTGGCTACTACTGAAGTATGATTGTCATATCAATGTAGAGATATGTAGCAGTATCAAGAGCATAAAATATCTATACAAGTATTGCTATAAGGGACCAGACCATGTGGCAATGGAGGTTTACAGAAGTTCTCATTATGATGAGGTGCAACAGTTCATTGATGCAAGATGGATTGCCGCTCCAGAGGCATGTTGGAGGATATTTAGATTCAACCTTTACCGAATGTATCCATCAGTTGAAAGGTTGCAAGTTCATTTGCCAAATCAACATCAAGTGAGCTTTTATGAGCACCAAACTATTTCTGAAATAGTTAATAATGACTATTTCTCAAGAACAATGCTCTCTGAATTTTTTGCACTTAATCGGGACGATGACCAGCAATCTAGGCATCTTTTGTACAGGGAAATCCCAGAATATTACAGTTGGCACAGCAAGGAAAAAGAATGGTGTCGACGCAGGTCACAAAAGAGAGCTATTGGTCGGATCTATACCGTTTCGCCAACAGAAGGTGAAAAATTCTATTTGCGTATTCTGTTGTCAAATGTAAGAGGCCCAACTGGTTGGGATGATTTGCTAACAGTCGATGGTGTCCAATATTCGTCCTTTAAGCAATCCGCTCAGCATCTAGGACTGTTGGAGAGTGATAGTAGTATAAGATCATGTTTGGTTGAGGCATCCATTTTGAGAATGCCATGTGCTCTAAGAAGGTTGTTTGCCACCATTCTAATTTTTTGTGAGCCAACCGATGTAAGAAGTCTGTGGGACGAGTTTCTTTCATGTATGGTGGATGATTACGCATCAACAAGCACTACAACCTGCAATGGGTTGACAAATCGTTTGCTTAGGGATTTAAATGACATCCTCCTACAACATGGAAAACATATTGCACAATACGATTTACCAGCTCTAACCTCGGACAACGACAACGACAACTTCATGCCTAGAATTATTCAAGAAGAAATGTCCATCGAAGTTCCTCAAGAAGACCTGTGTTCTATAGAAAGATTGAATCATGACCAGTCTGCAGCTTTCAGGTGCATTATGAATACAACAATTGATCGAAGAGAAAGTGGAGTGTTCTTCGTGGATGGACCAAGAGGAGCAGGTAAGACATTTCTTTACAGAGCTATAATTGCAGACTTAAGAAGTAAATGGCATATTGTCTTGGTAACTGCGTCCTCAGGAATAGCTGCAACTTTACTGCCTGGTGGTCGAACAGCTCATTCTAGATTTAAGATCCCAATCAATGCAGAGCCATCATCCACGTGCAATATAAGTAAACAATCTGATCTTGCAAAACTGATTAGGCAGACGACCGCGATAATTTGGGATGAAGCGCCAATGACTAATAAAGAGACAATGGAATCACTAGACCGCACATTACGAGACATCTTAGAAAACAATAATCCATTTGGAGGGAAGGTGATGGTTATGGGAGGGGATTTTCGCCAAGTACTACCTGTTGTGCCGAGAGGAAGTAAGTCGCAAATGATTTCAGCTTCTATTGTTAAATCACATTTGTGGGCATTCACCAAAATTCTCCTCCTGCGATAAAATATGCGATCTCTTAATGATCGTGATTTTGCGGAGTATCTTATGCGCATAGGGGATGGGATTGAGCCTACCATATGTGAAGACTTGGTACAAATAAAAGTAGGCATGGCAATACCATGGGAAGGTGAGGCATCAATACACAAATTAATAGAAGAAACCTTTCCAAATTTGCAATCTCATGGGTGGGATGCATCTTATATGGTGGAGAGAGCGATATTGACACCCAAGAATCATGATGTGCAACAGCTTAATGATATAGTCATCAACCAATTTCCGGGAGACGAATGAATTTTAGCATCCTTTGATGAAGTAGAAGGAGATACAAATAATCTGTATCAACAAGAATATCTTAACTCGATCTCCACAGGTGGATTGCCACCTCATATGTTGAAGGTAAAAAAAGGTGCTCCTCTGATGTTACTGAGAAACATAGATCCTAAGGCAGGCTTATGCAATGGCACAAGGCTACTATGTCGAGGAACTTTTCAAAATATGTTAGACGTGGAAATCTTAACAGGCCATCACTCTGGAAAAAGAGCTTTTCTGCCTCGGATAAAACACAAAACAACTGAGAACTCAGGACTACCCTTTGTGCTTATTAGAAAACAATTTCCTGTAAGGTTGAGTTTTGCCTTAACGATAAATAAATCACAAGGGCAAACTATCCCTAAAGTAGGGATCTATCTCCCTAAACATGTGTTCAGCCATGGTCAATTATACGTTGCTCTATCTCGAAGTGTTTCTCAGTCAATCACAAAAATCTTAGTCAAAGAAGGAACAGTAGATGGAAAAAGGGGACAATTCACAAAGAATGTGGTGTTCAAAGAAATTTTGTTACCTGCACCTCAGGTAATTTATGTCCTTGGCAAATATGTGAGCCTTTTTACAAGTATAATCCGTGTATTATGTAATTTTATCATTACAATATCAACATTGGAATAGATAGTTTTGTTCACTAATTTTAACAACTAATAACTAAGATTTTTAACAGATAAATTGATATCAAGAGAGCTCATCAGCATATTAAAAGAGATAAGCGAAAGGAACTGGAACCTCTACTTTACCCAATAGGTATGCACCAACTACAATTCACATATAAATTATGAAAATTATATCATACATCCTTAAAATATATCATTATTGGTTTTTTAATAAATTATAGTTTGCAATGTTTGTATATACTTTGAAAAGAATTCAAAATTTGATTTCTTTAAATGTTGCTATCAATTTTATAATTTTATCAATAAAATTATAAAAATTAAAATTTTAAAACTAATAAAAGGTAGAGGTATGTCTTATTTGGGATATATCATTACTTAATTCTAAAGTAATATATAGGACACTACTGCAATATATTGTGATACATATATGCAATAAATTACAAGAAACAGGATTTCAATCGTTATGGAATACATGGAAGGATGAGCAATCAATTGCATCAATGAGACCAATCGACAATAAAGTAAGGATTACAGAATTAATGACAGTGACAACTACACTGATGATACATATTTTTGTTTTAGTGTTATTGATCAAACGTGAAATTGACACAGGTTCATCCAATCAAAATTTATTCTATTGGTTGGGGAGGTACAATTAAAGCAGACAAAACTCAACTATGGAAGATGGTAAAAAGAGAAATATTGGAACAAAAAAATGAAAGGTAATGCAATAAACTTTTGTTACATAATAAATATTTCCGTCTATTTCGTCCTATATACCAACTATGTTAAAAATTTAACTCTTTTCTTTCAGCCATGAACTTAGAAGAACACAACTAACTCATTTCGAACCAAAACAATATCATTGCAGGTAATTATTATTAAAAAAATTCCTAACAAAAAAAGATGTAATTTCATTTAATTTACATTTTGTCAATGATAAACAAGGATTAATATCATTTCTTTTGTCCTTTCAGAAAGTTCAATGCAAAACAAGATGTCACAATTCTACAGGTTTTAATTAAATTCTTCTCTATAATAAGCAATCAATTTAATTGAATAAATCTGAAGCGTTTATACGGTTATTTTTATGATAAATAAAATCTGACAGTTTTTCAAGATGCAAGAAGTTATTGACAAGGAGATGTATGATGAATTACGAAGGATTTTTTCCAGGTACACAATCTTTGCATTCTCCTATTTTTTCAGTAATACTCTTATAGTTTGATCTTTTAAAACGAAAAAAATAAGCATATTCATTTCTTCTATCCTTCCATTATTTGTAGGAAAATGCAGGTCTCTTCAGATTCAGAATCATATTTTGGCCTACCACTTAAAAAAGAAGAAGACAAATATGAATATCCATGATATTTACAAAAAATTAATCTTCTGTAAATAACTAACATGCATTTGGGTTTATAGATATATACTCTTTTTAAATTAGGATAATATTTTTGTCGTTATTTCTGGAACTATATCTTTTTCTGATAATATACATATATCTTTATTGTGTGCTTTTATAATTTAGTATTTTAAAGGTTTTCTATAGTAGTTTTAGCCTCAACAGAATATGAAACAAATAAGGTTACGTTAATTTTAAAATGATTTAAAAAATATTGATTTGACAAATTTAAAGAATAAATGATATATTAATATCAACACTAAAATATGATATAAATAAGATCACGTTAATATTAAAATTTAACAAATATAATCTAATAAATTTAAAGAACGAATAATATATTTTAAAAATAAAATTAAATTCTTCAGAACAATAGAAAAGCGGCTGATCAGGCACGTTAGTGCCTGTTGAGCCGCTAGTAAGTATAATAATATTAAAAATAAATAATAAATAATTATTGAATAATTATAGACTAAAAAATTAATCATATATATATATATATATATATATATATATATATATATATATATATATATATATGTGTGTGTGTGTGTGTGTGTATATATGTGTGTATAAAAGTAAATAATCATAATCAGAAAATAATTAATATATATAATTTAAATATATTTACGTATAATTACATAAATAAAAAATATTTTAAATTATTTAATAAAATAAATATATACTAAATAAAATAAGGAAATTATTAATTAAAAAATTAATATATACATACATAAATAAAAAAATTATCATAATTGATGAAGATAGATTATATGTAAAATGACATGAACAATAAAACACAAAAAAATTATTGAACAATTGTACGCTTAAAATGAAATAATTATAATAAAAAAATATATTTACGTATAATTTTATATATATGTGTATATAAATAAAAAATATTTAAAATTATCTAAAAAAATAAATATATCTTAAAAATAAAAAAATTATTAAACAAATAATTAATATAAACTTATACATAAATAAGGAAACTACTATAATCATTACATAAACAAATAAACAAATAACCATGCAAGTCACCAAAAAAAAAAACAAATAACCATGCATACCCATACCCCTCCGGTCAATATCCTCCACCTCTTCCACCCTCTTAATGTTATCATGTAAATTTTCTTTTTCTCATTTGTGTTATTTATACTTTATTTTTGAATTTTTGTGTCGTATCTTTTTATGACTAGTACTCTTGTATTAAGATTTTAATGATATGTTATATTGTTTATGTTAATAATCCTAGTTGAATTTAACAAATATATTTAATTGTTACATTATGAATTATAATAAAAGAAATTTAAAATTGGAACAATAAAAGAGTCTTAACATGAAATTTTTATATTAATATTAATAATAAATTATGTTAAATATTTATATACAACTATGTTAAATATATAGTAAAATTAATCATCAGTATAAAATATATATTAAAATATAAAATATATATTAAAAATAAATTAAATTATATATATTTATACACAAATAAATATATAATAAATCATTTTAATTTATAATTAATTTTTGGTGTACATATATAATTTTTTTATTTATATTTTTTAATTTGACAAGTTCTAAGAACATGATTTTAAAAATCAAACTCCACTTGTGGAATTCGTTCGATTGAGAATCAATGTTCAATCGAGTTGGATTCATTATCAATATAATTTTATTAGGTAGACAATAATTTTTTATAAATAACATAAATTATGAACTTTAAAATTGGTTTAATAAAGTAAAAAAATACTCTATTCTCAAATTACTTTCTAAACTTTAATATTAGGATAATTATCTGCACACTTAATGAATTGAACATCCAGTCATTATTAACCATGCATAAATAAATCGAATAAAAAAAATAACCATCTAATTAAAAATAATGAACATAATCATCTACATACCTATTAAATTAAACATCCGATATATCTATTATTCATATTATTTAATATTCTGTCTACTTATATATTTTTTTTTACAAAAAAAACATCAACACTCGAAACCGACATCTAAATACTGTGGAATAAGACCAAACTGGAATCTAGACAGTATTGACAAAATGATACTGTTTATTAGGGGGGGGAAAAGGTATCGATACGAGAGATTGAGGTAGATTTGGTAGATTGTCAAATGTAGAGGAAGGAAGAAATTAAAAACGATAATATTAACAGCCACAAAGGATAGATTTAGTGAAAAGACAGAGTCAAGAAGAATAATAACAGCGTGAACAGTGAAAGCAACAGAAGCGGCAAAGAAAAAGGCAGAGGAACCACGAAGAACGGTATGAGAAGGAGAAGGTAAGAGGCAAAAATGTAAAAATATGATGACAACAAGTGATGAGAGGATGAGTCCAAAGGAAAGAAAATATTTTTTTTTTTTTTTTTTTTTTTTTTTCTTGGGATAGAGAATTCAATGAGACTAGGTTCATGGAAGCATCAAAGAAAATGATGTAATTTCTTGAAATGGAGTAGGGTTAAAATTTGTATTGACATTTAGGCTAAATATTTTGGTCTATAAACAATATTTTTTTTATTCACAAGAATTTTTTTTGTTAATATGTATTTATTTATTTGTTATTTTTATCCTAAGTTGTATCTATCTTTAAAATATTTTTGTATGATACTTATTCTTTATCCTTCTATAACATGTGATATATAATATAATAAATTTTATACATATAAATTTTGATTTTGACTTTTGATATCTAACTATTTCTTTTTGTATTTAACTCGTGTCTTAGTTATATAGGATTATGAGACTTGGTATTATATTTTTAATTTGTATATTTTTAAAATTTACATTAAAATATATTTATATTTTTTATATTTATTTATAATTTTATATATTATTTTATTATAATCAATTATTTTAATTAAATCATAATTAAATAATAAACCAATAATTATAGCAGTTTAATGATCAGTTGAAATTTTAAAACCTTGCAGGAGAGACACTTTTGCATGTCTCATTTTCCCATTGAAGGCTCTCAGTTGTTCAACGCCTCCAATGTGAAAAGCGTTGTATAGACATCGTCTTCATTATTTGGTCGTATTTTTATACGAAGAGAGTGCTTTCCAATTAGCACCCTCTAGTCAGCAGCACGGGAAAAAGTGGTGCCACCACATAGTAAAACTTATATAAATAGTTTGAAGAATTTAACTTCAATGTATTAATAATATAAAATATTTTATATAATTAATTAATTATAATTATTTTTTAAAATAATTATTTATACAGTTAATATAAAAAATATTTAATTAATTTTGTTAATATATCATGATGTGATCGGATACACTGCAAAATCACTTTACATATATCGTACATCAAAATTAATTTTATAGTGTAAAAAAAATAACATTTTAGTAATAGTTTTAAAAACAATATGGTATAAAATAATTACTAAAGTCAATTGACAATTGAACTACTAAGTAGGAGTATTTATATATCGGATCCGATCTGTATATTTGCGGTATTTATCAGAATTCAATCAAAAAATTATGGATATAAATCTGATTCGCATATTAATAGAATAGGATTGTAGATTTTGTATAGGTATTTACATATCCGTGTATTCGCAAAAATAAATAAATAAATAAATAAATATTCTTTTTATGTTTTATTTTAACTAATAATTATCATATATATTATATTATTTTAATTTATTATTTAATAAAAGTATTTTTAATATTATTTTAGAATAAACGTATTTAAAAGAATAGAAAAAAATGAATTTTATTGATATTTTTTAATAAAATAAGTTTTTAAAAATATTTTTGTATTATACAGATATATCCGATATTCGATCCGATCTGCAAATGTGCGGATCGGATCCAAGTTTAAAAACTGCAGATATTAGATCTAATCTGATTAGATGATTAGTGCAAATCGGATCGAAATTTTGACCATATCCAATTCGATCCGATCTACGTTCACCCCTACTAATAAATATCATATCAATTAATCAACGGTGACACCTAGATAAATAATTCAAAAAAAAATAATAATAAATTTTAGAAACAATGATACATACTAATGTACTATACTTGAATTTATATTTAATGGATCTTTATTTTATTTTTTAATGTTTGGATAATATTTTAAATATTATATTTTAATCACAATTTTAAACATGTTATTTTAATTTTAAAGAAATTTAAATGAATTTAATGCATGTTGTTATATTGTTAAATTTGAGACAAACAACATATTGAAGAGATAATAATATTTGATTTCATATGTAAATAAAATGAATCTACCAACAATTTCTAATGTAAATCCTTTTCTTTTGATTATGAAGTGTTGATACTTGATTATTAAGATTTTGAATTGTGTACAATTTAGTTATATTTCTCTAATTACGGAAATAAAATACGACTTAACTAATAATATTGTTAACGCTCACGTCTAGGGGTGGCAACGGGGCGGGTAGGGACGGATTTTTACTCTACCTGATCCCGCTCCGTCGTACAACAATCTGCATAGAACCCGCCCCACTTCTACTTGCGGGTAGTAAAACGTTGAACCCTAATCCGTCCCGCCCATATAATTATTAAAATTCAATAAATAAAATAAATTTCAAAATTTATATAACTATCATCACATACATAACATAAATTAAAGTAAAAATTTAAATATGATAAATATTATTAATCATTTACTAATTATTTTACATATATTATACATATTATATATTAAAATTATATATATATATATTATATATATAGCGAGGCGGGTCTTGCCTAAACCTGACTCCGTCCCGCCCCTTCCAAGAACCCGCTTCGCTAAAAACCCGCCCCGGTGCGGGGCGGATAATTACCCGCCCCAAGCGGGTAGGGGCCAAGTGGATACCCGCAAGTTCAAGTGGTATTGCCATCCTTACTCATATCGCTTACTCTATTAACTATTAAAACTTTAAGTATCAAGTTAAAATTTAACCTAAATATTAGAAATTTAAATAGAATTTCTCTATGCACTAACAGTGTAAAACATTTTACATCGTCGTTCTTTTGAATCATCGTTAACGGATTAATATAAGAAGTCATTATTTTTTTCTCATATGACATTAAAAAATTGAATGCACATATAAAACTATTATTCACTACCAATATATTAAAATTAAATTAAAAATTAATATATTATAATTAAAATATCTAGTGATAGCACATGTTAACGTTAGTAATTAATAAAAAATTATAGTAAATATATTAAGTTATTTTTTAAATACATTGGTTATGTATTTGTTAAAATAAAAAACATATAATAATTAAAGTGTCCAGTCATAGCACATATTAACGTTAATAATTATAAAAATTAACAGTATATATATTGTTATTTCTTAACACATTTGTTATGTATATTAAGTTATTTTTTAATTCATATATTCGCTTGTTTTCTATACATAAATTCATTTATTTTACTAATTAATACCATATTTTCTAATTGATCTTAAAAACATAAAAAAAAAAGAGAAGAAAGAGGAGCCATATAGTACCAGTATAAAACCAATCATTTAAATCATCCAATAGATCTTCGTTCATTCATCTTTTGGAGTTTCTAATGACCATAAAGGCAATAATTTTACTTCACAAAACAAATACTTCATCCTTCTCAAAATAAAGTTTTTTTTTTATTTTTCAATTTATTAAAAAATTAATATACTTAGACAATTCCTTTATCTAAATATATTAATTTCTCAACATATCTAACAAATAAAAATTATTTATTTTGAGAGGGAAATCAGTATATAGGTACACCAAACCTGAATTTCGCTTATTTTTGCTCCAATAAAAGGTTAGAGAGAGAGAGAGAGAGAGAGAGAGAGAGGGGGTGTTTTGTTTATGTGAGACACGTCCCAATATAAAAACATATCTATATTTCCAGTATCCTCTGCCACCGCTTGCTATGAGAAACTGTCTGCATAATAACAAGCAAAACAAAAAAGGTTAAAAAATCCATGAAAAAAAAATTAGCGGAAACCATTCAACCGATATATTGCAATAATTCATTCAAGTTAAGGTCCATTAGATGCAAGCAGATAAAAACATAAAAAAAGAGGGTTTTTTGAAATTGCCCAACTAGTGATTAGTGAATGCCATATTTCACGATCGAATCAATGCACAGAAAGATACCACCAAGTGTGAAACAAGAGTGAATCAAAGAAAACTCCTTTCATAATTAAAGTTTACAAGAAAGTTTTTTCAAGACGTATTTGAATCAATTTATAACTACCATAAGTGCATCATTTGCTAGACAATTAGAAGATAAGGGCATAAATATGCGAGAGGACACGAACTGCATGGTAAAAATACACGCATAAATAAACTTGGTATCATTGGATTTTTTTATTTTAATAAGACCTACTACATCACATCGCAGGATCACTTAAGCTGTCAGCTATGTGTTCTAGTACAACAAACTACATCAGAGATTGTAATACAGGCAGATGCATGGCACTTTATTTTATCTTAGTTTATGTTGTTTTGTCCAGAAGCTTGATTGGAGAAAGAGTTACCTAGTAACTTGCAATGTGCTGTTAGTCTGTTACACAAATTAGGACACGGTGTTCGGAAACAAGAATGAACTATATCACACTTATGAGAAAACATTGTGATTTCAATGTGAATGAATCTAGGCAATGTTTTTTGACCATACGCAACAAAGAAAACACACGTTCATATTTTAACAAACTCTTATGTCAATCAGACAGCACACTTAGCAGCATCAAGACCAGCTATCTAAGTCCGATCTTAGATTTTAGAATAATGATAATTATCAGTTTAGAAATGCTTTTTAATTGGTTAAATTATGTGGAGCTACATCATAATCTCTATCTTCAATGAAATCAACCGAGGTTAATCAACCATCAAAAAGCTTTTAAAAATATAACTAAGTAGGATAGCAAAGATCAACAAGGAGCAATTGCTATGATCTGGAATCACAAAATTGCTACATTTTATTTCAAATAATTCAATATCAGATGCCAAAAACTGATATGTACTAAGTGACAACTGATAATAAAAAAAGCATTCTAGAAAGTGAGCAGAAAAACGAGTTTTACAGCACAAAGCGGCACTCTTGCTGACAAATAGAAGGGCCACTTCAAACCAAAATAGAGGTAACTTTGGTTTATGAGAAAAAAACATACAAATTGGGAACCAACATGCTTCTTTCTTGAAACAAAGGGAAAAATATATAAGGGAAAAAATACAACAGAGTAACAGAAAAAAACACAACTTTCAAACAAACAATTTACAGAAGACAAGGAGTCACGTAACCTCTAAACATCAGTTCAGTAAATCAATTCCCATTTCCCAATAATATAATAGTTCTCATGTTCTTTGTTTCACTTTCACAAGTACAGTACTAGTAAGTAAACCGCATAACATATAGTAATTAATGAAGAAATCTCTTTTTCCATGAATGTCATCATCACTTGTAATAGTCCAAACAAAGCATGATTAGTTTCCGTCATTCTCAGCAAAACCATACTTATACACCAAACTCGAGATTCACAAGCACTAGATTACAGCATCAACTGAAAAAAAAAATGGCCAAACAAAATTACCAGAAGTGCGTTTTGCGCGTTTGATTTTCTGAAACTGAACCTGCGTCTCCATGAAAAGCTGCATCCTTTGGTACTCCAAATCTTTTGCAAATTGCATCCTCTGCTTCTCCAACTCCACCATCTGCCTCTGCTTCGAAGCTTCAACTCTCTCATATATCTCTCCGAACTTCTCAATCGCCTGAGCAAGTTCCCTATACCCAACTTCCCAGCATTTCATCTCAATTTCCCCCGTCTTCCTCCGTCTTCCACCACCATCGCCGCCGTCGCTGCTGGACCTCCAGCCATCGGAATCTCCACTCTTGGCTTCTGCTGCAGCAGCCGCTGCGGCTGCGAAGGCTGAGAAATTCCGCCGGAAGTAGGAATCTTCCCGGTTAGCCGGCGCCGTCGTCGGAACCGCCGCCGTACGTTTCTGAGTTCCGGATCGGGGACCTACGGGGTGAGAGACTATCCACGCCGGCGGCGGAAGCGGTGAGAGTTTGACGGCGGAGGGAGGGGTTCCCCGGCCGGAAGCCGGCGGCGAGAGTTTTTTGACCGGAAAAGTATCTCCGATCAGGTTGTCGAGGCGGGAGAAGAAAGGCCAGGGGCTCTGGTAACTGCCGCCGGATTCGGAAACCCTAGCCTTCTCGATCTTGTACTTCTTCTTCAGCGTGTCGATTCGGTTCTTGCACTGAACATCGGTCCGGCGAGTTCGCTTGGTTGTGGTAGTGGACGTTCCACCTAGGACGGCGCCGCCGTCTCCGGCGTGGAGTTCGTTGACGGCATCGGCGACCTCCTGCCAGTGCTTCTGACGGAGGTTACCACGGTTGAGTTCAAGGTAACGGTCGCCCCAGGCGTCGATGAGGGTGAAGGTGGCTTCCTCGTTCCAGCAGTCTTCGCGGCCGGGGAACGGAGACGACGACGTCGGAGGCGGGCGCGGCGGAGCGGCGGTTGCGGAGGTGGTGGGCGACGGAGCGCCGGCCACGGAGTCCATGAGGACGGCGGTTATGTTTTTTAATTTTTATGTCTTTTTTTTTTTTGTGGGCAGGCAGAGCACGGGCGGATACAAAAGCGAAGGTAAGGCGTTTTCTAGTTTTCTTAACTGAGGAAGGAACTCTTTCTTTCTGTGTTATGTATGGGGTTCTTTTGTGCGGCAACGAGTACGACGATAGTCGTTTACCGTGCGTGAAAACACATTCTTGTTCTCTGTTTTCGCTCTTTTTCTTTTTTTCCTTAATTTGTTTTAGGTTTTTTTTTGGTTTACGTTTTAGGTTAATTTTGGCAAAAGCAATGTAGTTTTTCTGTATGTGTGTTGGCCCATTGGGCAAAGTACAAGATCGGTTTTGTGATTATGGGTCTTGAAGACTTCAACTATCTGGGTCTTTAGTCTTTTTGCCTTCTTACTGGCAACAGCCAACGGAAAATATACTTGTCAACTGATATATTCATTAGAAAAAAAAAACACATTAAGGAGATTTTATGGTTTAGATGTTGATTTTTATTAGCACAGAGCATATTCTATGTCCCATGCCACTACTGACATGCTCAAAATAATGATCAGCTCTTTTCTGTTGTCTTGGGCCAATCACGAAAATTTGCTCTTGGGCTTTTTAGACTGCTGGAAATCCTTTTTGGGGTGAGGGTGTGGATGAGTTTTTGTTAAGACTTCTAGTCTTGCAATACAAGAAAAAAAAAATGTAATAAACATTTAGAATGAGAAAACCAACTTGAATTGGTTTAATGGTTAGTTTACTGGTTCACATAAGTAAATATAGGGAATTCGAATCCTAATTTATTCATACAACAATTGACGGATTAATTTTTGACTTATCAAATTGAAAAATATCGTGAAAAAAATAGGTAGGATAGGATAGAGTTTGGATTCAACCTTAATCAGGTTGAGAATTTATATAAACTGAGTTAAAATAATTTAAATTAGAACTGACTTTTACGTAAAAAACAAAAATGATATTTTCTTAGAGCATCTCTAATATTTAGTATTAATTTCATTTTATTTTGAGTCTCACAAGATGTCACATAAGTATTTGTGAGACCATATATCATAAAATTTAATTTAAAACTTAATGTAAAATTTGTCACTCCAATATTTGATTTTATTTCAATTAAAATTTTAAATTATTTCAAATAATTTTAATTAAATTATAAAAATTTAACTAAAATAAAAAATATAAAATTAAAAAATTAATAATTATATACCACATTTAAAAGATATTACACACTAATAAAAATAAATTTTAAAATATTACCTAATTAAGTATAACAACATTAATTTTGGATTATCGGATTTAAAAAAAATTGCAATAAAAAAATTAAAATTTTGTGAACACACTACTAGAAAATTTGTTATTACAGACGGATATTTCCGACGGATTTTATCCCACTTAAATACAGAGGAATTGTTTGTCGAAAAATAAAAAAAATGAATTAGCATAAATTACAGACGAAAAAGAGAATCCATCGATAATTCCGTCGAAAAAATTAATTTTTTTCGTGACAAATAGTTACAGACGGAAAATCCGTCTGTAATTAAATAAACAAAACGCTGCGTTTTTATTAAATTATTACAGACGGAAAATTCGTCTGTAATTTAAATTTTCCGTTGGAAATATAGAAAACCCTAATTTTATTAACACCCAATTCACACTCCATTCGAACACCATTCACACTCCTCTTCGCCCTCATCCCTCAAACTCTTCGCCCTGCAGCCACCGCAGTCTCTGCTGCCACTACAGCCACGCAGCCCCCGCATCAGTCCTCGCAGCTCCCCGCAACCCCACAGCCTCGCAACCACCGCAGCCCCTACACAGACACAGCCTCCACCGCCACCGTAGAAGATCCGTCGCCGTCGTAGGAAGCTGTGTCGCCGTGATTGGAAGCTCCCTCGCCGTTGTTTGGAAGCTCGTTGGCCTTCTCTTCTGTTCGAGCGCTCTCCTTCTCTCTCGGTGTCGCCGTTGTGTTTCTGCCACTGCCCTTCCTCCTCGCTTTCATTCACGAGTCATGACCGTTCCTTCACTCCTCCATTGGAAGTAGATCTGAAGAGCCACGAACCGAGGTGTGGCATGTTCCCCCATCATTGAGTTGGTGTTGCGGTTGCTATAACTTTGCGTCCCTTGCTGTTGTCGACAATCACATTGTGCCCCTCCTCCCACACCTCCTTCATACGCCATTTTCCCTTTATTTCTGAGGTAAGATTTGAGTTTTTTTTTCTATTTCTTAGTTTTTATTTTTTGTTTTTGTTCTTGGTGTTCTTCTGATGAGTTTTCTTATTATGTTGTTATTGTTATATTCAACATTTTTTTTGAGGAATTTTGCTCAATGTTAAGGTTCGTTTAGTGTTGTAACATTTATGATTAGTGAAAAAATAGATAAAAAAAACTGAATAAAGTGTTGGTGAGACATCTCCAGACAAGAAATTAAAAGAATTAAAGCTTACTGAAGATCAATCATATGTTTAACTGTTAGTTGTTTATGAAACTACCATAAGCTATTTAGTTTTTTGGGCCAATTGAGATGCTATGAAGTGTATAGGCTTCTGGTTCAACCCTTGTCATATTCTGTCTCCATCTCCTATTGATTACTCACTTCTGTGAAAAACTGCATGCTTTGGATTTTAGAGACTCTTTTTTCTCTACAGAGGCACCCGCACCACAGCTCGACGGTAAGTCTCGCAACGATACTTTCGATCTTGACTTTGAAGAACGACTTCAAGCAGTTAGAAGGTACAACTTTAGTTCTTCTCTTTCGGTTCCTTACTCATTTGGATTATAAACAAAAAAAGGCATCAATATGTGGTGCAGATTTCAGATCAATTTACTTGTTCATCAAAACCCAATGTGTATGTGGTGCATAGAATAACAACGTAACTAACCCCAGTCCCTTCTTATTATTATTTAATTGCTAAGGAAGACATGTTTATAAACATTGGAGTTAATAAGTATATATGCATATACAGTAGAAGATAGGTTGTATTATTTAATTTTGTTTGGTTTTACATGTTTGATTCTATTCTGATTTCATTATCCCTAGCCCTAGCCCTGTCCCTTCCCTGTTGCTGCTGCAGAGAACCGAGTTTCTAAATTATAACGTGTCATAGCTAACAGCGAAATTCAGTCAACAAAACCCTAATTGGTTGTTTCTTCTATTTTGTTGGTGCCACTGAATTTATTTATTTATATATTTTAATAGGTGGATTTGACACAGCACATGCTGCAACTAGGTAATTTTGTTATCGGTTCTTTTTTTTTTCTTTTTGGCTAATGAAAAATATTTCATGGATTTGAATTTTAGTGTGTAAGTTTGATTTAATTTTCAGGGCATATGATCGAGCTGCGATCAAGTTCCGTGGCATTGATGCAGATATCAATTTCAACGTCAACGATTATGATGAAGATATAAAGCAGGTCCTAGTACTTAATAGTTTTGATTTGATAATAGTTTTGAGCAAGTTTGAGGGTTCTTCTTTGATTGTTTTTTTTCGATTCTGATGCAGATGAGTAACTTTAAAAAAATTGAAATGCAGAGATAACTTGTATGCATGTTTGTTTTTATGCATTCTGTGCATGACCATGATTGAAGTTAGTTCTTTTCTTCTTTGCTAGTTGCAATATAAGTGGAAAATTCGAACCAAAAACTATGGAACTAATTGTGACAACATACCAGGTTATATTTCTCACCTCATGCTTCCTTGTCCTTCTATTTAATTCCTCGGATAGACTGAGTTATTCTAAGATAATGACTCAGTTAAACTTATCGGATGATGATGTTATTAGACTGCTGCATTCCTTGTCATGTGCAAAGTACAAGATTCTTAACAAGGAACCGAGCACAAAGACAATATCATCTACTGATTATTTTGAATTCAATGCAAAATATACGGACAAAATGAGGAGGATTAAGGTACAGTTTTGTTTAAAATGTATTATTCTAATCTTTTCTGTATTTCTTTTACTTTAGTTATATCAATCTATTTTGAATGAGACTTGTACGTCATTTGATGTGCAGATTCCTCTTCCTCCTATGGATGAGAAGAAAAAGGTAATTGAGAATGTTGACAAGGACAGAAGATATGCTATTGATGCCTCAATTGTGCGTATTATGAAGAGTCAGAAAGTTCTGAACTACCAACAGTTAGTTATAGAATGTGTCGAGCAGTTAGGTCGCATGTTTAAGGTTAGCCTTTCACCCTTTCCTAACATAGTTTGCTATCTATTAAAATCCCGAATTCTTAATATTAAATGGTGTAATTGCACAGCCTGATGTCAAGGCGATTAAAAAGTGGATTGAAGATTTGATATCTCGAGACTACTTGGAAGGAGACAAAGATAATGCAAATTTGTTCAGGTACTTAGCATAATGTTCGGACTTTTGTTTGTTTGTTCTTTGCTACATAGGCCAAAAACAACACCACCACCCTTTCCCTTCCATGCTTTCACATGACTTGAACAAAACAAAGTTTGAATCCTTTCATGGTGGAGAAGCATTAGCAACCCTCACCTTCTTCTCTAACCCATTGGGGAACCTGAATCAATCAATTTTAGTTTCTCTTTTTTTAATGGGTAGAATCTTCCTGTGCTAGTGTTAAATGTCACACTTTTTCAAGAACCCAGTTGCAGATTTGTCCTTGTTTCAGTTGAAGATGGGTATTTGCAATCAGGATGCAGTCAAGCAGTTGCAATCCATGATGGAAAATGGTGTGTTCTTCACAACCTTCAAAATAAATAAATAAATCAGTCTCATCTCGCATTCTTGTTTTACTTCCATGATCTCTAATTGATAAAAAATCCTTCTTTTTTGTTTTTTTGTCTTGTTCCAGTGAATGAGCAGCAGAAGATCACATTCCAGGTTTGCTTTTTTTGTCTTTTAGTTAATATGCTTAGATTCTTATATGTTTGATCTTGGATATTGAGAAAAGATTTAAGGGAAAAGAAACAATTTAACTTATGATTCATGATCTGCAACTTGATTTGGTAAAGGAGAAGAAAGAAAAAAGCTTTTCTTTTTGTTTGTTTGTTTGAAATTCCAAATTAAGAGAATCAAATGATTTGATAAGCATCAGTTTTTTTTTTTTGGTTAAATTGACCTGGATCACTTTTGTTGCCTCGCATATGCTAAGGAGTGTTTTAAAATAAAATGAGGAGTGTTTTAAAATAAAATGAGAAGCGCCAAAAGAAAGAAGAAAATGAAAAGATATAACTATGCTAAGTTTTATCCTTTGACCTTTATTCAGTATTCATGTTTGATTCGTAAATCTTCTTTAAAGGTTAAACATTTACGGCTATGCGTCTTCATTTTTAATTATGTCACAAAAAATTCTAATTACTTTTTATTATTTTAGTGAACCAGTATTTTCATTTTTAGATCATCTCTAAGTTAGTATTTTGCTTTTGTTTTAATTTTTTTGGCAGTCATATGTTGCTCTCAAGATCCAAAAAAGTGCAGCCCAGTTTGTTCAGGCAGCACTTCATGAGATTGATGTTCTTTCATACATTGCTAAGGGTGACCCTTCAAATTCGAAGTTTGTTGTTCAATTAATTGACCACTTTAAATACACTGGCCCGAATGGGCAACACCTTTGCATGGTTATCGAGTTTCTTGGTGATAGCTTGCTACGTCTGATCAAATATAACCGATACAAATGCCTTCCATTGAATAAAGTTAGGGAAATGTGCAAATACATTTTGATTGGTTTGGATTACTTGCACAGAGAACTTGGTCTAATCCACACTGACCTCAAACCTGAAAATATTCTTCTACTTTCAACCATTGATGCTGCCAAAGACCCTTTTAAATTTGGACAATCCCCAATTCTGGAGAGGCCCGAGGGAAGCATCAACGGTGGAGTCACAAGTCTTATTGAGAAAAGATTTCATACTCCGTTGGAACTTGCCTTTCTTTCTAATACTTTCTACTCTCACAGTCACAGGATAGATTGAATGGGCTGAATCAAGGAGGACTAAGACAAAGAGCAGAAGCTTTGGCTGCTTTAAACTCTGCATTTAAATCATCTTCCGAAACCAAAAGTTCTAGTCCTAAGACAACCGGAAGAAGTCATGGATCACAAAGAGCAGCAGCAGTAGCTGCTCTCTCTCAAGTTCTTACTGCTGAGAAGAAGAAAAAATCACCTAATTCTTCTCTTACTGCTGAGAAGAAGAAACAAGAGGACTATGATGATGATGAGGATGAAGATGACACTGAAGACTATAGCTGACAGTTTTAGTATGGTTGAACAATATACTAGGAATTATAGTTGATGATCAACACATTTTGTTTATGTTTTGAATTATATTGTCTTGCTTGTTTATAGTACTTCATAATACGATAAATTTGTTTATTTTTTGAAATATTATAAATATTCGAATACAAATTAGATAAAAATTTGTATTAAATTTATATTTATTTTGTATGAAAACAAGTTTATTTTGCAATTAGAAAAATAAAAATTTCTATTTTACCTTACTGACGGATTTACAGACGAATTTTCTGTCTGTAATCAGAACGTGGAATGATTTTCCAAAGTTCAAATTACAGACGAAAAATCTATCGGAAAATCCGTCTGTAATTACAGACGAAAAATCTGTCTGAAAATCCGTCTGTAATTACAGACGGAAAATCCGTCTGCAAGTGCGTCGCCTTTGGGAAATGGGTAGAAAATTTACAGAGAAAAAATCCGTCGGTAACTGGTAAAAATCCGTCTGTAATAAAGACTAAATTCGTCTGTAAATCTGTCTGTATTAATCCATTTTCTAGTTGTGACATAAATATTGAGAATTTTATGTATTTAGATTGGGAGAAAAATTAAAATTTTGTAAATAATTCAAAAAAATTTACATTATATTAATTTGGATATATTTTTTTACCAAATTGATAAGAAGATAATAAAAAATAGAATAATAAACTGCAAAGTATAACTCAGTACATCTAATTTATTTGACTAAATTTTAATTGAGTTTTTGTTACAATATTAGAATAAAACAACATTACAATAACAATGTTACAGTAATACTGTGTTCATTTAATAATGAGTTTATAAAAGTAGTAGCTTTTCACTCTTCCTTTTTTAAAATGATAAGGTATCTTCTTACCAATATCAGTATCATTTCGTAAATGTTATCCAATATAAATTTTAATTTTAAATCTTTAGTGATATCCAAAATTAATCGCATTAGAATTGCTCTTAGTAGTTAAGGATCTTTTGCATTTAGTAAGGAATTTTTAGTTCAACATTCACTTGAAATATATTTTTGTATAAATATATAACATATACATATAAAGCGTGCAGGTTGATTGGATATGGTTGAGACTCAATTTACACCCTATCCTACCCATTGCAGATCGAATTGACAATCCTATCTGACCGAATTAGATCGAATTAAATACCCGCAGATAAAGTGCATATTACCACCCTACCATACTTTTATTTTTATGCCACATACTGTAAGTTGTTTTATTTTTCAAAAACAATTTATTAATGCTGATTTTAAAAGATAGATTTTTTCAAGTGTAAAAATTATATTTAGTAAATTAAATAAAATTGATTTTTAATAAACATAAATTATAGGGATAAGTATGATTTTGGTCCCCAAGGTAGAGGCTGAAACCCCAACTTTTTTTCCCCTTAAAATGGTCTCCAAAATTTCAGTTTATTTTAAAATCGTCATTTGGACGAAAATACCCTCCCCTCCCCTCCCATCTTCTTTCTCAACACCCCTCTTCTTCCTCAACATTAACGGAAGCAGAAGCAGATGCACAAACCCAGAAAAGAAAAACAGCCAACAATAGATAACAACAACAACAATGACAAAATTGAAAATCAGAAGAACCCACCACCACAACCACCATTATCATCATGGTCATTATCATTATCATCAGAACCATTAACAAAATTGAAAATACGAAAAACAGCAAGTAGAAGCAGAAGAACAGCAGCAAGCGAAGTTAAACCCAGAAGCTGAAGCTGAACCCAGAAGTTGAAGCAAAACAGAAGCAGAAGCAACACCAATGAAATCAGAACTCAGAAAATAATCATCATCAAAACTCAGAAAATCATAATTTGAACTCAAACAAACAATAATAAAACTCAGAATCATCTGAACTCAAACAAACAACAATAGAAGAAGAACAACCCAGAACTCAAAATCATCGTCATCGTCAAAACTCAGAACCCAAAATCAGAAAAACAATAATCATAATGGAATCAAAAGAACAACAACAACACAAAAACCAGATTGATAATCATAAGCATGCAAAAGCAGCAGAACCAGAAGAAACCACAAGAAACCAGAAACCGGCGAGGAGCAGCGGTGGCAGCGGCAGCGAAGAGCGGCGGCGTCCGTGAAAACCGGTGACGGCAGCGAGGACCCTTCCCCTTCCCCCTCTTCTTCCCAAAACCCCCACTCTCCCCTCTTCTCCGTTTGCGTTCCCTTCCTCCTTTCCCTGAAGAGCAGAGCGGCAGCGGCAACAAAGAGTGGCGGCGGCAGCGAAGAGCGGCGGCGGTAAGGAAGACCAATGGCGGCGGCGAGGAGAGAAGAAGAAGAAGAAGAAGAAGAAGAAGAAAAAGAAGGTGGTGGTGCGGTGCAGGGTGGCAAGGCGGCGGGCGGCGGGCGGCGGTGCGGTGGTGCGGCGGTCCCCCTCCCTTCCCCCTTCCCCCTGCCCCTGCCCCCTTTTTCTCGCCCCCACCCCCTTTCTTTCTTTCCCCACCCCCTTTTCTGTATCTATCCCTTTCTTTTTTTTTTAATTTATTTTATATTTATTTTATTTTATAATTTTTTTAATGAAGGATAGTTTGGTAATAAAAAAATAAAATTGGTAAAAAGGACGATTTTAAAACAAACTGAAATCTTGGGGACCATTTTAGAGCGAAAAAAAGTTGGGGGACGAAATAAATTTTCAGCCTCTACCTTGGGGACCAAAATCATACTTATAATTATGTTTGATAAAATTACTTTTAAATTTTAAAATAATCTTAACAGATATAAATATGATAACGAATAAAATTAAATATTGATATTTATTAAGATACAAAATTCTATTAAATTAAATTTTATCATTTTAATATGTATAAGTTAGCTTTGAGAAATATCTTCTTATTTTCATTACTTTGTTATGATTTTATTTCTCATAGCTTTAGATATAATCAAACTAGTCAAGGAACTGAGTTGCTAAATCAATAGTTTAACCAATTAGTTGAAAGAAAATTATAATATACAGATCAATGAGCATACAGAGATTCCTTTATTCTTTCTGCGTGAGTTTCTGAGGGACACGTGGTTAAGGTATCGAGGTAGAGGGAGGCGGCGTGACAGGTTTGTCGCATAGAAATTCTTCATGCCTGATGGTTGACTTGTAGCAGCTGTAACGGCGCCAGACATAATGTTCGTGCAAACGTAACGGTCGGTTGGGCTGGACTTCGTATTCCCCAAAAATGGGCCCATTGATACGCTTTGTTGTCATTGTTTTCTCCTTGTTACGAGTGGAAAGAAAAATGAATTATCGTAGTCCAAAGAAAGGTAGTCGAGAAAAAAATAAAGAAGTGAAAAAACACAGAAGAAAAACAGACCAAAAGAAAAATTGTCCCTACAGTGAAACTACTACACCAATGGGATTATGATAAGTTTACTATATGCAGCTGCATTTGTTGGTTTTGACTGGAGTATTGACGTGATTTTTGGGTCTTAACAATGAGAAATATTCAATGAAAATAAAAAGAAAAATAGAATACAATAAAATAAAATTCAATGAAAATAAAATAGAAAAAAAAAGTATGCATGAATGCTATGAAGCGCTTGAGGTGAAACCAAAAACCAAAGAGGAAAAAAGTAAAATGAAAAAAAAAAGAGAAAGAGAAATGAACATATATTATGCTATCTTGCTTTCTTTGTCTACCTTTTAAGTTAAACCCGTGAAAAAATACAATAATATGGAAAAAGATATTGTCGAAGTTCAAAATAAAGTAGCTTCAAATGATTTAAGGAAATATTTTGACTGAATTGTTTAGTCATTTTGGAAATAATGCTAAATATTGTATTATACGGATATTTTATAATATATAAATTAATGAATAATTATTGTGTTATCAACATCTTGAATTTAAGAAGTACTTATAGCTTTTTAGAATTTAATACATTGTATTTATAGTGCAAAGGAAATAAATATACACAAACGTATAAGTGTTAATTTTATTGCTACCAAAGATGGGCGGTTGGTTAAGAAAGAAATGATGAATTAGGAAATTTAAAGCTATAATAAATTATAGACAAAACAAAATTTATGATTACAATTGAATAGCCAAGCATTGATACCTCTATCTTATATAAAAAACATGATAGTAGTTAGAGCAAGGGTTAAGTATGATTGTGAACCCGATGGTTATAGGGGAAATTGTTTTTCATCGCAATCTTTTTCTTGCATACTACATCGAACTTAACGTTAAAAGCAGTGCTATGATCGTCTAGGGGACGATTTTGCCCTTACTTCGATATCAGTATCGTCGGAGCCGTCGGCCGCACCCTGAAGCACGTTGCACTCGCCACGAACTGTGCCTAAGCCGTGCCGCAAGTCGCGGGCTTGTTGTCACGATGCACCTCGCCCGTAGTGGTTTGGTTCATTGTCGTTGTCTGGGAGGTGGTGGTTGGGGGGGGGGAGGGGAGCAGTCGTGTTCCTTAGGGGTGGAAAGAGGGCAGGCCAGGCCAGGCTTTGCTCTTAACAGGCCTGGCCTGTCATACAGTTGATTGGCCTGAGCTTAGCCTGCAGCCTGTTATAGGCTCTTTATAAAGTACTAGACCTGGCCTGTTATTTAGCCTGGCTTGGCTGAAGCCTGTTAAAAGGCCTGATAATTTTTTTTTTACAAAAATAAAAATATTATTTAAAAAATTATTTTTTAATAAAAATAGTTATATGTAATATATCATATATTTAATATTTATAAAAAAATTTAAACTTTTAACATATTTAAAATATACACAAATATTTATAATAAAATATAATAAATTTAAAATATCTCATAATTTTATTAATAATAAATAATTATTTATATATTTAATTATATTTTAACAGGCCAAGCAGGCCTGACAGGCCTATAAGGCTAATTAGTGAGCCTGGGCCTGGCCTATTAATGTATTAAGGCTTTTAAAAGAGTCTAGGCATGTACCTATTTTATAACAGGTCAGGCCAGGCCAGGCCAAACACAGGCCAGGCTGCAGGCCCCTGGCAGGCCGCTTGGTCTTTTTCCACCCCTACTGTTCCTCCCGTCCTCTAGCAGTGTCTCTTCCTCAGATAGTAGCTTCTAAACCATCCACGAAGTAGCTGAGTAACATTACAGGAATGCTGGATACGAACAAAATGTGAAAAAACTTCATGTGTGTTTTCTTCCTTCTTCTGACTCTTGTGCAAAATCTGCAATCAAGGTTTCTAGAGGGGGCAAAAGTTTCAGGTCAAACGAATGGCGGTTACAAGTAACTCATCTGAGTGTCGATGAATGTTCTGGATAATTAGGGTTACGGATTTTTGGTATCTTGTAATTGAAGATGAATTTGGGGGGTTATTGGTTATTATAACTGGATCTGAGGTTTGCTCATTGAAAAAGAAGGATATTAGTTCTAGGGCTGTAATCGGTTCGGTTTGCTTCGGTATTAGACCGTAAAACAACAGAATCGGCCTGTATGGTTTTGAAGTAATGGCAACCGTTTGGGTTGCTGCTTTATGGACAACCGAACCGAATAGAAACGACAGCGGATCGATTTGGTCGGTTATTTCGGTTTTTTAAAGCCTAATAATCATAACTTAAGTCACCATAAAATGAAGTTCAAAATCTTGAATGACTTAAAATAAGAAGAGTATATGACGGCTAAATTCAATACAATTTCAACTTGACCTAACAGTTAAACATACGAACGAAGACAGTTATAAATGAAAAAACTAACACACTTTGAAACACATATCTGATTCGGTTCGGTCTTGATGGAGCCAACGGAGAACCGAACCAAACTGATCGATTTTAGTCGGAAAAAATGAAAGAAAGCAATTTTTTCCAGTTTATCAATCAGCTGTTGTAAATCTCGGTACAATTTTGCAGTAAATTTCTGATCGGTTCGGTTACTTACATCCCTAATAGAAGATATGAAGATAACGAAATTGAAATTAAAGAGTAGTGTGTGTTTTATGATATTTTTAAGTACATATAAATTAGTTTAATTAAGACGGAGCAGAAGATCGGGTTTATAAAATTATAAGTCATGTTATTATCGTTAACTACCATTTGCGGTAAAGGAAAAGGCTTACCCCTAATTGTGAAAACCAAACCGGATCGGCAGATCTGACCGAAAGAACGGTGAACCCGACCATGAACTGGCTAGGTTTGTGCCTTGGACCGTTTATGGATGGTAACTGCCATGAACCAGGTGGACTCTTTGGTGTTCCATGGCACGCATCCCAATCTATGATCTAGCCCCATTCATATACATTCACATCAGGAAAAAAGCTTGCGTTCATTTCCTTGTTTCATGGGAAAATAATATATATTGATATTGGATAAATACGAGTAAAATATAAATACGACCGGAAATGAATTTTTTAGTAAAATCGCATTTTCATGGTTAAACAATTGTTGAAGGGTATCTTGGAAGAGATTAATTGAGGTATTAAGGTAACTGATCTGGATGCACCAATCAATAAATTCCTCATTATGCATGCCAAGCTTGATTCATGTTAATGTGCATGCAACACGTGTAACTGAAACATGTAAACTTAACGGCATGGCGCTGGGAAACACTTCACGCATGCATAAACCTAATTAGTATACGATTGAAGGCCAAAGCAATTGAAGATGGGAGTGAAACTACAAGACATATGTTAGCCTCAAACCGTGTTTATTAAAAGGGAATTAAAAATATGTTACATTATATTGAGAAATAGTTTTTCCCCTTTTATATGAAATAGTAGCAGGAGAAAAAGTATACTTGTACAAACCATGATATAAATGCCAATGAGTAACTGTTACGTTCACGACGAAGGAAGACTTGTTGCTTGTGAACGGAGTCGACCAAAGACAGTGATGGTCGTCGGATACTAGTTGCATAGCTTCCATAGACTGTTGCTAGACACATTGGTAGAGTGACAATCGTGCAAGTCGCCCCGGCCTTCCTAAATGTGAAATTGGCCATGGAGTGCAACAGGGGAGGGAGTGCTCGTAGTTGGAGTCTTAGAAGCTTGATAAAATGTTTGCCGATTTCACCCAATCCCATAATTGGATTCGCTTATGACCAAAGACGGTGTGGAATTTTTCTCTGCATCATGTGGGAGGGTTGGTTTTAGCCATTTTCGTTGCCCTATAAAGGTTTGCCGTGTTGAATTGGTGTATGGGTTGTGACGTGATTTGGGTCTAACCCTTGTTGTGATTTCACCTTGGTTTCAAGGAGGAGCCTGGTATTTATAAAAGAAAGGGTGAGTTGGCCTTGGGGGATTCTAGCAATGTATCCCTGAAAAATTGATTACCCCTTGTGACATCGTTTAGACTTTGGTCGGGGGCTCTTTACTTTCCCGCCAAGTTCCAACCGTCCACCATGTGCGCAAGCATGATGGGACAAGGTGATTGATAGGGCAGGGTTGTTCATTTCGTGTTCCTCGGGAGACGGACAAGACCAAAATGATGATCTTGGACATCGACACCATGTGTTTACAGCGACACGTGTCGCGGGGATTGCTGATAGAGGTCTTCGTGTGGTGCCTTGCACAAACTAATAAGGGCAATTCAGTGATTCGATGTAAACGGTATTATAGTGGTGCCTCAATGGGAATCTTAGCTAGCGATTTAGAAAGGATGCATTTTGCCCCGGTATTCTTCGCTAACCAGGACACATCATGTTATTCTCGCAACCACTATCACTGTGCGGATAAGTTGGGGGAATCCCTAAAACCCTATTCCAATGCATAGAACTATTTATCGTCATGGGGGAATCTAACTAAGGAATAGGACAAAATGCATCGGGTGGAGGTGTGTTCGTTTCTGATGAGATTTTCCTGATGCGAGACACGTTCTCCATGCTTAGGGGGTACGTCTTCTCACCAAAGCCACGCGTGGTTCGATACCCATGTAAGTAGGAGCCTCTAAATACTTGTCCGCATTCCTGTTACAACTTTATTCCCGCATCGGTCAGTTCCTTTCGCAGAGAAATTTGTCACGTTACATCATCCATGTTGAAACTAAATAGATATTTCTTATCCTGTGTCGTATAGTGACTAACTTTTTTTTCTTGGTGCTGATATGGAGATAGTGAACTGCGTGGTGGCAAAATGGGTCTATTGTAAAGGCCATAATGAGTCACCTAGGCTTAACCCTTGCGATACAATGACCAGTAAGGTTGCGTCACGGTTACTAACATCCTCTGTTTAGATGTGTTAAACTCGTTTGACTGAGAATAGTTCCGTTCGTCTTTGTACTTAATTTGTGATGCTAGGTCACTAAGGAATATAGTCAGGTTGGTTAGTTCCTGTTCCGTTACTAAACTCTGGCACAACATGCCCTTTTTCACATGTTCAGTGACAGCTGGCCAAGCATAAAATGAAGAAGTCACAGTATCTCTCTTAGTTTCTAGTTGTCAAATAATTTTGTTTACTATGGACTCCTTGTCTTGTCTTGTAACTTGGGTGCCAAATATTCGTAGGGTTAGCGAAGTCTGTCCCATCTGAATAGTTTGTATAGGGTGGGTTTTCCATTAGCTCATGATCTATAAATTGAGATACAATAAATCCAAAGTCCAATCCAAAGAAATTATGGGCCAATAAGTTCACTTTTTTTTTGTTCTTCATATTCTCATTTATACACAAATGTTTGGGCCCCAACACGCATTTAGCCATCGGGTTTGTGAATGGGCCCAGCTCTTATTACAACGTGAAAACATGGTCCATATCAGTGTAGTCAAAAGAGGATCTCATTAGGTAGTCAAACCGGCCCGCCTGTGAAAAAATCTGGCCTACACGATGGCTTTTGCTTCATGGTTAGGCGAAAAAAGGCACAGTTTCCTCCTTACCCTACACCGTGCCCTAGCTTGCGGTTCTGAATCCTTGTATCTATGCGACCCACGAATTAGTCCGTTAAGCCCAGGGAGGATAATATGTTCTTCCCCTTCACATTTGGCATTTTTTCACAGTTCCTTCCGTCACGTGTTGGGTGCGAGTGACACCGATGGATTCGTCGGGATTGGTCGGTCGAAATCCTCTACTCGTTACTCTAGTAGTTGGCCTTTATAGTAGTGGGTGTTTCAGGATCGAAATCGCCCGCCGCTGTCGCGCTAGTTGACACGGCTTCTTGGATTCGTTACTCCTCCGTAGTAGGGTCAGCTCTTTGGAAGGCTACATTGCCGCTTTCCTCCATACTGGGTTAACTCAGTTTCATAAAAGTTACTGTCATTGCTACCAGTTTTTTGGGAATTTTCATTCCCCCTTTTCTCTATGTTATGGCACAACGAGTGATTTTGTTACAAGGGGCACATGTATGCCTGGTGACCAGTTTTAAGCTGATTGTTGGGTTCTAATCTAACAGTTGTTGGCAATTCCAAGTCGCATAACAGGCATTTGTTTCCTTATTTGACATTGTACGATTCAAAACAGTCATAGAGAGGCAATGATTTGAACTACCATTTAACTGCACGACCGTAAACTTTTGTGTGTTTTGTTATGATTTATTCTGCTTTGTTATGTTAATATATTGTTGCGATTAGTAATCCTCGACTATTTAGCTATCCTTCTTAAACTCCTTTTGCAACGGTGGGTAAATGTTCTGTACTTGACTCTATGTGGCACTGTTTTACTTGTTCATTTGTTACCGGTTACTATTATCGACATAGTGATGTTTTGCTTGTTGACTGTTAGCATCAACTTTGACAATGATGATTGTAAACTCATGGTCAAGCGTAGTTCGTTTCCCTATAATTTTTCCTTGTGTTTGTATTTGTGAAATCACAAGCTGGCGTCCTCCATTGTGTTTCCTGTAGGAGTTCCCCTCGTATCTCCTTAGACCAGCATCCAGGCGACCACGCTTTCCAACCGTCGAATGGTCCCCTACCATGTCATCTCCCTTCCAGTTCAACATGCTCTATGTCCTGTGCCTGCAAAAGGACAAAACGAAGCCCTCTTAGTTAAGCCCTTGACTATCTGCCTGACGTCGTCACATTTGTTCTATTAAGTAGGCGTGTTCCAAGTTGCCCATTCTGGGAGAGGCATTGTTTCCATCGATGTTGTTCTTGCAGCGTTACTCATGCGAATGACGATGGTTCTCTTTTCTCAGCTGCAAGCTGTGGCTCTTCCTGCGGAGTACACCACCATGTAAGGATGCCAATCTTGTTATTCGTATTTGTCTGTACCTAACACAGTTCGCTGGATATAATGTTAAATGCACTATTATGTATGTCTCGTAGGATTGTAGTCCGGTTGCAATGAGCGTGGTTAGCACTGTCTCCGGTATCTCCCACGACATTAGAAGACTATCAGATGCCATTTCTCGACACGATGCGGTGGTGTCGGAGATCAGAGATGTGATCAAAGAACTAGCCACTGATAAATCTTTCATGCCGGTGACTGCACTTTTGAAGGGCTGTTGCAGTGGTTGTAACTGTTGCCGGTGGAAAACGGGTCGAAATCCCCCGATCGTGGATTGAGAAGTCAGGCACCGATGAAATGCCCTCGAAAAGGTAAATTCCAGACTGCCTGTGACGCAACAAATCGACCCATTATCGACACGACCTTCAGTGTCGACCACATGCTGTTTAGTACGAAGAGAAAGAAGAAGAAGCCATTGCAGCCGCTCTCAAATTGAAAAGTATCACCGACAAAGCCGTCACCTGAAGTGGTGTGTACTATTCCAATTGTTCTTCATATATTCACTAAAACTGCTTACGCATTACTTACTTGCGTGGTTATTATAACACAATCCGGTGCCATATTTCAGGTGGATTTAACCTCTGACACTGTCGGAGAAACCTCCCCAATGCACACTCATGTCAGTGTAGAACTTGCAAGTCCCGAAGGAGCCGGAGGGCGTAGGTGCAACGTTCGTACCCTTGCTCCCGACGACGTGGTCAACCTAAGCAGTCTGCTGAGTATGAAAGTTGAGCGCATCCCACAGGTGACGAGTTACATTCGATCTTCTAATATACTTTGCCAATTGTTGTTTTTCAATGACGTGGTCCAGTCTGTAAGTTATCGGTAATCTGATGTATATGTTGCAGTTCATGAACCTTGTCTTTCGCTCGAATGACGAAATAAATTTGTCCGATCTGGAGTTAGCTGTAGCTACCAACATCTTCAGCTAAGATCTTCCGAAAAGGTACTTAACATGATCTACTGGTGCGGTACTAAACACGTAGTGTATGCATATGCTGACACAGCGCCAATGCACACACCCTCTGTCCCGTTGTCACCGCTGGTTATGATGGTCATGCTAATCGAGTGTTATATACTTTAATGTGACTACAGTGAAATTCAGATCGATGTCAGTGATTGTACCTATAACAGGGAAGCACTTCTGACTCTTGTTCCGAAATGTGAGATTGTCGACGATGTGAGTAAACATAAATAATTGAATGTGTCGAGGAAAACAATGCCGACCTGAATTTTTAACTCCATAAATCGTGCTAATGAGGTTTCCTCTGGGTGAAATAATGCAAGTCCTTAATGTCGTGGTTCGCATGCTGACAACTACCTCCGAGCGACAATGTTGGTTTCTACCTACAAGTGTTATGGTAAGTCTGGCCACTCCACTATATAACGAAATTAAATTACATGATATTTAGCCTTTGCCGTATTATGTAGCAAAATTTTGAATTGTTTAATTACCTTCAATTCAGTTACAGAGTGTGTAGAATTTTTCGCCAACCTGTGATAGAAATTTTTTTCTGCTTGAAATAGTTAAGTTTACCATATAAATGAGCAGGTTAGTGTTAGAGCAAATTATTCAACTGTATGCAGCATGAATATTAAGAACTGACTCTCGATAAATGCATTTGATATATTGTCTTTCTACCTCAGCTTAGGAGTTATATGTATGAATAATTCCACTTATGCATTGAAGGCTAACTTTAATGATTTCATGGCTCTATTCATTAGTTTTTCGGTCAAGCAAAGAAATAGTAGAGGTTTCATTTTGATAAATGTTTTAGGAATTTGTCCCTGCTCCTAGCCGAGAAAATCCTCTAACGGTGTACGTGTATCTAACTGTTAGCAAGTTACAATCGACGGTCATTCCATGACTTCCGGGAACATGACATCCATATGTAATAAGTACTTGCAAAGCAAGGTGGACCTTGTGATGAGGGTACGAACACAGCTGCCATTTTTTAATATTCTTCACTTGGGTGGATAAGGTTCATGACTAGCTGGTGTGAGTTGTGTTGTATGTTTAGATTTATCAGCCGATATGGTGTGACCGGCACTGATACCTCATGAATATCGATGTGCCGCCGATGAAGTTGATCTATCTTGACTCACTTCGGGACCCACATGAAGTCGATGCAAGGAAGACAGGGATGATGTGAGTGGTAAGCAACAACTTCATTGTCAAACGGTCATATCCACTCAACGTGGTGTTTCAAGAACATGAATTTCTTTGTGCAATTTACATGTGTTTCGTAGGCACTGCATCTCGAGGGACTAACACTGGGAAAGTCTTGGCTGTCGGGGGAGGGGGTGTTGCGTCCTAAGTTTTCCACCTTTGACATCAAAGAGCCGGATGTGCCTCAACAAGAAGGGAACTCGTAAGTACATGGCATTTAATATCTCGTGCGATCCTAGCAGCATCTCATGTACATGTTTCCATTCTATACCATACAAGATTTAAGACATTAAAATTATGTGACAAAGTTTGCATCAGTTTGGTTTATCCCGGTGATTCTTCGCTAGTGAGAAGAGTAACATCTTCTTTTCCATTGCTATGCAATTCCACCTTCATCGTAAATAACATGCTAATAATCAAACAGGAAATAGAATAAACATTCAAATTTTACATACTATTCACTTGTTTTGAATTTCGAATAAAAATAAACATATAAAATTATTATATGCAGAACTAAACTTTAACTCGAATCATAAATCACTCCCCCTATTTTATTTCTTGACTCGCCGGAATGTTTAGCCACTAGCAAATTTTAATTAGTTTTTTTTGGATGACATTGCCAGATTGTCAACATGTATCAATTAACTTAGCAGATAGAAGTTTAAACTTTTAAATCTATAATGATATGTACTACATGTGTATTCAAACATTCGACTCAGTAACGAGCACTACTGTTACTTTCATATTTTTATTGGCTACAATTTACAAGTAACTTTCCAACAATGCCTATGTTAACAAGAAAAATGAATTGCCAACTAATAAGTGTGATGCTTTTTAAATTTACAAGGTGGGTTCAAAAGAACGTGCGAATTTCATGACCACATGATGAGGTCTTTAAATAATATAGATTAGTGTGAATGAACATGATCCTCAAGGAGGAGGACTCATGATCATTCTTGACAATTTAGATTAGTGTGCCTGAATGTGAAGCTCAATTTTAACTTGATCTTTGATATTGTTCCATCCACAATGATGTATCTTATATTAATTCCTGTCAATTATTGCAAAGTTGATTCAATTATTGCCAAAAACCCAAAATTTACTGTGTGCCTAAACAGCATGGATTGTGGCGTGTGGGTCGCCCAATGGATGATTCGAGAGCACCTATGGGAAGAGGATGGGGGACAAGTATGCTGCGCCGTCTAACTAATTGATTTTTTTTATATTATTTCATGTATGTGAGCTTGTAGAAGAGTGTTTCTCGTTGTTAATAATGTCTCTTTTTTCTGTCCGTTTGTTTCAGTATGTGAATAGTGTGACGCGAATGTGCTTAACCATGGATTTAGTCTTGAAGTCACACAACGGGATTACACAGGAAGTTGTCGCAAAGGCGTTCGCACGCTAGTAGAGGAAGTCACTCTAGACATGTTCACGTTGTTGTTAAATTCAACCACTGGTTAACTTTTTGCTCCGGCGCCAATCAGGGTCCTTAATTTTTTGCTCAAGCCCTGAATGTTTCACAAGAAACTTGAGATGAATTTTCGAGGTTCTTTTTGAGTGTACAGAGTGAAACATAACTGCTACCGTCTTGTTTTTCTGTATATATCCTAAACTTGTAGCCACCTCGGGGGTATGCACATAGCTTTTTGACTTTTATAGAATGTGGACAGACTTTTATTTTTTGGGATTGTAGGCACTAGTGTTCTGTAAGCCTCAGTGTATGTTTGGGTTACCTATGACAAATGCAAAGTTTGCATCAAAATAATTAGCACATGAGAACTTGATTTTAATGGACCTTGCACTCTAAAATGCAGTGATTATTATTAATTTTTTTTCTACATGAACGCAGCACATGTTTAGTAGCATCATGAGTAATCAGTGTAACTAATTTTGGCCTTGGGCCGGATACACCCACACGGAAGAAAGAAACACCAACGACTACCTTCCAAGAAACATTAGCTGTGTTACGAGCCCCACACATTAAAACCCTATTTGGGTCACACGTATCCCTATCTTCGTTCCAATTTAGAGGAATTTTGTCTTCTTTGGTCATGATCCACATTAATTTTTCATTTTTTTAAATTATTTGAGCCAAGCTTACTTACTGTTGGGCCGAAAAATATGGGCCTATGGTTCCAATGCATGCAAAAAAAAGTCACTACACTTGCAAAGCTGGAAGTAAAAGCATGAGAATTTCTTTCAAGACCACTACTTACGCAAAATGTGACCCTTTTAACCATGATCGTGCCCAGAGTATGATGCAGCATGACAAACACATATTTGGTTTGTGAAAACTGCTTACATGTCACCAAAAACACACCCATCTAATTCTTTTTGCATACAAAAATAGTGAGACAACTCACAAAGGAAGAGGAAATTTGACTACATTATAGATAAACCGAAACACATAGTCAACATGTTCACTACACACATATGCACACAACTGATATTGCTCCTGTAAAATAATATGGAAAGCAACAAAATACAACTTGTTCTTGTGGGTTGTTGACTCTCCATAGATAGCGACACTGAACTGGGTGCTTGACTCGCAGCACTTTCCCGCGTCATTGCTTGGGGATACTTCCATGTTTTTCGCTGCAGGTGGACCTACTGAGGACATTCTGTGTAAGGACACAAAAAATATCTATCAAACAATTAATCCAGCAAGACAAGAGAATAAAAGCACATAATAAGCAGTTTCCAAACCGGGTTCTCAGAAATTTACCTATGTTAGCCACCTTTCAAACAAATCCTTATTTGTCCATGTATTGGGATTATGAAAACTAGTGCTGGAAGCATGTGCAGATGGCTCACCTATGTGCCCCGAGCAACTATGAGACGCATAAAATTGCTCGATGTGTTGCCCGCCAAGGAAGAAATTAGTGCTCCCACCCCAAACACCCAAGGGGTTGCGACAAAATGGATTGCTGGACCCATGAGCAATTGACGGAGTATTTCCATCCGCACGCGTCCTGCCAGTTTCACAAGGGTTGCCGGTCTCCGATTGAAAGCCCTGCTAATCAAGCAAAACAACTTCACAAATCTGAACACTTTTTCACGATTCATTTCATGTTATGTATGCACAAGAAATTGTTTCAACACTGCATTTAATATTTTCACAGTTTCATGTCATGTTATGTAAGCTTCAAGAAAAATCATATCTAACTTGTCCTTTTGGCCACTAACCCATATGAAGTGCACGTTTAAGGAAACTTAATCTCTAGAGGGTTATACAAACATTTTACAAAGAAGGTGTTAAAATAATGGCAATTGTATTAGCTACCTGATTGCAATTGTGCACCGTTTGCAAATCAAAACACGTCAAATATTGTAATGCAAAAAGTGTTGGGTTAATCATTACTAAGAATATACTAAGTTTAGCAACAGGTCACACGGGGCTCATAGAACGAAAAGCAACAACACTATGTAAAAACTATACCAACTACGATAAATCATTTTCTCCAAAAACCACATCACTACTCAATGTCTAAAAACTCCAAATTCTTTATATCCGACATTTAAACTCTTACCTTTGACATAGCCGTATCGTATCGAAAAATAAGTTTTAATAGTGCAATTAATACTCTTTTTTTTCGAGCGTCACATGTCGGAAATTAATCAGATAACATTACTCACTTGTTTCGAATTTAGATGAAACAACTTACTTACCTTGTTTGTGTGACAATAACGCATCTTTGGCGTTGCGGATGGGGCAGTTGCGTCATGCGGACAACGCTCGACAAAACTTGGACCACCGCACCATCAGTCCCCGCAACACCATCTCCTTTGTGCCACATATAGGTCCTCTTCGTGTGTCCAGCAACCCCACAATTGGTGCAACGTCGTCTCTTTGGCTCCATCTCACCCTAACTAACTGGTTCATACTCCTTTCCCTTCCTCGGTGCCCTCTTTGTCTTAGATACGACAGGGTCCTTAATCCCAGACAATGACGATAGACCAAGTTGGCACCCAACCCTCATGCAATCTCTGCTGAAGCACCTTAGTGAGACTGGCAATCCCATCCCTAGCCACAATAAACTCTACAGCATCTTCAACCCCAAGTTGTGCAACTAAACTCATTGCCCCACATAGGGCACCATATCGAAGCAAACGGCCTTCATGGCTGTCTTTACTTTCAATGGGTGTCGATCTACAATCCTTTGCATTCTTGCACCATCTATTCAAAATAAGACCATGCAGTATTTCTTCCAACCCTTCGTACTTCATCACACAAAAGATATGATTACATAGAATCCTCTCACTATTCCACATCGAACACTCACACTCTATTTTTTCCTCGTTCGGGTCAAACAAAACCTTGTGCGTTTTATTTGGTTTTTCCATTCTCGAAAACTTGTACACAGTTGTCGTGCTGATGCTGTCCTTGCTCTGAAACAATAACGTCGCGACACTCTTAATTTGTTTCTTCACTTCACTAAAGACTGCTCGTGTATACACCTTTGATGCAAATAGCTTGATCGAAACAAGGCCAGTCGTCAGCACCGGACTATAGTACGTTGAGTAGAATTGGGCTGTAATTTCATTGTTTCGATAGTCTTTCACAACACGGTCTAAACTATGCACAAGTTCTAACATGCTATCAGTTGATTTAAGGAAGCCCTTAATGAAAGCATTGATCCCTTCACATCTTGATGTTGTCCTGTATCTCACACAAAAGGTGCCCCTAAGGTACGCCATTGCCCAACTTTCTCTACATTCGTACGTGGACTTAACCCAACAGTTATCATGTAGGCCAAGCGACTCGACGGATGCCTTCTAGTACTCCTCAAAGTCTCTGATTTCAAAGTTCACATAAATTGCTTTCCTAAAAACCTTGCAAAATTTTGTTTCTTTCACCCGTTGGACGCAATTCTTCTCTAAGTGCCAACCACAAAGTCTATGTGTCGCTACCGGCATCACCTTAGCCATTGTAGTGCGCATCGCCTTGTCCCCGTCGGTCACCACTACACACGACTTCTTTTGGCCCATAACATCGAGCAGGTTCAACAACACCCACCTGTAAGTGCGGACCTCTTCGTCCTCCAGCAACGCAAACCCAAAAATTGATGTCTATTTGTGGTGATTTAACCTGGAGAAAACCACCAGTGGTTTCATGTACTTGTTAGATTGGTATGTTGAATCAAAATTCAACACATCACCAAATAGTTGATAATCCGTCATCATCACACTGTCGGCCCGAAATAGGCTACCCAACCGATTTTTCGGGGTCCATGTGTATCGTGCCACCGTCCTCATGTCAGCATTTGCCCTACCCTCCAAGTAACTGATAGTCGCTGCAGTGTCGGCGTCGCATATTCGCACAACCCTTTGTCTGTGCACATAATTATATAGATCCCATTTTGTAAACCGGAGCATGCCATACCCACCAGATTGTCCCGCCATGTAAGCCATTATTTTTGAGGTGGGGATCCCAAACTGCTTCAAACTATCCACCTGTGCCTTGTTACTGTCACTCATCTTTCGATGACTAGGAAGGAGATGTGCAAACACTGCTGGAGAAAGCTCGTGGTTGTGTTCATCCACGATGGTCCTCACCCTTCACACGATATGTTGCATATCATAGTAAATCTTCAACTTTGCCTTACAGTTCGTACGAATCTCCAACCTCTCCTGCCTTACTTGCTCAGGATGGTCATAGTGCTTAGTATGTCTTGTACCTGGTCGATGGCAGAAAAATCTCTCCTAATCAACACCCCATTCACACGAGCTACATCTCCATTCCGAACTCCAAAACCCCTTTAATTTAGCGAACTCCTTGTAGGCAGCATAAGCATCCTCCTCCGTTACAAACTCTTTTCCCAAGAAGTCTTTCACACTAACTGGACGGCTGAGACCATCCTCTGCCACATCATATGCACCACCCGACTTGTTATCGTCAACAGCACCCCCTACACTTTTTCCCCAGATTCGCAGCCCTCATGGTGCTCGAGGCCTTCGTCTTCGTCATAATTATCATCACTCGCACAATAATGTCCACAACTATCATTTGAGGTACTCCTATCTGAGTCTTCACCCTCACCGTTCAACATACCCTTGAAATCCATTGGCAACAAGTGTGCAATCTTCTAGCCTGACAACTACATGACTTCACGAACTAATCCTATCAAGCAATGACTAAAAGTGACAAACTCCACCGCATTATAATAAAAAAACACATTATACCACTAGTGAAGTTATAATTAATTAATTAAAACACATTATATGACTTTTAAATTCAGCAAGACATCCACCAAAAACAAAAACAAAAAATGTGAAGTTAACCAAACCAACAACAAATATTAGCTCATCTTGTTTTCTACTTAACCCCTTTAGTTAATTCATCTATTTTTTCATAGAATGCAAAAATAGGTTGAAGAAAATATTCCTTTCCTTAACAAAGCACACCAACTTTAGCGCATCATCTTCATGAAGTTTAAAAACAAAAAATTAAGAACCTACAAAGCACCATAAGTTCAACAAGGTTCCCAGCAAAATGGTAGACAAAAGGGTAAACCCTTTTTAGAATTTAGTGGCAGGAATTAAAAAACAAAAAACATCAGCGGGTCTTATAGTATAAAAAACACATGAAGATCTAATTATAAATCATTTACAACCTTCTTTTCATGATATAGTTGTGGCATGTCCTCTACGAAACAAAAAATTTAAATTACCATGTCTATGTCTCCAGTGTCTGTGAAGGTGCTTATGCTTAGTAAGGTGCCACAAGTCCTCAATTTCACATCAGCTCTAATATTTAGACGCAAAGGGGGAAAGGACATGTATTCATTGTCATTCCTAGCAAGCTAGTAGTACGCATAGCAATAACAATTTCCCAAACCTACAATATATTGAACTTCCTAATTTTTATCTAACACATATGTCTAAAGAATCTAACAATTTGTTCATATAGGAGTTTATGGAAGAAGAAGGATGATCTAATGTGACTTAGTCTTTAACCAACTACCCAAGCTCCAACCGACTAAAACCATGGATTCCTAATCCTAAATCCACAACATCAGCAGCATTTCAAATTTTCACCCTAAAGCCAATACTAGTAACTAAAAATTCAAAATACACATTTCAAATGCAACACACATACTTGACCTAACCTGATCATATTTCGATGCCAACACTCAAAGCTGATCATTCAATGGGAAGAGCAGCTCTTACCTTCGATTGACAAGCACGGCGGAGGACGAAAAGCATGGCGGACTGTGCAACTAGTGCACCTGACCAAGACGAAGTCTGTGAGCACCACCGATTCCTGGGTACGACACATGACTTGGAGATTGGCGTCCGTGGAGAAGTCGTTGACCAGAAGGGAGCACCCAGAAAAGACACAGTAGCCAATTGCCGGGCACAGCGAGAGTCACGAGGCCCACGGTGGCGGTCTTGGTTAACGCTGATAGGGTTTCCTTTGATGAGAGGAGAAGACTGACCCAGAGAACCACTTCTTGGATTACACCCACTCTTTTTTAGGAACAAACCAAAAGGCCCAACTATGGCACCAACGGACCCTCTATAACAAAATCTCGTTCTGAGTCACGCTATTCAGCCGGCTCACCCAACGCTCCAATGAGCCTCGCCAGCTTCCTCACACCTAACTACTTCCAGCCAAAGAGAAACTCCATGTGTCCACAGAAAATACAATAAAAACAAAAATCTGTAAATCTGTACGAAAATACATCTGTAAACTAGATGAACCGTTAGTTGAATGGCTCAAATTAAAGTTAGTTATATAAAGAGTATTTATTTATTTTGGTTTCCAAAAAAAAATTGGATCAAACTCTTTAGTCTTTAACTAAAATTAATTACTCTATTGATCTTTAACAATTAATTCCTTTAGTTACTTAGGTTTTTTGCTCCGTCAACTCTAATAGGGGACAAAATGATCCCTGACAACTCTAATGGAGGACAAAATAGTCTATGACTCCCTCTATTCAAAAACGACACTGTTCTCCCCCCTAACACTACAAGTTCAAGCTACACAATACACACTCTAAAACTTCAATGTTCACAAGAAGAAAAATTCTCAACTTGTTCTCAACCAATTCATACTCAGGAAACTAATGACCATATTTTTCAAGTACTTGTTGTCTTCAATGGATCCCATGAATCTAGACAGCAAGTCCGATTTGTTAAGACTCGTCGTCGTCGTTGTCATCTCCCTCCTCTTCTGCCCTATCATCTCCATGGCCATATTGTTTACCACTCTGATCGCTTTCTTCAGCTTCTTCTTTGAACAAATATTTAGTAATTTCTCCAGTTTCCATGAGCGGTGACGGTGACATTTCTCGTTGTACTGATAGCTTGGATGCGAGGTTGAAACTATCTACCAGCATGGACTCCAGAAGAGAAGGAACGAAGCACTTGGGGTCCATTCTAAATGAGAATTTGCATATGATGTCGAAGGATAATCTTCTCATGTTGTTCTAATGTCCAACAATCTACTATATTGCTTGCCGGAGAGTGAAGAAAGGCGTACCCTTGGGGTAGTTGTGAAACTTAGTCTTGAAGATGTGGTGGATGTTGTCGGCGTTGGAGGTAATGCTGTTATCGAGGACGTGGAGGTGGATGCTTTTGGTGGGTGAAGTGCGGAGGAGGTGGGTATTATCAGTCACATAGATTTAGAAAGTGTGTGGTCCGTGACATGTTGAGGTAGGTGCTGTAAGAAATTATATTATTATATGATGTCTCATGTGTGTGATGTGTCTTATTTTATTGGTTTAATAAAATATTTAATTAAAATAATAAATAAAAGAAGTTACATGATTATTTTGAAATGTAACTAACTTGATGAAAGTTGGTTTTTATGAAAAAGAAATCATAATTCAGTTCTCTCTTTCTACCTATGAAATTTTTCTTGGCTCTATTTTTTGTTATTGGAAGACTTTGTGTGTTTTTCCAAGTTATTTTGTAATTATCATGTTATACATGTATGTGGGTTTTGAAAACTGAAATTTATTAAAGTTCAATTCAGAATTGCTGTATTGTTATTTTAAAATTTTTTAATTCATTAAAAAATGATTTCGGCAATGCCGATTTACATTTTGAAAAATTAAAAAAATATTTTGTTCAAAGTCAATTCGGCAATGCCGAATTGTTATATAAAAAAATTAAAAATAGCAAAAAGTGTAAAACGTAGTTGCCGTTTTGTCAGGAAAAATAAAACGGTAGTGCCGTATTCTGGATACATTAGTACCGTTTTGTACCATGTATATTAAAAAATTATTAAACCAACTATAAAAGGAGAAAAAGGGGATGCTTACTGCATTAGATAGATTTAGTGGTTTAGCGATGGTATAGTAGGATATTCTTCTTGCCTTCTTCCTTAGTTACGAGTTTGTTTATTTTCTGAGTTTCGTATTTTGAGTGAGAATAAAATTGTTTGTGTATAGAATGGAGGGTTATGTTAGTTTAAAAATATACTATAATAGTCAAATTTTATCTCAAACACATGAAGGTGTAAGTTTTGTATGTGAAAAACTATGTGTTATTGTTGTTCCTCTTGGAATAACATATGAATCACTTAAGAGTGTACTTTGTCAAAGTATAGATCACCAAGTATTGAAGAGAGTAATAAATGTTTTGTACAGACAACCTGTATTGATATTTGGTGGTTTTGTTCAATTTCAAATAATGTATGTGGATGATGAAACAAGTATGCAAGAGATATTTTTGACCTACCATCAAACTAGAACACAAGTCTCAATTATCGAGTTATATGTTGAGTTCGAAAAATCATTGAGGCTAATTTAGTGGAGCCTAACATAGACTGGATAGGTTATAACAGTGAAAGTGAAGAAAAGTTTGAAGGCAATTACCAAATTTTTGATCCAACTGAAGATGAAGATGAAGACGATATAATGGATGACATAAATGTGACAGATGTTGCAAACACACTAGCGGATTGGCATCCATCCGGAGAGCCATCTTTCATGCATACTTTGAATGTTGATGCCATTCATGCACCAGAATTTCCTAAATATGTCAATGCAGGTAATTACTAGCGGTAGCATATTTTGGAATTATTATTTTAGTAATCATGTTAATTAAAAATTTAGATATAGTTAATTATTTTAGTAATTTATTATTATTATTATTATTATTATTATTATTATTATTATTATTATTATTATTATTATTATAGAGATAATTAGTTATTTTAGTCAATATAAGTTTAACATTATATGATTTATTTTATATTGTTATTAGTGCAGTCCCACATGTTGTTGCAGATGGTGTTTAATTTGAGGGAGATAGTGATTGCAGTAATTAAAGAGTATACCATTCAGAGAGGTGTCAATTATAGGGTATTCGAATAAGAGCCTACGACATTCTATGCAAAATGTGTACAATACGGAGCATTCTGTGATTGGCTCATCAGAGTTAGTCTTATCAAAAGACAATATTGTTGGGTTATAAAGAGATACAATAGTAGCCAGACATGCACCAGAGCTTCCATTTCCTGAGATCATGCTAAATTGTACTCAGAGACAATTGCAGAAGCGATAAGACCATTGGTTGAAGCTAACCCATCTCTAAAGGTGAAATCTGTAATTGCTGAGGTACAGTCTAAGTTCAATTATACGATAAGTTATCGCAAAGCATGGCTGGCTAAGCAAAAGGGAATTGAAAAAATATTTAGCGGGTGAAAAGCTTCTTATGAAGCTTTGCCCACATGGTTTGAAGAAATGGTAGCAAAAGAACCATCAGCAACCGTTGAGTACGAAACTGCATATGCCTACCAAGGGGATGAGTTGGTGCAAGATATTCGGATTCTGACGCGAGTCTTTTGGGCTTTCTATCCTTGAATTAAAGCATTTAGAAGCTGCAAACCGTTAGTACAAGTAGACGACACACACTTATATGAAAAATATAAAGGATCTCTTTTAGTTGTAGTATCACAGGATGGCAATGGAGATATTGTGCCTCTCGCATTTGCCATAGTTGAGGGTGAGACTGCCGATGTGTGGCACTTTTTTCTTAGCCATTTGCGAACATATGTGGTGAATTGAGATGGTATTATTAGTCTTCTCTTTGATCGACACGAGTCTATTAGTTCAGCCATAGCTCGTAGCAATGGAGCATGGTAGTATCCAAGAGCTATTCACATGTTTTGCATCAGACACATAGCATCCAACTTCTTGAGAAGGTTTAAGGCACCGCATATACAGAAGCTGATCATCAACATAGGTGAATAAATTATAATATTTTTATTATTATGTGGCGATTTTGATAATAACAACATTGTTTATTATCTGAGTTGTGTTGTTCTCTTGTGGCAAGCTATTCTAGAACGGTGTGTGAATTTAACATGCGTTACCAAAGATTATGTGAGCGGGGTGATGAGCGGATAATTTATACGCTTTTTGGCATTATTTTTAGTATATTTTTAGTATGTTTTAGTTAGTTTTTAGTATATTTTTATTAGTTTTTCGTTAAAATTCACTTTTCTGGACTTTACTATGAGTTTGTATGTTTTTCTATGATTTCAGGTATTTTCTGGCTGAAATTGAGGGACTTGAGCAAAAATCTGATTCAGAGGCTGAAAAGGACTGCAGATGCTGTTGGATTCTGACCTCCCTGCACTCGAAGTGGATTTTCTGGAGCTACAGAAGCCCAATTGGCGCGCTCTCAACGGCGTTCGAAAGTAGACATCCTGGGCTTTCCAGAAATGTATAATAGTCCATACTTTGCCCGAGATTTGATGGCCCAAACTGGCGTTCCAAATCAGCTCAAGAATGCCCGGCGTTAAACGCCGGAACTAGCAAGAGAATGGGAGTTAAACGCCCAAATTGGCATAAAAGCTGGCGTTTAACTCCAAGAAAAGTCTCTACACATGAAAGCTTCAATGCTCAGCCCAAGCACACACCAAGTGGGCCTGGAAGTGGATTTTTATGTCATTTACTCATTTCTGTAAACCCTAGGCTACTAGTTCTCTACAAATAGGACCTTTTTCTATTGTATTTTCATCGGGAGATTTTTAGATCTTTAGATCTTTAGATCATCTTTTGATCACGTTTTGGAGGCTGGCCATTTGGCCATTCCCAGACATTGTTCTTATGTATTCTCAACGGTGGAGTTTCTACACACCATAGATTAAGGTGTGGAGCTCTGCTGTACCTCGAGTATTAATGCAATTAATATTGTTCTTCTATTCAATTCAGCTCATTCTTGTTCTAAGATATCACTTGTTCCTCAACTTGATGAATGTGATGATCCGTGACACTCATCATCATTCTCACCTATGAGCGTGTGCCTGACAACCACCTCCGTTCTACCTTAGATTGAGTGGATATCTCTTGGATTCCTTAATTGGGATCTTCGTGGTATAAGCTAGAATTGATGGCGGCATTCAAGAGAATCCGGAAGGTCTAAACCTTGTCTGTGGTATTCTGAGTAGGATTCAATGATTGAATGACTGTGACGAGCTTCAAACTCCTGAAGGCTGGGCGTTAGTGACAGACGCAAAAGAATCAATGGATTCTATTCCAACCTGATTGAGAACCGACAGATGATTAGCCGTACCGTGACAGGGTGCGTTGAACATTTTCACTGAGAGGACGGGATTGTAGCCATTGACAACGGTGATGCCCAACATACAACTTGCCATGGAAAGGAGTAAGAAGGATTGGATGAAGACAGTAGGAAAGCAGAGAAACGGAAGGGACAAATCATCTCCATACGCTTATCTGAAATTCTCACCAATGAATCTATCCTTGTTTTATGTTTTATTCATAAATCATTCATAACCATTTGAATCTGCCTGACTGAGATTTACAAGGTGACCATAGCTTGCTTCATACCAATAATCTCCGTGGGATCGACCCTTACTCGCGTAAGGTTTATTACTTGGACGACTCAGTGCACTTGCTGGTTAGTTGTGTGAAGTTGTGATAAAGAGTTGAGATTGCAATTGAGCGTACTATGTTGATGGCGCCATTGATGATCACAATTTCGTGCACCACGGGGTGAGGCTTACAAGCTTTGGCTCGACAATATCCCTCAATCGCAATATGATTTGGCATATGATGAGGGACATCGCTGGGGCCACATGACCACCAACCTAGTAGAGTGCATTAACAGAGTTTTGAAAGGGGCACGCAATCTACCTATCACATCCCTTGTTAAGACAACTTTTTACAGGTTAAATGAGTTGTTCACTAGGAAGAGGTCTGAGGTTGATGCTTGTATAAGTGCAGGAGATGCATTCTCAACTGAAAAAATTCAGTCAAATCAACATCCAGAGAGAAGCATCCAAGTTAACTTATTTGACCGGCAGAACAAGGTCTTTGAGGTGCGTGAGATGCCTAGCGGCATAGAGTTTGTGGTGAATCTTCGTCATTGTCATTGTGACTATGGTGAGTTTCAGGTAGATCGAATTCCTTGTCACCATGTCCTCACTTGTTGTGCGAACCAGCACCTTGATTGGAAACAATATGTGCATGGGGTATATAGGATGGAAGAGATCCAAAAGGTGTCCAGAACCCGATTCAGGCCACTAGGAAATCTAACAACATGGCCAATGCATCAAGAACCAAGACTAATACCCAATCCCCACCACAAGCGAGTAACCAAAGGTCGCCCTAAAAAAACTCGCTTCTTAAATGAAATGGATATGCGTGACATGCATGGTCCTAGGCGTTGCAGACTTTGTGGAGGTGAGGGTCATAGCCGAAATAGATGCCCACACCGTGCTGGATCTAATGCTAGTGGCTCGGCTCTAAATCCTTAGTTGTCATATTAGGGGTATTGGAATAACTCAGTTGTATCGTATGCTTTAATTGTGTTAGTTGTATTCTTCATCCTTTTGTTTAGTGTTGTATCCAGTGTTGAATCATGTTATTGCAACTTTTCTAGAATTAATTTCAAAGTTCACATTGAAAACAGGTCTGAGAATAATAGAAAGTCATCTATGAAAACAACACAACTCATACAAACTTATATTGCACAAATCTACTAACTAAACTGCATAATAACTCATTTAAAGATATTTTTCTTTATGTTTTGAGCCACCTTGGAACATCCTCTTTTAAGCCTTTTCTTGATCTCTGAAGGATTCCATTTATTTTGACTTTTACGAATCAGGTCAACCCTAAGATTGTAGCCCTTGCCATGAACTGCTTGATTGGAGCTGTCATCTGTTGCACTAACATGATAACTATAATAAATAAGAATAGTCCTACACAAGATAGAACAATACAGAATACAATTTTACTTATTAGACGATAATACTAGTAAATAACTTACCCGCACCAGGCTCGTCAACCTCATCCTCACCCGCACTAGGCTCATCAATCTCATCCTCATCTGCAGAAGGTTCATTAATCTCATTCCCACCTACACTAGGCTTATCGTCTTCCTCCTCGACATCCTCGGGCATATGAATACCTCTTGGGGATTGGCGACATCCAATTCCTCTATGGACACTCTTAATCGAATCAACAGAATGTCGTGGCATAGAATGTTCCAAAGACGACTACGGCTGATGCCTTAAATCTAAAGACAAACGACCAGAAACAATTTGAGTAGCTGGAAAATCCTCATGTCATGCCTCTTGGGCAACTGGTATATGGTCTTGAGTAGAGAATAAATAGTTGACCCACTAAAAATAATAAGTCTTTTTCTTTAAAAACTTAATAAAATAAAATTAAAGTAAAATTAAAATTATTACACAACGGCGTATTACACATGGATTGGGTCATTTATTTTGATTACACATACTGAAGCCCAATATTTAAAAAAAAGTTCATTTTTCTTCTTCACTCACCATCAATAACTTAATTGAAAAAAGAATTAAGAAGGCAAAGGATAGACAAAGTGAATTTTTCATAATATTATTATCATCATGGATCAAGATTAGTAATTCTTCTCATTTTATTTGTGATAGTTGATACGTGAGCATCTTCCTTATCTTTTCCTAGTGAATTTGCATTTGAATTGCTAAGTTTAATCAAGGTTTAAATAATTTTTAGCCACTATGAATACTACTTTGAGTTGTGTGTAATTTGTTTTATTTCAAGTAGCATTTGGAGGGATTTGACAAGATTTGTTTAGAAAGAAGGGAAGAAAGTGAATGATGTTGTCAACCCTGACCTCCTTGCACTCCAACAAGAATAACTTGAGCTATAGAGGTCCAATTGATGTGATTCTAGCGGCATTGGAAAGCTAACTTCTAGAGCTTTCCAACGATATATAATAGTATACACTTCTTTTCCAACATGTACGGCCATATTGGCACCTAACTTGGAGAATCCCAAGTTAGGCGCCGGATGAAGCAATTAACTCCAAAGCGTGCTGCCAAGGCCACGCCTAACTTCAATATCCTGAAGTTAGGCGCCAATCCTAGCTTGTGCAATGGTCCCTACACCTGTTAAAGAGAATTCGAAGATTTAGTTTTTTTTTTATTTTGATTAAACTTTATTTTATTTATAAATAGGAAAAGATATTATTTAGTTTTAGAAAATATTTTACATTAATTAGGATTAGATATAAAAGAGGAAAAAGATTCAGCCCTTTGGGCCCTTTTATCTTTTACGCACCTCATTTCGCACGTTACAGCTTTTCTGAATCCTAGTTTTCTCTCTGAGCCATGAGCAACTAAACCTCCACTGTTAAGGTTAGGAGCTCTATTTATTGTATGGATTGATACTATTATTCTTATATTTTAATAAATATTTTGATTTAAATTTCAAGAATTTGTTTTTGTTCTTCGTCTTAAGGATTTGGGTAGATCAGAAGCATAACCCCTATTTTATTTGAGTTCTTGTGAACCTTAGAAAAGCAATTTACTTGAATGACAGTTTGAAAATAATTTCTCCGAAATCACTAATGATCTAGACTTAACAAGATACGTGACATATAATCCTCTTATATTTGGGTAATTAGGGTTTCTGTGGCATATAAACTAGAATTGGACCTAAACCTCTAATTAAAATTAAGTGACCAAGGAATTGGCGGTTAACTAGGTTAGAGGAGACTAAATTACTAAGGAATCAGGGTTTAGTCAATTACTGTTGGCCATGAATTGAACCTTGCATGATTAAAATAGTTGGTAAGAAAAGTTAATCCGAAAGATAAACAACTCTGAAACCTTAACTGTTTTCTCCATATTCTTCACATAAATTTACTGTTTGCTTTCTTAATTCTCTGAATTATTGTATTATGCAATTAATTCTCAAAACACCAATTTCTACTTGCCTGACTAAGCCAATCACTCAATCATTGTTGCTTGATCCATCAAACTTTATGGGATCGATCCTCACTCACCTAAGGTATTACTTGGTACGACCCGGTGCACTTACTGGTTAGTTTGTGAATTTTAAATTTTGTACCAATAGTCATAAATTTCAAGATCTTTTATGTGAATGATAATTTTATAATGTATATTAGAAATTATATTAAGTTTAACATATGGTATTAGAGCTTTAGGTTGTGAAATTTGTGATTATCCATAAAAATGAAATTTTTACTGCAAAATTGATATAGCATGAAATTTGTAGTTGTACAAACTTGTTAACTACATTTTTAATTTATATGTTGTTGTGCATGATTGTTTATTGCAAGATATATATATAATTGTAATGTATTACAATATTTGCAGTATATATGATGAATGTTATATGAATTAAATGATCATAGCATGGCTTAAATGTTTCGTGAAATTACGCTAAGTTATCATGATTGTTTATCCTATTCGCATACATAATTGACAATTAGGAATAATTGATTATGTTTTTAAAATCATATATTGACACGGTAAGAATCAAAGGCCATGTGTTACTCGTGTGCTTAAATTATCCTATTTCTTTAACTTGCTTAGTTTTTATTTTGTATTGAAATTAAATTTTAAGATTTGTTAATTATCGAAGTGGTCGTTAATTTCATGTTTATTATTTTGTATCAATTATATATAAAAAATATGCTAAATGATAATTATTTATATGTTAATTGAAGTTTACTGTTATGAGATATTTAAGGATTATCCAAAAATTAATTAGTTGATCTTATATATAATTAATAAACATAATTGTTATCATATATATATATATATATATATATATATATATATTTTGTTATTAGTATTTAAACATCTAAAGATATTAAATATTTTTAATTGGTGCATGTATCTTTACTAAAAGTTAAATTTATTAGCATCATTGTGTTATTGTATATTGATATATCACCCAAAGAAAAATATTAATTTATTTTGAATGTTTCTATAAATGCTCTTTGAATCTGAATAATGTATTATCTTATGACTCAAAAGTGTTAATATTAAGTATGTGATAATTGTAGCAATTCTTCATGTCACATTGCATTCGCATGCTACGTCTGTTCTAATATTTAATGGGCTGAATTTTTCTGATTGATCTGAACAAGTCCAATTTTATCTTGGTGTCTTGAATCTTGATTTGGCACTTCAAGTTCAGAAACCTGCTGCTATTACTGTTCATAATAGCAATGAAGAAAAGACTCATTATAAAATTTGGGAAAGGTCAAACAGACTTAGTCTTATGTTTATGCGAATGAGCATAGTAAACAGCATCAAGTCAGCTCTTCCCAAGTCTGATAATGCTAAAGAATTTATAAAACTTGTGGAAGAACGCTCCCAAATTGCTGATAAGTCTCTTGTTGGGACGTTAATGGGCACTTTGACCACCATAAAATTTGATGGTTCTCGTACTATGCATGAGCACGTCATTAAAATGATAAATATTGCAGTAAGACTTAAGTCATTGGGAATGAAAGTGGATGAAAATTTTCTTGTGCAGTTTATTTTAAACGCATTACCGTTTGAGTATGATCCTTTCCAAATGAACTATAATACTGTGAAGGATAAATGGAATGTACATGAGTTGCATAGTATGTTAGTTCAAGAGGAAACCAGACGAGTTTTCGAATAGAGGGGGCATGGACCATTTTGTCTCCCATTAGAGTTGTCCGGGACCATTTTATTCTCTGTTAGAGTTGACGGAGCAAAAGACTCAAATGACTGACGGAGTTAATTGTTAGAAATTAATTGAATAATTAATTTTAGTTAGAAACTAAAGTGTCTGATCCAAGATTTTTTGGGGACCAAAATAAATAAATACTCTTATATAAATTTAAAGCAGGAATAAAAATTTATATTCAAAGCCTTCTTTATTTTTATGCATAATTTTAATAGATAAAAAATATTTACATCGTAATTTAATATAGTATTTTGAAATAGAAGATTGTCATTACTTTTAACATTAGATTGGTACTGCATTTATCAAAGTATACTTTATTATTTCATTTTGTACCTTTTAAAATTATGCGATTGTACTATAAGGATGATATTAGTTTTCATAATCTATATGAAACTTTTTACTATTTTATTTGTCATTTGAATATTGTCCATAAAAAAATAATTATTTAATGTGGAACACTACATAAAAAGAGATAGAAAATATTTGGATTCTTTGTTCTAGTTTGTTTTTTAATCCTCTCTCTCTTATTTTGAACAAACTCCATTTTATTATTAAATAATTTTTTAAGGAATAAAGTATCATTTTTGTCCCCAACGTTTGGGGTAAATCCTATTTATGTCCCTAACGTTTAAATCGTCCTATTTGTATCCCTAACATTTGTAAAAGTGATTTAATGTTATCCTGCCGTCAATTACACATTATGAACGCTTTAGTTTGAGTTTTAAAAATCTCTTCCTAAAGTTAGAATACAAATGTCTGGGATAGAATCGATGATCCACTCTAAAAAATAGCTCATGAAAAGTTGAAATTGATTCCTACAACATTTACATAATTCACTTTTTTAGGGACATAATTGAATCTAAACATAAATAATGGGTATAATATTAAAATCGAACACATTCAAGTGATACCTAATTGAGAATGAATACATCCAAGTGAAAATAATTGAAAAATATAATCTGATTTGTTAGTATAATTGATAGTAGGATAACATTGAATCACTTTTATAAACGTTAGGGATATAAATAGGACGATTTAAACGTTAGGAACACAAATAGAACTTACTTCAAACGTGAGGGACAAAAACGATACTTTACTCTTTTTTAAGTTTAAATATTCTTAACTTTTTTCATAATAATTATTTTTAAAATTATTTAATACATAAAATGTCATTCATCTATTCTAAAAATGAAAATTAAATAATATGATTTTTTTATAATAAATATTTTTTTAAATTAGCTAATGCACAAAAAATCATATCTTTTATTTATCCTAAAAATTAAAGTTAAATGATATTCTTTTAGCAAAACTAAAATAAAATATAAAAATAAACATAAAGATTTTGAAAAAGATAGAGGGTCTCCAGAAAAATGGTAATATCTCTACAAAAAAATCAGGTAAAAACAGCAGTTTTTGGTATTTATGGCGGTTTGAACCGTTATTATTATCTGGAACGACAGTTTCAAAAATTGATGTAATTTTGAGTGTTATTCTGATTATTATGGCGATTTTCAGAAAACTGCCACAATTTTCTGGAATAAAACGGTGTTTTCTGGTTTGTTAAAATGGCGGTTCAAACTGTCGTTATTTCCAAAGTGAAAATGACATTTTTAGTTGGTTAAAATGACGTTTATGAATTGCAATTTTTATCCTAACAAAATGACATTTTTGTTAGTTAAAATGGCATTTGAAATCGTTATTTTTATCGAATTAAAATGATATTTTTTATTGATTAAAATGGTATTTTAAACCGACATTTTTATTTTAATAGTGACATTTTTATAAGTTAAAACGATATTTGAAACCATTATTTTACCGGATTAAAATGACATTTTATATTATTTTAAATGACAGTTACAAACCGTATTTTTTATTGGATAAAAATAATATTTTTTTATTGTTTATAAAAACAGTGTTTGCTTTTATCATATTAAACAAATACATTTTTGATTTATTTTTTTTAATTTTAAGAATAAAAAGTATATTTTAATTTATTGATTAATATCTCAGTATTAGTTTATACTTTATACAGTAGTAGTCTTCAGCAAACCGTAAAATGCATAAACTTCAATAGTAATTTTGGGGTATACACAAATACTGATCCATTATTTAGTTTTATATGTTGTTACATCAATAAAAAGTTTATCATTCTCAAACTTTTTTAATGATATCACAAGAAATATTACATATATTACATCATGAAAATACACGTGCATTCCTATATATATACTATCTGTATTCTTTTAATTATTATTTTAGGTAATTACTATGATGTCTAAAAATAATATTTAACTTTAAAAAGAATAAAAAAATAATATTTATTTTTAAAATATAAAATAAATTATTTTTAAATATTTAAAATTTATAAAAAAAAAAGTTAAACAAAAATTTGACGCTAAATAATAGCACCTATCATAGAATTCACCGTTATTTTAAACTGCCGCAGTAAATTTTTCATAGTTTTACAATGCATGCAACGACAACTACAACAACAACCGCAATTCAAAACCATGATTACGTGTGTTTATCTTGACCTAATGATTTCACCTTTCATGGCAAGTGTTAAGGCACTTAGGTTTCCCTCATTCTCCACATGAACACCAGGCATAACCACTGCTCTACTCCCAACAAACCCATCTTCACCAATCTTAATTTCTCCGAACTTTACTATTCCACCTTCATCACCTTCATATATGTGTCCAAATAGCAATGCTTCTCTTCCCACACAACCCCCTCCCTCAATCTTTACCATTTCAGGGTTCAACAAAGATCCCATGCTACTATCTATATAAACACCATCATCCATTATGTCAATGCTTGCACCCATCATCTTCATCCAAACCATAAATAAAAATGAACCACTTGTCATGTCCATGAAATAATCTCCAATCAATGTTCTTATGGCTTGCCATGTGCTATCCATGATGATCCTTATGCTCCATAGAGGCATTGTTTCACCAACTTTCCTTCTTCCAACAAGAATCCATTTGGCTATAACACAAGCCAATGCAGCCATAACACCTGAGAGAATCCAAAATATTGGAAGCATCCAATGCAGTGGGAATCCATTGGCATTCTTTATGTATACAATACAACACAAGGGAGCATAAATAGATAAACCAATCACAGCATGAGGTAAAACTGTTTGAAGAAATGGTTGAATGAAGAGTGCTGAGAAAGTTTGATACCAAGTTCTTGCCAATGTTACTTTTTGTGGCTGCTTTTTAGGCAATGATGCTGCCGCCGCCGCCGCCGCCGCCATTGGACAACATGATAAGTCAACCTTAACCGCGGATTGCTCAATAAGGTTCCTCCAAGATTCTGGGAGCGGTCGCTTGTTGCGAACATACTGGCAAATCTCATAGATCAATGAACGACCATGATCCATTGAAGCACTTTGAGAGTTAGAAGTAGCAGGAATAACATCTAACTCATGGCTTTTGAGATAAGGATTGAACTCACACATGTCTGATTCTTCCTTAGAAAGATTCTCAGTGATATTGATCTCTCCAACATCAATGTAAGGGAAGTCATTTTCGTCCCATGGTCTTGTGCAATCCAAAGCAACGTCACGTGTGGCTTCATCATCCGGCACCGGTCGAACTTGGATTTGGAAAACATAATGAACTCCACCTGGTGAACTCACGCGGTTCTTGAAATCATCCGCAAGGAAAAGAAGAGGGCGTTTATCATTTTCATCCCTTGGAATAGCACCTGTTTCTGGTGGAAGAATCCCAATTGGCTTAACCATACCTGTGTTCTCACCAATGCTTTTGTCATAGGGTCTCAACTTGAACTTCACGTACATTTCTTGTCCATCATTGAAGCGCAAGAGCCTGCAAATGTTGGAGTAGTAATGCAATTCAGCATATGAGTTAGCATTTCTAAGAGAATTCCACACTGCTTCACGAAGATGTGGGAATTTCTTGACTAGTTCCTCTCTTGCAGCAAGTCCACACACAAACCAACTTGCAAAATCAGCCAAAGTTCTTGCATAAAATGCCTTGCCTGTCTTCAATGTAAGATCAAAGAGAGCATTGTTAGAACCAGGTTCATCAGAGAGTATCTTCAGAGATGCACCACGTGCATCAATTCTTGCATCATCATCAGCACTCAAGCTATTGCTATGTCGGATCAAGATAGGGTAGCTCTTTCCAGGGTGGAAAATCTTGTGCATTGGAATTCCATCAATTTTGTCATACATTTTTAGGTACCCTTTTCCACTAACTCCAATTCTGTGGAAATATCTTGCCTTAGCATTCATGGTTGTGGTGGCTAAATTTGCAGACAAGTTACTTACTACTTTCTTGTAAGCCATGTCCATCTCTTCTATTCGTTCATCTAAACCACTTGTGGGTTTTTTGGTAATAACCCTTGTTTGAGATCCAATGTACATGCTACCTTCATGGAGTATGGAATTCATTGGAGCAATTGAAAGTGCTCCTAGAATGACATTCTTTTCAACATGAGAACCAGGGAGAATAATGCTTTGACTTCCAACAACTGAGTTATCTTGAACCTCTATTTTTCCACAAGTGTATCCATTTGAGTAATGGAAACCGGTGATTATTCTGCTAAAATCACCAAGATGAACACCATTACCAATTGCCATGAGCTCTGGGTTTGAAACTGGGTTGATGGCTCTTATAGAACAATGCTTGCCAATTTTTGCACCTAAGAGGCGCAAATATACACAAAAAGCTTCTGTTCCTGTGAGGAGTTTTGCAAATCTAAGGTGGCAGGAAAGACTCAATTGATTTCGAAGCCATGTTTTAAAGTGGTTTTGCTTTTGACCATGAAGAAGACGAATGAAGATGCATGTGAGAAAGCTGAGAATGAGACCATGAAGCAAGTAAGCACATGCCAGTGAAATGGTGAATACAATGGCACTTGATGGGAATTCAGAAAGCATGGTGGCATAAGCAATAATAGTGAAAGGAATCCAGTGGAAAGCCCCACTTATGCACATGAATGAAAAGTGTTGGAATGATGTTGGTTTTTGGAAGAGCCTTGTGTAGAGAAAGTATGTAATGGCTGCAGCAAGAGAGCTTACAAAGCCAACGACATAGATCCCCATCAATTGGTAGATAGCACTAGGTTCATTTTTGTCTGTGGTAATTAGCATTGTTGCACTCTGAGGGAAAAAAAAAAAAAAAGAAATAAAAAGGTTGAGTTATTGCTCCAAACTTATATAATTTTTAAAAGAAAAACTATATCACAATAAATTTTATATTTTATAATATAATAATAATAGTATAATAAAAATTAATTCTGATAATCTATTATATATATATTAAAATATTCTCTTAACTCTTAAGTAGAATTTTTTGATAAAAAGAATCTATTTTTTATTTGATTTTGGTAGGTGAGTTAGATTTAAATTTAAACAAAATGTTCATATACATTAAGTAATAAACTTATTAGTATTTAAACAAAGTTTGACTCATATAAATTCTACTTTATTAAAAATATTTTTTTGTTGAATAAAATTTTACAATTATTTATATAACTTAAAAAAATTAAAATTATAAAAATTAAAATAAATCCAAGTATTTTGTAACAATTTCTCTTAACATAGTTGAATATCAATTAATTTCATAATTTATAATTTTATTTTGAAAATTAAAAAATCTATAAAAAAAACATATAATATATAAATTATTTGATCTATATCATAAAAAATATATAAAAGTAGAATAATATTTTAATAAATAGTACTAATGACAAAGAAATAATAAAATAATTTTTTCTTAGAAAATAATTTATCAATAATATTAAATTTATTAATTAGGAGATAATATTAATAGAGATTATTATTTAAATTTATTATTAATATTAATTAGAAAATAATACTAGTAAAAGTTATTGAAAAAAAGGAGACAATAAAAAAATTAAATTAAAAAATTTATAAAAATTAAAACTTAAAAAAAAAAGGCTTGCGTGATAATAGAATAATATATAATAAGATGTTAATCTCTATTCGTGAAAAACATATGTATTATAAATTAGATAGACAAATGTAGCATAGATATACTAGATGATAATTTCAGAAACTAACCTCTTCAACATTATTAAGCTTTGTAGGCTTGAGCACATGCTGTCCTTTTTCAACCTTTTGCAAGGGTTGTACCTCAGCACCATCTTTAATAACACTACCTTTTTGAATAACAGCATAAGGTCCAACTGAAGAACTTTTTCCAATCCTAATTGGATTGAAACTCAAGATCCTGTTCTTTACCTCATGGCTTTGAATCAAAACCCCTTCAGCAATGACAGCTTCATCTCCAATTGAGACCAAAGACGGGTCTGTGATGTCAACTGTATCAAGCAAAACTGAGGATCCAATTCTTGCACCAAGCATCTCAAACCAATACTTAAGGAATGTTGTTCCTCTGAGGTGTACTGCTAGGACTCTAGAAGCAATTTCTTGAGTTTTATAGTGTGTCCACCACTTGATAAAATCCATTGAATAGATGGAGATTTCAGGAACAAGGGCATAGTTTGGCCTCAAGAAAGAATTCCCAAAAATTGAAATGCAAATGCTACTAGAAACAATGCATAGGATCCAAGAAAGGGGTGCCAAAGTCAAAGAAATTAAGTAGTTTGACCATGAAATTCCTTCCACTAATGCACTGATACTTTGATTGAAACTTAGAAAAGCAGTGATGGATATGTAAGCAGGAAAAACCAGCATGAGAGTAATATAAAAAAGTGCTAGGAGTTGAAGTAAACGAATACCCCATTGGCGAGTCTTGGACACATCCATAACCACTTCAGCAATCTCTATATCTTCTTCTGAAGCATTGGATGGATTGCTAACAAGTTGTGGCTTAGACTTGAGTAGAAGATTTTCTGAGAAGTTAGCCAACTCTTGAATGCAAGAAGTAGTGAAGACATCAATAGCTGCAACCGGAACTCCCAAAAAATCTGAGAGTTTCTGTGTTGCTTTGACAACACCAATTGAGTCAACACCATAAGATGTTATGTTATCTGTGACTGATATGTCACTTTCTGGGATTCCTGCCTGCTCAGAAATAAGCTTTTTCAAGAACTCCACAATTTCCTTGTTGCTGATTCTTTGGCTAGTTCCAAGATTGTTTTTTGCTACATTGGACCTTGGTGTTCTTCCATCTTTACAAGTTCCAGTAGTAAATGACCTTACCAATTTTTTCTTTGTCAAGAGAGGTTGTGGCACCAAGTTCAGTGTTTCATCTGCAAACTGTTTGAGACATTCAAACCTCTTGATTTTTCCTGATGTTGTTTTGCTGATGGTTCTTGGCTTGATCAACTTGACAGAAGCAACACTAACTCCATGTTCTTCTATCACACGAGTTTGAATATGCTCAATCATATCCTTGCTAACTGATTTACCATCCCTTACTTCTGCAATTACAACGAGGCCAACTTGATCAGACCCGTCAGGCAAGGCAATACCTTTTGCTGATAGAATCTCCTCAGGGACACCAATGACAGCGCAACACCCGGGACGAAGATATTCGGATGAATTCTCAACTGTCTTTTCAACATCTGATGAGTATATATTTCTCCCAGCTGCAATGATCAGATCCTTGATTCTTCCTGTGATGAATAGCTTCCTATCTATTATCCTTCCCAAGTCACCAGTTCTTGTGAAGTTTCTTCCAGGATGGTTTGGAAGCTCATTCCTGAAAGTTTTTTGGCTCAGTTCATCCTTTCCCCAATACCCAATTCCTGAACTTTGACTACTTATCCAAATCTCTCCTTCTTTTCCATCTTCTTGAAGCTCTTCGCCACTCTCAGGATCAACAATTCTGATGTCAACATCAGCATCTCCTGGCTGGACATATCCACAGCAGATTCTTCCTTGCCAATCAACAAGAATAGGATTACCTTGTCCAAATGCGCAGCTGACGAAAACGCAGTTTTCGGCCAAGCCATATCCTGGAGCTAGCACCTTTTGGGATAAGCCAATAGGACCAGTTAGCTCAAGAAATCTTTTTAAAGTCTTCTGCCTCACTGGTTCAGCAGCAATCATAAGAAAAATCATGGAGGAAAGGTCTAAATGTTGAAGATTATCTGTGTTAGACTCTAACCTTCGGATCACCAGCTCAAAAGCAAAGTTAGGGGCAGCACTATGAGTTGCTTGGTACTTACTCATAGTTTCAAGCCACAACAATGGCTTCTTGATGAATGTGATTGGTGAAAACAACACGGCCGATCCACCACTAACAAGAGCTGTAAAAAGTCCTCCAATGAGCCCCATGTCATGGTACTGAGGAAGCCAGCTTATTAGCATGGTCCTCGAGGTGCTCTTGTATCTTCCTCTCATCAACTTCACATTGTGAATTAGGCCTCCATGAGTAATCATCACTCCTTTAGCATCCCCAGTTGAACCTGACGTAAACTGCAAGAAACAAATATCACCAGCTTGAGCCTCACATTGATCATCTACATATTCAGAAGCCAGACTTTTTGACTTGTCGATCCAAGAATCAGTGTGCATCCATGGAAGATTTGGCCATCTAGCTGAAGACTTGCCATCTTTTCCGGATAATGAGATTAGACCTTTAACAAATCCGGCCCGCACGGCTGAGTGATAACCTTTTGTTGATAGAATTGCCACTATGCCACATGACTTTGCAATGTTGTCAATTTTCACAAGTGCTTGTCCACTTTTTTGCATGGGGTCTGGAGGAAGAACAGGAACTGGTATAACCTTAGCCCTTATGCATCCGAAGAAGGCATCGACGAAATCCAGACCGGGGACATAGACTAGGAGAACCTTGTCACCGGGCTTGATGATTGGCTTTCGGCATGTTAAGAGATTCTGAGCAATACAAGAAGCATTAGAATTTTGTTCTCCATAGCTCCTTTTGCATACAACTTCTCCTTCTTCATTTATCCAAGAATAAAGAGTTCTGTTTTGAGTGATTGGATGAGCTCCCCAGTGCTTCAAATAGCTGTTCAAAGAGGGCAAATTGGGAAATTGCACCCCAGGCAATTCACCAAGTTCTCTAGGCTCTTTTTTCTGGAACTCAGTTTGTAGTGGAAACAAACTCTGCAGATAACATGCTTCTAGTAAGTGCAACTCAATTTTGGGACTATTTAAAAACTAAAATATATAAATATTAAATAATTACCTTAGTGTAAGGGAACATTGGCAAATCACTGCTAGTTGCAAAGTTCTTACACATGAGAGCCATGGCATAAGATGAATTTCTCTCTGTGAGCTCGAAAGCCATAAGGCCGCCGACATAATAAGTATTCCTTGAACCTTGAAGTTCTGACTCCAGCTTTTCATAGAAACCAGATTTCATATCTGCATTTCAAACTCTAGAGTTTATAATTCTCAACTAAAAATGAAAATAAATTATGGGCATTAAGTAGTTCCGAAAATACCTTGGCTGTTAACATGAGGAAAATACTTGAAGCGACGTTGAAGGATGAATTTGTCAATTTTTCCCCCCATGGATTCAACCGCTTTAATCGCAAGCTCGATGACAGTTGGTCCCTTAATATCAGAAGAGTTGCCATAAGACCAGAACAAGAATATGTCACTGTCATCATAAAACTTCTGCATTGCAACAGGATTTCCAATGGTGTTGGGATCTTCCATGTATTCACCAAAGTAAAAGAACCCAATTGGAAGATGTTCAAATCCTTTAATCTTAAACACTGTGGTGTAGTAATCAAATGTCTCTACTTTGCTGAACAAGTCCTTTTCAAGTTCAGTTGCATCCATGACTTCTTCTTCAGAATCTGCAACAAGAATCAATCAGAAAACAACAACAATATGTACTATACAAAGAAATGAACATATATATGTATATACACTAACCTGTGAAAGCTGAAGGCACTGATCCATAAGTTCTTCCATATCTTAATGGAAAATTACCAGAGATTATGATCTTATCAAACTCCATGGTTTTTTCATTTTCATTTAATCTCTTGACAGTTACTTTGACACTTTCAGAGCTACGTCTGATGGCCAACACTTGAGTGTTACAATGAAGTTTTATGGGAAGTGATTCAGCAATCTTCTTCCATAGACTTGTATATCCACCTTTGAAGCGTCGAATTTTTCCGGCCATTGATGTTCTAGTAAATTCATGAATGTATGCATAAGGCAAGTCTTGAACAAATCCAAATCCTGAGGCAGTGTAACCATAAGCCACAGATTTAGGAACAGATTTGAGTCCATGACTCTCAAGATAATCTGTAGTTAAGTCTGAAGCAACTTGGCTAACAGCATGGATCCCAAAATGCTTAGAGTTCTTCACCTTTTCCTGTCATTCCAGTCATATAAGCAGAATCAACATAATAAGGAAATTTAATTTCATTATGTAAATGAAAGACTAAATACTATATATACTTACCTGAATATCCAGAGTAAGTGTCATAACAGATACATAATCATCAGCAACATTAACATCTTGGAACTTTCCAGAGAAAGGGTCAATGAGAGCAAGCTTGTGTGAGTCCATTTCTTCTAGTTCGGATCCTGTCTCTTTCGCGAGATGAAAGATGACTGGAGCACTATTTGCAGCAAGAACTTGCCCACCCAGATCATAAATTTTCCCTGCATATATATATAGTAATCCAAAACAAAAATCATTCATATATATATTCAATTGGATCAGCAGCTAGAGAGTGGTAGTAAGATATAAGTACCTTCAATTTCTACTGATTCACACATGCCAGCAACTGTGTGATGTTTCTCCAAAACTGTGACATTATTATAACCAAGTCTAGAGAGTGCATATGCAGCTGATAAACCACTTGGACCAGCACCAACTATTCCAATTCTGGTGCTTAATGGTAATGAAGGATGCAACTTGGAGAATTGGTCATCTATTGGTATTTTAAGATCCATGCCTGCAATCTCTGCTACAATCCAATCATTTTTTACAACTAGTTAGTTAGTTAGTTAGTTGAATTCTGTTAGGTTGTTATTTTGACAGCTGGAGTTAGTTACTTAGCTGGCTGTGTATATAAGTAATGTAAAGGGAATTTTATTTATGTGATTCAATTTAATTTTCTCACTTCTCACTCCCAATAACAACAAAGAAAGATACCTTATTAAGAAACTACAAAAACAGGATGCCAAGAGGTTCAAAAAGTGTTACAAATTTATATTTGGTCATTTGATATCATCAAACAAATGAGAACATTACCATAGAGATAAGAAGAACGGTGCAGTGTATTATATAATGAATGTAATTTGATGAGGAGTTGTTGTCAACGTTGGATCGTTAATTGGATCATTTGCTGCAGTAATTGCAATGACATTATTATTCTCAGCATAACAAACCTGTGAAGTTGAAGTGAAGAGCAACACATGAGGTAAAGTTCCCCACGCATGTTTATTTTGTTGGAAAATATTATCATATTGAAAAGAAAAAACATGTTGATATGTCACCGGCATAAGAACATGCATGAATGAAGAAGAAAAATAAAATGTGTATGTATAAACAGAAGAGAGAAGCAAATATAAGACTAGTTTGGTTATTACCGCAGTGATGTAATTGATAAAGCATATAGTAGATTATTTTGCCAAATGGCATGTGAGATTGAAGAGGATGTGTAGTAATGATTAATGAATTAAGCTGCTGACTCATCTATCTTAATTTATAGAGAACGTTTTAGTTAGGACTAAGCTTATAGTAAGCAATCACATCACTGTCATTTAATATTGCTTAAAAATATTTGTAACGATGTGTATATTCTAGTCCTAAAGTATAGCTAAAATTTATAGAGAATTTGAGTATATTTCCACTTGGTGAATAATCCCGGCCTCGATGAGTACAAGAATTACATTGTATTAATGTCCAAAACCTACAACATAGGATTATGAAATATTCCCATGGAATAAACCGTCTTATATATAATTATCTCAATTGCAATCTTTATCTTTGATAAAATAAATTTTCAAATATTAGTTTTATTGGACAAAATGGCCTAAATGACCAAAATGATAGATTAATTATTAACTCATTTGATCAAATGGAACTAATATTTGAAAATTTATTTTGTCCAAAACAAAGATTAGAATCTATTTTAGTAAAATCAGAATCTTTTGAGTGTCAAAATACTATTTATTCTACAAAAAGAAAATAGAACTTTTTTTCCTTTTAGTAACAAAACTTATTGTTTTTTAATATTACAAAAACAAGATTTTAATATAAAAAAGAAAAATGTACCACGTATGTTATTTCCCTTGATCTTTACATTTACTATTTCATTAAAGGCGTTAATTACATGAGAGGTGAATAAAAAACAAGTTATACGGTGAATGGTTTTTCAAGATTCTATTGTATCTCCATGGATTTAACTATACGGTAGTTTCAATGCTCATGATAAGTTCATACATTTTTCATTTTATTAAAGGTATTGGATTCTGTAATGATTACTCAAAAACAAACAAAATAAATGTCCAGTACTGAATTGAATAAGTTAACTGAAAAAAATATATAATTTATTGAGTATTAGCAAAGGGTACCATGCTTATAAAAGATGATTTTCTGCAAAACATTGATAAATTAACTTATATTAATGTTAGCTGGTGAAAGAAAAAAAAATGGAAAATTGACGATTTGCGATTAATAATTAGTAGTTAATTATATGTTGGTTTATTAGTGCACTATAGTTCAGTCTTCCCCACAGATTTGAGCAGGCCGGTGTGATTTCATTTTCTATATGACATCAACTCTAACCAACCTATGTACTGCGTGCTATCATATATATAAAATTATAGACTAAGAAATTAATTATTATAAGCAATTTGAAGTGCAATACTGATAAATGGTACCTTTTTTCTGAAAATGACATTTATAAATTAGAATTGTTAAATTTCATCCTTTAACTAAATTATAAAATTATTTATGCACTGCCTCTTATTATTTATTTTGGGCCATTTGGCAGAGAAACCCATGCAACACGTCTGCAAAATTTGCAATCCCTTTTATTTATGGTAGGAAAATGTGCAATGTCTTTAGAGGTACGGTGTTTTTGAAATTATACCTAATTTATTAAAAAAGATAAATAATAAATTTTAAATATTTTATTTTTTATTTTTAAAAATAAATTAAACAATTTAAACATCATAATAAAAAGCATTATAGAACTTGCATTAAAATTTATTAGAGTGATGTTTTTGTAATTTTGTGATTAGGCTAAACTCACCTTAGAGTTTATCAGGGTGAATTGCCCTTTTTTTTGTTTTTAGTTTAATACAGTGCAGTATTGCATATATACAGATTTAATATTTAAATTCGTCTCTAAAAGATCATGCGATCTTTATTTTTGTCTCCGAATGATTTTTTTAATCAAATTAGTCTTTGAAAAATAAACTGTTAGTCAAATTAGTCCTTCCGTCAATTAGATGATGACGTGTCACGTTAAGTGCCACGTGACATAATGACGTGACACGCCACGTGGCAGATCAGTGACACTTGGCACGTCACATGACAGGTCAGTGTGTCACGTGTCACTTGACATGTAAAAAAGTTTTTTATTAGTCAAAATAGTCCTTGAAAGTCCAGACGTAAGTCATTTTCATCCCTCAAATTTTAAAAATTAGTCAAACTAGTCCTTATATAATTTTTTTATTTTTTCTTTATAATATTATATTTAAAATATTTTTTGATGCTACTAATTTTAATAGAAATGTAATTGACAAACAAAACATTAATAATTGTATCTTTTCTTCTTAAAAATTTTTTCAATAAAATTATCTCTCTCTTTTAATTCTTCTCAAAATCTCTCTTATTCTTTTCTATTCTAAAATATTTTTCTTACATTATTGCATTTTGCTGGAATATATATATATATACTCAAAATTGAAATATATGTATTTATTAATCTAAACAAAGTTATATGCTCAAAATCAAAATTTATGTATGTTAACCTAAACAAAGTTATACCATTATTTTTTTCTACTACATCTTTTTTTTTTTTCATTACGGTATTACTTACATATAGAATGTAATGATAGTGATACTTAGAGTCAAAATTCAAGAAGATCCACAAATTTTGCTTCAATTCCAAACTTTACAAAATATTAAAAATTTGTTGCTTTATTATTATTATTATTATTATTATTATTATTATTATTATTATTATTATTATTATTATTATTATTATTATTATTATTAACGAATTGCTTCTTAAGCATGCAAAGATCATAATAAATTTTTGTGTGTTTCATATGTTTGAGATAAATTATATAATTTTTCTCTTAATTTCACAAATCAATGAGATAAAATGAAATAGGAAACATTATACTTATACATAACACAGGCTACTCCGCACTAGTACATTATTTAAATAGATATGCTTTGTATTAAAATAAAATTCCTTTTGTTTTAAATGAAATATTTAAAAAATTATATTAGAATATTAAGATTCAAAAAGTGATTCCATAAACCAGTTTTTCAATTATTGAGTTTTACTATATAAATTAAATAATAATAAAAATTATAATTTAAAATTTAAAATAATTACTATATTATTTAGTAAAATTTAAAATATTAAATTTTTAAATATATAATCAACAATAATTTGATAAACTCATTTAAATAAAAAAATTCACATAAAAAATTATAATTTAAAAATGTAAAATTTTAAAATACAAATGACAAAATAACTTTATAAAAATTTAATTATTTTTATTATTTTACATAAAAAGAATTTTGTTTATTAAGATTTAAAAAATAATATTAAAATTAGTAGTATAAAAAATATTATAAATTTAATATTATAAAAAAATTATATAAGGACTAGTTTGACTAATTTTTAAAATTTGAGGGATGAAAATGACTTACTCTAGACTTTCAAGGACTATTTTGACTAATAAAAAACTTTTTATATGTCAAGTGCCACATGGCATGCCACGTGTCACTGACCTGCCACGTGGCATGTTGCGTCATCATGCCGCGTGGCACTTAACGTGACACGTCATCATCCAATTGATGAAATGACTAATTTGACTAACAGTTTATCTTTCAGGGACTAATTTGATTAAAAAAATTATTCGGAGACGAAAATAAAGATCGCGTGATCTTTCAGGGACGAATTTGAACATTAACCCATATATACGACACAACAATTAAATGATGCAAAATAATTCTTTTATGCTCCAAGAGGTGAAATCCATACATATGGTTAAGAACTTAAGAGAGGTGTGATACACCTATATGGCCATTTAAAATAAATTAAATATTAAGAATATTTTTAAATTTTTTCTAATTTTTGAAGTAATAAAAGTATTTTTCTATTTAATAAGGAAATAAAGCACAAACACGACATGCAAAACAAGTCACATTCACAATTTCAGAACGGTTGTAGACGTCTATTACACGAAAGATAATAAACGACGTAAACATTTTTGTATTATGTTTTCCAATATCCGAATCATCACATAGCTTCTAATAAACTGATGTACTAGTTTTTCGAAAGTGACTACGGAAGTTACAAAGTTCATTGTGATTAAGTGTGCGATTAGGGTAATATTACACGTACACATATGAAACCTGGCTCAGGATTCGGTGGTCCAGGAACTTTTGGACCACTTAGTGGTCCAAATAGAAAACATGTTTTTTAAGATTTTTTAACAATTGCTACATAGTCCTTTAACTAATTTTAATTATAAATTGACCCATATATTTTATATAATTATAAAAATAATTTTTTATTTTATAAATAATTAATTTATCATAAATCTATCATGTTCATTAACAATCAAATACAAAAACAATTTTTTGGCCATTACAATCGATTAAAATATTAAATTTGATTCGTGTCGTTCGCGAGGAATCATAAAATTGTGTTTTCTGCGAAAACAAATCGATTGGAATAATGAATCAATCGATTGAATTATATCTCAATCGATTGGATTACAGTTTACCACTAAACAATCGATTGAAAATTGCCAAAAGCATGGTTTTCGCATAACTCAATCAATTGGTCATACGATCTAATCGATTGAACGATGCATAAAAATTGGATTTTTGTAATTCAATCGATTGTTTAGAATTTCCAATCGATTGAATGCTTCAAAACAACCTGAGTCTCACCAAATTCAATCGATTGCTTTTGTGACTCAATCGATTGAATTTACCCAAACAATATGAATTTGCCAATTTCAATCGATTGTAGTGTGTGAGTTCAAATTCAATCGATTGAAATGATAATTCAATCGATTGGAACACGATGTATTACGTCAGTCTTGTTTTCGTTTTTAAAAGTTATCTTCTTATTCATCTATCTCATCTTTAAAATTCTATCTTCCTTTTTTAAGGTTTTATTTTGATTTAGATACTCTAATCTTATCTTTTCCTTAATATTAATATTATAAATTGGTGAATAATCCATCACCAATTATTCAATCCCACCATTAAAATCGTGTATCATTCTCTTTATAAAAAATTTCATTGTTTTTCTTTCGAACATCCATCCATCTACTGAATATCTAATTTTTTTTTTATTTTTTATCCGTCTATTTAATATCCACTTTTTGTTCATCGTTAATTGACAATCACCGTTGCAGCAATCAGTAAAGGTCCAATCAATTTTTTTCATTGTTCAGAAAATAATCCATCGTTTTGATTACAAAATCGAGGTAAGTGGATAGAATCTCTAATTTTCCAATTATTCGTTTCGATATTTTATTCGTAAAATTGATTGTGTAATGAAAAAATGTTTTTTTTATCTTTTATTAACTGACAAGACATTGAGAATTACTAAAAAGAAAATAGATGTTATTATTTTTTATTACTAATTAGCTAGCAATCAGGGACGGACCTAGAGGGGGCGAGTAGTGGCCTGGACCCCCCAAAATTTTAAGAAATTATACTTATATATAAGATTTGTGTTTAAAAAATAAAAACAAATATTAGGTAATTTAATAGTTTTATATGTATTATTTTTCACTATGTAATAGATTTATGTCTTAATTGTTAATTCATTAATATTTTTACCTAACTAATTTAATATCATACCCTCAAGTCTTTGTACCTTTCAAATTAGTTTTTATATAATAATTTTTATATTTATTTTTTTAAAAAATCATTTGTTTTTTTATATTAATATATTTAACATTCATATTTTTATATTAATAATAACTTAAGTAGTTATGCTTTGGTAATCACATTATATACTGTAGATATTATTTTCTTGTAAAAAATATTAATTCTTCTTCTAAATTCACATTGGTAAAAGAAAAATTTTATAAAGATATCGTATATCTTGTATTCTACAATGGTACCGTGTCTTTCAATTAATTAATAATTTATAATTTATTTTCAAATTTTTTTAAAACTTTTGAAAGAATGAATTTTAATTAATAAGATATGGGATCATTTTTAGCAAATTCCGTTATAAATTATATGGTATTTTATAATTTTGTAATGTACAATTGTTAAAGTTATATTTTATTTATGTAATTATCATATTAAAAATAAAATTATTGGAAAAAATTATAATTATATGTATCTTAATAAATCTATTAAAAAACTAACTCCAATAACTATATGTTAATTATTTTTATAGATTAAAAAAAATTATATAAAAATTGGCACCTCAATATTAAAATCTCTGGATCCGTCCCTGCTAGCAATATACGAATCTATCTATTTTATGTAATGTTATAAGATGGAGTGTACTGATTTTTTTTTTCATTGGACATTTTAAAATGTCAGGTATATTTACGGACACTGAGATGAATGAGCAATACCAGGAGGACAATGACTTTAACCAACAAGAAGAGCTAGTAAGTGACCAATATATGATGGATGAACAGAATAAATTCGAACAAGATTTCAGAGATGAATTTATTGAGGGAGCGTTTTTTTCTGAATCTGATATGTCAGAAGATATCCTTGAAGCTGCTTATGCGGTTGACTCCGTGCAAGACATTACAACTTTGAAATTTAGTGAGAATTTTGCGGAGAAAATTGGCAAATACCACTTTTCTACTTTGCAGCTTGCATTTGATTTTTATATGAAGTACTCAAAGTCGAAGAGCTTTAGTGCAAGGAAGAGCAAGACCTTCAAGAATAGTACTGGCGAGATATACAAACAAAAGTTTGTATGTCATAGGCAAGGATTCAGGATGGAGAAATATTACACGATGGAAAAAAAGGAAGAAGGAGCCTAGATTGGAAACAAGAACTGGATGTGAAGCCCGAATGGATGTTAAATTTGTACCAGAAACTGGAAGGTGGCATATCTTTTATTTCTCTGACAAACACAACAATGATCTATTGGATACACAATTCAGTGCTATGTTGCCTGCCCACAGAAAAATGTCAGAGGCAGATATTATGCAAATGATGAACATGCTAAAGTCAGGGATTAGCACTTCACAGATATTTGGTCTTCTAGCTAGTCAAGCAGGCGGGTATGAATTTGTTGGCTATGGTCCCAGAGATATGTACAATGAGATTGCTCGGCAAAGGCGTCAAATTCCTGGTGATGCAGCACGAGTGTTGAAGAAGTTGGAGGCTATGCGGTTGAAGGATCCACAATTATATTTCAAGGCATGTCATGATTCAAGAGGTTTGTTACGTAACTTGTTCTGGTCTGATGGGATTAGCCAACTAGACTACCGACTCTTTGGGGATGTTATTGCTTTTGATGCTACGTACAAGAAGAACAAGTATAGTTGTCCATTAGTCATATTCAGCGGGGTTAACCACCACAACCAAACAATTATTTTTGCTGCTGCGTTAGTTGTGGACGAAACTACTGATACATATATTTGGCTCCTGCGTCAGCTCATGTTTGCAATGAAGGACAAGACCCCGACCTCAATAATAACTGATGGGGCCATGGCGATTAGGAATGCAGTCAGAGTTGTATTTCCCGAAGTCAGACATAGATTATGCGCTTGGCACCTTATTCGAAATGCAACTAGCAATGTTGGAAGTCCATCATTTACATCTAAATTCCAAAAAATTATGTTGGGAGACTACGAGATTTCCGTGTTTAAGCGTAAGTGGGTTCAGCTTATTGAAGAATTTGGCTTTGAGGATAAGCCGTGGGTGATCAACATGTACGAAGAGAAGCATATGTGGGCTACTGCATATATAAGAGGAAAATTCTTTGCTGGCTTTAGAACTACCTCAAGATGTGAAGGTTTACACTCAGTTGTTGGAAGGTATGTGGGGTCGCGGCATGATTTGACAAGTTTCGTAGAGCATTTTCAAAGGTGTGTTGCACACTTGCGCTTTAAAGAATTTAATGCTGATTATGAATCTACACGTGGGGTGCCCGTTATGCAGACTTGTATAGAGCTGCTAGAGAGATATGCTGCTGAGTTATACACTCATGAGATATTTCGTTTCTTTCGGCCATTTCTTTCTAGAGCTGGATCAATGCGGGTGCTAAACATAAAGAATAACGATGATTGCATAAAGTACATTATGTGTAAGCATGGGAGGCCCGATTTTATGTGGACTGTTGATTTTCGTCAAGAAGAAATGATCTTCATGTGTACCTGTTTAAGAATGGAGTCATTTGGAATTCCCTACGAACATATTGTGAAAGTTATGGTTGACAAAGACATTTGTGAGATTCCCCGGTCATTGGTATTGGATAGATGGACAAAAAGGTTAAGTCAGCACTCATTGATCCAAGTGGGTTCACGAGGGATGCTGTTATTATTAGTCGCCAAAGTGCCTTGATAGAATTTTCTAAAAAATTGGCTGCTGTTGCTGCTAAAGTACCAGGGAGATATGAAGAGACACGTGACCTAATTATGGGATTGTACTCATCTTACAAGGCTGCAAACGAAGGCACTAATCAACCTCATTCAGGTGTAGCTAAAAGTAGCAATCCGTATGCTCATCAAATTGGTGTAGGCTCAGGACAACCATCTAGGAAGAAGCGGCAACGTTGTAGTGTTTGTCAAATGGAAGGACATAAGAAGACAACATGTCCTTGGCAAAAGGACATTGACAACAATGTTATTGAAGATGAAGCTAATGGTTCAGATGATGGCGACGTATATTCAGTACCGACGGCTGAGTTAGATAGTGATAATTAGCCACCTCCATATACTTAATATTTTTGCGGAATGAATCAGTTCCATAGTTGTGTTTATTTATTTTATTGCACTATATTAATGAAATTATATATAATTCTTACAATAGTCGTGCGTATGCTCTTTAGATGAAATAATTGCCAACTGATTATCGGTTTGCGAAAAAGGGTAAAAAAATCGCTCAAACCGGCAATGTAAACGGTCTGGTTCAGTATTTAAAATCGTCAGATTGAAAACCATTGAAAATTGTTGAACCGGCCGGTTTGATCGGATTGTGCTCTCTGACCGGTTCAACAATAGGACGCCGGTCTGATTAAAAACAACACCAAACGCGTAACGCGTCAACCCCCCTTCCCCTAAAACCTTCCCCCTTCGTTCCTCATTCAGAATCAGAATCAGAAAAACTAGGGGTGTTCAAAACCGATCCGGACCGAACTAAAGTGACCAACCGATATGAAAAAATCGAAAACCGAAAACAAAAAACCGAAAAAATGTGTTTTGCAGTTTTTTGCGGTTCGGTTCGATTTTCGGTTCTGAACAGGAAAATCTTAACTGAACCAAACCGAACCGGTTTAGTAAAAAAACCCTTAAAAACCAACCCACTCCCCCCACCCCACCCCCAAACGGCCAAACCCAATTCCCTTGAGCGCGATTACTGAGCAGAAGTGAGCCCTAACCCCACGCCTCCCACCCCCAATCCAAAGCTCTCAGTCTCAGCCTCTCACCGTCGCACTCTCCTCTCACCGTCGCGCTCTCCTCTCTGCAGTGGCGCACGACACTCGCACCACAGCCTGAACGACGCTCGCACACAGCGCACGATCCTCGTCCCTCGCAGGCTCGCACCCAGCGCCAGCAATAGCAGAGCACGAGCCTCCTTCCTCGCACCCAGCAGTAGCAGAGCCCGAACCTCGCAACCTCGCACCCAGCAGTAACAGAGCCACAACCCTCGCCAGTCGCCACCCACAACACAGCACCCACCAGTCACCGATTCAAGTCAGATATGGAGCCCGAGCCACCGAGTCAGGTATGTGATTTGGTTAAATCGTTGATTCATTGATATTGTTTACTTTATTGCTGACTTGCTGACTTGTTAATTCATTGTTAATTTGATTCATTGTTGCTGGTTATTGATTTATTTTGTTAGGTATTGTTGCTGGTTAGGATTCGGATTAGGATAATTTTGATTTCCCATTGTCTCTTTCAGGTTAGACTAGGCACTGCAAGAGGCGCAGAGGTAGTGAAAGTGGCAGTCATGGCACTCTATGCTCTTTTGATTGCTTTCGGTCTGTGCAAGGCGCTTCCCCTAGCCAGTATTGTATGCAACTCTAAACACTTAATTTCTGATATCTTCTCATCTCATTATGAGCTTATGATTTGTTTGTCTTCTCTCTTGCTATGACTATGGTGGTTCTAGTTCCTTTGTGCCTTGACCTTACCAATTGGAAACTTGGTAGTGAGATTTGTGCAAGAAAATCATAAGGCACGTCCAAGACTTTGTGTTACCCTTTTATGATTCCTGGAGTTTGGTATTAAGCCTTGGTTATGTTATTTACTTACAAGACAAAAGCAATGTCTTCATGGCAAAGTACTTCTGTGTGAGGTTACATGCTTTGTTTGGAGCAGCTCTGGCTTGTGGGCTGGTAGCGGCTAGAGTGGTTTAACAACAGTTCTATGCATGCAAGAGACCATATCTCTGAAGATGGAAGCTGTCTCAGAATTTTATACTGATTCTTTGCATTCTTCATTTCAAGTGTTTTTCATTTGCCTCCACTTCTTATGGCCAACTAAATAGTGGAGAAAATTTATATCTTATATGTTGAGATACCAATCTAGTTAGGAGTCTCACTTAGGCTTTTTTGATAGTTTAACATTTTTTGGTGTTACATACAAGGACACATACCTTTGTTTGTTTTCAAATCTGATTGCTCCTTGTCCAGTTGTCCCTAATGATGTAATTGCATAGTTTGTAGTCCAAGTGAATATATGCACGGTTGATTTTTCTATGTTACCTAAGAAACTCTAGAATGGAAATCCAATTTACCACATGTTCTCTACAATTAAAATATGTGTAATGAATTTTTCATTCCCCTCGGAATTTTTTCATTATGTGGTCTCACCTTGGTTTTTCTAGCCGAACCAAGAATTTCTATATCTCATATCATACAGTATTAAAATTAAAAGGTATTTAGTAAGTCCCTATGAAATATGAAGGGTTAAGAACGATTTTGGTTTTTAAGGTATAGGCTAAAATTTTTTTCGTTTCTAATCTTTTTTTTTTATACGAAATTGTCTTTTTTACTTAGATGTTAAAATTTTGGATCAAATTACCCATAATAAAAAATTATAAAATGAAAAAAAAAAGAGAAAGAGTGTCTCTGTTCGTCTGAAAGGGGAAGGGAAGAAAAAGAAGGGGGAAGGGAAGAAGAAGAAGCTGATCTTTATGTAATTTGAATTTCTGATTTGCTATTCTAATTTAATGCTTCTTGATTTTTCGTTATGTTGTTTTAAAAAGGTCTCTCTTTCCAAATGCAATATATAATAATCATGATTGATTGTTCTTATGGTTACTCTTATCAAGATTTTTTTATCTATTAGCAATATATATAAAATTAATTAAAATAGAGAGGTCAAATTTTATAAGATGCAAAAATTCAAAATAGAATGCAAACAAATAAAAAGACATGGAATTTTTTTATTTATAAATTAATTAAATAATATAAAATATAATTCACAAGACATAATATTTGTATGCAATTGTTGTTGAAATAATAAACGAAAATAACATTACTACATCAAAATAATATGAGTTTTTTAAACTAAAGTATCTATAAATTGCATAGAAATAGAGAAAAATTGTAGAAGCCACAAAACGATAAATATCTATTTAAGAAGTCATTGAAAAATAACTAAAAAAGTACATCCACCAAACATAACAAATAAATTGACAATAACCAAAGTATTAAGTTTTATCTAGATTACTACTATAATCTTTACATCTTATGGTTAGTGTGCAATTTCCAAAAATCATCGGCCGACGCTATAATTTGTGCCTTCTTATAGTTGATCCGATTTCAGAGTAATGCGAATATCGTGATCCTCAAGCTGCAATTTATTCACTATAAATTAGTACAAAAAAATGGTAAGCAATAATTTTTTTTGTTAAAAAAATAGTAAGCTGCAACTTATTCACTATAAATTTTTTTTGTTAAAAAAATGGTAAGCTGCAACTTATTCACTATAAATTAGAGATTCTATCCACTTACCTCGATTTTGTAATCAAAACGATGGATTGTTTTCTGAACACTACAATGAAAAAAATTGATTGGACTTTTGCTGATTGCTGCAACGGGTGATTGTCAATTAACGATGAACAAAAAGTGGATATTAAATAGACGGATAAAAAATAAAAAAAATTAGATATTCAGTAGATGGATGGATGTTCGAAAGAAAAACAATGAAATTTTTTATAAAGAGAATGATACACGATTTTAATGGTGGGATTGAATAATTGGTGATGGATTATTCACTAATTTATAATATTAATATTAAGGAAAAGATAAGATTAGAGTATCTAAATCAAAATAAAACCTTAAAAAAGGAAGATAGAATTTTAAAGATGAGATAGATGAATAAGAAGATAATTTTTAAAAACGAAAACAAGACTGACGTAATACATCGCGTTCCAATCGATTGAATTATCATTTCAATCGATTGAATTTGAACTCACACATACTACAATCGATTGAAATTGGCAAATTCATATTGTTTGGGTAAATTCAATCGATTGAGTCACAAAAGCAATCGATTGAATTTGGTGAGACTCAGGTTGTTTTGAAGCATTTAATCGATTGGAAATTCTAAACAATCGATTGAATTACAAAAATCCAATTTTTATTCATCGTTCAATCGATTGGATCGTATGACCAATCGATTGAGTTATGCGAAAACCATGCTTTTGGCAATTTTCAATCGATTGTTTAGTGGTAAACTGTAATCCAATCGATTGATTCATTATTCCAATCGATTGGTTTTCGCAGAAAACACAATTTTATGATTCCTCGCGAACGACACGAATCAAATTTAATATTTTAATCGATTGTAATGGCCAAAAAATTGTTTTTGTATTTGATTGTTAATGAACATGATAGATTTATGATAAATTAATTATTTATAAAATAAAAAATTATTTTTATAATTATATAAAATATATGAGTCAATTTATAATTAAAATTAGTTAAAGGACTATGTAGCAGTTGTTAAAAAATCTTAAAAAACATGTTTTTTACTTGGACCACTAAGTGGTCCAAAGGTTCCTGGACCACCAAATCCTGAGCCAAGAAACCTTGATAATCTTCTGCTTTGGACGAAATGAAAACAATTCTCTTAGCTTTTTTCATGTCAATCTGATGTGAAATAAAAGAACACTCTTTAACTAGCTGTCTTTTCTATTTTAATGTTTAAACAATTTTTATAAGTAAAATGTTGGTTATCTAATATTTTTTTTAATATTATGATATACTCGAAGTACAAGCAAATAACTTTTTTTTGTTATATATACTAATATTTAGATTCTAGTATATCTATATTTATATTGGCTACAATGACTATGAAAATATTGTTAAAATTAAAATTGTATTTTTATTTTTATATTTTGGTAATATTTTTTTAATAACATTTTGAAAACGTTATTGAATAATAAAAAGATGTTATTTCAATTCTAATACCTTTTAAAACATCATATCTATTGTAGCCATGATGGCATAAGTATACTAAAATGCACCATATTATTGTTGAAAAGATAATACAAATTCGTCTTAAATGATTTGAAAATGTGAAAAAAAAATCAACCGAATATTTGATTAAAAAAGTGAATAAGATGAAAAATAGATAAAGAGCAAATGAAAAAAAAAATTTTAAAATGGCCAAACATGATAAAAAAAACTTTATATATAAATAATTTTACTTTAAATAAGATATATGATAGAATCTAATATCAATTATTTATTCGATTTAGTCCATCACACCTAAAGAGTTAATTAGATAAGACATTGTTATTGTTATTATATATTAATATTAGAAAAAATTACTTTAAAAGAGAGTTAAAAAGATTTAATTATTAAAAAAATATTTAATATCAAAATTATTAAAAAATATTAATATTTATAATATTTAAGAAGAATAATTAAATTTTTTAATAAAAAATAAATATATTTTTAATAATTTTTATTTAATTTTCATAATTCTTTTAACAATTATTTTCATTCTTTCTAAAATTTTGGTCATTTTTATAATTATTTAATTTTTTTATTTATATGGTCTTCCGTCCTTTCTTTCTCTCACAGGATATTGAGAAAAATTAGTCAATATTTTAAAAAGAATGAAAATTATTGTTATAAAAATTATAAAAAATAAATAAAAAAATAATTAAAAATATATTTATTTTTTTATAAAAAAGTTAATTTTTTAAATATTATAAAATTAAATTTTTTAATAATTTTAATATTAAAAATTATTTTTAATAATTAAATATTTTTAACAATCTTTTAGAGTAATTTTTTTTAATATTATTGTTTGATATTTTTTTTGTGATGCTGTTTCCATCTTCATTGCCCTTACTATTCCTAGTGTGATGTTTGAGAAAAATTATTTATACTTTCGGGTCATAAATTATAACTTGGTAATGGAACATCATTTATTTTCTAAATGAGATAATAATAGTATAATTTATTATATGTATTTAGGCGAATCAAAAACAAAAAGAGAAACACGGTCAAATGTACACTGTTTGGTATTATTAGAGTAATTATGTTAGAGTAATAATAAGTAGTTGAGAGTTAGTAGTTAGTAGCTATATATTTACGAGGTTAGTTTAAAAGATTTTTATAAATAGCATGACTCTTTATCATGTAAACAAAAACTTTAATATATATTTTTTATTTTTTTATTATGGTACAAGAGCTAAAAAAAGAGTTCTGTTAATACCTATGGTAAAAACTTCAAACCCAAATAATAAGTTTCCATTGTCTTCTTTTCCTTTAATGGCAGAATCATTTTTTAACGTAGCACAAAGATCCCACTAACCCTTTCTATATTCATCCTAGTGAAAATCCAATATTTGTCCTTGTTACTCCTGGCCTTCCCGGCAATAACTATCACTCTTGGTGTCGATCCTTTTCTATGGCCATCATCTCCAAAAACAAATATGGCTTTCTCATTGGTTCTATTCCTTCTCCTCTAACTGATGATCTTTTGTTTCCAATATGGAAGCGTTACAATAATTTGATGTTGTCTTGATTATTTCATTCTCTCTCTCCCTCTATTACCCAAAGTGTTGTTTATTTTTCTACTGCCTCTTCTGTATGGACTGGCTTTAAAGAGAGTTTTTTCCAAAGTGATCTTCTTCGTATTGCAAAATTACAAGAAGAAATTTATGCTCTTAGATAAGAAAATCAGTCAGTAACAGAATTTTATACCTCTTTGAAGACATTGTGGGAAAAGCTTGATAACTCACGGCTTCTTTCCATCTGTAATTGTCCAGCCAAAACACATCGCACATAAAATTTTATCATCCGATTTTTTAAAGGTCTTGATGAGCGTTTTTTCTGTATTTCGATCACAAGTTCTTCTTCTTGATCCTCTTCCGCCTGTCACCAGGGTGTTCGCTCTTGTCGTTCAACACGAACGTCAACTTCAAAACGCATCTGGAATTTTGGACGATCAACGAACCATTGCTGCTGCCGTAGAAGCTCGTCGTCCTCCTCTTGGCCGTGGTTGTGGATATGCCTCTTCAAACCCAGGACGCGGCAGCAGCGGTTCCTCGAAGGTTTGCTCTTACTGTGGTAAAGGGGGCACACTGTGGATGTTTGTTATAACAAACATGGCTACCCTCCCGACCACCCGCATCATCCAAGGAGATCACGATTCTTTGATCGTGCCTCTGCCTCTTAATGCCAGCGTTGTGCGGACACCGCCTCCTGACTCTCCCATGCCGCCAGTTTCCTCTCATGCCCTGGTTCAAGAAGAAATAACTCCTCAGAGAACATACACAGAGCAGGCTTTGAGCCTCACTCCAACCCAACACAACATCCTTTTAGCATTTCTGAAATTTTCTGACCCAACTTTGGGTACCCATTATTTGTATTCATTTCACACTTATTCTATTTTAAATAATTTTACTGCACAAAATAAATTTACAGGCATTTGGATCATTGATTCTGGTGTCACGGATCATATTACTTTCAATTTATCTTGGTTCATATCTTTTTCTAAAATTGATCCAGTTACTGTTCATATGCCTAATGGTTCTAAAGTTACTTCTTTTTATAAAGGCGTTGTTAAATTTTCAACTTCATTAACTCTTCATGACGTTCTTTACCTACCTCACTTCAATTTTAATATTATTTCTATTTCAAAAATAACTTCAATGATTAATTATCAACTTATTTTTTTACACTCTTCTTATTTCTTACATGACAACAATTTGAAGATTATTGGTTTGGGTAGCATGAGAGAAGGGTTGTATGTCCTTGAAACCTCCATCACAACAAATAATTTATTTCCTACTCATACAATAAACACCACTTATTCAACACTCATTACACCTTTTAATTTATGACATTTTCGTTTAGGACATCTTTATGGACAAAGATTAAAATTTTTACATAGACAATTTCTCTTTATTTCTATGCCTCATGATGAGCCTTGTGATGTTTGTCATTTTTTCAAGCAAAAGAAACTTTCATTCTCTCCAAGTTTTAATAAAGCTAATGTAATTTTTGAATTATTGCATTTTGATATATGGGACCGTTTCGACAAAATTCAATCCATAATCATAAATATTTTTTAACTATTGTTGATGATTTCAGCCGTTTCACTTGGGTAGTTTTATTGCAATAAAAAAGCGAAGTACAAAATCATGTCAAGAATTTTATTGCATTAGTCGAAACGCAATTTAACTCCAAAGTTAAGTATATACGTTCCTACAATGGATCGGAATTTCTCTTACATAATTTCTTTTCTTTAAAGGGCATAATTCATCAGCGTAGTTGTGTTGAAACACCCGAACAAAATGGGAGAGTGGAACCTAAACACCAACATATTTTAAATGTAGTTCGTGCTCTCATGTTTCAATCTAATTTACCTCTATCATTTTGGTCCTATGCTATCAATCATGCAGTTTATCTAATTAACCGAGTCCCTTCTTTTGTAAATAATTTTAAAACTCTCTTTAAAATTTTATTTAATAAATCTCCTAATTATAATGATATAAAAGTTTTTTGTTGCTTATGCTATGTATCAACTCTCATGGCTAATCGTTCTAAATTTGATCCAAAGGCAAAGAAAGCTGTTTTTCTTGGTTTTAAGAATGGAATTAAAGGATACGTTGTTTACACTTTGGAAAATAAAAAGTTTGAAATGTCTAGAAACATTGTTTTCTATGAAATGATAATACCTTTTGCCACTAGTAGTAAATCTGTTTTAAACATACCAAACCCACACATGTCCGAAACAAAATAATTCCATGAAACACCAACCGAACAACCCATTTTCCATCCCATTGGGCCTGAACCATTACCCATTGACCCACCCATACTTCATCGTCAACCTAATACACCTCAGTTCATCTCTTTCCCTCCTTCACAATCCTTAACCTCCTCCTGCTTTTCAATCAGACATAATCTCTCCTACACCGTCCTCAACCATTCATCCTACCATCCGTCACAGTCTCCGTCAAAGACATCCCTCCAATCGTCTCGCTGACTACATTTTCGGCTCTTCTCTCACTACTCCAACTCCATCATCTTCAACCTGTAGGTATCCTATTTCTTCTGTTCTGTCTCTAACCTTTCTTTCCCCTTCTCATAAAAAAATCATTTTATCCTTGCATTTTGAAATTGAGCCAAAGTCTTTTCAAGACGCTAATAAATATTCTCATTAGCGCAATGCTATGAAAGATAAACTTGTTACTCTGGATTTGAACCAAACTTGGTCTGTTTTGGATTGTCCTCCTGGTGTAAAACCCATTCGCTGTAGATGGGTGTATCGGATCAAGCGTCGCCCTGATGGTTCTGTGGAATGCTGTAAGGCTCGTCTTGTAGCAAAAGGATTCACACAAATAATAGAAGGGGTGGATTTCTTGGAGACTTTTTCTCTGATGCTAGCCATGTGTTGGGACCTGAGTCGGTTCAGTTAAGGGAGGATTTGACGCTTCCAGTGGCTCCAGTCAGAATTGATGATACTAGTATTAAACGGTTGCGTGGAAAAGATGTTTCCTTAGTCAAAGTGGCATGGAGTCGAGGCGGTGTTGAGGAACACACTTGGGAACTTGAGTCGGAGATGCGAACGGATTATCCGCATTTATTCTCAGGTATTTGCATTTGAATTTTGTGGGCAAAATTCTCAATTAGGTGGGTAGAATGTAAAACCCGGTTAATTAACGGCTAATTAACCCATAAATGAGAATTTATTCTAGAAAGCCTAAAATGTGATTTTTATGGCTAAATGCGATAGAGGAGACTGAGACGAGAATTTTGGTACCAATTTTATAGAATTCGGACCAAGATTGGACCGAACGGGTCAAACCGGGCCAATTGGACCCAAAGTGGGCCCTTGGCCCAACATAACTTAACCAAAACCCTAGTTTTCAGCACTCTCTCTCCTCATTTTTTTACACACACAAGCTGAAAATAGAAAGAAAGGGAGGAAGAACACTCTCTCAAGTTCTCTCCCTTGGTTGATCTTCAAACCACCATAACTTTTGATCTAGAGCTCCGATTGCCGCCCCGTTTGCGGCCACGCGTTCACCGCGGAGAGCTCTACAAAACCCATACAATCAATCTTGAGGTAAGCCACGTGTTGCTGTTCGAAATCTCAGCCCTTATTTTCGAGTTTCATGGGTTAAATGTTGAGATTTTGGGTTCTTTGATGTTATAGGACCCAACTCTCTTGAAGGAGAAGGTTAATCTTGTCTCCTTGGACCTTGGAGGTGGTAAGATTCTCAACCCTAGTGTATTTTGTTGTTTTATGATGCTTGGGTTTTGAGATGTTGTGTATGGGTATGATGGTTGTGGCTTAGGTTGTGTATGTGTGGATATTGGAGCTTGATTGGTGATTTTGAAAAGCTTGGAAAGGGTTTGGTGGTGAAAAATCTGTTCTTGGAGGTATTGAGGCCTTGAGAGCTTGTGGATATTTGGTTTGGAAGTGCTCCGGTGGAGTTTGGAAAAATCGGCTAAGGTATGGTTTCGGTTTCCCGTATCTAATATGTAATGTGGTAGGAAATACTTAGGCTAGAGGCCCTAAGATAGGCATTGAATGGTTGATGTTGTTGAATGGTTGATATATATGATGTGGTCATATATGTGATGATCATTATTGATGCCTTGGTGGTATGATGCATGAGAAATATGCATGTTGTGATATATGCTTGATAATTGGTTATGGTTGAATTGTGGGTTGAACCATGTTGATGGTGAGTGTGATATTGATTGTGTACAATAATGGTTTATTGGAATTGGTGTTGTTGAAAATTGGCATGAGGAATAGTATAAGATATGTCAATATGTTTGAGTTTGAGCCACTTGGGTGAAGTGGGCTAAAATGATGAGATAGTGATTGTATATATATTGTGGTAATGTGTCAATGTGTGAGTTGAGGAGGCTTGATGTTGAGTTTGATACATTTTGATTGATTTCAAAGAAAAGGGATGAAATTGGCATGTTTTGATTGACTTTGAAAGGAGTTGAAAATGGTTTGTTTTGAAAATGGCATATTGTGGTTTTGTATGAAAATATGGTTTTGGACATACTTTGACGGGACATAACTTGGACTACGGATCTCCGTTTTGTACCAAATCTGTTTAGAAATGAAATTGGATCCGGGATGTCCATGCCGTTCGAAGAACGGGTGAAAAACGATTTAAAATGAGGGAGTTATGTCCGTTGGAAGATTGGGGTTTAAATCTGTGAAATTCTGCAGCTTTTAACTTAGAAAATTTTTAGCAGAATGACCCCTTGCACGTGGGCGCACCTGGCGCGTACGCGCCGATCTTCCGGGAAGTGCCATCCACGCGTACGCGTGATGTGCGCGGGCGCGCCGATTGTGCTGCACCCAATGCCCAGCCATTTTCCCGAGAGTTATGCCAGAACTGTGCCGGTGTTGTGCTTGGGGCACGAGAACACCCGCGCGTACGCGTGGTTGACGCGTGCGCGTCGATGGGCAAGTTTGGAATCCACGCGTTAGCGTGCACGACGCTTGCGCGCCGATGAGTTTTTGAGGCCATCCACGCGTACGCGTGGAGTGTGCGTACGCGTGGCCCTGTTTTCATCCCAAAGTTGATTTTTGAGTTTTAAAAGCCAAATCTCATACTTCTAAGCCTCCGATCTCACCATTCATGTCTTAAATCATCATAATATGCCTAGCTATTAGAAAGGGGCTAGTGAATGTGATAACTTGTGAGTGAAGCAAGGGAAAAATGTATGATCAATGAGGATCAAGATGATTATGTGAGATGCGGAGGATGGTGGTGGAAGTGTTTGTTATGCCATGGGCCGAAAGGTTGTAATTGTTAATGAAATGGCTGGTTATGGATTTAACCGTGAGCCGGAATAGCTGTGTATGCTATGAATATTGGCTGGTTATGGATTTAATCGTGAGCCGGAATGGCTGATATGGATGTTGATCCATGGATGAGAATTCATGCATGTTGATGCTGAATTATTGATAATTGTGATTTGCACTTCCACTATCTGAGGTACGAGTTTCCTTGGGTAGTAGCAGTGGCTAGCCACCACGTGCTCCAGGTCGAGACTCGAAGCTCTGTTAACCCTATGTCGTAAGTGTGGCCGGGCACTGTGAAAGGCCCGGATGAGCTCGAACCCCCGTAAATATTCACCAGTGAGGGTGATGAATATGGATCATGTTTATGATCAAGTTTATAACGAGTATAACTCGAGTTTGGGGATGCACGACAGAGGGACAGTCCAATGGTTAGCGACCAGGACTTGTCGGGTTGGCTCTATAACCGACAAGATGATATCATCGGCCATTAGGGACAGGCATTCATCATATGCATACTATGTGAATTGTTTGAGATTGCCTATTTGACTGCATATTACTTGCTAATTGTCTAAATGTCTTAACTGCTCCTAATTATATATTCTTTGTCTGATATAACTGTGTTTGCTATAATATACTCCTGCTGGTGGTTGGGAGGTTTGAAGGAATTGGAAAGGGAAGTATTAGTTAGACTGAAGAATCTTTAGTCAGATGCCCTTATATGGTTTAGCTTGTTTATAAGCTTTAATATTATCTGGAGGAAGTTATAGGATTGCCTTCGGCTTTCCTCTATTATTATTATATATGTGGAAGCTGTTACCATGCTGGGGACCTCTGGTTCTCACCCATGCGGATTTTGTGGTTTTCAGATGCAGGACGCGAGGTTTCCCGCTGAGGCATGCTGGAGACTTCTAGTTTTGCGAAGATTCCTTGTGCTTGGGGACTATGTTTTGGTTTATATGTTTTGCTTAGATACTCTTATCTCCGTTAAATAATACAAACTGTGATGACTCCTCTTATGGGGAAAATTGGAGAATAGGTTTTATGTATTTGTGTCCCTTTGGGTTTCCTTTGGGGTTTTCCTTATTTTATCATATGTATATATTGTTATGCTCGGACCGGTTATCTTCGCAGCCGGATCTTGAGTCTTGATATTCCTGTTTTTGACACTCTTTTGTATATATATAATCTCGCGTTGGTCTATCCTTATTCGATACGTTATCGATCGGAGTGATGCGCTTTTGAGTTGCGGTTTTTGTTTACCCCTTTTTCCACAAAAGCTCCTAGTTATAATCAATCATTCATACTAATATATTTACTAATTTTTTTTATTTTAGAGGTCGTAATACCTTGCCATCTCTGAATTATGACTTAAGCATAAGACTTTGTATGGTAGGGTGTTACATTATGGTATCAGAGCAGTTTGTTCCTATAGAGCCTGAGGGATGGACTGACTATGCTTCTGCGCATTCTCTGTGTGTGTGTGTTATGTGCTATTAGTATATCTGCTTGATATAATTGGCATAAACGTTCATGAGCATGCATTTGGGACTTTGAAGCACTAGACTTCCGATATTGAGACTGATCAACTTAATATCGATTGTTGGGTGTGTATAGGAACCAGATGGCGCCTCGTGGACGCGGGAGAGGTAGTGCGAGAGGTCGTACGAATGCTTGTGCACCGGAGAATAACCCTAATGACCCGGTAAACTTTATGGCTGCGTTGGAGAACATGGCTGCTGCTATGCAAGCCACTGCTGAGGCTCTTGGTCAACAGATGAATAACCATGGTAATGATGGAGGTGGAGTTCAGGGCCCGATGACCTTGGCAAACTTTTTGAAGGTTAATCCGCCTAAGTTCAAGGGAACTACTAGCCCGACTGAGGCTGATACATGGTTTCAGGCTATAGAGCGAGCATTACAAGCACAAGTGGTACCTGAAGGACAGCGTGTCGAGTTTGCCACTTATATGCTCACCGGTGAGGCGTCGCATTGGTGGCAAGGCATCCGACATCTTCTGCAGCAGGGTGATGACTATATCACCTGGAATGTCTTTCAAGAAGAGTTCTATAAGAAGTACTTTCCGACTTCTGCTAGGACGGCTAAGGAACTTGAATTGTTACAGCTGAAGCAGGGTACTATGTCCATATCAGAGTATACTGACAGGTTTGAGGAGCTGTTCAGGTTCTCTCGTATGTGCCAAGGGACCCCGGTGGAATATGAGGAATGGAAGTGTGTTAAGTATGAAGGAGGACTCCGGAGTGATATCTTCAGTTCAGTGGGACCAATGGAGATTAGGACTTTCTCCGAGTTGGTGAACAAGTGTAGGGTTGCTGAAGAGTGTGTAAAAAGGGCAACCGCTGAGAAGGGGAGTCACAAAGGATCATTCCCACAGAACCGAGGGAAGAGCTTTGCACCTAGAGGTCCGCCTTTCAAGAGGGGAGGCTCCTTCAGGAGGCCCAACAACAACAACTCCCAAGGGAAGAAGTTTGGGAAGCAGCCTCAGAATGATCAAGCTTGCACTAGGTGTGGGAGTCACCATCCGGGAGCACCATGCAAGGCCGGATGGGGTTTGTGCTACAATTGTGGAAAAGCGGGGCATAAAGCCGCCAATTGTCTGGAAAGGCAAAAACAAGGTGCTGGGAAGGCACAACAGACTGGTCGGGTGTTCACCACTTCAGCTGTAGGAGCTGAGGGATCTGAGACACTCATTCCAGGTAACTGTGAAATAGCTGGTCAAACTTTAAATGCTTTATTTGATTCGGGAGCATCACATTCATTCATTGCATTTGAGAAAGCTCATGAGTTAGGATTGAAGATTGTAACCTTAGGTTATGACCTAAAGGTATATAATGCTACCCATGAAGCCATGGTAACTAGGCTAGGATGTCCGGAAATTTCCTTTAGGTTCAAGCGGCGTGATTTTGTTCATAATTTAGTCTGCTTGCCGATGATTGGTCTTGATCTTATCTTGGGATTGGACTGGTTATCTAAGAACCATGTTCTGCTTGATTGTTCTACAAAGTCGGTGTACTTTATGCCGGAAGATACAGAAGGGCCGGTCGTGGTAAATAATTATTACTTGAACTCGATGATGGTGAACTGTTCTGGAATCGAATGTCAGGGTATCCTGTTGTTAACTGCTGGTGTTTCGGGTGATGATCAAAGGTTGGAGCAGATTCCGGTTGTGTGTGAGTTTCCGGAAGTGTTTCCCGATGATATTGATGAGTTTCCACCTAACCGAGAGGTTGAGTTTGCTATTGAGTTGGTGCCCGGGGCGGGACCAATCTCAAGTGCTCCTTATAGGATGTCACCGTTAGAGATGAACGAGCTAAAGTCTCAGTTAGAGGATTTGTTGGGAAAGAATTTCATACAACCAAGTGTCTCTCCGTGGGGTGCTCCAGTGTTACTGGTGAAGAAGAAAGATGGGAGTATGCGGCTCTGTGTGGATTACAGGCAGTTGAACAAGGTTACAATAAAGAATAAGTACCCATTGCCGAGAATTGATGATCTCATGGATCAGTTACAAGGAGCTGGAGTTTTCTCTAAGATTGATTTGCGATCCGGTTATCACCAGATAAGGGTGAGGGGTGAGGATATCCCTAAGACCGCTTTCAGGACTCGTTATGGTCATTACGAGTACACTGTGATGTCTTTTGGGTTGACGAACACTCCTGCGGTATTCATGGATTACATGAATAGAGTCTTCCGTCCGTTTCTGGATAAATTCGTTGTTGTCTTCATTGATGACATACTAATTTATTCCAAGACTGAAGAAGAGCATGCGGAACACTTGAGGACCGTATTGCAGATTCTAAAGGAGAAGAAACTTTATGCAAAACTGTCTAAGTGTGAGTTTTGGAAGAGTGAGGTGAAGTTTTTGGGCCATGTGGTGAGTAAGAAGGGAATAGCAGTAGATCCAACTAAGGTGGAGGCGGTGATGGACTGGAAACAACCAACCACCATAACAGAGATAAGGAGTTTTCTGGGTTTAGCTGGCTATTACCGAAGGTTTATCAAGGGCTTTTCACAGATAGCGTTACCAATGACAAAGTTAACCCGCAAAGACACTCCGTTTGTTTGGACTCCTGAGTGCGATGAGAGCTTTCAGACATTGAAGAAAAAGTTGACTACTGCACCTGTGTTGGTGTTACCCGAGCCGAACGAGCCTTTTGAGGTGTATTGTGATGCCTCATTGAAGGGTCTAGGGTGCGTGCTGATGCAGCACCGTAATGTGGTGGCGTATGCCTCACGACAGTTGAGACCTCATGAAGTTAGTTACCCTACGCACGATTTGGAACTCGCTGCGGTTGTGTTTGCCTTGAAGGTGTGGAGGCATTATCTCTATGGGGTTAAGTTCCAAGTTTTCTCTGATCATAAGAGCTTGAAGTACCTCTTTGATCTGAAAGAGCTTAATATGAGGCAGAGAAGGTGGATGGAATTGCTGAAGGACTACGACTTTGAGTTGCATTACCATCCGGGAAAGGCAAACGTAGTGGCAGACGCGTTAAGTCGAAAGTCATTATATGCGGCTTGGATGATGCTCCAAGAGGAAAAGTTGCTCAAGGGATTCGAGAGTCTGAAAATTGGTACTCAAGAAGTATCCGGAACCTTGTGTTTGAGCCGATTAGAAATCTCAAGTGACTTTAAGTCCGAACTCCTGAAGGCTCATCAAAATGATGAAGCGTTATGGAAAGTGTTACCGGCCATTGAGCAAGGAAAACAGTGGAGAGTGTCGGAAGAAAAAGATGGGTTATGGAGATTCAAGGGTAGGATTATTGTGCCGGATGTTGGCACTTTGAGGCAAGATATTTTAAAGGAGGCACACAAAAGCGGATTCTCCATTCACCCGGGATGTACTAAGATGTACCATGATTTAAAGGCGATGTTTTGGTGGCCGGGTATGAAGAATGATGTGGCGGAGTATGTTTCAAAGTGCTTAACTTGTCAAAAGGTAAAGATTGAACATCAAAAGCCCGCCGGTATGTTGCAACCTTTGGAGATTCCACAATGGAAGTGGGAAAGTATTGCAATGGACTTTGTGTCAGGATTGCCAAGGACTAGGACTGGTTTTGATGCTGTTTGGGTGATTGTGGACCGATTGACGAAGTCAGCTCACTTTTTACCCATTCGGATGACTTACACCCTTGAGGAGCTAGCACGGTTATACATAAAGGAGATTGTGAGACTTCATGGTGTACCTGCTACTATAATCTCTGATAGAGATCCTCGTTTCACTTCAAGGTTTTGGGGTGCATTTCAGAAAGCTTTTGGAACCCGATTAAGCTTGAGCACGGCTTACCATTCTCAAACAGATGGTCAATCTGAGAGGACAATCCAAACACTAGAGGATATGTTGAGAGCTTGTGTTTTGGACCAACCGGCGAGTTGGGATCGGTATATGCCATTGGTGGAGTTTGCATACAATAATAGTTATCATGCGAGCATCGGAATGGCTCCGTATGAGGCCTTGTATGGGAGAAAATGTCAATCTCCGCTATGTTGGTATGAAGCTGGAGAGAAAAGCTTGTTGGGGACGGAAATGATAGCTGAGACCACCGAACAAGTCAAGAAAATCCGAGATAGGATGCTTACGCAGAGTCGTCAGAAGAGTTACGCCGATCAAAGGCGGAAGCCCTTAGAGTTTGAGGAAGGGGACCATGTTTTCCTTAAGGTTACTCCGACTACAGGAGTAGGTAGGGTGATTAAGGCAAAAAAGTTGAATCCTCGATACATTGGTCCATTTCAGATCCTAGAGAGGATTGGACCGTTGGCGTATCGGATGGCTCTACCACCTCATCTTTCGAACCTGCACGACGTGTTTCACGTGTCGCAGCTTCGGAAGTACACCCCTGATGCTAGCCATGTGTTGGGACCTGAGTCGGTTCAGTTAAGGGAGGATTTGACGCTTCCAGTGGCTCCAGTCAGAATTGATGATACTAGTATTAAACGGTTGCGTGGAAAAGATGTTTCCTTAGTCAAAGTGGCATGGAGTCGAGGCGGTGTTGAGGAACACACTTGGGAACTTGAGTCGGAGATGCGAACGGATTATCCGCATTTATTCTCAGGTATTTGCATTTGAATTTTGTGGGCAAAATTCTCAATTAGGTGGGTAGAATGTAAAACCCGGTTAATTAACGGCTAATTAACCCATAAATGAGAATTTATTCTAGAAAGCCTAAAATGTGATTTTTATGGCTAAATGCGATAGAGGAGACTGAGACGAGAATTTTGGTACCAATTTTATAGAATTCGGACCAAGATTGGACCGAACGGGTCAAACCGGGCCAATTGGACCCAAAGTGGGCCCTTGGCCCAACATAACTTAACCAAAACCCTAGTTTTCAGCACTCTCTCTCCTCATTTTTTTACACACACAAGCTGAAAATAGAAAGAAAGGGAGGAAGAACACTCTCTCAAGTTCTCTCCCTTGGTTGATCTTCAAACCACCATAACTTTTGATCTAGAGCTCCGATTGCCGCCCCGTTTGCGGCCACGCGTTCACCGCGGAGAGCTCTACAAAACCCATACAATCAATCTTGAGGTAAGCCACGTGTTGCTGTTCGAAATCTCAGCCCTTATTTTCGAGTTTCATGGGTTAAATGTTGAGATTTTGGGTTCTTTGATGTTATAGGACCCAACTCTCTTGAAGGAGAAGGTTAATCTTGTCTCCTTGGACCTTGGAGGTGGTAAGATTCTCAACCCTAGTGTATTTTGTTGTTTTATGATGCTTGGGTTTTGAGATGTTGTGTATGGGTATGATGGTTGTGGCTTAGGTTGTGTATGTGTGGATATTGGAGCTTGATTGGTGATTTTGAAAAGCTTGGAAAGGGTTTGGTGGTGAAAAATCTGTTCTTGGAGGTATTGAGGCCTTGAGAGCTTGTGGATATTTGGTTTGGAAGTGCTCCGGTGGAGTTTGGGAAAATCGGCTAAGGTATGGTTTCGGTTTCCCGTATCTAATATGTAATGTAGTAGGAAATACTTAGGCTAGAGGCCCTAAGATAGGCATTGAATGGTTGATGTTGTTGAATGGTTGATATATATGATGTGGTCATATATGTGATGATCATTATTGATGCCTTGGTGGTATGATGCATGAGAAATATGCATGTTGTGATATATGCTTGATAATTGGTTATGGTTGAATTGTGGGTTGAACCATGTTGATGGTGAGTGTGATATTGATTGTGTACAATAATGGTTTATTGGAATTGGTGTTGTTGAAAATTGGCATGAGGAATAGTATAAGATATGTCAATATGTTTGAGTTTGAGCCACTTGGGTGAAGTGGGCTAAAATGATGAGATAGTGATTGTATATATATTGTGGTAATGTGTCAATGTGTGAGTTGAGGAGGCTTGATGTTGAGTTTGATACATTTTGATTGATTTCAAAGAAAAGGGATGAAATTGGCATGTTTTGATTGACTTTGAAAGGAGTTGAAAATGGTTTGTTTTGAAAATGGCATATTGTGGTTTTGTATGAAAATATGGTTTTGGGCATACTTTGACGGGACATAACTTGGACTACGGATCTCCGTTTTGTACCAAATCTGTTTAGAAATGAAATTGGATCCGGGATGTCCATGCCGTTCGAAGAACGGGTGAAAAACGATTTAAAATGAGGGAGTTATGTCCGTTGGAAGATTGGGGTTTAAATCTGTGAAATTCTGCAGCTTTTAACTTAGAAAATTTTTAGCAGAATGACCCCTTGCGCGTGGGCGCACCTGGCGCGTACGCGCCGATCTTCCGGGAAGTGCCATCCACGCGTACGCGTGATGTGCGCGGGCGCGCCGATTGTGCTGCACCCAATGCCCAGCCATTTTCCCGAGAGTTATGCCAGAACTGTGCCGGTGTTGTGCCTGGGGCACGAGAACACCCGCGCGTACGCGTGGTTGACGCTTGCGCGCCGATGAGTTTTTGAGGCCATCCACGCGTACGCGTGGAGTGCGCGTACGCGTGGCCCTGTTTTCATCCCAAAGTTGATTTTTGAGTTTTAAAAGCCAAATCTCATACTTCTAAGCCTCCGATCTCACCATTCATGTCTTAAATCATCATAATATGCCTAGCTATTAGAAAGGGGCTAGTGAATGTGATAACTTGCGAGTGAAGCAAGGGAAAAATGTATGATCAATGAGGATCAAGATGATTATGTGAGATGCGGAGGATGGTGGTGGAAGTGTTTGTTATGCCATGGGCCGAAAGGTTGTAATTGTTAATGAAATGGCTGGTTATGGATTTAACCGTGAGCCGGAATAGCTGTGTATGCTATGAATATTGGCTGGTTATGGATTTAACCGTGAGCCGGAATGGCTGATATGGATGTTGATCCATGGATGAGAATTCATGCATGTTGATGCTGAATTATTGATAATTGTGATTTGCACTTCCACTATCTGAGGTACGAGTTTCCTTGGGTAGTAGCAGTGGCTAGCCACCACGTGCTCCAGGTCGAGACTCGAAGCTCTGTTAACCCTATGTCGTAAGTGTGGCCGGGCACTGTGAAAGGCCCGGATGAGCTCGAACCCCCGTAAATATTCACCAGTGAGGGTGATGAATATGGATCATGTTTATGATCAAGTTTATAACGAGTATAACTCGAGTTTGGGGATGCACGACAGAGGGACAGTCCAATGGTTAGCGACCAGGACTTGTCGGGTTGGCTCTATAACCGACAAGATGATATCATCGGCCATTAGGGACAGGCATTCATCATATGCATACTATGTGAATTGTTTGAGATTGCCTATTTGACTGCATATTACTTGCTAATTGTCTAAATGTCTTAACTGCTCCTAATTGTATATTCTTTGTCTGATATAACTGTGTTTGCTATAATATACTCCTGCTGGTGGTTGGGAGGTTTGAAGGAATTGGAAAGGGAAGTATTAGTTAGACTGAAGAATCTTTAGTCAGATGCCCTTATATGGTTTAGCTTGTTTATAAGCTTTAATATTATCTGGAGGAAGTTATAGGATTGCCTTCGGCTTTCCTCTATTATTATGTATTATATATGTGGAAGCTGTTACCATGCTGGGGACCTCTGGTTCTCACCCATGCGGATTTTGTGGTTTTCAGATGCAGGACGCGAGGTTTCCCGCTGAGGCATGCTGGAGACTTCTAGTTTTGCGAAGATTCCTTGTGCTTGGGGACTATGTTTTGGTTTATATGTTTTGCTTAGATACTCTTATCTCCGTTAAATAATACAAACTGTGATGACTCCTCTTATGGGGAAAATTGGAGAATAGGTTTTATGTATTTGTGTCCCTTTGGGTTTCCTTTGGGGTTTTCCTTATTTTATCATATGTATATATTGTTATGCTCGGACCGGTTATCTTCGCAGCCGGATCTTGAGTCTTGATATTCCTGTTTTTGACACTCTTTTGTATATATATAATCTCGCGTTGGTCTATCCTTATTCGATACGTTATCGATCGGAGTGATGCGCTTTTGAGTTGCGGTTTTTGTTTACCCCTTTTTCCACAAAGGCTCCTAGTTATAATCAATCATTCATACTAATATATTTACTAATTTTTTTTATTTTAGAGGTCGTAATACCTTGCCATCTCTGAATTATGACTTAAGCATAAGACTTTGTATGGTAGGGTGTTACACTGAAGTTTCCGTCTTATTGGTGTATGTTGATGATATTGTTCTCACTAGCAATTCTATTTCTGAAATGGCTACCATTAAATCTATTTTAAATCAGCATTTCAAAATCAAATATGTGGGTACCCTTAAATACTTTTTGGGTATTGAAGTTGCTCATTCTGCTCAAGAAATTTCTTTATCTCAAAGAAAGTATTGTGTTGATTTATTGGAAGATTCTGGCTTGTTGGGTGCTAAACCAGAATCTGTTTCTGTGGACAGTTCTACAAAGTTACATCAGAACAATAACCTTTTGCTTTCTGATCCTTTAATTTATCTTCGTCTTGTTGGCCGCCTCCTCTACCTTACTACTACCCGGCCTGACATTACATACACTACACAGAAGCTTAGCCAATTCATGGCTTCTCCTACTGAATCCCATTTTCGTGCAGCAAATTGGGTTTTGAGATACTTGAAGTCTAATCAAGGCAGAAGTCTTTTCTTTTCCGTGACTCTTTTGTTCATATATGTGGATTCAATGATTCTGATTGGGCGGGTTGTCTAGATACTCGCCGTTCTTTAACTGGTTATTGTTTTTTTTTTTTTTGGAAAAATCTCTGATCTCTTGGAAAACAAAGAAGCAATCCACTGTTATCAGGTCTTCAACAGAAGCAGAATATAGGGCTCTTGCAAACACCACATGTGAGCTTTAATGGTTGATCAATATGCTGCATTTTCTTCAAATTCTAACTGATCGCACTCCTATTCTTTTTTGTGATAATCAGAGTGCTCTACACATTGTAGCAAATCCTATTTTTCATGAGCGAACTAAACACTTGGAAGTTAATTGTCATGTGGTCTGTCAAAAGGCTCAAATTGAAATGATGAAATTTCTTCCTGTCTCTTCTTCAGGACAATTGGCTGACATATTGTCCCCTCGTCTCTTTCATCTTAATCTATCAAAACTAGGAGTTCTTAATATTTTTCATCCTCCAACTTGTGGGGGCGTATTAGAGTAGTTGTGTTAGAGTAATAATAAGTAGTTGGTATCTAAATATTTATGAGGTTAGTTTAAAAAATCCATATAAATAGCATGACTCTTTATCATGTAAACAACAACTTTAATTACATATCTTTTATTTTCTTATCTTTATTTTCTTGTTAGATATATATATGATCGTAATACTAAAAAAATAATATCTAGTTATCTTATATAATATAATATTTATAATTTTATATACATAATATTTATAATTATATATTTATTATATATATATTTTTTAAATAAAGGAACTCAACACAATATAGTGGAGCGGAATGCTAAGAAACATAGCTAAAGAACATGTAAATACAATAAACAGAAAATTATCTTTAGTGTCATCTCCGGCATTGCCATCAATAACAAAAGAAGTCCAAACTATTATACAATTTTTAGTAATAATTAATAAATAAAATAATTTAAAATTATTTTGGTTGATTTTTTTATTTTTCGAATATTATTGAGCATATATACACTAGCAATTGTGATATAAGCCGAGTAACAAGTAATTAAATAATTAATGGGTTTATATCCAAAAGTCAACCCAAACGAAAATGTCAACGTTATGAAAACACCGATGAAAGCTTATTAATAAGATAAATATGATTAAACAGCAGGTATATACTCCCTCAGGCCTCACATTGCAGGCCGTTGTGATTTCGTTTTCGCTTTCTTTGACTCAAAACATATCTCGCTGCAAACGCATTTGTATTTCGAAATTAAGTAAACACATTTTAGTGCATTGACAAACAGTGCCTTTTTCATGAAAACGACATGTATTATACCACTACCTATAACGAGAATTGTATTTAGAAATAATTTCAAAATACTTATACAATTTAGATACTTTTAAATTACGAAAATTGTGTAGGCATAATTCTTAACTAATGGATAATACATAATAGTTAATTTTGTACTTTATATACAAAACAATAACGTTAAGAAGACAAAAAAAAATAGTCAAAACGATAATGTTAAGAAAACAAAAAAAAATAGTCAAAATTTATTTTATTTAGATAATTAATGAATACTAAATAAAGTAAGTTATGACTATTTTTAGTTGATTTTTTTTGTTATCAAATAATTTTGTATAAAAAATATGGTTTGATTAAATTGAAGTGTATGAAAAAGATTTTTTTTATTTAAATTAATAAAATATAATATTCACAGAAATGTATAATGTGTAAATAAGATATAATTGTATAATAACATTAATTAGTAATATCTTAATATAATTAAGTATTCCGTAAAAAAAGGACTTCATGTAAATTTAAAAAATTAATTAATTATCTTCTAATATTCTATACTAACTAATGGTCTTTTAATTAATTTAATAATTTAATTAAAAAATTTTATTTCATGAATAAAATCATATAACAATATTAATATTAATTAGCAATATCCTAATATAATATAATTAAGTATTCGGTACAAAAAAACTTCATCTAAATTTAACAAATTAATTATTCATCTTCTAATATTCTATATTAACTAATGGTTTTCTAGTTAATTAAATCCAACGACACATTTTCTAACTACGTAGATTAAATTATGCTAACATGCCAAATGATTATTTAAATCATGTTAATCTAAAGTGTCATTATTCTAACACACTATTTAATTAATTAAGTCAAAATATCCTAACATATTAACTAAAATTAAGTAAATCAAAATATGTCAACTAATTAATTACTTAATATAAGAGAAAGATAAACTAACGTTAAAATCTAATGCCTCAATTATATGCCACGTGGACGAGACATATATGCTTTCAGCATTAAACTAAAAATGTAACCAAAATTTCCAAAACTTTAAAAAGTTGTCAAAATAATTCTTGATCTCGGTTGCACCCTTTATATACCATGTGATATACATATTTCGAGTACTAAATCTCAATTTCATTATCAGTATATTCCGGGCACTGTCCACCCAATTTGTGTATTTGTATCATATTTCAGGAGTGCACCTGAGATCTGATAAATTTTTCTTGTATCATATTTGGTAACTATATATTTGGGATACTTGTTTTTTGTACTCTCAGTCTCAGTACGTGGAATGTAACACATTACATATATCGATAAATCTTCTACAATTTATACATTTTTGTAAATATTATATTTTATTAATTTAAATAAAAAAATCTATATGAAAAAGATTCTAGTATATAAAATTCTATTCTTGATCCATTAACCATTAACAAGAGACAAACTTACAAGTTGTTGGATGAAACTAATTCATGATTTAGATTAATATTTTTTTATTAGGAATTTCACATCTCTAAAAAACAAGATAAAATAAAATAACTGAAATCAAATACCAGAATAAGAAATACTTAGACTGAAGATACTAAAAGTTAAAGATGCATGATCATATATATCTGCTGTGATCGGAATCCGGAAATAATAGTTTCTTCATCAGCAATTATTTCAATAAATGAATACAACGCCTAAACGAATTGTTCTTTACACACAGGAATTATTCATACACATCAACTGCTTTTACAAGCACTATGTTCATGACCAATATAAAATAATTCACTGATATTGAATTATGTGGGCAACGAAGCTATTTCCATGGGTTACTTAACTTCAAAACCTTTTAACATGAACTAGTTCACCATTCCTTGCTCCAGATTCAAGCATTGCCTCTAAAACAGCAACATCTCTTGCACCTTCAATGTAAGAGAGGCGGGGCTCAGCCACTAACTCACTCCCCTTCTGCAAATGACAAGTAAATTAGATCAGTGGACAGAGCTCCCTGCATGGATTGAATCCCATTTCTTGTTCAAATATGGATGTTAAGTTGTCCGAATAAATCGGGACATAATTGTCGAATAGAAGGAAATATGATGAATATAGATAAATGAGAGGAGGAATTTGTAATTGAGAAGGTGGAAACATCTCTAAGAAGCTCAATCAATTACCTTAAGAGTGCTTTCAGATACATCACTAATAAAAGCTTTTAATTCTTCAGTTACTCCACTGAATGGGAAAAAGGAGCTTTTACTTTGTCCATCAACACCATATAATGAAACCTATAATAGCATCAAAATTAATTAAGATACCTGACAGTGCTTTGATTAAAATTAGGAGTAACTATCATTTCTATCCAATAAAATTCAGAATGTTGATAAACCTACCCATAAATAAAGAAAAACTAATTTTGTATACATGAAAGACAAAAAACTGTCATTTCTATCATGAAAGTTCGGAATATTGACAAATCTACACATGAATAAAATTAACGTTTGGATACTTTTATCACATAAAAACCATTTTTCATGGGTACAAAATTATTTTAGTTAATTCATGGTTAATATTGTCAGTGTTTTAAAGTTTATGTTACAATACTAAATAAGAAATTCATTATACATCAAAACCTGTGACTAGGTTGTTATAGTATGTACCAGGTAGCCATGTTGTCCTTGAAATCCACGCTCAATTTGCAATGTCCCGTTCATGCCAACAACTCGCCACAAGATCTTTAATGTGTTAAACACCACGAGTCAGACTTACAAGATTAAAACCATGACTAATGAAGATATGCATACTACTAACTCGCGTTCATTGCACTTGAGCATATTAATATAACATGAATTATCATTTACCACATGCCTTGGGTGTTCTCGAGGAGACAACCATTACAAATACTCCTGAACAACCATTCTCCAAATGGCTAAAGAAAAAACATTCCCAATGTTAGAATTTTATGATAATTACTGAATAGTAAACTTGATATTCAGATGTTGTTCATGTGTGAATGTACAATGAAGAGTGTCTATTTAAAGACCAAGGATACAATCTAATCATAACGTTGAAATCAATATAATATCAAACTAAATAAACATAAAATCAATTCAGGATATACATAGATACTATATTAATTAATATACTAAATACATTCTAGTACCCAAAATTAATATTAGATATCCAGTCAAGTTTTGAAAAGTTAAATTCATAAAAGAGGCTTACAAGACAGATGATATATTATCTGGGGGAGGTAAAGATGAATCCACATGAGATGTCATAGCCGAAACTGAAACCACTTCACACCCAGCAACCTGTCAAAATAGCCAATAAAAGACACAGAATACGAGTAAGTTTTATTTCCCCAGAAAGTGATAATATATAACTCAAGTCTAACAGCTTGACCTTTTCAGAATTCCTGTTAGAGGAGTAAATCTGTGTGAGGTATACAACAGTTGTTCTTCTATATTTTTCTAGTTAGAAATCACATTTCATCAACTTTTAGAATCAAAAGCCATCTTTCTGAAATAAATAGTGGAAGTGTGAAAATAGAAGCAATTCAATCTATAATTTTCACATAAAATTTCAAATAAACAAGGTACTTCTTTTCAATACTCAGGTGCTTTTGTATAGAAGCATTGAATGTTAAAAAACAGAGTACTGGTAAAGACTGGTTCATAATTTGAAAATTAGATGCAAAAAAAGATCTAGTTGACTAGATTAGTAACTAACTAATAAGGAGCTCATGCAAAAGAGGACATGAAATCTGTGAAATATAAATCTCGAAGATTACCATTCTTAACCCAGCAATGAAATGCACACCCATATCAAGAATGAAACCTCCCTGTCAGAAAGAATAAAAAGATGACTGCATATATGGAAGTTTAGTAGGATAAAAGAGGAGCAAACTGTTGTGTTGATAGCATGAAGTTATTTCAAATCACCAAAATTTACACTATCCATTTGCATTTCATATGTGAGAACAGAATCTCAACCATATCGCTACTATACTGGTTTAATTTCAAGATATCATATAATCTTCAGTTCCTTTATTTCTTGCCAAGTAACAGAGCTTATTGAAGTGATTCAAGGCATCAGAGTTATGTGACAAACAAAATCCCGAATTTAAGCAACTTAATCACAAAGCACATACAGTGAAATCGCGCCTCCAAGAGCTTGAAAAGTAGGGGTTTGAACTGTTCATTGATCCTTCAATAATAACTTGAACACTCATCATTGTCCCAATTTCAGCAACTAGTTTCTTGCACTGCAAAAAAATTCACGTGACTGGAAAGCTAGATTCAGAATTTAAGATGAGAAGCATTGAAGAATCAAGAAGCAAATACCTCCACTAAGGCAGGCTCAAATCGATAATTTTCAGCCACAGACCAAATTACTTGTCGAGGAGCATCAGCAGAAATTGATTTGTAGTTATGCAATGCAGTTTCCAAATCTTTTACACCTGCATTTCCCAAAATGCCATAATTACATGCTATGGAAGTTAAGTGATGGATGTTATACAAAAAGTAGAGCAAAATGCTACTTACTAGCTGCTGCTGGTTTCTCTTCATATCCAACAAATTGGGCATCACATAAAATAAGTTGATTAGTTCAAAAGAATAAAGTAGAGGTTATTACAACTTACAAGTAGAGTGAAATTACCTTGAAGAACATGTTTACCAGCCTTGAGCATCTTGAGTGAAATATCAACCTGATTTTGTCCAGCCAAAACAACAGCAACAGCGGTGATGGATGAATCACGGATAATATCATCAAGGCCTTCATCTCCCCACTTACATTGAACGCCGGAGAAGTTCTTATCGGCTATTTCAACGGCAGCTCTTGCGGATTCCTGCGTGCGGCTCCAAATGGCTTTCAGATGGAACAGATCGGAGATCTCTGACAGTCTAGGAAGGTACTGAGTCCTCACGAAGATACCAGCTCCGATAATTGCAATCGTCGCCATTGCTATTTTCAAATGAGAGAGAGAGAGAGAGAGAGAGAGAGAGAGAGGCTCTTTAATTTGTGAAATTGAAGAACCACTTAGGAGGGAGTAAATACCCATAGTAGTTCCTGAGATTCACGCAATTACTCATAGTAATCCTTAAGATCCCGATTTCCCTATTGTAGTCCTTCAGATAGAGCTCCGAGCACTCAAACTAGTCCCTGGCCATATTTCAGGTGATGACTCATCACCGGAGCGCTGACGTGGCCTAGGATTGCCACGCTGGACTGCTGCCAACGGCTAGCTGAGCTGGCTAAGTTCCAATTTTTACCCAAATTGGTCCCTCCTAGTATAATTAACCCTAAATCCTCAAATTCTCATACACCTCCCCTCTTCGTCTTGTTCACCTCTTCTTCTTCCTCTTCCATACACTTGTTCCTGTTCATGTACTCTCATCCGGGGCTGCTACTCATGTCGATGATGGGTGGAGGTAGCACTGCAGGTGGAAGCTCTGTTCGTTCCCCATCTAGTTGGAACCGGAGTAGAACGCAAACGAAGAGCAGAAAATCGGCTCCGCCAGAATGGTGCGGCTGTGGCTGTAGGCCAGTTCTCAGATGAAACATGATGTCCAACTTCTCCTCCATCTGCAAGAAATTTAAAATTTTTACAATACATAGGGAGAATTTGAAAGCCTACTCATGCATTAAAAAGGAAAAATAATCACCACAAGAAAATATTTTTTTCCAAACCTCCATACTTCTCCCTGTTTCTTCCTTGTTTCATTCGGTTATTACAGCAACCCCACAAACCCCAACAAAAATTCAAACCCTAGATACTACAATGACACCAAAACTCCAAAACCTCAACAACACTGACTAATGCTATCATCAACCAACACTGTATTCAAAATGCAAACTAAAAAAAAAGGTTACCTTCAGTCCGATCACAACGTCAGAACCTCGTCTTTGTGGTGAAGGAAGGGAAGGGAAGAGCAACAACAACTTCTGATCAGATGACTTCTTCTCTAAAATTTTTGTTAACCCAGCACATACAACCCTACGGCTACGCCATTGTTGGGGAGATGAAGAAGAACTCAGAGGGTGGAAGAAGAAGAGATGAAGTGTTTGTGTTGGTGGAGAAAACTGTTTTTCATATTAAGTAACAACTATACGGCGTCGTTTTTGGCTTTCAAGGGCGCCAAACCCAAAACGACGTCGTTTTGGACATGTCCCACGTGGCAATTCTAGGCCACGTCAGCGCTCCGGTGATGAGTCATCACCTGAAATATGGCCAGGGACTAGTTTGAGTGCTCGGAGCTCTATCTGGAGGACTACAATAGGGAAATCGAAATCTTAGGGATTACTATGAGTAATTGCGTGAATCTCAGGGACTACTATAGGTATTTACTCCTTAGGAGGGGACAGAAAACGTCCATAACCTGAGACACGTTTATTTTACAAGTCTACTGTTAGAAGTTATAAAAATTAAAACTAGTAATAAATCCGAAAATTTGAGAATTAAATAAAAAAGAGTTGATTGCTTCAATACGAATACGATTACTAATTTATACATACCAGTATGATATAAAAATGGATAAATAAAAATTTGTCACGTAAATTATATTTATCTTTATTAGTATTTTTTATTTATTTTTTAAAAAGTATTACATTATTATAATATATAAAAATATTGTAAAATAAATAAATAAAAAAATAAATATAAAATAAAAAAATGTAAATTGAATATTTTAATATTAATATTCACTAATACTATTATCTCATTATAATAGAAATGATTCGTATATTTACTAATAATATATATATTGCAACTTAAACCCACAAAGAGATAGAGAAAAGAGAGAAAGTTTAATATTATTATAGTGTAAATATAAGAGATATAGAGAAGTGTTATTATTAATTGTGTGTACGTATGTAAGACTATATATCATTATTTATAGAGGTAAAATAAAATATTTACTTTTTCAAACTTTTTTAATATAATTCAATTTTGAGAATGTGAGCCGCACACATTAAATGGACATCCACATCATCATCTTTATCACAACACTCTCTCTTGGATAACCATTTAGGATTATGACTATTTAGGATTATGCTTCGTTCAAACCTTACTAAAGAAAAATCTAATGAAAAAAACTTTAGTGAAGGAAAAGAGTACAGTATCCTTTGTGATGAGGACTACCTCATTAAAAACCTTATCAAGAAAAATCCAATGGAAAAAAACCAGAACAAGGAAAAAAGAGTACAGCCTTCCCATCTTGTCACCATTATTTAATATCTCAAAATCGACGCATCCTAATCTGATGTACCAATCTTTCAAAGGAGTATTTTGGAAATGACTTTGTAAATAAATCTGTCAAATTATCGTTTGAGCGGATTTGTTAGACATCAATTGTTTCTAATTTTAAAGATCATGAATGAAGAAGAATTTAGGAGAAATATGTTTTGTTCTATCATCTTTGATGTATCCACCCTTACATTGAGTAATGCATGTTGTATTATCTTTAATAAGAATTGTTCATACCCTGGGTCGAGCTATCCGACCCGGGATGATTGGAGATAAAGCGACCGACCTCCTCAGGTCCGACTAGCCGACCTCTTCTCAAAGAGCTCGGCCGAATCGACAGGAGAGCCCAGTAAAGGGCCCAAACAGAGGAACACGACCCAAATCCAAGGGCAACCCAAGCCTATAGAGATAAAGGCGGTTCCATTGAAGATACACTGACCTCAGCTCAAAGATAAAGATAAGATAAGATAACTAACTTATCTTATCCAAAAGGTCACATCTCATCATTATAAATACGTTGGAGCACCCAGGTATAACTCATACTCTGATTCTACTCAATACCTGCTTAATACCCTTGCTAACTTAAGCATCGGAGTCCCTTGCAGGTACCCCCACCCTTCGGTGACAAAGAATCAGCGGCACATTCAGTCCAACAAGTCGGACGCGCCAGCTCCGGCCGCTATTCACCAGCCGGACACATCGGTTCTGACCAGCACAGAAGGTCTCGTCCGAGATCGACCTACAGTTTCAGGTAACCCTCGGAACATTGGCGCCATTGTCGGGGAACCTGGAAGTCATCCCATCACCATGGCGGACGACCATGACAACGACCATGATTCAAGTCTGGAGGATCGGACACCGCACAAAAACGCGGATGTCACGCTACAAAACACTCCGGAAACCAACAAAAACAAAGACTCCCCAAATTCAGGAGCAATAGAAGCGCTCCTGGATCGCCTAAAACAACTGGAAAAAGAAAACCAACAACAACGGGAAATTGGAAGAGATCTCCAAAGAGAGGTGCAGCGACGTCAGGAGTTGGAAGAAAAACTACAGCAATTGGAAGCCGATCTCAAATCAAAAGCCCCCCGGACTAATCTCGAGGAAAATTCACGCAAAGAGCAAGACCCGTTCACCAGGGAAATCTTGAAAATCAAAATTCCAAAAGACTTCAAACTCCCGGACATGACCCTGTATGATGGCACCACGGATCCCAACCACCACCTCAGCAACTTCAGAAGTAGAATGTACCTCATTGACGCCCCAGATGCTGTTCGCTGCAAGGCTTTTCCAACAACTCTCACAAAGACAGCAATCCGATGGTTCGACAACCTACCCCCGAAGTCCATCTCAAGCTTTGATGAGTTAGCTAAAAAATTCCTAGCCAGATTTTCCATTCAGAAAGATAAAGCCAAGCACGCCCCCAGTTTACTAGGGATCAAACAAGGAGATCGGGAGAGCCTCCGCAACTACATGGAGAGATTCAACAAAACATGCATGGACATACAAAGTTTACCAACGGAGGCCGCCATCATGGGACTCATCAATGGCCTACAAGAGGGACCTTTCAGCCAATCTATATCAAAAAAGTACCCGACCTCCTTAGACGAAGTGCAGGAGCGGGCAGAAAAGTATATCAACATGGAGAAAAACGCTCGGTTAGGAGAAACCTCAAAATCGGGGGCCTCCTACCGAGACAAAGACAAGGAATCCAAAAGAAAAGAAGATCGACAAGGGGAAAAAATAAAAAAATACCATAACTACACCCCTCTCAGGGCATCCCTGGTCGAGATATACAAAGAAGTTTGCCATACAGAAAAAATCCCCCCAGCACGGCCACTCAAAGGCAAAAGGGGAGGAGGAAACCGAAAGGAATATTGTGAATACCATCGAGTCCGAGGACACTCCACAAACGAATGCTTCGACCTAAAAAACATCATAGAAAAATTGGTGAGAGAAGGAAAATTAGATCGATTCCTGGCCACCCGAGAGGATGATCAAAGAAAGAGACAAAGGGATGAAGATACCGAACGAACAGAACGATCACCTCGGACACCAGAAAGACATGTCCACATGATACACGGCGGATTCACAGCAGGTGGGATTTCCAAATCCTCTCGCAAAAGATATCTCAAAGAAGTATATCATGTCGAAGGAGAGGAGAAAGCACTCAACATGCCGGCAATTACATTCACTAAAAAGGACGCATCCGGCATCATCACAATACACGATAATCCCATGGTTATCACTATCATATTGGCAAACGCCAACCTACACCGCATTTTAATAGACCAAGGGAGTTCTGCCGACATCTTATTCAAAACAGCCTTTGATAAACTCGGCTTGGAAGAAAAAGAACTTAAAGCATATCCGAACAGCCTGTATGGGCTAGGAGATACCCCGGTTCGACCACTCGGATACATACCACTACATACAACCTTCGGAAAAGGGGACCAATCCAGGACCCTCAGAATAGACTACATCGTAGTCGGCGTAAGTTCAGCTTACAACGCTCTCATAGGGCGGACAACACTCAACCAACTCGGCGCAATAGTCTCGACCCCACACCTATGTATGAAGTTCCCGACCCCAAAAGGGATAGCCACGATAAAAGCAGACCAGAAAACGGCACGTCGCTGTTATAACGAAAGCCTAAACCTCAGAGGCAAAGGAGAAGAGTTCCACACAATCGAGCTGGGCGGAGTTCACCGACGAGGAGAACCTCGCCCCCAGCCAGAAGGCGAGATAGAAAAGATTAAGATCGGGGACACCTCGGAAAAAATAACCAATATTGGCACAATCCTAAAAGGAGATTTAAAAGAATTACTAATACGATTCTTGCGAGATAACGTCGATCTCTTCGCGTGGAAAGTCACAGACATGCCAGGCATAGACCCTACGCTAATGAGTCATAAGTTGGCAGTTTATCCAGGATCTCGACCGGTGCAGCAGAGACGAAGAAAACTTGGGCCAGAGCGATCCCAAGCTGTGGACGAACAAGTACAGGCACTACTGGAAGCCGGATTCATAAGAGAAGTCAAATACCCGTTATGGCTAGCCAACGTTGTGTTGGTGAAAAAATCAAATGGGAAGTGGCGAATGTGCACCGATTACACCGATCTCAACAAGGCTTGTCCAAAAGATCCATACCCACTCCCAAGTATTGACGCTCTAGTAGATGCTTCCTCCGAATACAAATATCTCTCGTTTATGGACGCATACTCGGGGTACAATCAAATCTCCATGTATCCACCAGATCAAGAAAAGACCTCGTTCCTAACATCAAAAGCAAACTACTGCTACATCGTGATGCCTTTCGGTCTCAAGAACGCAGGAGCTACTTACCAAAGGCTAATGAATAAAGTCTTCTCAGATCACATCGGAAAGATCATGGAAGTCTACGTGGACGACATGCTAATTAAAACACAAAGTGAAGAGACATTATTGTCCGACCTAGCCCAAGTGTTCGACACCATCAGGAAGCATGATATGCGACTCAATCTAGCAAAATGCACCTTTGCGGTAGAAGCAGGCAAATTCTTAGGTTTTATGCTCACACAAAGAGGAATTAAAACAAATCCAGATAAATGTCAGGCCATACTTAACATGAAGAGCCCAACCTGCGTCAAAGAAGTACAGCAACTCAACGGGAGATTGGCTGCCCTATCCCGATTCTTAGCAGGAGCCGCGATAAGATCCCTCCCCTTCTATGCTACTTTAAGAAAGGGAAAACAGTTCGAATGGACGACAGAATGCGAACAAGCCTTCCAAGACTTTAAGAAGTTCTTAGGACAGCCACCTATCCTATCCCGACCACGAGAAGGAGAACCACTCATATTATATCTCGCAGTAGGAAGCAGGGCAGTAGCGTCAGCACTAGTCAGAGAAGACGAAAACGGACAACAACCCATCTATTTCATTAGCAAAGCACTACAAGGATCAGGGCAAGTTAAATTCCTCATAGTAGGAGTAGATTACTTTACAAAATGGATCGAGGCAGAACCCCTAGCCAATGCCACCGCCCAAAGAAGCTGAAAATTCTTATATAGAAACATTGTCACGAGGTTCGGAGTCCCATACTCAATAACCACAGACAATGGCACCCAATTCACAGACACAGGCTTCAGAAAATTAATAGCCGACTTGAATATGAAGCACCAGTACACCTCTGTCGAACATCCACAAGCCAATGGACAGGCCGAAGCCGCCAACAAAGTCATATTGGCAGGGTTAAAACGAAGACTGCAAGATGCAAAGGGAGCCTGGGTAGAGGAGCTTCCACAGGTTCTATGGGCATACCGAACGACGCCACATTCCACCACAAAGGAATCCCCTTTCCGATTAGCATACGGAATGGAGGCAATGATTCCAGTAGAAATTGAAGAAGGATCGCAAGAGTAGTCCATTATAATGAGGGAGCAAACTCCCAACTTCAAAGGGAAGAACTCGACCTACTACCTGAAATCCAGGAAAGAGCTCGGATCAGAGAGGAAGCTCTAAAACATCGAATGGCTTCCAGATATAATCAAAGGGTAGTACCAAGAAGTTTTGATAAGAACGATCTCATCTTAATCCGAAACAACATTGGAACAACTCGACCCGGAGAAGGGAAGCTGGCAGCAAACTGGAGAGGACCCTACCGAGTCATAGAAGTACTTGGGAAGGGCTACTACCGACTGTCCGAACTCGATGGACGAGAGCTTCCCAAATCATGGCACGCCTGCAACCTAAGAAGGTACTACAGCTAGAAAAGGCAACGGATCTCACTAGTGGATGTGCTCTTTTTCCTGAAAAGGTTTTTTAATGAGGCACCATGTTGAGATCTAGGTCATGCCCTACTTAAAGGGATAAGAAAATTCCCACATGTATATATTTGCATTTTTTCTTTGAATAAAGTTTATTTAAATATTCTACAAAGAATCCAAGACGCATTAATCTGAAGTATTCATCGTCCGATTATAAAGCGACAAGTCGGCAGAAAGTGAAAAACAATTTCACTGCACGACCATGATAAAGATAAATCGTCCGACAAAGGTGAAAACGCGATTCACCCAAAGGACGATCTAAAGATGCCAACCACTTTCTACAAATCGGCGAAGGTGAACACAGAATAATGTAAGAAGTTATCGAAAGCAATCCAAAAAAGAACCTGACGAGGTCTTACGGATCGCTAAAATAATAACTTAAGGACTGGTCGAACGTTAAGAAGTCGAACCAAGTCAACTCAAGTTATAAGTAAACCCTGGAAAGAGGTCTGGCCAACCCTATTAAAGAGGATTACTTTAACTTAGAAGGGCCTGACATAACAAAGTCAGCCCAAAACAAAAAGTTATACAAGTAGTCCCTGAAAGAGATCTGACAAAGATCCAAGAAAGAGGACTACAAAAAATAACTTAAAGGAGACCGACATAACCAAGTCGGACTCCTACCACTAAAAAGTTATACAAGTAGTCCCTGAAAGAGATCTGACAAAGATCCAAGAAAGAGGACTACAAAAAATAACTTAAAAGAGATCGACATAACCAAGTCGGACTCCTACCACTAAAAAGTTATACAAGTAGTCCCTGAAAGAGATCTGACAAAGATCCAAGAAAGAGGACTACAAAAAATAACTTAAAGGAGACCGACATAACCAAGTCGGACTCCTACCACTAAAAAGTCATCAAAGTAATCCCTGAAAGAGACCTGACAAAGGTCCAAGAAAGAGGATTACGAAAATAACCTAGAAAGAGGTCGACCTATCGAATTCAACCTCCTACAAAACAAGTTATAAGTAATCCCTAAAAAAGACCTGACAAAGGTTCAAAAAAGAGGATTACAAAAATAACTTAGAAGAGGACCAACGCAAAGGAATCAGACACAAATACAGAAAATCGAGAAACAAGTTGGACCTATACAATCACAGCCTCAAAGGATCCAAGATACAAGCAATAAAACGAAATAATCCAAGGAGGTCGAGCTGCAAGATTTCAACATTAGCAGAAAATAGAAGAAAATGCCAAGTCAAAAAACTACTTCTTTTTCTACAGAGTTATAAAGGCCTTGAAAGGACCACCAAAACCTACTATCAAAAAGATAGCAAGCTATTGTTTGTCTTTCAAAATAAAAAGTTTCTAGATAAAGCAACTAAGAAATGTCAACAATTAAAAAGTTTCGAAAGCCCACAAGCCGGGCCAACTACATCCAGTAAAAGATCAACAAGCATCAGGAGCCTTCTTGGCATCATCAGGACAAGGAGAAGGAGGACGAGTCTGAATAGGCACGGCATCTATAGTTCCATCCTCCCGGTTCAGAACCTGGCAATCCGAATCAGGTGTAACCGGAGGAGCAGAAGAAGTCGACACTTTGGCAGTGGACACAGGAGGAGGATCAGCATCATCATCACCATCGTCGTCAGGGACAATCTTGCCATCCCTGACAACATTGTCCAGGCTGAAAGGGGTGAGATCGGCCTCGGGAGCAATAACCCGAACTTGCTCCTTCAAGTTCTCGAAAGCAGCAGTCACGCTGCCAACGAGATGACCTTGGAGCTCAGAATAATCTTCCCGGGCATTGTTCAAATCCTCCCTCAGGCGCATCACCTCCCGATAAGTCGTAACGTAACTCTCCTTATGCATCAAGGCTGTGTCCTCAGCCAACCTCAAAGAAGCCGCCAGTGAAAGGGAACTTGCCTTCTCATTCTCTAGATCCTTCTCCAACTTGGTCACCTTTAATTCAAGCTCCTCCTTCAGCCCCTTCATCCGGTCAAACTCCTGCTTTGCCTCCTCTATAAATGCCTTGGTAGCATGGAGAGGAAGATTTTTAGCAGTCCGGTATATAGTAGCCGACATATATGCCATCCTTACATGATTTCGGGCCATAAACTCCAGATGATGGAGAATGGACACATCGTCCATAGAGATGGTACCATAGGGCCCGATTTGTTGATCTACAAACTCAATGGCATTGAAATCAGGGGCATTGAGGTCGAAGGGCTCAGCCGTCTTTTGCTTCTTACTTGGAGGAGCAGCAGATGGAGCGGCAAAAGTAGGGTGAGGATCCACCAAGCGGACCCAAGGTGTTGGGATCACCTTCCTCACCCCAGGGGAACTCGGCACTGATGGCTTCTCGCGCACTTGGGAGGACCTCTCTCCAGCCGCCTTGGCAGCAATATTTCTGGCAGCAGTCGCCTTCTGCGCCCTCTTAAAAGCTTTCATAGATTCGTTATTCTTCATTGCCTCTGCAAATAAAACAGAAAGTTAAGCTACAAGTCGGAAAGACAGCTACAAGCAACATAAACAGATAATAAAGGAAACACAAGATACCCAGTTCAGTTTGAAGAAGAGAAGGATTGGTTAGAAATTTCTTTGTATCATGATGGGGAGGTTGACCCCAGCGTTCTTCCAAAACAGTAACAAAGGCTCGCTCAGCCTCATCCAACATTTCCCAAGAATACCTGGAGACCCTCATGTCTTTTTGCCATTCCAAGGGAAAGGCAGGCTCATCATTTTCATCCAGAAAAAAGGGCCGAGTTCCTTCAACAGCTCAGACCTTGAAAAAGTAGTTTTTAAAATCGCGGAATGACTCGTCAAACATGGAAAAGACCTTCTTTCCCTGGGTGGAACGAAAGGAGACCCAAGCTGCCTTCTTTATCACTACTCCGGGCTTAGTCAAGACAAACAAGTAGAAAAAGAGAGATTAGGAAGCAGGAATACCAAAACCATTGCACAACAATTGGAAAATTTTTATGAAACCCCAGGAATTGGGGTGAAGTTGAGATGGGGCAACATTACAAGACCACAACAGGTCGGTTTCAAATTGAGTAAAAGGAAGGGTAATACCCAGCTGACCAAAGAAAAAATCATAAGCATAAAAGAAAGGGCGACTATCAACAACCCGAGTTGAAAAACAGACTCTCTCGTCAGAAGAGGGAGGGACAAGTTCATAATTCTTCTCATCACCAGACTTACTACAGACACTATGAAACTGCCTAAGCTGAGCACAAAACTCAGAATCAACCAGCGAGACACACAAGAGAACCATGGAGTCCACCCAATCGGCCATACCTGCAGGAACCTGGGAAGGCATCTCTACAACGTTATTTCGGGAAGACATGAGGTCAACTAAATCCTACAAAAAGAAGAGAAGAATGGATTACTTAAAAATATCCCGGACGAGGAGCAAAACATCTCAACAAACAGAAAGGGAAAACCACAAGACTCAAGATAAAGAAAGTCTGGGGGCATCCCTTGGAGGCAGTAAACAGGCAAGGTTTTCAAGTTATTTCTACAGCCTACATCCCAGCACTCATCAAAAAGAAAATAAAATCCCGAAAGAAACAAAAGAAGTAAAAAACGCAAAAATACCACCCTTCTACAGTTTATCAGAAAAAGCATTGCTCCTACAATTTATCAGTGAAAAACACTACTGCTACAGTTTATCAGAACACCAAAAGGACCGAGAAGAAAAACAGCAAAGGCGCAAACTTTTTTGAAATCAAGTAAAAAAATCATCAGCAAAAGCACAGACAGAAATGGAGGCAACATGCAAAAGAAAAAGATTCAAGCAAACAAAAGATTCGCACCAAAAAAGAGAAAAATCCAGAGCATGCAACAAGTCAAGCACGATAAAAACAGAAAAGATCCAAACTTTCTCCAAAAGGAAGATCAAAAGGAAAATTCCATCGCAAAGTCAAAAATAAATGAGGAAACACGAAATGGGACTAACCTGGAGAATAGAAGAAAACCTCGAAGAAATCTGAAGAGCAGAAGCAACAAAGCCACCCCCTCAAAGTGGAAGAATGCAAAGACAGAAGGAGAAAATGTGGAATCAGCCCTCTTCCGAAAACGCAGTAGCAGAACAGATGTCGCAAAGAAGAAACAACAAACTCTGGGCAAGAAACAAAAAATGAGAGAGTAAAGGGAGAAGTTACGAAAAAGAGCAAAGAAGAGAAACCGTTTTTTGATTGAGAAATTCAAAATAAAGCCAAGAGAGAATGGGGGCAATTAATGCCAATTAAATGCGGATGTTAAAACCGCTTGCATTCCCAAAAAAGCACTAATACAAAAGCGCGCGCTTTTAGAGGAAAACGTTCTACATTAAAAAAAAGACTCTACAAAGAAAGGAATCGACAAAATGCTTGAGTTCGACTTCACTGAAGAAGGACCGAAGTCAAGGACTCGACCTCCAAAGGAAGAACCGAGCTCAAGCAGGGGCATTGTTCATACCCTGGGTCGAGCTATCCGACCCGGGATGATTGGAGATAAAGCGACCGACCTCCTCAGGTCCGACTAGCCGACCTCTTCTCAAAGAGCTCGGTCAAATCGACAGGAGAGCCCAGTAAAGGGCCCAAACAGAAGAACACGACCCAAATCCAAGGGCAACCCAAGCCTATAGCGATAAAGGCGGTTCCATTGAAGATGCGCTGACCTTAGCTCAAAGATAAAGATAAGATAAGATAACTAACTTATCTTATCCAAAAGGTCACATCTCACAATTATAAATACGCTGGAGCATCCAGGTATAACTCATACTCTGATTCTACTCAATACCTGTTTAATACCCTTGCTAACTTAAGCATTGGAGTCCCTTGCAGGTACCCCCTACCCTTCGGTGACAAAGGATCAGCGGCACATTCAGTCCAACAAGTCGGACGCGCCAGCTCTGGCCGCTATTCACCAGCCGGACACATCGGTTCCGACCAGCACAGAAGGTCTCGTCCGAGATCGACCTACAGTTTCAGGTAACCCTCGGAACATAAATAGTTGGAGTTATCTTATGATCAATCAGTCCACATGATGATAGAATATATTGGATCAAACTCTTGAGCCAAAAACACTCATGACTAGCTTCATGTATCGTTAGTATTTCAACAAAATTAGAGGATGTTGCTGCAATTGTTTGTTTCGTGGACCTCCATGATATAGCTGTACCACCATATGTGAATAGGTATCCTATTTGAGATCTTTCTTTGTATGGATCAGACAAGTATCCTGCATCTGCATAGTGTAAGAACTATAACTAATCAACCGGTTAATTAAGTGATTAATTGCCCAAATTAGACTTCGAAAAGTTAGATTGAGAATTTGAGGATTTAAAGGTGATTTTCAGACTCAGTAGGTCTTTCTGAGTCAGAAAATGTGCTTTCTGCGAAAAATCACGAACCCGCAGTTAAACCGGTTCAAGTCTGCCCGGTATCGCATGAGAAAAAGTGAAAACCGGCTAAAACCTTAGAAAAATGTTAGAAATGAAAAACCGAGCGTTAATTTTAAAGGTTTGGCCCGAAGTTGGCCAAACGGGCTAAAATGCTAACGGGTTGGACAAGGCCCAAGCCCAACATATATAAACACTAAGTGAACCCTTTTCACCTTCATTAAACACACACACACACATCAGAATTGAAAGAAGGAGAGGAGAAGAGATTGAGTACTATTCGTCTCAACCTTCCAACGCCTATATCTTGAGCTAGAGAGCTCCGTCGCCGCACCGTTTACGGCTACGCGTTCCTCGTGAAGAGCTCTACAAAACTCATGTAAGAAATTGGTAAGAAAAATTCGAAATCTTCTCAGTTCCTCTCTTGAAAATTTCGGTTCCTAGGGCTTTGGGGTTAAATGAGTTTTTGTGATTTTGGATGTTTAGGTTTGCTCTAAGCCTTGCTTAGCCTTGGGTTTTGACATCCAAATCTGTTGAAAGAGGAAAGAGCTATTAAACCCTTGTGAACTTATGTTTAATTAGAACCCTAGGTTGATTTGAGGTGATTTGTATGCATATAGTTTGATTATTGTGGCTTTGGGAGCTTTTGGAACCTAATTGTGCTTATTGGAGTGGAATTGAAAGCTTGGATTGTGTTGGAAAGCATAGCTTGTACTCATTTGGGTTTTGGTGCATAAAGAAAATTGGCCAAGGTATGGTTTCGATTTCCTCTATGTATTATGTAATATTCATGGACACTTAGACTAGTGACCCATAGGATAGGTTTGAATTATAATAGTTGATGAGTTGTTTGAAATATTAATGTATGATGATTTATGATGGAGTGATGATTATTGAGGTGAATGTATGATGATTGATAATTTTAAGATATATGTGAAATTAATGTTAATGATATGGTTATGTGGTTTGAAGAGTTGAATGGGGATTATTATGGTATTGCATGATTGGTATTGATGGTTGGAGAATGGTGAAATATGATGAAAAGATGTGGTAAGTGATGAATTTTTTACCCAAGAGGGTAGTTATGCTGTAAATGGGAGGTTGATGTTGTTTTGGTTGGAGGTAGTTTGAGAATTGTGAACATTTGGTAAATTGTGGCTTTTGGTAAAATTGGATTTTTGGTAAACTTTGCACGATCATAACTTTTGTCTCAATTTTTGAAACTGATTGAAATTTATTTACAATTAAAGATCTTTGAAAACCCTTTAAATCGATATAAAGTTTGTGAAATTTGGAATTTGGTAGAGAAAGTTATGATCATTCAAAGTTGGTGTTAAAAATCTGAAAATTCTGCAACGTTGCAGAATTTCATGATTACTGATATGTGCGGGCGCACACCCTTGTGTGGATGAACACCCTGTGAGAATTTTGACCTGTGCGAACACACACACCTGTGCACACGCACAGGCAGGAAAGTGCGCTCTGTTTGCAGCGCTAGCACAGCTTGTGCGCGCACATATCCAAGAAAAAACTTCAACCTGTAAGGACGAACAAGTCTGTGCGGACGCACATGTCGGGAAGGTCAGTCTGTTGGGGGCGCTGCACAGGTTGTGTGAGTGAATAGATTTTGAAAATTTTGTCACTTGTGCGTATGCACACATCTTAAAACTTCCTCGGCGTGTGCACGCACACCCCCCTCTGCGGCCGCACACGTCCTGTTTGTCAAATTTTGCTTAATTTTTAACTATTCTACCTTCCCAACAAGGTTGTAAGCTTCTAAAACACCATTTTAAGACTTTTGGGCCTAGTTTTGAGTATTAGAACATGGGATGTAACTTAAGGGTTCTAGTACATGATTTCATGATAAATTAGAAAACGGAGGCCTAGGTTTTTGGCATGCTGAGAACGGTTTGACGTTAGGTGAAGGGTGATGGATATATGAGATGAAGAATGATGAACTTTTGATAAGTTGAAACGGAGCTATGAATGGACAGTGGTGGAGATTAGTCGCGGACTATGAATGAGATGATGGATCCATGTATACTGAAAATGTTTTTCAGAAAATCACTGAAGTAATGTTTTTACTGAGATTATGAGACGCTATACGCCCGGCAGGGACGGTGGTTAAGCGCTCCTGTCGTGGTAGCGGCGGCGGCGTAAAGACGATGGTTAATCCCACTTACGTTGAGATGTGAGGTCTGAGGTAAGAGTATCCCGCTCACATCCATTCGGATCTATAGGCGTGTAGGCGCCGGTACCTGGATAGTGATCCGGGCACTATATCTCGGGGGTTCCCATATGAGAAATCCGAAGGGCGACGTCTCCATGCAGATGTGTCGGGTTGGCAGTTGAACCAACAATGTGATATCACAGCCAGTAGGGCAGGCATTCATCATATGCATTTTCTACCTATTTGTTTGCTTTGCCGACTTGTAATTGTATGCCTACTTGAATAACATGCCTATTTGCTTACTTGATCTACTTGACTTGTATGCTTTTACTTGTGAATTACTTGCATTGTCATTAATTGTGCTTTCTACTGGGATTGAGGAGGTTCGGAAGGCGATGGCGATGGGATTGCATGGAGGATAGGTTGGTGAAAGCTGTGGGACAGCAGCATTTGGTTAGAGTAGAAATCCCCTAAGTTAGAGTAGAAATCCTAAACTTAATGTTGTTATAATTATGCTTGCTTATTTTAGAATGCTTTAAGTTTGAATCTTGTGATGGATATGGAGCTTAGGATTGCCTTTGGCATCCCGGGGTCTTATATCCTACATCACTGGGCACTGTTACCATACTAAGAACCTCCGATTCTCATACCATATCTTTGTTGTATTTTTCAGATGCATGTCGCAACCCACCTCGGTGAGTTGCTTTGGATGGTGACAGAAGCAGAGGATCCTGGATTCTTTTGGAGTCTTTTGGTTTATCTTGTTTATACATCTCTCTTTTGTATTTTGTTTAGCCTAGAGGCTTGTATTATGAGAGAAAAACTTGTATAAGCTGTTTTTAAACTGTCAGGTTTCTATATGGTCTGTATATGGCTAGCCGGCTTAAACTCTGCGAGTCGAAGCTAGTTTCCTATGATATTATATACTTATATCTTGTTGCATCTTATCTGTTTCTTGTGCCTTAAGATAGTAGCTTCGTTGGTACGCTTTGAGCTTTTGAAATCCTGTTTTAGAGCTATATCCTTCATCGCTTCTAGATTATACTATTCTTTCTATATATATATATATAATATGTACGAGCTTAGAACTGTTGTAATCTCTAATTAACCTTTACTTTACGATGCGAGGTTAGGCTAATTAGGGCGTTACATTTAGTGGTATCAGAGCGGTTCATCCTCGTGAGCCTAAGGGATGGACCGATTGTGCTTCATTGCATACTCTGTGTGTCTTTTCTTTGATGCTATTAGGCTATCTACTTGATATGTGCATAGCATGCTTGTTTGTGAGTGCCTGATTAGGATAATTGAAGCACTAGGCTTTTGATATTGAGACTGATCACCTTGATATCGATTGTTTGGTGTAGACAAGAACCCTAATGGCCACTCGTGGACGAGGTCGAACACGTACACGGGAAAGTAAGAATGAGCAGGCAGCTGATAATCATGCCGAGTTCATGGTGGCAATGGCGAATCTCGTTAATACCATGGAAGCTAATGCTGCTGCGACTCTGTAAGCTGTGCAGAGGTTAGGCCAACCGGCGGGGAATGGCAATGGGAATGGAGAAGGAAATGTCAATGATAATACTGAGGGAAATGGCGATAACACGGGAATAGTTTCGATGACCTTGCCGACGTTCCTCAAGGTTCATCCGCCAACTTTCCGAGGATCTACTAATCCTACTGAAGCGGATCACTGGTTCCAAGCCATGGAGCGTGCTTTACAGGCGCAGCATGTTCCACTCAATCAGTATGTAGAGTTTGCCGCTTATCAGCTTGCGGGAGATGCCCAGCCCTGGTGGCAAGCAGAGTGTCACTTGCTACAACTTCAGAATGCCGACATTCCGTGGGAGGTGTTTCAAACGGCTTTCTATAAGAAGTATTTCCTCGAGTCTGCAAGGGAAGCAAAGGAGATGGAACTAATGCAGCTAAAGCAAGGTTCCATGTCGGTGGTAGATTACACCAACAAGTTTGAGGAACTCTGTAGGTTTTCTAGGGTATGTCAAGGTTCCCCAGAGACTTACGAGAGCTGGAAGTGCATTAAGTACCAGAGAGGCTTAAAGGATAGCATTATGACTGCTGTGGCGCCTATGGAGATCCGTGTCTTCCCTGACTTAGTGAACAAGGCTAGAGTAGTGGAAGAGTATGCCAAGATCGTGGCGGCATCCAAGGACACTCATAGAGAGAGCTCTAGTCAGGGGCGTGGCAAGTACTTCCATCCTAGAGGTTAAAGCTTCAAAAGAGGAGGATATGCGCCTCAAGGTCAAGGAGGTTTCAGGAAGAACACTCAGACTTAGTTTCAGTATGCTAAGGGGAGAGGAAATCAGAGTAAGAATTCTCCGAATTTGAATTGTGTATGTTGTGGGCGTTTCCATCCTTATGATTCATGCAAAATTGGCTTAGGTGGTTGTTTCAATTGTGGGTTGCTGGTGCGCGAAATTGTGATCACTACAACTTCACACAACTAACCAGCAAGTGCACTGGGTCGTCCAAGTAATACCTTACGTGAGTAAGGGTCGATCCCACGGAGATTGTTGGTATGAAGCAAGCTATGGTCACCTTGTAAATCTCAGTCAGGCAAACTCAAATGTATAATGGTGATGAACGAAAATAACATAAAGATAAAGATAGAGATACTTATGTATATCATTGGTGAGAGCTTCAGATAAGCGAATGAAGATGCCTTCCCTTCCGTCTCTCTGCTTTCATACTGCCTTCATCCAATCCTTCTTACTCCTTTCCATGGCAAGCTCGTGTAGGGTTTCACCGTTGTCAATGGCTACCTCCCATCCTCGCAGTGAAAGCTAATGCACGCACTCTGTCACAGTACTGCCAATCACCGGTTTGGTTCCCTCCCCTACCGGAATAGAATCCCTCTTTTGCGTCTGTCACTAACGCCCAGTAGGTTACAGGTTTGAAGCACGTCACAGTCATTCAGTCATTGAATCCTACTCAGAATACCACAGACAAGGTTTAGACCTTCCGGATTCTCTTGAATGCCGCCATCAGGTCCTGCCTATACCACGAAGATTCCGATTAAAGAATCCAAGAGATATTCACTAAGCCTCAGATGCTTGTAGAACAAGAGTGGTTGTCAGTCACTTTGTTCATGGGTGAGAATGGTGATGGGCGTCAATCATCACCTTCATCAAGTTGAAGAACAAGTGATATCTTGGACAAAGAACAAGCGGAATTGAATGGAAGAACAATAGTAATTGCATTAATACTCGAGGTACAGCAGAGCTCCACACCTTAATCTATGGTGTGTAGAACTCCACCGTTGAAAATACATAAGAACAAGGTCTAGGCATGGCCGAATGGCCAGCCTCCCAAAGAGGGTTCAATCATCAAAACATGATCAAAAGATAAAAATACAATAGTAAAAGGTCCTATATATAGAAAACTAGTAGCCTAAGGTGTACAGAGATGAGTAAATGACATAAAAATCCACTTCCGGGCCCACTTGGTGTGTGCTTGGGCTGAGCAATGAAGCATTTTCGTGTAGAGACTTGTCTTGGAGTTAAACGCCAGCTTTTATGCCAGTTTGGGCGTTTAACTCCCATTTAGGTGCCAGTTCCGGCGTTTAACGCTGGAATTTCTGTAGGTGACTTTGAATGCCGGTTTGGGCCATCAAATCTTGGGCAAAGTATGGACTATCATATATTGCTGGAAAGCCCAGGATGTCTACTTTCCAACGCCGTTGAGAGCACGCCAATTGGGCTTCTGTAGCTCCAGAAAATCCACTTCGAGTGCAGGGAGGTCAGAATCCAACAGCATCTGCAGTCCTTTTCGGTCTCTGAATCAGATTTTTGCTCAGGTCCCTCAATTTCAGCCAGAAAATACCTGAAATCACAGAAAAACACACAAACTCATAGTAAAGTCCAGAAAAGTGAATTTTAACTAAAAACTAATAAAAATATAATAAAAACTCAACTAAAACTATCAAAAACATACTAAAAACAATGCCAAAAAGCGTACAAATTATCCGCTCATCACAACACCAAACTTAAATTGTTGCTTGTCCTCAAGCAACTGAAAATCAAATAAGATAAAAAGAAGAGAATATACTATAGACTCCAAATTATCAATGAAACTAAGCTCCAAATTAGATGAGCGGGACTAGTAGCTTTTTGCCTCCGAACAGTTTTGGCATCTTACTCTATCCTTTGAAATTCAGAATGATTGGCTTCTTTAGGAACTCAGAATCCAGATAGTGTTATTGATTCTCCTAGTTAAGTATGATGATTCTTGAACACAGCTACTTATTGAGTCTTGGCTGTGGCCCAAAGCACTCTGTCTTCCAGTATTACCACCGGATACATACATGCCACAGACACATAATTGGGTGAACCTTTTCAGATTGTGACTCAGCTTTGCTAAAGTCCCCAATTAGAGGTGTCCAGGGTTCTTAAGCACACTCTTATTGCCTTGGATCACAACTTTATTTCTTTCTTTTTCTTTCTTTTTCTCTTTCTCCCCTTTTTTTTTCGTTTTTCTCCTTCTTTTTTCTCTTTTTTTTTTTGTATTCACTGCTTTTTCTTGCTTCAAGAATCATTTTTATTATTTTTCAGATCCTCAGTAACATGTCTCCTTTTTCATCATTCTTTCAAGAGCCAACAATTTTAACATTCATGAACCACAAATTCAAAAGACATATGCACTGTTTAAGCATACATTCAGAAAACAACAAGTATTGTCACCACATCAAACTAATTAAGCTAGTTTTAAAGATGAATTTGAAATCCTGTACTTCTTGTTCTTTTGTGATAAAAACAGTTTTCATTTAAGAAAGGTGATGGATTCATATTCATAGCTTTAAGGCATAGACACTAAGACACTAATGATCATAAGACACAAACATGGATAAACATAAAGCACTAAAATTCGAAAAACAGAAGAATAAAGAACAAGGAGATTAAAGAACGGGTCCACCTTAGTGATGGCGGCTCTTTCTTTCTCTTGAAGATCCTATGGAGTGCTTGAGCTCCTCAATGTCTCTTCCTTGTCTTTGTTGCTCCTCTCTCATGATTCTTTGATCTTCTCTAATTTCATGGAGGATGATGGAGTGTTCTTGGTGCTCCACCCTTAGTTGTCCCATGTTGGAACTCAATTCTCCTAGGGAGGTGTTCAGTTGCTCCCAATAGTCTTGTGGAGAAAAGTGCATCCCTTGAGATATCTCAGGAATCTCATGATGAGAGGGGTCTCTTGTTTGCTCCATCTTCTTCTTAGTGATGGGCTTGAGGTTATGCCTTCTCAGTTGAACCGGCTTTGGATGCCATAAATGGTTATGGAAAAACAAAAAGCAATGCTTTTACCACACCAAACTTAAAAGGTTTGCTCGTCCTCGAGCAAAAGAAAGAAGAAGAGAGTAGAAGAAGAAGAAATGGAGGAGAGGGAGATGGCTTTGTGGTTCGGCCAGAAGGGGAAGAAGTAGTGGTTTATGAAGGATGGATGTGATTGGTGAAGAGAAAGAGATGTTGAGGTGATTGGTGAATGGGTGAAGAAGAAGAGAAAGAGTGGTGGGGTTTATGGGGATCCTATGGGGTCCACAGATCCTTAGGTGTCAAGGAAAAGTCATCCCTGCACCAAATGTTGCTCAAAATCACGTTTTGAGCTATTTCTGGCGTTAAACGCCGGGCTGGTGCCCATTTCTGGCGTTTAACGCCAAGTTTGTGCCCTTTCCTGGCGTTTAACGCCAGTCTGGTGCCCCTTTCTGGCGTTAAACGCCCAGAATGGTGCCAGACTGGGCGTTAAACGCCCAACTGCTAGCATCACTGGCGTTTAAACGCCAGTGAGTTCTTCCTCCAGGGTGTGCTATTTTTCTTCCTGTTTTTCATTCTGTTTTTGCTTTTTTTCATTGTTTTTGTGACTTCTTATGATCATCAACCTACAAAAAGAATAAAATAACAAAAGAAAATAGTTAACTATAAAACATGGGGTTGCCTCCCAACAAGCGCTTCTTTAATGTCATTAGCTTGACAGAGGACTCTCATGGGGCCTCAGAAATACTCAGAGCCATGTTGGAACCTCCCAACACCAAACTTAGAGTTTGAATGTGGGGGTTCAACACCAAACTTAGAGTTTGGTTGTGGCCTCCCAACACCAAACTTAGAGTTTGACTGTGGGGGCTCTGCTTGGCTCTGTTTTGAGAGAAGCTCTTCATGCTTCCTCTCCATGATGATAGAGGGATGTCCTTGGGCCTTAAACACCAAGGATTTTTCATTCACTTGAATGATCAGTTCACCTCCATCAACATCAATCACAGCCTTTGCTGTGGCTAGGAAGGGTCTGCCAAGGATGATGGATTCATCCATGCACTTCTCAGGATCTTGTCTCTTTTGAGGTAATTTCTGCCTAGACAAGTCATCCAGTTCTTTGGTGAGCAAGGGAGGTTCATCTTCCCAAGTCTCATTTCCAAATAACTTGTCATTTAGCTTCATGATTGCTCCAAGGTATTTAGCAACTTGCTCTTCAGTGACATACTCATCCTCTTCAGAGGAAGAATACTCATCAGAGCTCATGAATGGCAGAAGTAAGTCCAATGGAATCTCTATGGTCTTATTTTGAGCCTCAGATTCCCATGGTTCCTCATTGGGGAACTTATTGGAGGCTAGTGCACGCCCATTGAGGTCTTCCTCAGTGGCGTCCACTTCCTCTTCCTCCTCTCCAAATTCGGCCATATTGATGGCCTTGCACTCTCCTTTTGGATTTTCTTCAGTATTGCTTGGGAGAGTACTAGGAGGGAGTTCAGTGATTTTCTTGCTCAGCTGGCCCACTTGTCCTTCCAAATTTCTGATGGAGGACCTTGTTTCATTCATGAAACTTTGAGTGGTTTTGATTAGATCAGAGACCATTGTTGCTAAGTCAGAGGGGTTCTGCTTAGAACTCTCTGTCTGTTGCTGAGAAGATGATGGAAAAGGCTTGCCATTGCTAAACCTGTTTCTTCCACCATTATTGTTGTTGAAACCTTGTTGAGGTCTCTCTTGATTCTTCCATGAGAAATTTGGGTGATTTCTCCATGAAGAATTATAGGTGTTTCCATAGGGTTCTCCTAGGTAATTCACCTCTTCCATTGAGGGGTTCTCAGGATCATAAGCTTCTTCCTCAGATGAAGCATCCTTAGTACTGCTTGGTGCACTTTGCATTCCAGACAGACTTTGAGAAATCAAATTGACTTGTTGAGTCAATATTTTGTTCTGAGCCAAAATGGCATTCAGAGCATCAATCTCAAGAACTCCTTTCTTCTGATTAGTCCCATTGTTCACAGGATTCCTTTCAGAAGTGTACATGAATTGGTTATTTGCAACCATTTCAATTAGCTCTTGAGCTTCTGTAGGCGTCTTCTTCAGATGAAGAGATCCTCCAGTAGAGCTATCCAAGGACATCTTGGATAGTTCAGAGATACCATCATAGAAAATACCTATGATGCTCCATTCAGAAAGCATGTCTGATGGACATTTTCTGATCAATTGTTTGTATCTTTCCCAAGCTTCATAGAGGGATTCTCCATCCTTCTGTCTGAAGGTTTGGACTTCCACTCTAAGCTTACTCAATTTTTGAGGTGGAAAGAACTTTGCCAAGAAGGCATTGACTAGCTTTTCCCATGAGTCCAGGCTTTCTTTTGGTTGAGAGTCCAACCATATTCTAGCTCTGTCTCTTACAGCAAAAGGGAATAGCATCAGTCTGTAGACCTCAAGGTCAACCCCATTAGTCTTAACTGTGTCACAGATTTGCAAGAACTCAGCTAAAAACTGATGAGGATCTTCCAATGGAAGTCCATGGAACTTGCAATTCTGTTGCATTAGAGAAACTAATTGAGGCTTAAGCTCAAAGTTGTTTGCTCCAATGGCAGGGATAGAGATGCTTCTCCCATAGAAGTCGGGAGTAGGTGCAGTAAAGTCACCCAGCACCTTCCTTGCATTGTTGGCATTGTTGTTGTTTTCGGCTGCCATGTGTTCTTCTTCTTTGAAGAATTCGGTTAGGTCCTCTACAGAGAATTGTGCCTTAGCTTCTCTCAACTTTCGCTTCAAGGTCCTTTCAGGTTCAGGGTCAGCTTCAACAAGAATGCCTTTCTCTTTGTTCCTGCTCATATAAAGGAGAAGAGAACAAGAAAATATGGAATCCTCTATGTCACAGTATAGAGATTCCTTGAGGTGTCAGAGGAGAAAAAATAGAAGGCAGAAGTAGAAAATTCGAACTTATCATAGAAGATGGAGTTCGAATTTTGCATTAAGGAATAGTGTTAGTCCAAAAATAGAAGGATGTGAGAAGAAGGGAAGTAATTTTCGAAAATTAAGTAGAAGATTTTGAAAACATTTTTAAAAAACATTACTTAATTTTCGAAAATGAAAGTGGGAGAGAAGTAAAATGATTTTTGAAAAAGATTTTGAAATTAGAAATCAAAAAGATTTGATTGAAAACTATTTTGAAAAAGATGTGGTTAAGAAGATATGATTGGTTTAAAAAAATGTGATTGAGAAAATATGATTTGAAATCAATTTTAAAAGATATGACTTGAAAACAATTTGAAAAGATATGATTTTAAAAATTAATGACTTGCCTAACAAGAAAAGATATGATTCAAACATAAAACCTTCCTTAACAGAAAAGGCAAAAAATGTTCAATCAAATCATTAATTGTTAGTAAGTATCTTTGAAAAAGGAAAGAAATTGATTTTGAAAAAGATTTGATTGAAAAGATTTGATTTGAAAAAGATTTGATTTTGAAAAACTTTGAAAACTTGAAAAAAAAATTGATTTGAAAACAAAATCTTCCCCCTTGTGCCATCCTGGCGTTAAACGCCCAGAATGGTGCACATTCTGGCGTTTAACGCCCAAACTACTACCCTTTTGGGCGTTAAACGCCCAGCCAGGCACCCTGGCTGGCGTTTAAACGCCAGTCTGTCTTCTTCACTGGGCATTTTTGAATGCCCAGCTTTTTCTGTGTGATTCCTCTGCAGTATGTTCTGAATCTTCAATTCTCTGTATTATTGACTTGAAAAGACACAAATTAAAAATATTTTTGGATTTTTAATAATCAAAATGCAACAAGAACCAAATAATAATGCATGCAAGACACCAAACTTAGCAGTTTGTGTACTACTGACACTATATGAAACACATAAATACTCAAGCCAAAAGAATTCAAAGATCAGAGTAAGAGATCATCAAGAATTACTTGAAGATCCTTAAGACACATGAATGAATGCATGCAATTGACACCAAACTTAAAATGAGACACTAGACTTAAACAAGAAATATTTTTGGATTTTATGATTTTATAAATTTTTTTGTGCTTTTTCGAAAATTAAGTGAAAAGGAAAATAAAGGTATCAAAATTCTTAATGAGAATTCCAGGAATCATGCAATGTTAGTCTAAAGCTTTAGTCTAAAGAAATTAGACATGGCCGGCTAAGCTTCAGCAGGACATTGCATTCAAGAACTAAATTGATGAAAATCAATCAGTCTTTGGTGATGATAAGAACATCACCTTGAAACACTAGAATTCATCCTTAAAGAACTCTGAAAAAAAAAATACCTAATCTAAGCAACAAGATGAACCGTCAGTTGTCCATACACAAGAACAATCCCCGGCAACGGCGCCAAAAACTTGGTGCGCGAAATTGTGATCACTACAACTTCACACAACTAACCAGCAAGTGCACTGGGTCGTCCAAGTAATACCTTACGTGAGTAAGGGTCGATCCCACGGAGATTGTTGGTATGAAGCAAGCTATGGTCACCTTGTAAATCTCAGTCAGGCAAACTCAAATGTATAATGGTGATGAACGAAAATAACATAAAGATAAAGATAGAGATACTTATGTATATCATTGGTGAGAGCTTCAGATAAGCGAATGAAGATGCCTTCCCTTCCGTCTCTCTGCTTTCATACTGCCTTCATCCAATCCTTCTTACTCCTTTCCATGGCAAGCTCGTGTAGGGTTTCACCGTTGTCAATGGCTACCTCCCATCCTCGCAGTGAAAGCTAATGCACGCACTCTGTCACAGTACTGCCAATCACCGGTTTGGTTCCCTCCCCTACCGGAATAGAATCCCTCTTTTGCGTCTGTCACTAACGCCCAGTAGGTTACAGGTTTGAAGCACGTCACAGTCATTCAGTCATTGAATCCTACTCAGAATACCACAGACAAGGTTTAGACCTTCCGGATTCTCTTGAATGCCGCCATCAGGTCTTGCCTATACCACGAAGATTCCGATTAAAGAATCCAAGAGATATTCACTAAGCCTCAGATGCTTGTAGAACAAGAGTGGTTGTCAGTCACTTTGTTCATGGGTGAGAATGGTGATGGGCGTCAATCATCACCTTCATCAAGTTGAAGAACAAGTGATATCTTGGACAAAGAACAAGCGGAATTGAATGGAAGAACAATAGTAATTGCATTAATACTCGAGGTACAGCAGAGCTCCACACCTTAATCTATGGTGTGTAGAACTCCACCGTTGAAAATACATAAGAACAAGGTCTAGGCATGGCCGAATGGCCAGCCTCCCAAAGAGGGTTCAATCATCAAAACATGATCAAAAGATAAAAATACAATAGTAAAAGGTCCTATATATAGAAAACTAGTAGCCTAAGGTGTACAGAGATGAGTAAATGACATAAAAATCCACTTTCGGGCCCACTTGGTGTGTGCTTGGGCTGAGCAATGAAGCATTTTCGTGTAGAGACTTGTCTTGGAGTTAAACGCCAGCTTTTATGCCAGTTTGGGCGTTTAACTCCCATTTAGGTGCCAGTTCCGGCGTTTAACGCTGGAATTTCTGTAGGTGACTTTGAACGCCGGTTTGGGCCATCAAATCTTGGGCAAAGTATGGACTATCATATATTGCTGGAAAGCCCAGGATGTCTACTTTCCAACGCCGTTGAGAGCGCGCCAATTGGGCTTCTGTAGCTCCAGAAAATCCACTTCGAGTGCAGGGAGGTCAGAATCCAACAGCATCTGCAGTCCTTTTCGGTCTCTGAATCAGATTTTTGCTCAGGTCCCTCAATTTCAGCCAGAAAATACCTGAAATCACAGAAAAACACACAAACTCATAGTAAAGTCCAGAAAAGTGAATTTTAACTAAAAACTAATAAAAATATAATAAAAACTCAACTAAAACTATCAAAAACATACTAAAAATAATGCCAAAAAGCGTACAAATTATCCGCTCATCAGTTGCCCGGCCACATTGCGAGGGATTGCACTCGTGGGAGGAACCAAAATGCGGGCCAAAGTCAGCATCAAGGTCGAGTCTTTACTGTGAATGCCAATGATGCTTCTAAGGTGGATCCGTTGATGAGAGGTATATGTCTAATTGGTGATAAGTCCTTAGGTGCATTATATGATACTGGAGCTTCGCATTCGTTTATTTCGTTTGATAAAGTTGAGGAATTAGGATTGAAAGTGTCAGAGTTACGTTTTGATCTGTATGTACATACTCCGCATCAGACAGTTATGACTAGGTCAGGTTGTAGACAAGTAGGTTTCAAGCTTGAGGGTAGAGACTTTGTGCATGATTTGATCTATTTACCAATGGTGGGGCTAGAAATGATTTTGGGGTTTGATTGGTTGTCAAAGAATCGGGCTTTGTTGGATTATTTTGAACGGACAACTCGGTTTATGCCGGAAGGAGAGAATGGAGCAGTAGTAGCTACGGGATATTACCTGAACTCTGTAATGGTGCAATATAGTGGGGAGGAGTGTCAGGGTTACATTCTGTTGGCTACTAATGCGATGGGTGATGCCCAGAACTTAGAGCAGATACCGGTGGTTAGAGATTTTCCATAAGTATTCCCGGAAGATATCCCTGAGTTCACACCTCAAAGGGAAATTGAATTTGCAATTGAATTGGTACCGGGAGCCAGACCAGTATCGATTGCGCCGTATAGAATGGCTCCGATAGAGCTGGCAGAGTTAAAGACTCAGTTGGAAGAGCTTCTGAACAAGAGGTTCATTCGACCGAGTGTATCACCGTAGGGAGCGCCAGTTTTATTGGTAAATAAGAAGGATGGAGGAATAAGACTGTGTGTGGATTACCGACAGTTGAACAAAGTGACTGTGAAGAACAAGTACCCGCTACCAAGGATAGATGACTTGATGGATCAATTGCAAGGAGCTGGAGTGTTTTCCAAGATAGATTTGAGATCCGGTTACCATCAGATAAGGGTGAAAGAGGATGATATCCCTAAGACTGCTTTTAAGACACGCTATGGACACTACGAGTTTGCGGTAATGTCCTTTGGGTTAACGAATGCACCTTCTGTTTTCATGGATTACATGAACAAAGTGTTTCGTCCCTTTTTGGACAAATTCGTGGTGGTTTTTATAGATGACATTTTAATTTATTCTAAGACGGTGAAAGAGCATGAGGAGCACTTGAGGATTGTGCTGCAAATCCTAAAGGAGCGAAAGTTGTACGCTAAGTTGTCGAAGTGTGAGTTCTGGAAGGAAGAAGTAAAGTTCTTCGGCCACATGGTGAGCAAAGGATGAATAGCCATAGACCCTTCGAAAGTAGAAGTGGTGATGGAATGGGAAAGATTGACGACTGTGACGGAAGTTAGGAGCTTTTTGGGTTTAGCCGGATATTACCGAAGATTTATCGAAGGATTTTCCCGGATTGCGCTACCGATGACGAAGTTAACAAGGGAAGAAGTGCCATTTGTTTGGACGTTAGAGGGCGAAGAGAGTTTTCAGACTTTGAAGCAGAAGTTAACTTCAACACCTGTTCTAATCTTACCAGAGCCGCATAAACCATTTGAAGTATATTATGATGCGTCACTGAAAGGTTTGGGTTGCGTGTTGATACAACACCAGAATGTGGTGGCTTACGCATCGCGTCAGCTGAGACCGCATGAGGTGAATTACCCCACTCATGACTTGGAATTAGCGGCGATTGTGTTTGCACTGAAGATTTGGAGACACCACTTGTACGGAGTAAGGTTTAGCATCTTTTCTGATCATAAGAGTCTCAAGTACATCTTTGATCAGAAAGAGCTAAATATGCGTCAGAGGAGGTGGATGGAGTTGCTTAAAGATTATGATTTCAAGTTGAGTTATCATCCTGAAAAGGCGAACGTGGTAGCAGATGATTTGAGTCGGAAGTCCTTGACAATAGCTTGGATGAGTATTAAGGAAGAGGACCTAGTAGATAAGTTTGTGGATCTTAAGTTGGATATTGGTGAAGTTGCCGGGAGAACTTGTTTGAACTAACTACAAATCTCAAGCACGTTTAAATCAAAAATACAAAGGGCTCAGCAAGATGAGCAGAAGCTTCAGCAGTTGTTTCAACCAGTTGTTGTTGATAAGAGGCGCGAAGAATTCACTAAGGATGATGAAGGGTTATGGAGATACAAGGGAAGGATTTGCATACCGGATATAGGGAGTTTGAGACAAGATTTATTGTCAGAAGCTCACAACAGTGGATTTTCTATTCACCCTGGAAGCACGAAGATGTATTATGATTTGAAGAAGATGTTCTGGTGGCCTGGGATGAAGGGTGATGTAGCTACAGTGGTATCCAAGTGTCTAACTTGCCAGAAGGTGAAGATAGAGGCATGAGGCTACTCGCAGAGGCATGCTGGAGACTTCTGGACTTAGTGAAGATCCTTGTTCTCAGGACTTTACTTTGGTTTTATGTTTTCGCTTAGATACTTTTATCTCCACTAAATAATGTATATATATACTATTTTGACTCCTCTTAGAGGTTGTTTTGGGAAATAGGTTTTGTATTTTGCCCTCTGGGTTTCCTTTGGGTTTCTTGCTTTATATATATTTGTATATACTTCTATGCTCGGGCCAGCTTTCTTCGCAACCGGATCTTGAGTTTTGGATATTTGTGTTTTTGGCACTCCTTATATATATATATATATATATATATATATATATATATATATATATATATATATATATATATATATATATATATATATATATATATTCTCGAGTTGGTTTATCCTTTTGTGTTTCGTTATGTTACCGATTGGAGTGTTGCACTTTTCTATTTAACGATTTTGTTTTACCCTTTTTTTTCAAAAGCTCCTAGTTATAAACATTCTTCACAATACTATATGTACTAAATTTTATTTTTAGAGGTCGTAATACCTCGCCACCTCTGTCTTATGACTTAAGCATAAGACTTTGTGTGGAAAGGTGTTACATTATGGTATCAGAACAGTCATTCTCGTGAGCCTGAGAGATGGAACTGCTTATGCTTCAATGCATACTTTGAGTCTATGCCTGTGCTAGTTAGGATATCTAACCGATACATCTAGCATAAAGTCTATGAGTGTATCTTTGGTAATTTGAAGCACTTAACTGGAGATATTGAGTCTGATCACCTCGATATCGCTTGGCTAGTGTGGACAAGACCCGAAGGGTGTCTCATGGACATGAATGAAGTAATCGAAACGAGGAATTCCCAAGAACGAACCAGTGAGGGAACGCCGTGATAGGAATCTTGGCAGTGGTATATATGAGAATGGTGTGTTGATTTTTGGATTGATAAGTGGAACACTTGGAGGTGGATAGTTGCTTGAACGATTTGTTTAATTAGGTTTGAGTTGATTGGAGTCTGATGATTTAGGGTAGAAGGGGCTTGTAATTGAATTTAAATGGGAATGAAAGTTTGTGAAAATCGAGCACTTTAGTAGAAATTGGAGGATGACAAATTGTTAGGCGGCGGATATTATAGGTTTTAAACGATTAGGTAATGTGAATATAGAGATCAAGGATTTTTAAGAGGATGCGATTGAGTCTCACGATGAGCGTAAGCATTATTTCTGTCAGGTTGAGAAAGCTTAGAAGTGGGCGTAGGTTTTGTGATTCGATAGGGGAATATGACATGGATTAATGATTGGATTCTTGGTGGTTAATAATCAGAGTGACGCAGCAGAAACTTGCAGAAGCAGTAACACAGGATAGTTACGAATAGGAGCTGTAAAAGTTGACTAAAATATCTTAAGTTTGAATACTCGAAGGGTTTAGTGTGTTAATGCAAGTAATGATTCCCAGATAATTGGATTTGATTGCGGCTATGAGCTTTGATAGTTCTGAAACGGATGAGAAAATGACCGTTGCTGCGTAATTGGATTTAGATGATGAGTGAGTGCATGTCGTTGTGTTTGAGAGATGAGTACTATGATATTTGGTCATGGTGGCCTTGGATTTAGATTGAGATTTATAATGATTGGTTTTGAAAAAATGAATTTGAAAACCATTAAATTGAAATGCTGATGTTGTATTGAGATTGGTTTGAGGAAACACGTGATGGGTAGTAAACTCCAGTTTTTTAGGGGAGGTGCTGTCGAAATTTTCCCAAGAATTTGAAAGAGTGTTGGTTATAGTTTTGAAAATAATTTTGATTTGAGTAACTTTAACAAATGAGATGTGATTCGAATGCTTTTATAGATTATTAAAGAAAATCGAATTCTTATGATTCTGTTAATGTGTTATTTCAAACTCATTTGATTTCTGAAAATGAAGAGAGTTTTGATTAATTAGTCAAAGACTTTAAAAGAGCAGTTTATATAAAAATTTGAGGGTTTGGGAATAAGAAAGTAAGTCTGGAGGTTATGTTTGGAGTTGAGCTGTGATTAGTGGTAATTGGCTTAACAGAGAGAGAGGATAGTGATGGAGTATGATTAAGGTATGGTGATGATTTTTGGTTGATTATAGTGATGTGGGATGATGACTATGATTAATGATGATGGTGATATTATTGATGAATGATTTGAGATTTAATAAGATGTGAGTTAATGCGATGACGAAAGTAATGAACGAGGCTGTTGGTCGGCGTTGGACGAATGATCGAGATCCTTAGAGATAGAGGAATCAGAGCGAGGCAACGGAAGCGCGCAGAGTGAAAAGACATTGGAACTACTATGCGTTGGATATAAAGGCAGACTACGCTCACGTACTCGTGGTGACGGACGGAATTTTCGAGGGCAAAAATTTCTGTTAGGGGGTAGAATGTAAAACCCGGTCAAACCATAATTAATTAACTCATAAATTAAATAGGAACGAATATGGTTATAAAATCTAGCAATCAGAATTTGATAATTTAAATATGATATTTGGACTCAATAGATTTTTCTGAGTCGGAATACATAGTTTTCTGCGTAAGAACCCACACTGGAATTTTGACCGGCAGTACCGACTGAGATCTGTCTGGTACTACAGCTGGGAAAATTAATTATAAGTGAATAAGGATAAGAAATTAGGATTTATAATTAGGAAAGGTAGAAATATTTAAAATGCGATTTAAAACCCTAATCTTAAAGGTTTTGCCCCAAAATTGGGCCCACGGACAAAAATAAGTGAACCGTGTAGTGTGATGAGAACTCCTAGGCTAGATGACCCTAGGATAAGTTTAGATTGTGCAAATGGTTGGTACTAATATGTATAGTTGATATGTAGTGTGAATTATTGATTGGGTTGAGAATTGTGTGAATTTGTATGTTTGGTGTGTTGAGAAATTGATGAATTGGATAATGAATGCTGGTTTGTGGTATATGCATTTAAATTGTGAAATTGGGCCGGAGGCCAGAAAGAGGTAAGAAAGGTAAGTTGATATGTGTATTATGTGATCATATAAGTGATTGGATGGATCTAGATATTGAATGTGTGAATAATTGGTTTGGATATTGAATAATAAGGTTTGAGAAATTAAGATGTGGAATTTGATAGTTTTGGGTGAAGTTGTGTAGAGGGGGGGAGGTTTGGTTTGGTTGAGTGTAATCATGTGAATGTGGTTGGGTTGTGGTCATTTGGATGAGTGAAAATGAATTTGGCTTGTGAACATTAGAAAAATTGGTGATTTCTAGTTTTAGGGTAAAAATTGATTTTTGACCAACTTTGGCGGTCCGTAACTTGGTCCACGGAGTTCGGAATTATTCAAAAATGGATTTTTATGAAAGCTTATTCAAAGATCTTTTCAACGGTTCAGAAATGGTTGAAAAAGAAATTTTGTAGAAGAAGTTATGTATGGTGGAAGTTTGAGGTTCAAAAATAAAATTCTGCAGCTTTTTAACTTAGTAAAATTTTTGGCAGAACACACACCCACGCGTATGCGTGGCCGACGCGCACGCTTCGTTTTCAAATTTTTACTTTCCACGCGTGCGCCTGACCGACGCGTACGCGTCGATGGGCTAAATCAATTGCCCAGCCAAAATTTCCGAGAGTTGTGCCTAGGTTGTGCCAGTTTCGTGCCTGGGGCACAAAACGCACCCACGCGTACGCGTGGTTGACGCGCAGGCGTCACTTGGCTTTTGTCCCATCCACGCGTGCACGTGGAGAACGCGTACGCATCACTATATCTTGCTGCCTTCCACGCGTGCGCGTGGGCGACGCACACGCGTGACCCCGTTTTCACCCCAAAGTTGATTTTGAGTTTTCAAGCCAAATCTCAGACTTCTAAGGCTCCATTCTCATCCTTTATGTCCTAAATACTTATAGTATGCCTAATAATGAAAAGAAACTAGGATATGTGGTAACTTGTGGATGAAGTAAAGTGGGAATCAATGATGAATAATGAGTAATGATGAATGTATGAGTTGTTTAGAGTGACGATGGGAGTGCGGTGTATGCCGTAAGCCGAAGGGCTGTATTTAATAATGATTATTGGCTGGTCACGGGTTATGTTATGAGCCGGATGGCTATGGTAAATATTGATTATGGCTGGAAATGAAAATATGGTTTTGAATGATTGTTCTATCTTGAGCTCTCTTTCTCGAAAGTGCGACCCCAGAGAGATGAAAGAAGGCGAGGATCCCCTTCCTTGTTCCTCCTGGTATTTTAAAATCGCCCCCAACGAGATGTTGGGAGGTTAGGATTCCCTCCTTGATTCCTCCTGAGCATATGAGAACTTACCTCCTAGGTAGATGCAAGGGTTGTTGTTGTGCCCCACTTGCTCCAGGTTGGTTAGTATAGAGGCTCCCCGGGTGGACACAAGGGTTGTGGTTCGTCCCACTTGCTCCAGTGTTACTGGTGAAGAAGAAGGATGGGAGTATGCGGCTCTGTGTGGATTACAGGCAGCTGAACAAGGTTACAATAAAGAATAAGTACCCACTACCGAGAATTGATGATCTCATGGATCAGTTACAAGGAGCTGGAGTTTTCTCCAAGATTGATTTGCGATCCGGTTATCACCAGATAAGGGTGAGGGGTGAGGATATCCCTAAGACCACTTTTAGGACTCGTTATGGTCATTACGAGTACACCGTAATGTCTTTTGGGTTGACGAACGCTCCAGCAGTATTCATGGATTACATGAACAGAGTTTTCCGTCCGTTTCTGGATAAATTTGTTGTTGTCTTCATTGATGACATACTGATTTATTCCAAGACTGAAGAAGAGCATGCGGAACACTTGAGGACCGTGTTGCAGATTCTAAAGGAGAAGAAACTCTATGCAAAACTGTCTAAGTGTGAGTTTTGGAAGAGTGAGGTGAAGTTTTTGGGTCACGTGGTGAGTAAGAAGGGAATAGCCGTAGATCCAACTAAGGTGGAGGCGGTGATGGATTGGAAACAACCAACCACCGTAACAGAGATAAGGAGTTTTCTGGGTTTAGCTGGCTATTACCGAAGGTTTATCAAGGGCTTTTCACAGATAGCTTTGCCAATGACAAAGTTAACCCGCAAAGACACTCCGTTTGTTTGGACTCCTGAATGCGAGGAGAGCTTTCAGGCATTGAAGAAAAAGTTGACAACTGCACCTGTGTTGGTGTTACCCGAGCCGAACGAGCCTTTTGAGGTGTATTGTGATGCCTCATTGAAGGGTCTAGGGTGCGTGCTGATGCAGCACCATAATGTGGTGGCGTATGCCTCACGACAGTTGAGACCTCATGAAGTAAGTTACCCTACGCACGATTTGGAACTCGCTGCGGTTGTGTTTGCCTTGAAGGTGTGGAGGCATTATCTCTATGGGGTTAAGTTCCAAGTTTTCTCTGATCATAAGAGCTTGAAGTACCTCTTCGATCAGAAAGAGCTTAATATGAGACAGAGAAGGTGGATGGAATTGTTGAAGGACTACGACTTTGAGTTGCATTACCATCCGGGAAAGGCAAACGTAGTGGCGGATGCGTTGAGTCGGAAGTCATTATATGCGGCTTGGATGATGCTTCAAGAGGAGAAGTTGCTCAAGGGATTCGAGAGTCTTAAAATTGGTGCTCGAGAAGTATCTGGAACTTTGTGTTTGAGCCGACTAGAAATCTCAAGTGACTTTAAGTCTGAACTCCTAAAGGCTCATCAAAATGATGAAGCGTTATGGAAAGTGTTACCGGCCATTGAGCAAGGAAAACAGTGGAGAGTGTCGGAAGAAAAAGATGGGTTATGGAGATTCAAGGGTAGAATCATTGTGCCGGATGTTGGCACTTTAAGGCAAGATATCTTAAAGGAGGCACACAAAAGCGGATTCTCCATTCACCCGGGAAGTACTAAGATGTACCATGATTTGAAGGCGATGTTTTGGTGGCCGGGTATGAAGAATGATGTGGCGGAATATGTTTCAAAGTGCTTAACTTGTCAAAAGGTAAAGATTGAACATCAAAAGCCTGCAGGTATGTTGCAACCTTTAGAGATTCCACAATGGAAGTGGGAAAGTGTTGCAATGGACTTTGTGTCAGGATTGCCAAGGACTAGGGCTGGTTTTGATGCCATCTGGGTAATTGTGGACCGACTGACGAAGTCAGCTCACTTTTTACCCATTCGGATGACTTACACCCTTGAGGAGCTAGCACGGTTATACATAAAGGAGATTGTGAGACTCCATAGTGTACCTGCTACTATAATCTCTGATAGAGATCCTCATTTCACTTCAAGGTTTTGGGGTGCATTTCAGAAAGCTTTTGGAACCCGATTAAGCTTGAGCACGGCTTACCATCCTCAAACAGATGGTCAATCTGAGAGGACGATCCAAACACTAGAGGATATGTTGAGAGCTTGTGTTTTGGACCAACCGGCGAGTTGGGATCGGTATATGCCATTGGTGGAGTTTGCATACAATAATAGTTATCATGCGAGCATCGGAATGGCTCCGTATGAGGCCTTGTATGGGAGGAAATGTCAATCTCCGCTATGTTGGTATGAAGCTGGAGAGAAAAGCTTGTTGGGGCCAGAAATGATAGCTGAGACTACTGAACAAGTCAAGAAAATCCGTGATAGGATGCTTACGGCGCAGAGTCGTCAAAAGAGTTACGCCGATCAAAGGCGAAAGCCCTTAGAATTTGAGGAAGGGGACCATGTTTTCCTTAAGGTTACTCCGACCACGGGGGTAGGTAGGGCGATTAAGGCAAAGAAGTTGAATCCTCGATACATTGGTCCATTTCAAATCCTGGAGAGGATTGGACCGGTGGCGTATCAGATGGCTCTACCACCTCATCTTTCGAACCTGCACGACGTGTTTCACGTGTCGCAGCTTCGGAAGTACACTCCAATGGGAGCAAGAATTTCCAGGAACATTTAGAACTTCGGGTTCAGTTAAGGGAAGATTTGACGCTTCCAGTGGCTCCAGTCAGAATTGATGATACTAGTATCAAACGGTTGCGTGGAAAAGAGGTATCTTTAGTGAAAGTGGCTTGGAGTCGAGGCGGTGTTGAGGAACACACTTGGGAACTTGAGTCGGAGATGCGAACGGATTATCCGCATTTATTCTCAGGTAATTGCATTTGAATTTTGTGGGCAAAATTCCCAATTAGGTGGGTAGAATGTAAAACCCGGTTAATTAATGGCTAATTAACCCATAAATGAGAATTTATTCTAGAAAGCCTAAAATATGATTTTTATGGCTAAATGTGATAGAGGAGACTGAGACGAGAATTTCGGTACCAATTTTTTAGAATTCGGACCAAGATTGGACCGAACGGGCCAAACCGGGCCAACCGGACCCAAAGTGGGCCCTTGGCCCAACATAACTTAACCAAAACCCTAGTTTTCAGCACTCTCTCTCCTCATTACACACACAAACACGCTGAATTAGAGGGAAGGGGGGAGAAGAACACTCTCTCAAGTTCTTTCTCTCACTTGATCTTCAAACCACCATAACTTTTGATCTAGAGCTCCGATTGCCGCTCCGTTTGCGGCCACGTGTTCACCGCGGAGAGCTCTACAAAACTCATACAACTAATCTTGAGGTAAGCCACAAATTTCTGTTCGAAATTCCAGCCCTTATTTTCGAGTTTCATGGGTGAAATGTTGAGATTTTGGGTTCTTTGATGTTATAGGACCCAACTTTCTTGAAGGAGAAGGTTAATCTTGTCTCCTTGGACCTTGGGTGTGGTAAGACTCTCAACCCTAGTGTGATTTGTGGTTTTATGATGTTTGGGTATTGAGATGTTGTGTATGGGTATGATGGTTGTGGCTTAGGTTGTGTATGTGTGGATATTGGAGCTTGATTGGTGACTTTGAAAAGCTTGGAAAGGGTTTGGTGGTGAAAAATCTGTTCTTGGAGGTGTTGAGGCCTTGAGAGCTTGTGGATAAGTGGTTTGGAAGTGCTCCGAGGGAGCTTGGGAAAATCGGCTAAGGTATGGTTTCGGTTTCCCGTATCTAATATGTAATGTGGTAGGAAATACTTAGGCTAGAGGCCCTAAGATAGGCATTGAATTGTGGATGTTGTTGAATGATTGAGATATATGATGTGGTCATATATGTGATGATGATTATTGATGCCTTGGTGGTATGATGTTTGAGAAATATGCATGTTGTGATATATGCTTGATGATTGGTTATGGTTGAATTGTGGGTTGAACCATGTTGATGGTGAGTATGATATTGATTATGTACAATGATGATTTATTGGAATTGATGTTGTTGAGAATTGGCATGAGGAATAGTATATGATATGTCAATATGTTTGAGTTTGAGCCACTTGGGTGAAGTGGGCTAAAATGATGAGATAGTGATTTTGTATATTGTGGTAATGTGTCAATGTGTGAGTTGAGGAGGCTTGATGTTGAATTTGATACATTTTGATTGATTTCAAAGAAAAGGGATGAAATTGGCATGTTTTGATTGACTTTGAAAAGAGTTGAAAATGGTTTGTTTTGAAAATGGCATATTGTGGTTTTGTATGAAAATATGATTTTTGGGCATACTTTGATGGGACATAACTTGGACTACGGATCTCCGTTTTGTACCAAATCTGTTTAAAATGAAATTGGATCCGGGATGTCCATGCCGTTCGAAGAACGGGTGAAAAACGATTTAAAATGAGGAAGTTATGTCCGTTGGAAGATTAGGGTTTAAATCTGTGAATTCTGCAGCTTTTAACTTAGAAAATTTTTAGCAGAATGACCCCTTGCGCGTGGGCGCACCTGGCGCGTACGCGCCGATCTTCCAGAAAGCGCCATCCACGCGTGCGCGTGATGTGCGCGGGCGCGCCGATTGTGCTGCACCCAATGCCCAGCCATTTTCCAGAGAGTTATGCCAGAACTGTGCCAGTGTTGTGCCTGGGGCACGAGAACACCCGCACGTACGCGTGGTTGACGCGAGCGTGTCGATTGGCAAATCTTTAATCCACGCGTTAGCGTGCATGACGCTTGCGCGTCGATGAGTTTTTGAGGCCATCCACGCGTGCGCGTGGAGTGCGCGTACGCGTGACCCTGTTTTCATCCCAAAGTTGATTTTTGAGTTTTAAAAGCCAAATCTCATACTTCTAAGCCTCCGATCTCACCATTTATGTCTTAAATCATTATGACATGCCTAGCTATTAAAAAGGGGCTAGTGAATGAGGTAACTTGCGAGTGAAGCAAGGGAAAAATGAATGATCAATGAGGATCAAGATGATTATGTGAGATGCGGAGGATGGTGGTGGAAGTGCTTGTTATGCCATGGGCCGAAAGGCTGTAATTGTTAATGAAATGGCTGGTTATGGATTTAACCGTGAGCCGGAATAGCTGTGTATGTGATGAGCGGATAATTTATACACTTTTTGGCATTGTTTTTAGTATGTTTTTAGTATGATCTAGTTAGTTTTTAGTATATTTTTATTAGTTTTTAGTTAAAATTCACTTTTCTGGACTTTACTATGAGTTTGTGTGTTTTTCTGTGATTTCAGGTATTTTCTGGCTGAAATTGAGGGATCTGAGCAAAAATCTGATTCAGAGACTGAAAAGGACTGCAGATGCTGTTGGATTCTGACCTCCCTGCACTCGAAGTGGATTTTCTGGAGCTACAGAAGCCCAATTGGCGCGCTCGCAACGGCGTTGGAAAGTAGACATTCTGGGCTTTCCAGCAATATATGATAGTCCATACTTTTCCCAAGATTTGATGGCCCAAACCGGCGTTTAAAGTCACCTCAAGAAATCCCAGCGTTAAACGCTGGAACTGGCACCCAAATGGGAGTTAAACGCCCAAACTGGCATAAAAGCTGGCGTTTAACTCCAAGAAGAGTCTCTACACGAAAATGCTTCATTGCTCAGCCCAAGCACACACCAAGTGGGCCCGGAAGTGGATTTTTATGTCATTTACTCATCTCTGTACACCCTAGGCTACTAGTTTTCTATAAGTAGGACCTTTTACTATTGTATTGAGATATCGGGGTAGCTATCTTCATTTTTATGCTATCTTAGATCATTGGGAGGCTGGCCATTCGGCCATGCCTAGACCTTATGCTTATGTATTTTCAACGGTGGAGTTTCTACACACCATAGATTAAAGTGTGGAGCTCTGCTGTACCTCGAGTATTCATGCAATTACTATTGTTCTTCTATTCAATTCCGCTTGTTCTTTGTCCAAGATATCACTTGTTTTTCAACTTAATGAAGGTGATGATCGTCACGGATCATCACCATTCTCACTCATGAACAAAGTGACTGACAACCACTCTTGTTCTACAAGCATCTGAGGCTTAGTGAATATCTCTTGGATTCCTGATAACACGATGCATGGTTGATCGCCTGACAACCGAGTGCTCGCCTGACAAACGAGCCAGCCATTCCGTGAGATCAGAGTCTTCGTGGTATAGGCAAGAACTGATGGCGGCATTCAAGAGAATCCGGAAGGTCTAACCTTGTCTGTGGTATTCTGAGTAGGATTCAATGATTGAATGACTGTGACGTGCTTCAAACTCCTAGCAGGCTAGGGCGTTAGTGACAGACGCAAAAAAATCAATGGATTCTATTCCGGCCTGAACGAGAACCGACAGATGATTAGCCTATACTGTGACAGAGCATCAGGGACGTATTTTCACTGAGAGGATGGGAGGTAGCTGCTGACAACAGTGAAACCCTACACGAGCTTGCCATGGAAAGGAGTAAGAAGGATTGGATGAAGGCAGTAGGAAAGCAGAGAGACGGAAGGGAAGGCATCTTCATACGCTTGTCTGAAGCTCTTACACCAATGATATACATAAGTATCTCTATCTTTATCTTTATGCTTTATTCGTTCATCACTATACCCATTTGAGTCTGCCTGACTGAGATCTACAAGATGACCATAGCTTGCTTCATACCACCAATCTCCGTGGGATCGACCCTTACTCGCGTAAGGTTTATTACTTGGACGACCCAGTGCACTTGCTGGTTAGTTGTGCGAAGTTGTGTTTATGCCATGGTATTGAGCACCAAGTCTTTGGAGCCATTACTAGGGATTGTTTATGTTTTGAAAAGTATTGATCACAATTTCGTGCACCAAGTTTTTGGCGCCGTTGCCGGGGATTGTTCTTGTGTATGGACAACTGACGGTTCATCTTGTTGCTTAGATTAGGCATTTATTTTTTTTCGAAATTCTTGAAGGTGAATTCTAGAGTTTCATGATGATTTGTTGAAATCTGGCTGGCTGAGAAGCCATGTCTAATTCCATTGGACCGAGGTTTCAACTTATCATCACAAGAGCTTGATGATCTTTATCAATCTTGCTTTTGGAGCAGTGATTTGCTAAGGCTTGGCTGGCCTTTGGCCATGTCTAGTGTTTTGGACCGAAGCTTTCTTTGAAAGCTTGGCTGGCTGTGAAGCCATGTCTAATTCCTGGACCGGAGTCTTAGACTAGCATTGCACTGATTCCTGGAATTCTCATTAAGAATTTTGATATCTTTTTCCACTTAGTTTTCGAAAAAAAAAACAAAAAAAAAATTTATAAAATCATAAAATCCAAAAATATTTCTTGTTTGAGTCTAGAGTCTCATCTTAAGTTTGGTGTCAAATGCATGTTTTTGTTATATTTTTCGAATCCATGCATGTATTTCTTTGTTTTGATCTTTGAATTCTATTGACTTGAGTATCTTTGTGTTTCATATAGTGTCAGTAGTATACAAACTGCTAAGTTTGGTGTCTTGCATGCATTGCTATTTGATTCTTGTTGCATTTTGATTATTAAAAATCCAAAAATATTTTTAATTTGTGTCTTTTCAAGTCAATAATACAAAGAATTGAAGATTCAGAACATACTGCCGGGGAATTATACAGAAAAAGCTGGGCATTCAAAATGCCCAGTGAAGAAGACAGACTGGCGTTTAAACGCCAGCCAGGGTACCTGGTTGGGCGTTTAACGCCCAAAAAGGGTGCATTTTGGGCGTTAAACGCCAGAATGTATACCATTCTGGGCGTTTAACGCCAGGATGGTGCTAGGAGGAAGATTTTGTTTTCAAAATCAATTTTTTTTCAAGTTTTCAAAGTTTTTCAAAATCAAATCTTTTTCAAATCATATCCTTTCAATCAAATGTTTTCAAAATCAATTTCTTTCCTTTTTTTAAAAGATACTTACTAACAATTAATGATTTGATTGAACATCTCAAATTTGTTGCCTTTTCTGTTGAGAAAGGTTTAATGTTTGAATCATATCTTTTCTTGTTAGGCAAGTCATTAATTTTCAAAATCAAATATTTTTTTTAAAATTGTTTTCAAATCATATCTTTTCAAATTGTTTTCAAATCATATCTTCTCAATCACATCTTTTTAATCACATCTTTTTCAAATTAAGTTTTCAATCAAATCCTTTTGACTTCTAATTTCAAATCTTTTTCAAAAATCACTTGATTTCTTTTCCACTCTTATTTTCGAAAATCAATTAAGTGTTTTTCAAAAATGTTTTCAAAATCTTCTAATCAATTTTCGAAAATTTCTCCCCTCCTTCTCACATCCTTCTATTTATGGAGTACCACTCCTTCTCAATGCACAATTCGAACCTTATCTAATTAAAGTTCGAATTCTTCTTCTCCTTCTTCTTTCTATTTTTCTTTTTCCTCTGACACCTCAAGGAATCTCTATACTGTGACATAGAGGATTCCACGGTTTCTTGTTCTCTTCTCTTTCATATGAGCAGGAACAAAGACAAAGGCATTCTTGTTGAAGCTGACCCTGAACCCGAAAGGACCTTGAAGAGAAAGCTAAGAGAAGCCAAAGCACAACTCTCTGTAGAGGACCTGACCGAATTCTTCAAAGAAGAAGAAGACATGGCAGCCGAAAACAACAACAATGCAAACAATGCAAGGAAGGTGCTGGGTGACTTTACTGCACCTACTCCCGACTTCTATGGGAGAAGCATCTCTATCCCTGCCATTGGAGCAAACAACTTTGAGCTTAAGCCTCAATTAGTTTCTCTAATGCAACAGAATTGCAAATTCCATGGACTTCCAATGGAAGATCCTCATCAGTTCTTAGCTGAGTTCTTGCAAATCTGTGACACAGTCAAGACAAATGGGGTAGACCCTGAGGTCTATAGACTGATGCTATTCCCTTTTGCTGTAAGAGACAGAGCTAGAATATGGTTGGACTCTCAACCTAAAGAAAGCCTGGACTCTTGGGAAAAGCTAGTCAATGCCTTCTTGGCAAAGTTTTTTCCACCACAAAGATGGAGTAAGCTTAGAGTGGAGGTCCAAACCTTCAGACAGAAGGATGGAGAATCCCTCTATGAAGCTTGGGAAAGATACAAACAATTAATCAGAAAATGTCCCTCTGACATGCTTTCTGAATGGAGCATCATAGGTATTTTCTATGATGGTCTCTCTGAACTATCTAAGATGTCCTTGGATAGCTCTGCTGGAGGATCTCTTCATCTGAAGAAGACGCCTACAGAGGCTCAAGAGCTAATTGAAATGGTTGCAAATAACCAATTCATGTACACTTCTGAAAGGAATCCTGTGAACAATGGGACTAGTCAGAAGAGAGGAGTTCTTGAGATTGACACTCTGAATGCCATACTGGCTCAGAACAAGATATTGACTCAGCAAGTCAATTTGATTTCTCAAAGTCTGTCTGGAATGCAAAATGCACCTGGCAGTACTAAGGAAGCTTCATCTGAGGAAGAAGCCTATGATCCTGAAAACCCTTCAATGGAGGAGGTGAATTACCTAGGAGAACCCTATGGAAACACCTATAATTCTTCATGGAGAAATCACCCAAATTTCTCATGGAAGAATCAAGAGAGACCTCAACAAGGTTTCAATAACAATAATGGTGGAAGAAACAGGCTTGGCAATAACAAGCCCTTTCCATCATCTTCTCAGCAACAGACAGAGAGTTCTAAGCAGAATACCTCTGACTTAGCAACGATGGTCTCTGATCTAATCAAAACCACTCAAAGTTTCATGAATGAAACAAGGTCCTCCATCAGAAATTTGGAAGGACAAGTGGGACAGCTGAGCAAGAAAATTACTGAACTCCCTCCTAGTACTCTCCCAAGTAATACAGAAGAAAATCCAAAAGGAGAGTGCAAAGCCATAACCATGGCCGAATATGGAGAGGAAAGAGAGGAGGTGGACGCCACTGAGGAAGACTTCAATGGGCGTGCACCAATCTCCTCTGAGTTCCCCAATAAGGAACCATGGGAATCTGAGGCTCAAAATGAGACCATAGAGATTCCATTGGACTTACTTCTGCCTTTCATGAGCTCTGATGAGTATTCTTCCTCTGAAGAGGATGAGTATGTCACTGAAGAGCAAGTTGCTAAATACCTTGGAGCAATCATGAAGCTAAATGACAAGTTATTCGGAAATGAGACTTGGGAAGATGAACCTCCCTTGCTCACCAAAGAACTGGATGACTTGTCTAGGCAAAAATTACCTCAAAAGAGACAAGATCCTGGGAAGTTTTCCATACCTTGTACCATAGGCACGATGACCTTCAAGAAGGCCCTGTGTGACTTAGGGTCAAGTGTGAACCTCATGCCTCTCTCTGTAATGGAGAAGCTAGGGATCTTTGAGGTACAAGCTGCAAAAATCTCACTAGAGATGGCAGACAACTCAAGAAAACAAGCTTATGGACTTGTAGAGAATGTTTTGGTTAAGATTGAGGACCATTACATCCCTACTAATTTCATAGTCCTAGAGACTGGGAAGTGCATGGATGAATCCATCATCCTTGGCAGACCCTTCCTAGCCACAGCAAAGGCTGTGATTGATGTTGATAGAGGTGAACTAATCATTCAAGTGAATAAAGAATCCTTTGTGTTTAAGGCTCAAGGATATCCCTCTGTCACCATGGAGAGGAAGCATGAAGAGCTTCTCTCAAATCAGAGACAAACAGAGCCCCCACGATCAAACTTTAAGTTTGGTGTTGGGAGGCCACAACCAAACTCTAAGTTTGGTGTTGAACCCCCACATTCAAACTCTAAGTTTGGTGTTGGAAGGTTCCAACATTGCTCTGAGTATCTGTGAGGCTCCATGAGAGCCCTCTGTCAAGCTACTGACATTAAAGAAGCGCTTGTTGGGAGGCAACCCAATGATTATATTTTATATATTTCTCTTTGTTATTTTATGTTTTTTGTAGGTTGATGATCATAAGAAGTCACAAAATCCATTGAAAAAGCAAAAACAGAATGAAAAACAGGAAGAAAAACAGCACACCCTGGAGGAAGAATTCACTGGCGTTTAAACGCCAGTGAAGCTAGCATTTGGGCGTTTAACGCCCAGTCTGGCACCATTTTGGGCGTTTAACGCCAGAAAAGGGCACCAGACTGGCGTTAAACGCCAGAAAAGGGCTAGAACCTGGCGTTAAACGCCAGGAATGGGCACCAGCCCGACGTTTAACGCCAGAAATAACTCAAAACGTGATTTTGAGCAACATTTGGTGCAGGGATGACTTTTCCTTGACACCACAGGATCTGTGGACCCCACAGGACCCCACCACCACTCTCTCTCTTCTTCCCCCATTCACCAATCACCTCAACACCTCTTCCCCAAAAACCCTTCACCTATCAAATCCCATCTTTCTCTTCACCACTCACATCCATCCTTCATAAAACCCCACCAACCTCACCCTTCAAATTCAAACCACTTTCCCTCCCAAACCCACCCATAATGGCCGAACCTCATCTCCCCTCTCTCCTATATAAACCCTTCTTCACCCCTTCATTTTCACACAACCTAAACAACACTTCTCCCCCTCTTTGGCTGAATACACCACCATCTCCCTCTTCCTCATTTCTTCTTCTTCTACTCTCTTCTTTCTTCTTTTGCTCGAGGACGAGCAACCATTTTAAGTTTGGTGTGGTAAAAGCGTTGCTTTTTTCGTTTTCCATAACCATTATGGCATCCAAGGCCGGAGAAACCTCTAGAAAGAGGAAAGGGAAGGCAAAAGCTTCCACATCCGAGTCATGGGAGATGGATAGATTCATCTCAAGGGTGCATCAAGACCACTTCTATGAAGTTGTGGCCTTGAAGAAGGTGATCCCCGAGGTCCCCTTTTCACTCAAAAAGGGTGAATATCCGGAGATCCGCCATGAGATCCGAAAAAGAGGTTGGGAAGTACTTACCAACCCCATTCAACAAGTCGGAATCTTGATGGTTCAAGAGTTCTATGCCAATGCATGGATCACAAAGAACCATGATCAAAGTATGAACCCGGATCCAAAGAATTATCTTACTATGGTTCGGGGGAAATACTTGGATTTTAGTCCGGAAAGTGTAAGGTTGGCATTCAATTTGCCTATGATGCAAGGAGATGAACATCCTTACACTAGAAGGGTCAACTTTGATCAAAGGTTGGACCAAGTCCTCACATTCATATGTGAAGAGGGCGCACAATGGAAGAGAGATTCAAGAGGCAAGCCGGTTCAATTAAGAAGGCATGACCTCAAGCCCATGGTTAGAGGATGGTTGGAGTTCATTCAACGCTTAATCATTCCCACTAGCAACCGGTCCGAAGTTACTCTAGACCGGGCCATCATGATTCATAGCATCATGATTGGAGAAGAAGTGGAAGTTCATGAGGTTATAGCCCAAGAACTCTATAAAGTGGCGGACAAGTCTTCCACCTTGGCAAGGCTAGCCTTTCCTCATCTCATTTGTCACCTCTGTTATTCAGTTAGAGTTGACATAGAAGGAGATACCCCCATTGATGAGGACAAGCCCATCACCAAGAAAAGGATGGAGCACACAAGAGACCCCTCTCATCAAAGAGATCCCTGAGATGCCTCAAGGAATGCACTTCCCTCCACAAGACTATTGGGAGCAAGTAAACACCTCCCTAGGAGAATTGAGTTCCAACATGGGACAACTAAGGGTGGAGCATCAAGAACACTCCATTCTCCTCCATGAAATTAGAGAAGATCAAAGAATCATGAGAGAGGAGCAACAAAGGCAAGGAAGAGACATTGAGGAGCTCAAGCACTCCATAGGATCTTCAAGAGGAAGAAAGAGCCGCCATCACTAAGGTGGACCCGTTCTTTGATTTCCTTGCTCTTTATTCTTCTATTTTTCGAATTCTATGCTTATGTTTATCCATGTTTGTGTCTTGTGATCATTAGTGTCTTAGTGTCTATGCCTTAAAGTTATGAATGTCCTATGAATCCATCACCTTTCTTGAATAAAAACGTGCTTAATTGAAAAGGAAAGAATTGCATGAATTCTGAATTTTATAGCAGTTTAATTATTTTGATGTGGTGGCAACACTTTTGTTCTCTGAATGTATGCTTGAACAGTGCATATGTCTTTTGAATTTGTGGTTCATGAATGTTGGCTCTTGAAAGAATGATGAAAAAGGAGACATGTTACTGAGGATCTGAAAAATCATAAAAATGATTCTTGAAGCAAGAAAAAGCAGTGAATACAAAAAAAAAAAAAAGAGAAAAACCGAAAAAAAAAAGAGAAAAAAGAAAGAAATAAAGTTGTGATCCAAGGCAATAAGAGTGTGCTTAAGAACCCTGGACACCTCTAATTGGGGACTTTAGCAAAGCTGAGTCACAATCTGAAAAGGTTCACCCAATTATGTGTCTGTGGCATGTATGTATCCGGTGGTAATACTGGAAGACAGAGTGCTTTGGGCCACGGCCAAGACTCAATAAGTAGCTGTGTTCAAGAATCATCATACTTAACTAGGAGAATCAATAACACTATCTGGATTCTGAGTTCCTAAAGAAGCCAATCATTCTGAATTCCAAAGGATAGAGTGAGATGCCAAAACTATTCAAAGGCAAAAAGCTAAAAGCCCCGCTCATCTAATTAATACTGATCTTCATAGATGTTTTTGGAGTTCATTACATATTCTCTTCTTTTTATCTTATTTGATCTTCAGTTGCTTGGGGACAAGCAACAATTTAAGTTTGGTGTTGTGATGAGCGGATAATTTATACACTTTTTGGCATTGTTTTTAGTATGTTTTTAGTATGATCTAGTTAGTTTTTAGTATATTTTTATTAGTTTTTAGTTAAAATTCACTTTTCTGGACTTTACTATGAGTTTGTGTGTTTTTCTGTGATTTCAGGTATTTTCTGGCTGAAATTGAGGGATCTGAGCAAAAATCTGATTCAGAGACTGAAAAGGACTGCAGATGCTGTTGGATTCTGACCTCCCTGCACTCGAAGTAGATTTTCTGGAGCTACAGAAGCCCAATTGGCGCGCTCTCAACGGCGTTGGAAAGTAGACATCCTGGGCTTTCCAGCAATATATGATAGTCCATACTTTGCCCAAGATTTGATGGCCCAAACCGGCATTCAAAGTCACCTCAAGAAATCACAGCGTTAAACGCTGGAACTGGCACCCAAATGGGAGTTAAACGCCCAAACTGGCATAAAAGCTGGCGTTTAACTCCAAGAAGAGTCTCTACACGAAAATGCTTCATTGCTCAGCCCAAGCACACACCAAGTGGGCCCGGAAGTGGATTTTTATGTCATTTACTCATCTCTGTACACCCTAGGCTACTAGTTTTCTATAAGTAGGACCTTTTACTATTGTATTGAGATATCGGGGTAGCTATCTTCATTTTTATGCTATCTTAAATCATTGGGAGGCTGGCCATTCGGCCATGCCTAGACCTTATGCTTATGTATTTTCAACGGTGGAGTTTCTACACACCATAGATTAAGGTGTGGAGCTCTGCTGTACCTCGAGTATTAATGCAATTACTATTGTTCTTCTATTCAATTCCGCTTGTTCTTTGTCCAAGATATCACTTGTTCTTCAACTTAATGAAGGTGATGATCGTCACAGATCATCACCATTCTCACTCATGAACAAAGTGACTGACAACCACTCTTGTTCTACAAGCATCTGAGGCTTAGTGAATATCTCTTGGATTCCTGATAACACGATGCATGGTTGATCGCCTGACAACCGAGTGCTCGCCTGACAAACGAGCCAGCCATTCCGTGAGATCAGAGTCTTCGTGGTATAGGCAAGAACTGATGGCGGCATTCAAGAGAATCCGGAAGGTCTAACCTTGTCTGTGGTATTCTGAGTAGGATTCAATGATTGAATGACTGTGACGTGCTTCAAACTCCTAGCAGGCTAGGGCGTTAGTGACAGACGTAAAAGAATCAATGGATTCTATTCCGGCCTGAACGAGAACCGACAGATGATTAGCCTATGCTGTGACAGAGCATCAGGGACGTATTTTCACTGAGAGGATGGGAGGTAGCTGCTGACAACAGTGAAACCCTACACGAGCTTGCCATGGAAAGGAGTAAGAAGGATTGGATGAAGGCAGTAGGAAAGCAGAGAGACGGAAGGGAAGGCATCTTCATACGCTTGTCTGAAGCTCTTACACCAATGATATACATAAGTATCTCTATCTTTATCTTTATGCTTTATTCGTTCATCACTATACCCATTTGAGTCTGCCTGACTGAGATCTACAAGATGACCATAGCTTGCTTCATACCACCAATCTCCGTGGGATCTACCCTTACTCGCGTAAGGTTTATTACTTGGACGACCCAGTGCACTTGCTGGTTAGTTGTGCGAAGTTGTGTTTATGCCATGGTATTGAGCACCAAGTCTTTGGAGCCATTACTAGGGATTGTTTATGTTTTGAAAAGTATTGATCACAATTTCGTGCACCAGTATGCTATGAATATTGGCTGGTTATGGATTTAACCGTGAGCCGGAATAGCTGTGTATGCTATGAATATTGGCTGGTTATGGATTTAACCGTGAGCCGGAATAGCTGTGTATGCTATGAATATTGGCTGGTTCTGGACTGAACCGTGAGCCGGATGGCTGATATAGATGTTGATCCATGGATGAGAATTCATGCATGTTGATGCTGAATTATTGATAATTGTGAATTGCACTTCCACTATCTGAGATACGAGTTTCCCTGGGTAGTAGCAGTGGCTAGCCACCACGTGATCCAGGTTGAGACTTGATACTCTGGTGACCCTATGTCGTAAGTGTGGCCGGGCACTGTGAAAGACCCGGATGAGCTCGCCCCCGAAATATTCACCAGTGAGGGTGATGGATATGGATCATGTTTATGATCAAGTTTATAACGAGTATAACTCGAGTTGGGGATGCGCGACAGAGGGACAGTCCAATGGTTAGCGACCAGGACTTGTCGGGTTGGCTCTATAACCGACAAGATGATATCATCAGCCACTAGGGACAGGCATTCATCATATGCATACTATGTGAATTGTTTGAGATTGCCTATTTGACTGCATATTACTTGCTAATTGTCTAAATGTCTTAACTGCTCCTATTTGTATATTCTTTGTCTGATATAACTGTGTTTGCTATAACATACTCCTGCTGGTGGTTGGGAGGTTTGAAGGAAGTGGAAAGGGAAGTATTAGTTAGACTGAAGAATCTTTAGTCAGATGCCCTTATATGGTTTAGCTTGTTTATAAGCTTTGATATTATCTGGAGGAAGTTCTAGGATTGCCTTTGGCTTTCCTCTATTATTATGTATTATATATGTGGAAGCTGTTACCATGCTGGGGACCTCTGGTTCTCACCCATGCGGATTTTGTGGTTTTCAGATGCAGGACGTGAGGTTTTCCGCTGAGGCATGCTGGAGACTTCTAGATTTGCGAAGATTCCTTGTTCTTGGGGACTATGTTTTGGTTTATATGTTTTGCTTAGATACTTTTATCTCCATTAAATAATACAAACTGTGATGACTCCTCTTATGGGAGATTTTTGGAGAATAGGTTTTATGTATTTGTGTCCCTTTGGGTTTCCTTTGGGGTTTTCATTATTCTATCATATGTATATATTGCTATGCTCGGACCGGTTATCTTCGCAGCCGGATCTTGAGTCTTGATATTCATGTTTTTGACACTCCTTTGTATATATATAATCTCGCGTTGGTTTACCCTTGTTCGTTACGTTATCGATCGGAGTGTTGCGCTTTTGAGTTGCGATTTTTGTTTACCCCTTTTTCTACAAAGGCTCCTAGTTATAATCAATCATTCATACTACTATACGTACTAAATTTTTATTTTAGAGGTCGTAATACCTTGCCATCTCTGAATTATGACTTAAGCATAAGACTCTGTATGGTGGGGTGTTACAATTTCTCTCTAGGTTTTGGCTTTCTCAATTTCAATTTCACTTGGATCCTTTGGTTAGTCTGAATTTTATTCAATTTTATTTTGTTCTAATTTGTAGATCTCACTCTTCTACTCTTAATTTAGTGTTCTTGTTACTCTAGCATTGTAGATCTTAGATTTGGATCTTGTTACTTTGATTTCTAGTAATGCATTGAGAAATTTCATGTTCATTGTTGTTAATTGCTTTATTGTTGTTGATTGCTTGTATTAGATAGTTTGAATTCAATTTCTCTTCTCAACTTCACAATGCCTTTCATTCTTGTTCACCAAGTGTTTGAGAAAATGTCAACTATAGCTATGGAGTAGATTTTCACTCTTGGCTTAGGGGTTGGATAATTGGAGACACTTGAATTGTCAAAACCTTTTGTTGATTAATAATTGGACATTTCTAATTGATTTGAATGACACTAACTCTAGTCTTTCTTTGGGATTTGACTAGGACTTGTAGACTCAAATTGATTATCTCCACTTGACTTTCCTTCATAGTTAGAGGTTAACTAAGTGGAGCAATAATCAATTCTTATCACAATTGTTGGAGGCAATGAGGATAGGAATTCCAATTTCCAACCCTAGCCAAGGATTTTACATTGATTGATAATCATTCACTTGCTAGCTTAAGTTCTTGTTTTCCTTAGTTCAATTGTTAATTGCTCATTGCTTAATTCACGTTCATTTACTTTTTTTGTACTCAACCTCAAACTACCAAGAGAACTCCTAATCAATGATGTGCATCTTAGGGCAACTCCTAGGGAGAACGACTCGGGACTCTACTCCCGGTTATTGATTTTGAATTGTGGTGACACATTTTCTATGTTTGATGTGTTATAGCTTGTTGGTTTAGACTATACTCACGACATAATTATATTGAAAAATTCTATACCGACAAAATATCGCGCATCAAAATGGCGATGTTGTCGAGGAGTTGCATACGTGTGCCATATTGTTGGTTAGTGTAAATACGTTGATATGTGAATACTTGCATTTTTTCTTGATTGTTTGCTAGTTCAATTGTTAGTTAGGATTGATCTTTGTTTAGTGCATCTTGTTGTCATGAGCTCTATGCTTCTTTCATTGAATGACGCGTTCACTACCGGATCCGAGCTTAGCCCCTTTTGATCCAGAAATTGAGAGAACTATTTCACATCTTAGGCAAGCTCGGAGACGGTTAGCCTTTGGAGGTGGTGAAAGGGTTCCTACCAATTCACCAACCGTACCCGAGGGTGAATTTGAAACGTCATTTGAGGAAGAAACCATCTATTCCTCCATTGATATTACTAATTCTTCTTCCATTGATTTAGGTACCGATACTATGGTCGCTCCAAGAAGAGTTACTCTTAAGGAAGCCGGTGCTCCGGATTTTGTTCTTCAACCGCTTCAAGTGCGTCATCCGGAGTTAAATGCTAATTTTGAACTCAAAACCGTCTTGATTAATCTTCTACCCAAGTTTCATGGACTTCCCGCTCAAGATCCTATTAGACACCTTAGAGACTTTCAAGGTGTGTGCTCAACAACTAGGCGGGAGGCTTCCGATGAGGTTGCTATTTGGTTGCTTGCCTTCCTATTCTCTCTAGAGGGAAGAGCTAAGGAGTGGTTCTACACTTTGTCCGATGAGATTGTTGGTGATTGGGATTTGCTTAGAAGGGAGTTCTTAGATAAATTTTTTCTTCCGGAGGTGACGGATAGATTGAGGAAAGAAATTTCATGCATTGTCCAAGGTGAATCGAAAACACTTGATGAGTATTGGGAATGGTTTCGAAAGCTTCTTGACTCATGCCCTCACCGTATGATTGACACTCTAGTGTTGATTAGCTATTTTTGCCAAGGAATGAAACCTCAAGACAAGATCCTCTTGGATGCTTGACGACGACCAAATTGCATAGGTTAGAAATTTGATTATCAAAATGGAATTGGCGTTGTAAGTATAGTCCTAACCCAACAAATTGACCAAAATTTATGGGATTGTTGTGACCATTCTTTTATGTTTTATTGTATTTGGAGGAGTAAAGATGATAAATCAGGTTGCACCTGCATTTCTCGTTCCTGTTTTATTCTCAGTCATCTGCATATTCTTGGGAATGTTTGTGGCTATGAAGGATAAACCTTCAGGTTTGTTCTTTTTTTCTAAGTCATCCAGTTTGTCATTTTCATTAAAGGATCCATGTTTTAGTTCCATCCAATGCTCATGCACACATGTACACATTTTTCCTAGGCATTTTCTGAACCAGTAATACTTGGTTGATTTTCAGAAGCAAGTTGCACTTATGGGATTTTCTCTTTCTGTTTCTTTTGTTTCTTAATGAACTCGTTCTTTTTTGGGATGGAGTGAGAGATTAAGGATCTTGGAACATCATATATTGTACTTTCAATAACAGAGTGTGGTAGAAGTAGCCTAACTCTAACGAAAACTTCTTTTAGTTTATCAATGGGGTAAAACTTCTGTCTCTTTAACTGTTATCAAAAGGATAAAATGCAATGAATTATTTGAATTCTGATTTATCAATTTAAGGAGAACCATTATCTGACAAGAGCATAACCAAATATTCCAGAATATCAACTCATGCATAAAGATTTGTAACTTTTCCGACTGGATCTGGAAATATTTGTTCTAGATTACATTTGCTACTAAATTTTTTTTATATAATATTATGCAACTAAATTTTAACATTATTTGACTTGTATTTCATCTTATCTATAAAACATGACTGAAATTTTGATTTTAATGACATTCTGAGTATTTATAAATTGTTACTGTGGAATAGCTGTAATCAAGTCGAGGCTTATTAGTAGTCTTTTAAGTGACTGGCAAAGTTGCATAGAAAAAGAATAGAAATTGTTCATGTCAACAGTAGGCTTTGAAGACAATCTAGACTTTAGCAGTCTTTGAATTGACTGGCAAAGTTGCATGGGATAAAATAGAAATGGTTCATGTTTGTTTGTTCTTTTATTTTTTTTTGACAAAAAGTGAATCATAATCAGTGGCAAGGCCCTAATAAACATGTTAAAATTTCATAACAAAAGGGTCGTGAACTGTTTAGTAAAGTGACAGACATTGACATTGTCCTCATTTATAATATAGAAATTGCTAATAGATTCTCAACCTTGATATTTGGTTTAAAAATTAGGATCTTTCTTTTCAGAATTGGTTCTTATTCCTGAATGAGAGATTAAAGTGTTCTGTCTTCACCTGTGGTTATTTGAAGAATCTGGTACCCCAAAGGTTCTGACGTGACAAGTCATGCTACATTGTCAAAAGCTTTGTAGCACATAAAGAAAATCAAGGAAACCAACTAATCAACTATGCTTCTCTCCTTTTCTTGAAGGAGTGAGAGTGAAAAATCAATTAAATAATAGGGAAGTAGGGAAATAAGAGTCAATAGGGTTCTTTTTTTTTCTTTTGCATTCAATACTGAATTTACTTATCAACTTGTAGAACCCACATTGCTTGTAATCCCTTGATGATGAGTGTTGAGGGCTTTTTTATTTATTTATTTTTTAAAATAGAAAAGACATTTTTTGCTTATAAATGTGTATTTACAAATGTTTTTTGTTCACATATTTTTCCCCCTTTATCCATGTTTGATTCAGAGGGATTTACTGGTTTGAGTTGGGAGACAATTAAAGATAATTGGAGTTCAGATTATCAAAAAACTAATGATGCTGGAATCCCAGAAACTGATGGCCATGTAAGCTGGAATTTCAAGTAGGTCTTTCTCATTCGTTTACATTCATTTGCCCTATTTTACCAATATAACTTACAATGATTGTGCATGCATCTTAAATCTGTCAATGAATGATGTGGGGGGAAAATACTTTAATTTTAGGTGATAAAGTTTGATGAAGTTGAGAGAATAAGAATAGTGTAAGAGGAGAAGAGAAAAGAGATCAGGAAAGAAAATGAGAATGAGTGTTACGTCTTTATGTGTAATAACACTAAGGCCCAATTTGGGCAAACAACTTAATTAAGCTCTTTTTGAAAAAATAGCTTAAACAATAAATGCTTATATTAAAAGTAGTCTATAAATAAATTATTTTTTGTTTGGTTTTTCAGTTCTAAAAGTGTTTATTTTAAAAGAAATGTGATTAAAAACTTTTTATTGTGAGAGAAGTAATTTTTTGAGTATATACCCATTTTGGTTCTTAAAAAATTTTAAACTGGACACTTTAGTCCCCAACTAAAATTAATTACTCGATTGGTCTCTAACAATTAACTCCGTCAGTCACTTAAGTCCTTTATTCCGTTAATTCTAACGGAGGACAAAATAGTCCCTGACAACTCTAACAGGGGACAAAATGGTCCCTGATCTCCTTTGTTCGGAAACGATACTGTTCTCTCCTAATTTCCATCATATCTCGCATAACACAGTCTAGCACTGCAACTTCAAACTACACAATGCACACTCTATAAATTTAATGTTCACAAGAAAAAATCCTCCACGGATTAAGTTGCTGATGTGGTTTGTAATTTTAGAAAGATTGAATACTAGAGATAGATTATGTAAGTTTAAGATTATACCAGAAGCGAAATATTTTTGTATCTTATATAAGGATAGATTGGAGACGGTACATCAGTTATTTTTTTCATGTGATCGTATATGGAAGTTGTGGGGATCAATCTTGGTGGATTGGAGTGTGATTTGGTTTTGGCTAGAAACCACCAAAGAATGCTTTGAGGTGTGGATGGATAGAAAGATAAGGAAAGATATGAAAGAAGTGTGGATGGTGTTATTTTTTTCTATAATACGGTGCACATGGAAATGTAGAAATAACATTGTCTTTAACAATGGAGTGTTGGTATTAGAGAAGTTAAAGGAGGAAGTTGTAGAATGCACAAATCGATGGTGTTAAGATCGACAATATAGGAGTAATTGATGTACTTATGAGTGCAAATATCAAGTCTAAGGTGAATAAGAAGACATACGAAGTTGATCTTTGATGCATGATTTAATGATCTATGAAAAAGGCCAATAATTCTGCAGAGTAAAAGTTGGAAGGAGAATGATCATGATTTGATGTTGTATAACTGATCGGGTTCATCTTGAAGTGTCTTTGGAGGAGCTAAAATCATTATATTCTTTTGCTCCCTGTTTGCTGTTTTATGCTAGTTTTTGTTTTCTTTGTAGTTATAGCTCTGTTTTTGTTACCGTTTTTTGGAACTACGCCCAATTTTTTTTGGAATTGGGTGGAGATGTAATTATCTAAAAAAAAGAAAAAAAATTCTCAATTTGTTCTCAACCAATTCATACTCAGAAAACTAATGCCTATGTCTCTCAATTAGTTGTCGTCTTCGATGGATCCCATGAATCTAGACAGCAAGTCATTTGTTAAGACTCTGGAAAAGAAGAAATGAAGCACTGTGTGTCTATTTCAAATGAGAATTTGCATATGATGTCGAAGGATAATCTTCTCATGATGTCCTAATGTCCAACAATCATAATTGATTGCCGGAGAGTGGAGAAAGGCGTGCACTTGGAGTAGTTGTGGAACTTGGTCTTGAGGATGTTGTGGACGTTGTAGGGGTTGGAGGTGATGTTATCAAAGACGTAGAAGTGAATGCTTTTGGTGAGTGAAGTGCAGAGGAGGTGGATGTACCAGTTACAAAGATTTAGAAAGTGTGTGGTCCATGACATGTTGAGGTAGGTACGACACGTGTGACAATTACACCATGGTTTAATCTTAGAGTTAAAGAGGAGGAAGGATAAGATGGAAAAGAAGACTGTGAAAGTGAAGAAGGAGAGTATGAATGTTAGGGTTATGCGAGATATGATAAAAATTGGGGAACAACAGTGTCGTTTTCGAATAAAGGGGTCAGGGATTATTTTGTCCCTTGTTAGAGTTGTCAGGGATCATTTTGTCTCATGTTAGAATTTTCAGGGACCATTTTGTCTTCCGTTAGAGTTGACGGAGTCAAGGACCTAAGTGACTGACGAAATTAATTATTAGGGACCAATCGAGTAATTAATTTTAGTTGGGGACTAAAATGTCTGGTTTGAAATTCTTTGAGGACCAAAATGGGTATATACTCTAATTTTTTTTAACTTTTCCATAAACACTTAAATAACTTCTTAAAAAACGACAATTTGATTTTGAAAATTGTACTAGATATTAATACTACGACTTTTCATAAGTCAAAAGCTAAAAAAAGTAACTTTTGAAGCTTCCCAAATGGGTCCTAAGCTCATGGCCTTATATATAGTGAGGATACAGAGAGCTTACACTTAAGTTAGTTATTCATTCTAACATATTCTAGCAGGTTCTGATCTTCCTGCACTAACTGAATCTAACTGATTCTGACTTCTCTAGACTTTTCTAGACACTTCTAGAACCTCTCTTTAACTTAATCTATTATTAGGCAATCCTGTACAATAATACATTTTAGGAAATGTCTCTATATCTATATCTTTTATATACAATATATATAATGAGGATACCAAAAAGTAATTGATTTTGGTCTCCAAATTTTTTACTACTTTTACCCTTATATCATGTATAACTGCTTTTAGTAGTTATTTTTCTTTCCTCCACAGACTTTACATTATCGTTGCATCTTCGTATCTTCTTCTATTTGTTATGTTTCGAATTTAAAAAACAAAATACTCAACCAAAATTCATTTAAAAGTATAAATAAAAATTTGACTTGACAAGCATGCAGTGCCTAACAAGTCCCTAGTAGCAATAGTATGGATTCATTATACTTAATCTTCATATGTTACGGCTGAATCAACTGAAGTATTACACTAAATGGTAATTGACACTCCTGTGTCTGCTGTTCTTCATTGGCTGATACATTAACTTAATGACGCAGGATTTTTAAATTAGACAGGAGAATGGTTTTAATTTCATTTAATTAATTTGATTTGCTTGAGGCCTAAAGATTCTCGATGAGGTTGGAAGTAAGGAGTTCTCTGTTAGTGCTTTTCAGCTAGTGGGTTCTTTCCTTTCCAAAAAATACACGAGCACTGCAAAAATTAACGTCTGCAGCAGGATATTGCATTAGTTGGAACAAAATATCTGAATTTAGTGAAAAGAAACTACTCGTTCACTGGGCAATTCCACAATTTACCGAATCTACCAGAAAGCTTGATCTATATAGATCTTGCAGTAGGGAACTGCAAATGAAGGCAAGCCAATGATGTGGAATCTAAATTGAACATTAAACAGAAATGTTTATTCAATTAGGAACAACGGTCCCAAAAGAATGACTTTGACAGAAGATTTAGATTTAGATAGGTGAATAGGGTTAAACAAAGGAAGGTGAGACTCTAATTCATTGACCTCTCTACCATTGAAGTTTAGAATAAAAATGGTGAGAGATAATGGTAAGCAATAACTGCAAAACAAGAGGGCAGACATCCTAAAATCTAATTTCCCCATCTTTCCAATGCCTTTGATGTTAATAAGCCCTCAAGGACGTTGCTTAAATTTGTTCAACTCTATTATGAGGAAGAGGAACCAGGTAAAGCAAGAGAAAGATTTACATAGGATTGAAATATAAAAATCCTCACCAGGGTTTTAAAACTTCTGTACATTGAAGATGAAATATCGAAGCTTGAAATAGAACTGAAATAGGTAGCCCTTAGCTCCTATTCCATAATTATATTGTAACTTTTTATATTAAGTATATGCCATCAAGCCCAACATTTTAACCAGTTCTGTGGTCCCAATCAGCATGGGCTGCAGGAGAAAGATTTAGAAAATTTTTCACTATTTAAGATTATTTATCACTATAATTGATAAAGTTAAAATTATTTCACATTTAATGGAGGATCCTGAGGGACCAATTTGTTTAAGCATTTTCTAGTTTATGATATTGGAATGACTTTTCAATTTTTCTAATTATATTCTTTCCTTCCCAGTTCATTAGAAGGCCTCTTTTTCCCAGCTGTGACAGGAATAATGGCAGGTTCTAATAGATCAGCTTCTCTAAAAGATACTCAGCAATCAATTCCTGTTGGGACATTATCTGCAACACTAATTACTACTTCTCTGTATTTTATTTCTATGTTATTTTTTGGCGCTGTTGCCACCAGAGAGAAGCTTTTAACAGACTGGTAATTTTTGGTCCGAAACTTCTTTGTATAATTGTTTCCTCATGAAAGAGGATGTATTTGAAATGATGAAAAAAATTGAATGGACTGATCTTGACTTCTGCTGAGAAAGAAAAAGATTAGAATAAACTCAAAAGACCTAGGCCCCTCTGTGTGTACCTACGTTGCACAGGTATGTGCAAACTTGAAGCGTACCCATACCGGGTACAAGCGTGTGATGGGTACATGCAGGTATGCAAAGAACAAAAATAGAAAGTTTCCTACAAAATAAACGAGCTAGGTATGGTTTGGGTACGATTTGAACAACTTGGCACAAGTTCTCCATCGTTTTTGGAGTGTTCTTTAAATCTTTTTCCCTTAATCTATGCTTTCAAAGAAAGCAACCATTTTCAAACCCTGTGTTACTTTTGTTTGATTTCACATGGAACATCTTTTAGTAGGTGAAAATTTACCGTTTATTTTGAAAAGTTGATGCCCATACCCCATGCAACATAGATGTGCACCAAGAAGTCCCTTTAAAAACAGGAACCCATTTGATTACCTTTGGTAGTCAACTTATGAAAAATATGTAATTCATCATGGTTTTTAAGTATTGTGAGTTTTGGGCATCCATGTCAGAAGAAACTCTTCTATTCACTTTTTTGAATGGATAAACCCCTTAAATATTGCCAATTTACTTCATCTGCTTTTGATATGGAGATTTATTGCAGGCTACTAACGGCTACAGTCGCCTGGCCTTTTCCTTCACTAATTAAAATTGGGATTATTCTTTCAACTTTGGGTGCTGCTCTTCAGAGTCTGACCGGTGCCCCACGTCTGCTTGCAGCAATAGCCAATGATGATATTTTACCTATTCTGCGCTACTTTAAAGTTGCAGATGCTACTCTTTTCACTGCTATCCTATGTGGTGTGTGTCTCATTATTGGGAATCTGGATCTTATCACTCCAACTATAACTATGTTTTTCCTTCTATGTTATACGGGTGTCAACTTGTCCTGCTTCCTTCTTGATCTTCTAGATGCTCCTAGTTGGCGACCTCGTTGGAAATTTCATCATTGGTTTCTCTCTCTTGTTGGAGCATTACTTTGCATTGGTATGGTGTCTTTTTTGTGCATATTTGTCATTATTGTCTATCGGCGGATTCATTTTGCTTCTATTTGGCCGCATCTTGGTTGTTTCAATTATTTTTTCTGCTTTATGCATGCTTCCCTCTCCCTTCTTTCTTTCTCTGTCTTTTATTTTCTTTTTCTTTTTTTTTTCTTTTTTGTGTTTTGGCGAGGTGGGAATGCGGGGGTTTGCAACTATGGTAAAGATATAACGCTGAAATTAAAGCTTTGAACGTGATAGAGTGCCCTCAACGCACCATTTGTGAAACAGCATAGACGGTAGAACACCAGTTTACCGTGTTATAGGTGCATATAATTTGGGTTGGGAAATGGCTGTGTATTACATTAGTAGTATTATATTCCTTGCCCTAGTGCTTCTTTGATATTCATAATTTGAAACTGCGAACCATTACATTCCAGTTGCTATCGCATTGAGATTTAGATTTTAGATTAGAAAATAATTGAGCATTTTTGTAGCAATAGATGTTTGATTTCCAATATCCCGCAAATTCACTGTGGTTTGGATTCTCCTGTGTGAAGCTTTGACATTTGGGACATGTTTATGAATAGGTTTACAATATGTCCAGTCCAGTGAATACTTTCTTTTTCAAATAGCAATAGCAGACACAGACTGAGCCACATTTATAACATGAAGATATGAATTTGCCCGTCTTTGGTTCAAAAATGTCTGCTAAGTTCTGTCATGATAATCTTAATCGTATCTTCACATGGAGATAGACATGGCACAAGTTGGTGATGATAAAACGAAGGATGATATATATATATATATATATATTCAAACTCTTGAATTAGTTGAATAGCAGTGTTGAACCTTTTGAACTAGGTTTGCAGAGATTATTGAAGCTGTAAAGCAAATGTATATAATCCAAATATGAAACTTGACTCACTTGGGAAAGAAAGCCTCCTTCTAAGTTTATATAACGTACTCTAGTGGTTCATATCTAGATGTAGAGGCCAAAGGGGCATGCCACTAAGAGAAATACACAAAGATCATCAAAGGTTCTCTCATTTCTTATAAATACCAAAATTACGTGGGTCTTTATGGAAGAGTAAAAAAGTTTAGCCTGTGACTATAGCTTTCTATGAACCATTTTATACTTACTTCTTCTGCTGCTTATGTGTGTTTTCATGTTAACCCTCAATTTTGCAATGATCATTTTTTTCCTTGTTTCCAATGCAGTGATTCTGTTCCTGATCTCGTGGTCATTCACTGTGGTGGCTTTGGCCCTTGCAAGTCTTATATATAAGTATGTGGGCCTCAAAGGAAAGGCTGGCGACTGGGGAGATGGTTTCAAAAGTGCATATTTCCAACTAGCACTTCAGAGCCTTCGATCACTAGGAGGTATATACCTTTCAAATTCAGTCAACTAGATAATATGATACAATATATTATGCATTAATGTTGTTGATCCTGGCATCAAGGCATGATTGGTTGGAGAAAGAAGAAATATTACTCTTAAGGTCCTTGAGAGCTTTCAAGAAAACGACTAAAGAATGAAGGACCAAATTACCCATGAAAATCTGTCTCTGAAAATTTTTTCAATGAAAAAAATAATTAAAATCCTTGAGGAAAATAGCCCAAGAAACATCATGTTGCAGACAAAATCAACACTTTTTGTTCTGACATGGATAATTTTGTCATTGACATGATTTATCATGCATAATTGATACTTCACTCAAAAGAAAAACAAAATAGCTATAATTTATTAATTGGGAATTAAGTTGTTCACTGAACTTTGTGTTCATGGATAATTTCATACTTTAAGTATTCTCATTAAGTTTTTTCAATTCAATGACAACATTAATGAACTTTCTGTGTACAGAATAATCTATTAAGGTTGATATTTAGGCTTCAAGTTTAATCTTTTTGCATTGCTTCTCTTTACCAACTCTATGTATGACGAAATTTAATGTCAGTTGCTTTATGTATAGTATATTTTTTGTAGAAAACCAAGTATGCCCAAAACAATTTTTATCTATTAACTTATTTTGTAATGTCCGTAGAAAACCAAGTACACCCAAAGAATTGGTATCCAATTCCACTCGTGTTTTGCCGGCCCTGGGGTCAACTACCAGAAAATGTTCCATGTCATCCCAAACTTGCAGATTTTGCTAACTGTATGAAGAAGAAAGGTCGAGGAATGTCTATATTTGTCTCTATACTGGATGGAGACTATCATGAATGTGCTGAAGATGCCAAGTCTGCTTGTAAACAGCTCAGTACCTACATTAATTACAAGAATTGTGAAGGTGTGGCTGAGATTGTTGTCGCTTTCGTGGTATCGATCAGACAATGGGCCTTGGGAATCTCAAGCCAAACATTGTGGTGATGCGCTACCCAGAGATCTGGCGTCGGGAGAACTTAAAGAAATCCCCAAGACATTTGTTGGTTGCAAACAAGGCAGTAGTCATAGTGAAGGGTCTTGATGAGTGGTCCAATGAGTACCAGAAGCAGTACGGCACGATTGACCTCTACTGGATTGTGAGAGATGGTGATCTCATGCTGCTGCTCTCTCAGCTGCTTCTTACCAAGGACAGCTTTGAGAGTTGCAAAATTCAGGTTTTCTGCATTGCAGAAGAGGATGCAGATGCAGAAGTGCTGAAAGCTGATGTGAGAAAATTCCTTTATGATCTTCGGATGCAAGCAGAAGTCTTTGTCATTCCCATTTCTTCACAAGAAAATGGTGGGTCTCCCCAGGATGAGTCACAGGATGCATTTAAAGGTGCTCAACAAAATGAAGGCAGCAGCAAAGAAAGATGGCACCCCTCTAATGGCAGATGGTAAGCGCGCAGTTGTGAATGAGCAGCATGCTGGTCGAGAAGTTCCTGTTCACAACGCTTAAGCTCAATTCAATAATGTTGAGATACTCAAGAATGGCTGCTGTTGTTTTGGTAAGTTTGCCTCCACCTCCACTGAACCACCCATCATATTTCTATATGGAGTACATGGATATGTTGCTGGAAAATATACCGAGGATTTTAATTGTAACTCTATTCACATAGTTTTGAACTGGATTCTAGGACATTAATTACTTCCTTTTCTGTTTTATAATTTTGTAGTTTACATGTAGTGTTCATTCTTTGTACCCATTTTCTTGCTCAAGAGGATCTATTGTATCACCAGATTATAATAGAAAAATTAAACTGTATTCATTTTGGAACATCGTTTGAATTGTTTGTTTTCTTATTTTGAATCTCTCTGGTTTTACATCAGCATGAGATTATTATTATTATTGTTGTTATTATTATTATTATTTTGATGGCAAAGCCTCGTAAAATAGTGATTAGTGTCTAACTCAGTTGACCAAGTCTAAGCATTAAATATAAAGTATCTGAATAAAAAAGAAATTCATCACTTAAAAAATACATAAGGTAAACTAATCGGATTTATGATCTTAGTTTGAGTTCATTTTAAGTCAATTTTAAAGTAGTTGCATAGAGAGAATGAAATGGTACATGAAAAAATTAAGCTTCTGGTCATAATTCAAACAACTTTTGTGCTAAAAACGTAGGGCAGAGGCATTTAACTCAATATGGCGCCCCAAATCATTAGTGGAGACTCTTTTGTGGTATTTATCGACACATATACAATGTTGCTACTCTTTCGGAATTTCCTTAATGCAACTTGCACTTAATAGGTTGATGTGTCTACATTGGATGCATTTCTTGTGTGCCGTTTCCTTAATCCTTATAAAATATGCTATGCTTGTTTGTATCTTCCTAGTCCATGTCTCTTCCTAAGTTCTGAGCTTCTCTTCCTTTTCATTCTCTCGTTTTCCTTTTCTCTCTAACTTCACTCCATTTTCTCTCTCAATTATTTTATCTGACTACTCTGCAATTCGTTGCCTCTGGTTCATTCATGGGTGAATAAGTATGCTATTTGTTGTAAGTGTTGTATTTAAATTTTATTATTTCAAGAAAAAGGACAAATAAATCTTTAATCTTTTGTTGGAGAAACAAATTGATTCCTAATCAAAAAATACAAAAATGTCTATCACTTCTTAAAATACAAGAAACTTGGGTTCTTCCTCATCAATTTTGTCGTATAAACTATAATGCCGTCGACTGATGTGTCCGTTACAAATTTGATATGACTGTAATATGTGACATAGGATTAGTGTTAAAATAATCTGTGTTAGGGTTTATATTTTGTTAAAATACTGTTAATTTGGTTTAAATATCATTAGATAAATTAAATTTATACTAAAAGAATTAGAGTGGTATTAGTGATTATTTTTTAATAAGAAAGTGATTGTTGATGTTGCACTATTTAACTTCTCAGGAGGATGATACATTTGTTCTGTCGGTGGGAATATTATTAAAAACTCCAATAAGGATTCCCAAACATAATATTTCCAGAAATATAATTTTTTGGAATATATTTCTTAACCTTAAATCAAACGATCACTAGTAATTTTTGAAACACTTTAGCAAACGGTTAGATGAAGATTAATAAAATTTTTAAATATATTCATGTTTGTTAATAATCAAAATTCAAGAAACATTCAAAGCTAACAAGGTGTTTTGAGAGACTTGTTTGATTGGCAATTTGTGTTTGTTTGTCAAGGTATTGTTGCTTTAGATCCTTTTGTTTGCTATTGTGTTATCTCCCTGTATAACCCTCTGACTTTGTAGTTACTCTCTCTGGAGAGTATCGCGTCTTCTAAACTAATCGATAAAAATATAAAATATAAAATAAGAAAAAAAATGAAATAAAAAACAACCCAAAAGATGTAACTCGTGATAATACTTTAGTAATAACCACAATTGAATTGATGATCACTAGTTTCAATTTTCAAATATCAGCATGAAAGAATACAAATTAGTCCAAATTTGGGACTACAAAAAAATTGAATTGATGATCACTAGTTTTAGTTTTCCATTATCAGCATTGAAAGAATACAAAATTGGTGGCTAATATTTAGTGTACACCATTTTTATAATAATATGGATTACATAGAACAAAACTTTTGCTCTTGGTGATGCTTGGAATATAGACATTGGTTGTTTCCATTCAAGTTTTTACAACGACTTGTGGATGCCGTGGAAGGTATGGTTGAGGAACATAACCCTGTTTTTTTAACTCAAGGAGAAGACTCTCCAGAATCAAATAGATCTCAAAAGATTGTGGGTGACTACCATCAGCAGCAAAAAACATATGGGTGCTGCCGTTCACATCAATCCAGCTGTATCCGCATATTTTCTGAACTCCTTTTTCCTTCATTCGACTTCGAATCTTAAGAACATCTGACCACTCCCCTGCACCGGCATGTATATTCGAAAGCAATACATAGTACCCCGAATTTTGGGGGTCTAACTCCAGAAGATGTTCGGAAGCTAGTCTGGCCAACTCAACATTGCCATGAACCCGACAAGCTCCTAGTAATGTCCCCCAAACACCTGCGTCCGGAGCAAGCGGCATGCTCTTTATAGTATTGAATGCCTCGTGCAAACGACCAGCTCGACCATACAAATCTACCATGCATGCATAGTGCTCCATCTTAGCACAAATCCCATAACTTTCAGTCATGCAACGGAAATATGATATGCCTTCATCAACTAGGCCAGCATGAGCACAAGCAGATATTATAACAAGGAAAGTAACGTGATCCGGGTGAATCCCGGCTTTTAACATTTCATGGAATAGATGGAGACATTCCCTGGGGTGACCATGGTTTCCATATGCAGCAATGATGCTATTCCATGAAATTTCATTCCTCCAGTACATCAGGTCAAACACATACTGAGCCATGGCTAATTTTCCACATTTAGAATACATGTCTATCAGTGCACTTGCAACAATAGTGTCAGAAGTAAATGCATTTCTTATCACAAAGCCGTGCATCTCTTTCCCAGAATAGAGTGCCGGTATATTTGCACACGCAGAAAGTGCAGATGATAGGCTCACGGAATCAAACTTGGTTCCACTCCTTCCCATTCCACGAAAAATATTAATAGCCATTTCTGGTTTACCATTCTGTGAGAAGCTTGCAATCATTGAGTTCCAACATACGCTATCTCTTTCAGGCATCCTTCTGAAAAATTGATATGCAAGATCTAGTCTTCCACATTTTGAATACATATCTGTGATGGCAGACCCCACATGAAGCACACTATCAAGTTGATTTTTCAGAATGTCACAATGTAATTCTTTCCCTAATCTCAGAGAAGCCGAAGCAGCACATGCCGGCAAAACAGCAGCCATGGTCAGGCAATTAGGCACCATTCCCTCCTGAACTAACCACCTAAAAAAATCTATAGCATCAATATACAGACCATTAAGTACATAGCCCGAGATCATAGCTGTACAAACTGCAACATCAACTGAAGTATTCTGCTGGAAAATCTTGCATGCCGTATCCACGTCCCTATTCTTTAAGTATACGTCAATAAGTGAATTCTTTAAATAAACATCAAAAGGAATCCTGTGCCGGACTATATAACCATGAATTTCTTTACAATGTTTGGTACTACTACTACCAGATTCAACAATAGAAGGAAGGAAACTTGCGAAAGTGATCGAATCTGGTTTGACACTAGCAGAGATCATTGCATTAAATAAAGTTAAGGCCTCATCTGCCAATCCATTTTGCACATATCCAGCAATCAACCCATTCCAAGTAACTGTATCAGTCTGTGTCATTGAATCAAATAACCTACGTGCATCAACAAGGTTACCACATTTGGAATACATGGAAAGTAGCGTGTTTGCTACCTGCGAATCATGCTGGAACCCACTACGAATAACAAGACCATGAAGCTGAGTACCAACATAAAACATCCCTCTTGTAGAGCATAATGATAACATACAAGTAAAAGTTACTGAATTGGGCTTGATATAACAATTCCTCATTTCCTGAAAAGTTTCTATTGCATTGTTAAAATCACCGCTAGTTACATAACCATTTAGCATGACATTCCACAAAACGCAGTCTCTTACAGACAATTCATCGAACACTTGCCTTGCATCACAAATACACCCATTATCTGCATACAACTTGATCAAGGCACTACCAACAAACAAGTCCACATCGATCCCTAATGGCCGAATTGTGTTATGCACCATCTTAGCCAATGCAACATTATTTGAACCACCACAAGCTTTTATAATGTAAGGGAAAGTGTATTTATCAGGTGAGACTCCACTACCCAACATCATGAAGTAAAACAACAATGCAAAATCATGCCACCCCAACATCACAAACCCTCTTATCATCCAATTCCAGGGAAGTGCATAGCCCAACTCAAGCCTGAAAAACAAGTTCCTAGCATCCCTGATGCTACCACAAAGAACATACAACCCTGCAATTCTTGAACCCAACACATTGATATCACTCATTCCACAAACAGCAACCCGAGCATGAATTTGCTTGACCTGTGGAAGCAGAGAGGAATCAGAACAAGAACGGAACAGAGACTCCAATTGGATTGTGAGAGGCTCTGGATGTTGTTGTGCGTTTGGAAAGCAGGGTTTTGGGATGGCATAATTGTAATTATCAGCGTGCACAATAAATTTGGAAGTTGAAGCTGTAACATGTGAGAGAGTTCTGGTGCACGCAGAGCGAAGGTTTCTGTTGTACATTTGAAGATAGGGGAGTCATGGGACGGGTGAAACTGGATTTGTCCTGACCCAAACCAGGCCCTAAATATTGACCAGGTCTATTTTTGAGACTCTTACCCGACCTTAAACCCAATGAAACCTCATTACTTTCGGGCCACAAAATTGTCTTATACAAATTCCAACTCATCAATCTGCAAGAACAAATCCATATACCAAGAGTCAGATAGTTTGCTAGAATTGGACTCAAGAAATCAAGTATAAACTCATCCAATTACAAGCAAACTAGTGAAGGAAGCAAACAACAATCCAAATCTAATCGGGTCATATTGAAAAAAGAAGAATGTCCTAACTCAATGAAGCTATAACCCTTGATTGATAGCTCTTTCAAATCTTTGGGTAAAATGTAAAATGTTTACATCAACTTAATAATGAAAGAGCTTGAATTTGTATACAAAAGATTTCAGCAAAAGCATAATACTTATTAAGAAAACTGCAGTTACATCAACTCAACAAGTAATCAGAACAAATGTATATAACAAAAGTGCTCACATCGAGATAGAAGCATGAGATGGATGAATTATCCATAATTTCATCCAAAAAAGGGGGGAAATTTAATATGCTTCTTATAAACCATTTTAACAAGTTCTCTTCCTCCCATTAGTATTTATCTAAAATTCTAAACATAATGAAAAGGTAAACAAAACAATAACAGAGAACAACCAAACCAATAAATAACAGAAAAATATGCTTAATAATGCCATAACATACAAATCAATATTTCTAACCAGAATTCAGAGCTCAAGCATAAAAAAAATTAGTAGTTTCTTTTTTTTTTCTCTCCCCTTTCTTTCTATAGAAAAGATAATCATAATCACGGGATACTATCAACTATATAACTACTGCATATGTTTACACAACAAAGTAAGAAAATGTATAACACAAGTGACCTCTCCAGGATATGGAAAACCTGTAATTGCGTTTACGTGTATAATAATCATTATATGCTTAGTTTCTTAAACCAATAATAACAATAATGGGGTTTTAGAATTAAAATCAAGGTTTCTCACCAAAAACAAAAAAATAAATAAAGGTTTACCTGCTGAAACTTGAAAGGCTGCTCCGTTGCTTCAAGCAATCATACACTGTAAAATGTGCCATAATTTGATCATAAACCTTTTTTTAATTGCAAATTGCAAAATTTGAAGCTTTGAGCTTAAAAGCTTAGGAACTGTGCTAAAAACATAAATATTAATTGTGTATTGGTTGATACTTGATTATTTAAAATTATAAGGCTTAGTAGAAAAACTTGATAGAACAAAAAATAATTACTTCACTACCGCCTCATGTCCGCAGTGCCGTCACCAGCAACATCAACTGGATTAGATCCCCTTCTGCCGCCACACTTCATTCTATTCTTTGCTCCTCTACAGCACAGGAACATGCCCCCAAGTGTTTACCGCGAAGATTTTGTTAAAGGTCTCCATGACGGTATTCGCCACCGTCGAGTAGGTTCCGTCGAGCTTGCCAGTGAAATTCACCAGTATATGGACCTTCGAATCGAAAGCAAGGATTTGGAATCTATTTATGTTAGCGGAAAAGTAATCGAATTTTTGGAATCTAACTTTAAAGTGAGAAGTGGAACAGAGAAGGTGTGTGTTGGATGTGAGAAAAATGAAGAAAAAGAGATCTGAAATGAACAGCTCTGATGTCTAGGTCAGTTTATAAAGTAGAAGATGTCTGCACCTGCTCTTGCTCACTTATAATCGGTTCATAAAGCTAGAGGAGGCTAGTGGCAGCGGTGTGGAGGTTAATGACAGTGACGAGGTCTTCAGTTGTGGATCCAAGGCCGAAAACATGAAGGACTACGGTGGCTCTCGATGTTTAGTAATCGTGATAAAGGAGTAATTTGCAAGGTTGCGAGAACCGGATCGGTCAATGAACCGGTAAGGCAACTGGTTCACTGGTTCAATGGTCCGACCGGAGTTCAACCAGGATTCAACCGGTTTAATTAATATTAAATAAAATTATTAAAAATTAATATATGTAATGCTTGATCACTATCTAGTTGTTCTATCTTCAAAAATAAAAATTTCTAATTAGTAACAACAATTTACAAACACAAATTTACACAAATTAAATACAGTTACAGTCAATGACTAAATATTGATTGTTGAACAGATTTACAGAATTTCTAATCACATCAAGAAGCAAAGAATACATGCAGCACCAAAAGTTCAAAACAGAAAATTATCAATTACATTCGGCATCAAAAGTTCAAAAAACGAATTCAGAATCCAAACAATTAGACAATTAAATCAACAATTAACAATCAACAAAATTAACAAGTACCACAAAAAATTAACAAAATTATTTTAAAAGGATTAATTCAAATTGAAAAGAAAAGTGAACCTGAACAAAATCACTAAATGAAGTCAATCAAAATACAATGGTTCTCAACAAGCAACTAGAGAGGGCTAATTCCATAATTTCTAGCCTTGAAGATGCCCAGAGAATTATGTTGTAGTTGCTTATCATTTTGTGGCTGTTCCATCTAAATTCAAAATGACAGCAACCTATAATCCAGAAAAATATATCAATCCATATAACTCATACGACATTCATTCAACATAATTAACAGAGCAGAATTGAATTTAAATTTTAAACCCCAAAATTCAACAGAGCAGTATTCAACAGAGCAGAAATAAACAAAACTCAATATAGCCAAATCCAACATAGCAGAATTGAATTTATATACCGAAATTCAAAATAAACAAAATTGAAAAACAAAACAAGAATAATTAACAAAATAAAAAAAATTAATTGAAAAACAGAACAAGAACCCATGAACAAGAACTCAGAAGAAGGAAAAGATTTGAAAAACAGAACAAGAACCATGAACTTAAATCTGTCCAATTCATACAGTTTTATCACCAGATAAACGAAATTAATTGAAAGAAGGAAAAGATTGAAGTACTGACTACTGAGTACTCACCGCGGGAGAGGCCGAGAGCATAGAAGGTCAGACTGTCAGAGCCAGACGTCGACCCACGCTTCGGTGACGGTGACAGTTCAGTGCCGACAACAAGCTGACGACCACGACGACGCCAAGCCGATGACCAGACGACGCCAACACGGTGATGCTTCGACCCGCGACGGTGGCCTTCGACCTCGATTCGCGACGGCGACCTTCGACCCGGACACGACGGTGACCTTCGACCCGCGACGGTGATGCTTTGCTCCGGCGTTTGTTGGAGGTGACGGTGGTGTTTGTACTTTGGAGGAAGAAGGTTGAAGAGAGACTGAGAAAGTTAGGGTTGGGACTTGGGAGTGAGTAGAAGTCTTCAAAGAGAAGTAGAGAACTGATGCTTCTGCCCAAGGTTCTGAAAACTGAACCGGTCATCGAACCGCTCTAGTTACTGGTTCACTGATTCATAGGTTCAACCGATTTGACCGTGGTTAAACCAAAAAAAACCGTTTTATAATAAAATAAAAAATAAAATATAAATAAACACATTAAAACATAATTATAGTCTAATATAAATATACAATGCACAAGTTAAAGATCGAAAATATTGTCTTAATGTAGCTGAGTCAAAAAGTAAAGCAAATTGATAGTATTGCACAACAAACACAACAGGACCTGAAACAAAAACACAACAGCTGAAACAAAAAAAAAAAAATCCAGCACAGAGGAGGGGCAGCAAGTCGGCAGAGATCGAGAGCAGGGACAGTGCAACCAAACAATGAACAAAACTCAAAAAACTTTGAATCAGTAACATAGTGCAAATTCAAGAAACTTTAATAAATTTAACTATACAAACAGACAATAAAGCAGTAATAGAGTTATAAATCTAAAATTTATCATCAAATATAATCAGTGAGCAAAGCCAATCAATCAAGCATTGACTGGGCATTCGAGAAAAAGAAAGAATCAAAAAGAACATTTAAATCACAGCAACAGCACAATAACACCAATTGAAACATTTAAAAAGAAAGCAACCAAAAAGAATATCTAAAATCACCAAGGTTGAAAACAATAATTTGATCTCAACGAATTAAAAGCTAAGCTTCCAGGAAAGTGAAGAATACCCAAACCAAAGAACCTTCAATCACAGTTTAAACCAAAATTCAGAATCCCCTCAAATTGAAGCAGCAAGCAACTTGAAAATCAAAGAACCAAAAAATAATTTTCAAATAAAAGATTCAGATCACCAATCCTAACCAGAAATAAAATCAAATTCCAATAACAAAGAAATCTAGAAGCCTAGAACAGAGCAGAGCAGATCCTGAGGAAGAGGGGGAACAGCAATAATTAACGAACAATAATTATTCATTCATACCTACACATTACCAGCAATCCAATAACAATACAATAACAATACATACCTAAACATTACCAGCAATCCAATAACAATACAATCCAATCCAATTATTCAATTGAAACAGGCAAACAAGCAATAACAATCCATTCCAATAACAATACAATCCAATCCAATAACAATACAAAGTTCACAGTTCTGAATCAGTAACTTAGTTCAGTTGAAACAGGCAAACAATTATTCAATCACTATATCACTATATCAGTTCACACTTCACCGTTCACAAAAAAACAATTATTCAATCACTATATCACCATATCAGTTCACAGTTGAATGACTTGAATCAGAGTTCACCAAGGCTCTGAAAACCGGACCGGTCATCAAACCGTTTTAATCACTGGTTCACTGATTTACTGGTCCAACCAGTCCAACCGGTGGTTCAACCGGAAAAACCGTTTTAGAACAGCAACACGTGATGGAGAGGGAAGATTGTTGGCTATTTATCCATAGTTGATTCCAAAATCAGAACCACTTGTCTGTATAAAACTATAAATGTCTCTTGAGAAAAACACAGTTTTGAAATATCAGAAAAATAAAATGCTTAAATTCCTATGCTGAATAAGAAGAATAAGTACACAACCAAATTGATAGAATCATAAAACTAAAATGAATAATATATAAATTAATTAATGGTTTTTGATTCCTCTGAGGATGCAATGTAGTTTCTCTTTCATTCCATGAAGCTAAGAAGGAATAACATTCTGATCACTAAACAACTAGACTAGAATGTTCCATTAGCAAGAAAACATAGACAGAAACAGAATAAGATTACCCCAGATAACAAAATCAGTTTTTTTCATCAACTTTGTGTGGAATCAAAAGAGAATCATGCAGAAGTATACAAGTTACACACCAGAAATAGTGAGAAGCAGCATAAGCAGTTTGAAGTAGGAGGAATTGAATAAATTTGCATGGCCTTGACATGACTTTGACTAATAACACATAAAAATATGCATTGAAAAAGTACAAAATTTCAATAAACATTACTAAACAGAGGCAAGAAAGAACAATCATCATTCAGCAACAAACATTACAAACAGCAACAAGCAATCACACTATTACCAAATTCAAAAAGAATGAAAACCAGATAACCCCAATCATAAACACCATTACCAAATTAAATAAAAAATCAACCAAAAATCACCTTGCAAATCAAAAACTCAATCTCTTGAACTCAATAATTACATCAGTTATCCAACTAAATAATTGCATCACAGTTATCATAAACAGATTTCAAAACCTAGAAGCAGAGTGAAATTAAAAACATGAAGCATATAATAAATCAAAAGATCACCAATTGCAAATTTTTTAATAAGAACAGAAGTTAAGAACAATGAAAAATGAAAAAAGATTCAACCGTTTTCAACCCAATTTTAATAAAGCTCATCACAATGATTAACAACAACATAAAGGACTGAAGGAACAGTGAATCAGTAACACGCAGTGCAAATTTAAAATTTAAAAGTTATCAATTTAAAATTTATCATCAAATACAATCAGTGAGCAAAACCAATCAACCAAGCACTGACTGAGAGTATTCTATTCTGATTCTGTGACTGGGAAGCAACAAATTCAGCAACAAATTCAAGTTACAGCAACAAATTTAACAAATCCAAGTAAAGTCCCGATTTACAGCAACATTTAGATTAGCAACAAGGCAAATTTGATTAGCAATTCAGCAACATGCAAAAATACAGGGAGAAGGGAAATCTGAAAAGAGAGAACAGGGAAGCGATGGTGCAGGCACTCACCAACGGTCGACGGCGAGTCGGCGACCACCCCACGGAAGGCGACTAAGCAAGAGACAACCCCACGAGTTGCTTCTGCCGCCGGCGACGAGACAGACGAACCACGAGATGCCAGTGACTGAGACGAGGCTCGAGTGAGACTGGGAGGCAGAATCGAGCAGAGACAACCACGGACGACGAGCAGCAACCAACACGCACAGCTCGAGCACTCACTGGCGGAGGGAGGCGCGAGCAGCCGAGCACAGAGGAGAACGGCGAGATGCGAGCACCCGACGTGGAGGATCCGGCGAGAGGCCCGAGAGCACGAAGACGGAAGTTCTTGAGTGGGATGGACGGCGGCAGCAGTCTCTCATCCAACAGATGGCGACAACTATTGGTGGAGGCTAGGGTTTGCTGAAGGAAGGAGTTAGAGAAGGGGGGAATAGGGGATAACGCGTGCAACTTTTTTCCTTTCAAGGAAGGAAACGAGGTGTTTTCTGTAAACCGGCCGGGTTCCGGTCCAATCCGACCTGTCCATAACCGGCCGGTTCAACAATTTATAAACGATTTTAATTTTGTGGTTTTACATACTGGACCGGATTTTTTTTTCGGTTCCTAATTGAACCGATTCGACCGACCAACCTGGTCCGATTTTCAGAACATATTCCTAATAGACCCAACCCCTTTTAACGGTCCTCATAGAAATTTCGTAATGTCATGGTCAAATAATGTAAACGAATTCAGTCTTAGTGTTTTAAAAAAGAAAAAATAAAGAGGAATATAGTTTTAATTAACGAAAGAAAATGTAATTTAAATCTTAGGTGTAGTTTTATTTTTATGATCAAAAAATATTATTCGATAATACATCAAACTTTTTTATTTTGTGCTTAATATATATTTAGACTAACATTGAAAATCTTTAGTACAATAGAATATTTTATTAACATCGAACGAACTCAGATTTTGAAATTATACCTATGTACGACATTTTGATATAATGAAAAGTTAAAAATATTATCTAAAATAAATAATTTTTGTGGTGAAAATAAATTCTGTAGTCCTGTGTAGTTGCACGGGTCAAATGCTAGTAGACAAAGAGAAAAGGAAATTTGAATCAATATCTTCTTTTTCAAGTACAAAACGGATTTTGATATCATTGAGCATAGTTGTCAGAACCGAACCGGTGATCGAACCGGTGAAGTTACTGGGTCACTGAGTCACTAGTTCAACCGGTGGGTCACTGGTCGAACCGGTTAACTCGGTATAATTAAATAATTATATAAAATTTAATTATTTTTTATCATTTGTATTTTTATTTTTGTTTTTATAAAAATAATTATCATTTTTAAATTTTAATGCTTTATTAATTAGTTTATATTCATTTTTTATTATATTATTATAGGTGAAAAGTCACGTAAAATTATTTTTTTGTGAAGTTGATATTTAAGAATCGTTAGATGATTTGACTAGTTTAACTAAATATCATCTAACGATTTTTAACTATCAACTTCATACGAAGACAAAAAACAAAATAATATATTAAAACAATAATATTAATAGATATCATATAATCATGAAAAGAAAAAATAAATTGTGATTAATTAAATTTTTTTATTTATCTTTTTAATTTGTATATATTTAATAAAATTTATAGTTAAATAAAATATAATTGATTTAAAAATGAGAGACTTTGAAATTAAAATAAATTGAATATAAGTGAAAAGCAAAAATGCTATATGTATTATAATTTGAATATTAATTAATGAGAATCACTCCAGCTTGGTGGTAGAAGCATTCCAGCTTTATGCAGGAGGAAGGGGTTCGAACCCCATTGGAAGTATTTTGGAGAATTTTTCAAAAATCATCACAAGCTGACACTTGGCAGCGCTGGAGGGTATGGTGCATGGTGGAGTTGCAGATTGCTGGTCTATTGTACATTCACCTTCAATATTGACCGATTGACTCGGACCGGTCCGGTTTTCGCCGGTTTTCACCGGTTCACACCGGGTTAGACCGGTTCGTACCGGTTCTTTGCCAGAAACGGTCGCAAGCTTGGACCGGACCGGTACTAGGTCCGGTTTACCGGATTTTCGGTCGAACCGTCCGGTCCGGTCCGGTTCTGACAACTATGTCATTGAGTGCAAGAGCTTTTTTTATTTTGTCTGACAAATCTGAACGAGTAAGAACACTAAGCAAAAAATGAAATAATGCAACATTAACATATATCTTTGTTTAGTTTCTAAGTGTAAACAGACCTATCGAGTCTTTCACCAGAAACCACAAATACAAGTTGGTGTAAACTACATGCAAGTCTCATTACACTTAAAAGACTAGACCAAAATACATATTGATGTTACATTATTCCTTTCTCGCATCGTTCTTACTATATTTATGAAAAAATAAAAAATGTCCTATATTCTCAATGATATCAGAATTCAATTTTTAAGTTAAAAATGACATTGATTCAATCCACCACTTTCTGAAGGTCCATAAATGTTAGCTTTTGAAACAATTTCCACTATTCACGTCAAAATATTGTAGTAAATTTGCAAATTCAGATTTTGAATGTATTTGTTAAATAGAAAAATTAGTATTTCTCACAATTTCTTAATTCATATACCTTGTTACCAAAATAGAATTGTTACTCCTATTTTGATAATGCTATTCCTTTTTTTAAATTTATGTAAACATACAACACAAAAAAAAAATTACTTGTGAAAAAACCAAATGGCATTATTACTTCTCAAAGTTACATAATCCGTAAAAGATTATAGAATCTCTCCTTTTAGACCTGGACCAGAAATATTTTTTTCTTATTTGTCGTAAAGATGAGGCGAGAATAGGATAGAACACAACTTTCTTTATTACCCCCGCTTAACAGATTTGGTTGAAAAGAAAGTTAAGGTAGGGAATCCGGGAACGGACTGACCGATGCAAATTACATGTTTCCCCAGCCTCTTGAGAGAAAAACAGAACAAAATTCATTAAGACGACGACGACAACGTTAGCCTATGTAATAACTCTACCCAAGTTCACTATGTAGTATGTACAAGACATGAAGCAATGCATCAAGACATTGAGTACTCAATGTCTACCAAACGAGAGAGGATCTCCTCGCAACTTGGTCGCTCATGCGGTTCTGCCCAACAATCTGCACGCAAGAAAGAACACAAGGAAATACCGAGTTAATCGATGGAATCAAAATAATGCCATTAACATATATTTCATCCATTTCTTTTTTTATCCAGCTCCGTCATTGTCACTTTTTGGTACATCTTTTTACACTGATCAAAGATACGAGATATCCTAAAAGTGATAAGTGCAGTGGCAGTGAAACACCACCCCCACCCCCTTTTCTCGCTCACTCTCACTCTCTCGAAAAAAAAATTTTGAGAAATAAAACAAATCATTAATGTTTTGCACTTTTAGACACCTGATATCAGCCTGCCCATTGGGCCTTCAGGAAGTTCCAATCTGGAACCCTCATGAGCTACAGCATAAACAACCTAATCAGAAGAATGAGAGAAAAATAGAAGTCAATAAAAAAAATTCTTAAGAGTTTGATGAATCAATGAAGAAAAATTCAATGAAGCAGCATGACAGATAGAAGATCATGAAAAAGAATAAATCTGTCAACATACCCTCTCTGGCGGTACACCTTCCCAAGGCCTACTCAAGGTGCAGAGCTCCCACATTATCACCCCAAGACTAAAGATGTCACATTTTTCAGTGAATGGTTCATTTCGAATGAGTTCAGGAGCCATCCACTCTGGAGTTCCGGCTGACGAAGAATCTCTCATGGGAGTCTCTGTCACTATTCTTGAGAGTCCAAAATCACAGATTTTCACTGTCCAATGCTTGTCCACAAGACAATTTGCACTTTTTACATCACGGTGAATAATCTTCATACGATGGATGTGCATCAAGCCCCTGTATGCCGCCAAGGTGTTCTTTTCAGCATTAACATATCAAAAGAAATCTCTCAAATATTGATATTTCAACGAAAATGACATTTACAATCCTTTTTTTGGCACATTATGTCACATCCTATGGAAGAAAAGTGGGGAAGGCGAAAGAAAGACTGTATATTGAAACTTTTATTTTGCTGTTTGTTTCAAAAAATGAAATAGCACAAGAACGGTATAATAAAAATTGTGTGCAAATGCATTTAAACGGGACAATCAAGGTCGTACTGCACTTGAAAATTTCTCGTCTTGTGATGCTCAAAGTTCCTGTCTTTCCGATAGTGGTAAATTCCATTTATCCTGATCTGACAAAAACTTCCAAAGTAAATCTTTCCATTTGTCTTATGCTTACTAAAGTAGGGTTCATCTCACTTTTCCAATTTGTTGATTGAACAGATGTTATCTTCCTAAAGTTTAGCCTTACAAATATTGCGGGTTTTAATGGAACCAGATACAAGTCCAGTCTGTCCAGTCAACAATTGAAAATAAGTAAATAAGTTTTGGCCCAGTATGTGGGTTTGCTTAAATGATTTATTCACTTTACTATCATAAACTGTATTGAAGAAAAGAGTTTGAAAGACAGAAGCAAGATGTATCACATACTCACATCAACATGAATGGACAATACAAACCATATAGCTTAGTAGAAAACTAAGGCGTTATGATGGAGAAGAGATATTGAAAGATGCAGAAACAGAATATTTACCGGCATATGCCACGCAACATCTTTAACCTTTTCTTCCAGTTAAGCTTCTTCTTTTGATCACTCATATGAAGCAAGAAATACAAAGATCCCACCTCCATATATTCCGTAACCATTGACAAACGTGGAGGCTTTGTGCATGCACCAAGAAACAGAATAACTGCATAAAATTTAATCACCTGATAAATATTAGCAGATTCCAAACAAAAACAGAGTACCTAAAGAATTTACAACTATATGAACAACATTGTCCTTATAATTGAGCGGTGAAGAATTTGATAAAATGATTACTCCAGTCTTCATCATCATAATTTTTTTTAAAGGATTTAGTTTGTCTTGTATCAAATACCATTTATATACCCCCCAAAAAAAAGTGCAGGACCAGTTAGTGAGAGACCATAACTGTAAAAACAACTAGTTTGGATGTTTGAGAGTACCGTTAGGATGTCGCAGCCGGCTAGAGGAAAACAAAATCACATACAAAAAGGAGAGATGAGGCGTCAGCAAATACTCTCAAAGTACCAGAATTGCCGAGGAACAGAAAAACAACACAAAATACCTGAGAATGCTTATCTCATTGCAGAAATCTTCCATATTTTCAGCAGTTAAATCTTGCTCAAGAAAAACCTTGATTGCAACATTTGTGCCGTTCCACATGCCACGGAAAACCTCGCCAAAGAACCCTGGGAAAGAAGGATACAGAGAATAAATCCAACTAAATTTGTCAAATATGGTGCAGTTTTTATGGGAAGGGGAGCCTTGAAACAACTAAGTTGTTTCCATTTGACCCAAGGTCATAGATTCAAGCCGTGACTTGTATTAGGTTAAGTTTGCCAACATTTTACCCTTTGGGTGTGTGTGCAGCCCTTCCCCGAACTTTGTATACACCGGGATGCTTTGCACCGGATTCGGGATGCTTTGCAGCCTTTTCCCAAACTTTGCATACAATCGTCAATTGTATCATATTGTGAGTTAGTAACAAATTGAAATTAGCTAAAATAGTGTGTTCATATTTATAACAGGATATCCAAATTTCTAATTTTACTTTTTATTTCTCAAATGCTGAGGCTCCTATTTCTATTTCGTTTTTTGCATTAATTCCAAAACTTCAATTCTTTTCCTTCCTAAGAATGAATAGTTGTCAGGTTGAAATAAACTAGGGAATTTTTCAATCTGCTATGACAAATTTGCTCCAGAGCAGTCTAGATCTGTCACAACCAAGCACAAATATGTGGTGGGAAAACAAAGTCAAAAATTAATAAAAGCCAAGTGATTCACAATCAATTCAAAAAACCACCATGACTAACCCTTGTAAACAATCTGTAGCATATACCATGAGAACGATACTGAATAACACCATGAAAATTATAGATAGTATAACTTTAATAATCTAATAAATAAGAAGCAAAACATACCAATCCCAACACGAGTTCCAACGGTTAATTCCGAGAAGTCAATATTCCATTCTTCAAATGGTAACAGAGGTTTATTGTTGAACATTTGTGATTCGAGAACTTTATTCCAAGTCAACTCCAGTTTAGCATTCACTCCATATCCAGATGGCCCACCTCTCTCAGGTGCTTGTCCTCTATAATCATGCGGTGAAGACGGTAATGACATTGCTTTCTGAGAACTGTCACCATGACCATGGAAATTTGACAGCTGTGATAATGGAGAGGGAATGACGTGAAGATATTGGAAGCTAGTTAAACTGAAAGGAATGATACACCCTTTCCTCTTCTTTTTCTATTAAAAGAATCACAAGGATGCAACACGTAGAAGCTAGTCCATATATTAGGCCAAAGTCACATATAAACACCAGCTCTCTTTAAAATTCTAGCATTCTGCCATATTAAAGGTATATCTGCCTAAGTACTCTGCTACATGATATATAATAGAGCTAGAATCACATGAAAAACTCAGAAAGAGCAAGAAAGAACACATGTAGAGGCTAATCCAAATGTTTATTTAAAAAGAGTGATTATTATATATATAATATTTTAAATCAAAAGTAATTCTTTTGTAAGAAGAAAAGAGTAGATAGAGGATAATGTGATGTAATCTTTATAAAATGATGAAATTTGCAGATATTGTAATTTAAATCATTTGTAATATATTCATGAACAAATAAATATATGTAATGTTTAGTCACCAAAAAAATATATATATGTAATGTTTTTTTTCTTTATACAAAAAAGATCATAATTGCAATAGCATATTGCTCTCTTATACTTTTTAATTATGCAATAAAATCTTAGGTCTGTTGCACAGGAGATGCTGAAAGATGCATAGACAGAGAAAGAAGATTAAAAAGATAGCATACTCCATTGTTAGGGGAAAAATTGTGGACATACATTTCTCTGAAGATCTGGACCACTCGTTCTATCATTCAGAGAATTGGACAAAGAACTATGATCCCCATGTTCTCTTAGACGACGAGTTTGCTTAAGTGCTTCATTCATTGCCCGTACAGCCCTACAAAAATCAGATCCTGTGTTATCACAGTATTAAAACAGCATACAAATCAATTCCACACCTTGTTTTTCATTGTTCTATGGTGATTTTCTTTGGGTTACATTGGCTGGTATCCTTAGTGTGTGTGCTGAGTGTGGCAGAAAGCTTTGGCCCAGTTCTTGTTGACTAACATTGTTGGTTTGGGGAGAATGACAGAAACTTGATCTTTGAGGAAGTGTACTATCTGTTTGACCATGCCATTATTTGGGTATTTGATTGGAGCTCAATACTCACATTTATAATGGCAAGCATTCGGACAAGAACTCCTTATGGGATAAAGTTAGCATCTTGCTTCTATTTCGAGCAAGGTAAAGCTTTCCTCTCTTAAATTGTTTCCCCTCCTTATATTAATCATCTTATTAGAAGTCTGTAAGCTAGGTACCACAAATACTAGGACTAGGCAGTGACAACAGAATAATAACAGAATGTGTAAGAATGGAAATATAGAATTATGGAAGGTAGAGTAGAAGAAAGAGTAGAAGAGTGCACGGATAAGAAATAGAGGAGCTGAAGATATCAGGGTGATACTCTCCAGTCTCTGATATATTATAATGGAAGAGCAAAATACTTAAAAGAAGATAACAATGTAGCATTAGAGAGCCACCACTCTCCTCAGGCCCTGCCCAGCCTAAATCCTTCCTTTCTCTATTGCCTTCAGCCCCCTTAAAGTCCCACTTTGATGAAAGATATGATCTAGATATAGATAGAGATACTAAGGAAAAATCAAAGTCCTAAAGACTTCATATAATTCTATTAGTGTCTCATCTATATTAGACATAAGACCTAAAGAGCCTAGTGAATGCAACACTCTATATTGGGTTATTAGTAAGTTAGCTTAGTGAATAGTGATAGTGAAGCCTATGGAGAATAGAGTAGAGGCTATTAGTTGTAACTGCTGAGTCCGCTAGGAAAGGACAGCTCCGAATACCTAACAGTTTTCATGACTAACTTAAGATATAAAGGACTATTTGACCCCTTAGGATAGATTGTACAGCAAGCTATTAAAGTATTAATCCTTGTATAGTTGTATATAAGCACAGTTCAGTGTTAAACTTGGTCATAATACAGATTACACATTTCTGAACTACTCTCTGTTACTCTAAATTCTGTCATCTTAAAACTCTATTATGGTGTCCAGAAATTATAAGAGCTAAAGGATGGATCCTCCTTTGTCTCCACCTCCAGAAAACTCATCATCTTTGGTGGTTCCTCCTCCTCCACATCTGTGCCCTATCCCGAACATGTTACTCAATCTTGATGATTGGTGCTTTGTTCTTTGGTGCCATCAAATTCTCGCAGCGACCAACTGCAATCGCCTCCTCAGTCTTGTCTATCATTTTGCGCCTCATCCAGCGAGTATGAACTCTGGGAAGAGAAGGATCGAACTCTCCTCACATGGCCCATGTTATCCATTACTGAGTTGGTTCTTACTCTAATTGTTGATTCCAAGTTCTCCTGACACGATAGTGAAGTGATAGTAAAGTCGACAGAAAATAAAGTAGAGGCTATTAGTATTAGTTAGTCGTAACTGCTGAGCCAACAAGGATGGAACAGCTGTAACTACTTAACAGCTTTCAAAACTAACTTAAGATGGAAAGAACTATTCTGCCCCTTAGGCTGGCTTGTACAACAAGCTATTCATCCTTGTATATATGCACAGTTCAGTGCTAAACTCAGTCATAATGCACATTACACATTTCTGAACTTCTCTCTGTCTCTCTCAAAACTCTAATAAGCAAGCTTCACACTTTAGATGTCTAGTCTTGGGTGTGATTGGGCGTGTAAGTAACTTTGGATAATACATCCACTAAAGACATGGTCTGAACAGCCTTTCTAGGTTCATGAGCAAGTTTTCCACAATGAGCTAGATTTTACGATTGATTTAGAACTTCTAAATTCAAGACAAGAATTTTACTTGATAAACATGGTTGCTATAGTGTCACCATTAATTTTCAACTAATGTGATCCAAGATCAGGTAGTAAGGTCTCAGTTTTGCTATATATGATTAACTGACAACATGATCCAGGCCTCCAGGAAATCTATCATTTTTAACACAATAAAGGAAATAGACAATTCACTCAACAATTCTCCATGAGCATGCATATGTCCAAAATAAATGAAACATGTGCTTGTAAAACATAAATATTAAAATATAGGAAATAGACAATTCACTCAACAATTGAAAACAGAAAACAAAATGAATCATTAAAAATATGAAGGAACCAGAGCCATGGTAAGAGTCATATATATGTTATCTTATTTTGCTTCTAAAAACACTTCTAATTAAACATTTAAAGATAGAATTTGTGCATTAGGTTGCCATTTCACTTACGAGAGATTTTGGCTGAAAAGCCATTTTTTTATGTAAACTACCATCATACTGGGGGAAAACCGTGTAATCAACCAAATTCATAAAAATTAAAAAAAGTTAAAAGGAAAAAAAAAACACAAAATAAATCTGATCAGCACCAAGGATGGAACACTCAACATGTACAAAATTGAGAAGCATAATAGAATAATAGTCAACCTTACGATATCATCACCAATCTCAGGAGTAACACTGACACTTCTTCGTATCCTGCGAACTTGTGAAGATGATGCACCATCTGACCTATAGCTGGATCTGAAAATTTTTACAAATTCATCTATTCAAAAATTAGGAAAAATATACTTGCATAAAGGTGCAAAACAACATATAATGAACTTAATAAACATATGCATGGCAAGTAACAACCGACATTAACCAACGAAAAGTTGAGAAGGAAATAGATCCCTAAGCACCAGTTCACCACGACACTCTGTTCTCTCTAATTTATTTTTATCAGTTTACAGTGGCAGCTCTTCTAGAATGAAATCAAACTAAGCAACATAATTACTTCATCAAAACTTGAACTGAAACCAATTCTGAAGCTACTTATGATATACCCAACAATGTTTCGGTAGAGGAAAGTAACTTCATAAGTCCAGAACCAACAAAAGTGAAGTACATGCTGACGTAAAATTGTTTCATATACACAATATAAATAAAAAATGTGTAAAACATGATATCACAAACTGGGATAGAAACAAACTAGAAAGGTTAACAAGCAACTATTTTTCATTTAGTAAATAATGAAACTTTAGAAGCCAAAAATGAAGAACAAAAAAGACCTGCCATCACAAAGTAGAAGAAAATATAAAGGGAACAAAAAGAAATAAACCTTGATGTGCTCTGGTCATCAGCAAAATCTCTAAATCCTAACCTATCACCGCTAAGCATGGATCGCCGGTGTGCTCGAAATGATTGATGTTCTGGACTGTGAAAGCATAAACGTTTACAACACAAACAGAAAAGTGAACAAATTATTAATTATAAGGTATTTTTGGACATGAAGTTTTGAGATCAAATAGATAGGTTTGCCACTAATTTCACAAAATGATAATGCACAGACCAATTTTTGGGAAGACAGGGGCCAAGGGCTCCATCAATAAGTGATGTCCTTGTGATAACATTTCCATCCATTAGCAATCGTAAAACATTATTATTAAATTGGTTCTTAGATATAATTGGTATCAAAGAAATATGGTCACAACAGCAATACTATGAAAAAGTACTACTCTGCTCCTCATAAAACTCAGACAGCAGCAATGTTATTTGTGCTGCAAATTTGTACCAATTCAACATCTATTATTGCATTTTTCTATGTCTGACATTTTGTAAATGCTTTAGTTAGTATATGGTAATTGCTGGGTGAATCCTATGACTTCATACCAGTCATTGTTGACTAGTTTTGCTAGTTTTGGGAGAAGCACAGAAGCCAAATCTTTGTGGCAGTATACAGACTATGCAATTTCTTGGTGAAATTGAATGGAGTATAACCCTTGCATCTTTAACGGCAGGCATTGTGAATTTGTGACAACTTCGTGTGAGATATGATTAGGCATTTGACCTCTACTTGCTATAGAAGTGTATGATCATTTCAGAGGAGTTTCTCTCCCACCCTCAAGTATGCAGAGAGATTAGAAAAACTTGCACTTTTGACGTCTTCTTTTGTTAGTTCATGATTTTGTGATGAGGACCTCTTCTCCTTTTTTCTTTGTAATATTCTTCTCTTCCTGTTCATAAAATTATTTTATCCCAAAAAAAAAAATGTAATTGCGCTCTTGGTTTCACTTTGTTAGTTCTAAAAAACTACTTGTCATTTTGTGCCAGATCCCATAGAAGTCAAAAGACATTCAGAAGTCTGAATAATCTAACCAAGATTATAGTGACTGTACAGTCACTTCCAAATCACAGATTTCTCAAGACAAATAAAACTTTTTCCCTAAACTAGCAATAGTGATGTCATTCAGAAATAACCCTTTTCCATTTATCATCATATTCTACTCTCTATCAATTTTTTTCCTGGCCAAACCAATTATATCATTATGTAATGTAAGGAATCATTTTGAAAACACAATTAGGTCCAGGCAGAGGAATAACTAATTTCATAAATAAAGACATACCAACCAGGAATATTTATAACTTTAAAATATGAGAAGTAACACATTCAGAAGGAGTAATCATTGATGACTTTGGGGCATCAACAAATCTATCACAACCTTGGTTGTTCCTTGCCAAAAATATCATGTAACTAAGCATAGTGTCTAGTACTTAAGGCTATTGACAGTCCTATACCTTAGAATTCTGACAAATACCAACAGTCAATCTGTAGTCAAGAAAATACTCATAGTGCTCGCAATCAAACTTAAAATGTTTATCTTATTAGATCCTTAATTGGGGTTCATCTTTTGTTGCACTTGCCTATGGTGAGATCTCTTTATATCAACCCCTTGGTTATCTTTGAGGAATCATGAGTTTACCCTACAGGGTTATATCAGTTTCTATTTTCTACTCACTAAGCAGCAAAGATTCTATGGCTATTCCAAGTTTTTAGTGCTTTGCTGTACTTGGCTGGAAAAGAATTCTAGGAACTTTGGTGATTCCTTTTAAACTATTGATTTTATTTGGAAGGAACTCTAATTGCTAGGCTTCCCTTTGAAGCTCAGCTGATATCCTGTCACATAGTTTATTATCCCTTTAGGACACTGGACATAGTTGTTTCTTTTGTATATATGACAATTTTTATCCTCTATGTATATTCTCCTCTCTAATAAAGTAACCCGTTCTATTAGAAGGTGAAAAAAGGTCATCATGATAAACAATGTATACAAAATCAAGGTTATAAATACTATCAATAATTTCTTCTTAACCTGGCATGTATACTCATATTCATCTTAAACAATAGAGAATAATGAATAACCTTGAATTAGCAGTCCTCTGTTCAGCAATGACCTTTCTCCTACTATGCCGACCAAATGCAGTTGCAATGTTGGGTTCACTATGAGACAAACTGAGAGAATTGACAAAACCATTCAACAATAAACAGTTGGTATTCTACATCTTTGAGATATTCTAGGCAAAAGGGTTCATATATGATACCAAGAAAAGAAAAATTATCCTAATCAAACAATTTGAAGCAGAACAGGGAAAAGAAACAAGCGAAACTAAGAAGAGAAGGAAACCTTCAACTGAAAGGGAAAAAATGAATTAGTGAAACAGCCAAACAGAACATCTCTATAAGGAATGGAGTTATCACCTCATTTTCCTTTCAAGACTGGGATATCGTAACATCAAATTTCTCAAGGAGAGGCCTGACACATTTGAAGACCCTTCAAATTTTCTTCGGAACTGAAAGTTTTCCCTTTCAACACTACAAGAAGTTACCAAGAAATCAATACTCGCCAGTTGACAATACTTATAACTATAACAGATGGAGAAGCTAGTCACAAAATGCAACCAAAAAGACAGGGGGGGGTTAATTATAAGTCCAGTTCTGTTTGTTTCATGATGACCAGTTTTAGTCCAATAATGTTATCCTTCGTTCTCAATTTGTTGAATTAAATCGCCCTGTCAGTTTGATGCTGATGTGACTAGCTTTGCCGATAGCTGTTTTGCACACATGGCATAAATTTGGTGATGTATCATTCCTTTTATTCACCTCACTAACTTGGATATGTGGTGCAATCCCACATGTGTACCATGTCAATCTAAACCTCACAAAAGGATTTAATTGCATAAAAGGGCAGCCTAGTGTACAAGCATCCAGCGTTAAGTAGGTTCCAAGAAAATGTCGCACCCAAAGATGCAATGCAAGCAACCTAACCTAATAAATGCATCAATGGCTATTCCAAGGCTTGAACAAAACATAAGGACTTGCATGAATATGAAAAATAGGACAAGATTGTTACAACTAAAATTAGTGAACAGGTGACAACCAAAACACTAAAGAAAGTAAAAGGGCAGTTAAGCCAAGGGCAAAAATGACAATAGGCTGCAAACTTCTCAGGATCTAACCTCTCTGAAACCCCATACAAAGGACTGTTTGGTTCCAATGGTGAATCACAAGAATCATTTTCGGCTGAATCACTCTCTCCTGCTGCAGATATATGTGTCATAAAAATTGACTTGGTTGATCGTGGTAACAATTGGCCAGGAAAACGCATGAGATCAACCAGCAGCTCCACAGAATTTAATACAACCATCACAGACATATGCTTGTAAGAGTCTATACATTCAGCAGCTTCATCATTTGGGAAACCCTGATAAGGAAATTGGTGAAACAAGACATATTGACATTGTAGAGAACAACTGCAACAGTGAAACGAAAACATAGCTTACCATCATAAGCCTACTTTCAAGACCTACAGTGTCTGCTAATACTTTAAATAAGATAGCTCGAGGACGGCATGAACCATGCCTTATCTGCCCCAGCAACTGGACACCACAATTTTCAAACACATGGGAGGGCTCCTCTAGTGCAGCTTTTGCGGGACTTTCTGCATTTGGTCGCTTATAAAAATCAGAAACCTGTATAAAAATCAAGGTCAAAACAAATTGACATCACCGTTTACTATGCATAGGAAAACTGAATAATGCATGTAGGCAATAAAAAGAAAGTCCTGAGAGTGAATGTACACTAATCTCATTAATGCAGGCCAACAAACTTGTATTTTATAATTAACATTGAATGGTTCATTTCAAGAAAGGTGGTAATTGATGTTATTGAAAAAGCAGAAAGCATGCATAACAGCATCGAAATGAACAATGTTTCTTTCAACCTAATACTGGAAAGTATTTGACATTATACAATACATTTTTATACAGCAGAAAATCTTGATGCTGGATGACAATGATCAATAATCTAGAATAGAAGATACAATGAGAGTACTTACTAATCCAGCTATCTTCTTAATCGTTGCAGCTGGATTTGAGTTCAATCCTTTGACCAATGTCACAATTAGTTGCTTCAACATGGATAACTTTCTATCTTTCTCTGTGTCCACAAGAATGATATCAGCCTTAAAACCATCTATACTCAAAGCCTGAAGCTCATCCAAAGTAGGAATATCATCGAAATATTTCTTGAGTCTTTTCTCCTGCATCGTAGCAGATTAATCAATGATACTAAATGTGTTGGAAAAAACATTTTACCTATGCATGAGAACAAGCATACCACCTGTGAACTAAAACAATAATGCAAACCATAACTTAGCATAAGGTTATTGCAAAGCATTTATTAGATACTAAATAACTAAAACCACTCATAAGTCTTCGCATAACATGTTATCTCCTAGCATGGTACCAAAACCTCTATGGTCAAGTGGTTAGAAGTTAAATATTAGCAACTTGTGTTTTTTTCCAAAAACCTAAATTTCAGCATAATATAAGGTAAGCCTCTTAATTATTCACATTTCAAGTGAACTACATAAAAACCAGTCATAAGTGTTGACCTAGCAACCTAAAAGAAGAGTTGGTTCCAGATTAATAGATAATTCTAAATGCAGTAAGCCTAAACATTTCTACCACATTTTCCAGTTTCTCCACTCTCACACTTCTCTTTTATTTCAGTAAGCCTAAACCTGTACTTATTTTTCAATGGATATATATACTGTTGCTGCTGCTATCTATGTTCAGAAAGAATTAAACCTCAGCATTTCTATCAGTGCTAATCTTTTCTCGATTTTCACTTCTAGCTTCTCTTCCATTTCCTACAAATTCACAATAGCAATCATGATATATGTACTAAAAAATAGTTATCAATAACGGAAAGAAAAAAAATTATTAGAAGGGAATAAAAGAGCACAAAAGAGGATAAGACATCGTCACAAAAATACAAGACCAAGTAAGTCCTATAAGGACAAAAACATGCAACAAAGTATGAGAACCCCTTTGTATATATCATATTGGCCAAAGGAAAACCATCAAACCAATCATGTGGAAAGCACCAAAAGCATTCCAAAAAATTAATCCCCTCCAATAAAATCAAGCAAAAATGGAATCAATTAAAACTATTGAAAATAAGCTAGATGCACCAAACTGACCAAGCTATAAGAAAAGATGCAAGGCCCATAAGGCCAACCGCAACACTCCCAAGATTTCAAAAAATCCTTCAAAGGAGATCTAACCATAGGAATTACAAATTGATAAGTCCCTGATTCTGAATCTAAATCCCACAACTTTTAGGGACAAAACAATGAGAGGCCTACAATTCTTTAGCAAAAGTAAATTGAGTCAATACTATTTTATATGTATAAAGTATAAATCCCATCTTATGGAATGTTGAGTTGAACATACTTAAGCTTGACTCGATGAATGAATTCAAATCCTTATCTCAAGCTTGATTCTTAAGCCCAGCTTATTAAGGTATTAACAATTGAATTGCAAATGATATGATATGGCCTGACTCGCTTTCACTCCCACAACTAAATAACTTAAGAATTTAATATGGTATATATATTAATTGAGATAACCCAAGCGTGAATATTTGTACCATGAATGAATCAAAATGTATCATGCCAAGAAAGAAAAAATATATACATACATACATACATCTATATATATATATATATATATATGTGTATATATATATATATATATATATATAGATGTATGTATGTATATAGACACACACACACTCTTTAAATTGTAAAGAAAATGCAAGCACTAAATTAACACAATAATATTTCTTCTAAAGAATAAATGCAAACACAAAAGAAAACTTCAGGGAAAAATTTCACTGTTACAATTCAACCTTGGTATATATCTCTACTATCTAAAAGTATTTATTTCACTTTTCTGCAATGATTATTATTTACAATTCAACATAATAAATTATTATTTACTAGAAACTTTAGAAGATAATGAATATATCCACGTTGAGAGGGTAAAGTATGAATCAGTCCTCACCGGAATAACTGAATAAAAACCATTTGGTATTGGTTCTGAAAGCATTCCAGTGTGCCAGAGAATCTGTGATGCTTTATGTGGTGACATGACATCTTCATTAGAATGTCTATGTGAGTCACTATCATTTAAGGTTTCTTGAGAATCCAAAGAAACAGATCCAAATTTTCCAGCAAAATCTGAAGGCCACGCTGACATGCTGGATGGCCTTTGCGTTGCCTGCCCTGCATCTTCTTGTGTCTCCTCCATGTTCTTATATACTTGGAATGAAAAACCATTTTGCCACACTTCTTAACCCATAAAAGATGTACGAAAGTTTAAGGAAGTTATTAAACCACAAATCATTGAATTGAATGCCTACTTGTTTTGTAGCCTCAACCATTTCAAGTTGAGGGCCATGCAACCTGCATCAACCAAATAAAAAGATGTCAGGAAGTTTAGGATGAGAAAACCATATCACATGTAGCATCCAAATCAAAGAAATTTCAAATCATTAAATGATAAATACCAAATAAAACAAAACATTTCCTACCATGAGCTGGTAAAGTTTCACCATCAAAAATAAGAGAATTTTTTTTAAAATGGCCTAGCTCCCCCTTTGCAATAATCTCTCTATGAACTATACATCCACAAGTCACAACAGACACTACTAGGTAAGCCACTAAAATTGATCCCAAGAGTAATCACACAAGGCAAATACAAAACAGAATTTATCAATAGTGACACGAGCTCAGGGGAAATAGAGAACAGGGATGACCCGAGTCTAAAACATGCAAAAAACAAGTAAACATTAAACAGTCGTTAGTCATGGATAAACCCGTCTGCATGTTTGGCACCCCCCATCATGTCTTTTCTATGGGTATGCCACAGAGAAACAAAATATATTGAAGCCATAATCTATCCTCACAAAACAGATTTAGACATCATATGACTATAAGAGGACCAAGACACTTCCATTAACAAATTTAATTATCTAGGTTAAAAAGTAGCACTTATCTTCAATACTAGGCTTGGATAGAATTATACTACGGTATGGTTATATCAAATAGCATTCTTGTGGGTGACAAAAATGTAACATTTGATCCTTGCAGATCTTGTTTTGAACCCTGAAACTATCATTTTATGTATTAATCATGTACAATTGAAACTCCAAGACACATGCATCTATATTGGAATTCCATACATTTTTTATTTAGATTATTTTGAAAACAAAAATATAAAACTCCCGCGACAAAATTGGTAAAATGTGTGCTGCCTTTATTTGGTATATCAAGATTCTCTACCAAAGTTTCTCCATTCAGGTTTTTATTATATATAAGCTTCATTCAAGATTTTCAATTTCAATTTTCTTTCCAAACACAATTTCTACACACAATTTGGTAAAATGGCATAACAAAAGGGAAAGATTTTTCATATTAAATCCTCTCCTATTTATATTTCGTCCTTCATTCATTAATGTATTTTTAATTTTCTATGATTTATTGATGCATTTCTAGGATTTAGTGTATGTTTGGATTAGCTTACTTTACATTCAAAAAGGCCTACAAAAAAAATCTTATGGACATAACTTTTATATACTGCATGATTCTTTTGTAATGAAGCAATCTAAACAAAAAGTTAGGGAAAAGAATAACAACACCACTACCATGCATCTCGTGAGGGGAAAAATCATAAAAACTAATTACTCGGACATCAAAGGCGCAGCTAGAACCCAGGATTTGCAAGAACAGCAGAAAAATCAAGAAATATAAACAAAACTTCACAACCACGCAATGTCAAAATTCCATGTTCTACCAGTCATGTTTCAAAATTGACAGTAAGCAAGAATGACAATTTCAAAGTATATATATATATATATATATATATATATATAATATATAGGCAAATAATATCTTATTTTTTCCTCAATTGAAACTAAAGCAAGCTTAACCCCAACGCGGGCTCAACTTCATTCAATACAAAATCTAAATCACTAATAAGCATGCTTAAAAATAAAAACGGAATATAAAAAATTACAAAACCACATCAAGGATTATACGACAAAAAAAAAAGCATCAATGATCAACCATCCAATGCAGAAAAGGAGGATAAAGAAATTATGAAGGTAACTGAATTAAAATTGCCGCCAACAGAATCGCTAAAATCCAAAAGGGGATAAATGATGATTATTACAAAGAAGAGAGAGAGAGAGAGAGAGAGAGAGAGAGAGAGAGAGAGAGAGAGAGAGAGAGTTATACCGCCAGGCACGAGATCCAAGCATTCGGTTTGAAACGCAAAACGGGGTTGTCCTTCAGTGGCATTCGATTTTCAGTGGCTAATCATTATTCTAACGACGACTAGCGGCCAAGGCATTAAACAGGCGTGCGGACGCCCAAGTGAAGAGTGGTTATAGAAAACGACAGGAACAAGGTGTGATGTGATGCAAACAAGGAAACGTAGAGAAAGAGAGAGAGAATTGTTTGTATGGGTTAATAACGGATTTGGAATTTTGGATTAATGGAAAGCGATGGGCTTTTGGTGGGTTTGGGAGAGAAGTCAGAGAACAGAGAAGTAAATAACTAATAAGATTGAGTCAAGAGAGAGAGCGAAAGGGGTGGTGGCCTGCTGGGTGGTGAGTCACGTGCTTGGGGTGATTGGAGTCTTGGAGATGTAAGAGGGAAGGGATCTCCCATGCCCATTGCCCAGCCAGCTAGCTCAATAGTCAATAGCCGCTGCTTCATTAGCGTGAAAATTGAAATACTGGTTATTAAATTCCACTTCGCAATCCGTGATCAAGTTATTGAGTTATTGACTATTGACTCCACCACTGAATTATTAGCTAAACGCACAATAATTAAATAAATATATAAATGAGTAAATGTCCTTTTCGGTTTCTAACGATTTGCCGATGGACTTCTCACCCCTTAAGAAATCTAAATATCCAAATCAATCCCTATCTATTATGATTTCAGTACGTTCCAGTCCCTGCAACCGGATCCGAGCAGGTCATTGATGTGTCAGTAACTTGTCCATGTGGGTTTCTCTCCTTCATAATTGGGACAAATCGCCCCCTGTACCTTTGTTGAAACGCTGCGTTTCATTATGAGCGTTATCTCCTGGGTGCTCATAGTTATTTAGGGTTTTTTTTTTATTCTTCATTGTCTTCATTGTGTGTAGAGTGAAGATAAAGGGTTTTCTCCTGAAGAACAATATGGCTATGAAAGTCAGAGACTCTTCTTCACGAACCATGGAGGAAAGCAATGAAGTTGGGAAGAATTTGTGCTGGAGTCCGACTCTGGGTTCCACTGGGAGTATAGGAGAAAAGGCAAACCAAGGCAAGAAAAGATTTGTAGCACCCAGATGTCATTGTGGCACATATGCAATATTGTTTCAATCTAGCACTGCAGAAAATCCGAACAGACTTTTTTTTGGTTGCTCTTATTTTAAGGTAATCATTTTTCAATTTTAGTTTTGTTTCAAAATTCCTTGCCATTACCATGGAGTGATATTTGTTGCAGACCGCAGCTCCACATTGCAAATACTTTGCTTGGCTTGATGAATATGTTGAGTCATATTCACATAAAGCTTATGTCAATCAGAATGGTGTGGTTGAAAGTTTGAAGACGATGGAAGAAAGATTGGAGGCACTGAAAGTAATGATGGCAAAGCAGAAAATTGAAAAAACATTTGGAGGCAACACTAAATGCAGAACATTAACCACTTTTTTAATTGGAATTGCAATTACACTTATAATTTCATCAATTTGCAGTGGGTTAATTGAGAAAAATGTGAATTTGATTTAGTGTGCAAAGTTATGTAAATAGAAGACAACAACTTAATGTATTTTTGTTGAAATTCATAGCTTGTATGAAGACAACAACTGATGGTATGATTATTTACTCTAATACAGTGATACTTAATTTATTTTATTTCATGTAGTTATTAGAATTTAAAATAGTGTATTGAGATATTATCATATTGTATTATTATGAGTTTGTGAAACACATGTCTATGAAGATAACAATGTAAATAAATATTCAAATCTGTGAGAAATTTGGAATTGCACTCCAATTCCTGAGAGTTTCATAAAAGTTGAAACCAACATATAAAGTGATTAAGTGATTCACAAACCAAAGCATGAGTATTTTACAAGAAGTTCACTCCAAAATATGACCTGCTCCAGAGTTTCACAAAGAAGACCATGTGTGTTTTTTCAACTTGATACTAAAACAAAAACCAAAAAAAAATTGACTGTATCTCTAAATCAACATTGAGTATTATGTAGACTTCAAATCAGAACCTAATCATAACATCAACACTATAACCAAAATAACTAAGATAGAGTCTCCCCCTAAACCAAAGTTCTACATTTCCTAAACAACATAATATCCATATAGCAAGTTCTTTCACTGTTTTTTTGGTGGAGGCTTCATTCCTGGAGTTGGAATGAACTTGAATAGCCTTGATGAGGTCCCAGTGCTAGCTGCTGCCAAAGTTTCATTGGAGATTGCATGAGAGGTTCTCTCTAAGCCTTGTCCTTCTGGTTGGGCTTGTATATTGTGAGGAGGTTCGTTGGGTTGCACTGGAGGACCTAGGGGCCTTCTGACACTCTGTTTGGGCCTAAACTTTGGTGCTGCATAATGGGGCTGAGCCTTTGATGCCTGAGTTGTGGCCTGATTCATTGGAGTTGTTTGATCAATTCCTAGAACCTGGTAAAACAATAGTGAATCACATTTGGACTCCAAACTACATCTTTTGTGTTCAAAAAAAGTAAAGAACTATGGTGTGTCTATTTACCTCTGCAGTTGGGGCATTTTGTGAAATGTTTATCTCATCTGGCTTTACATGCGGCCTCTTTGGCATTTTTTTCTTGTTTTTCCTAGCCGTATCCTGTATGACAGAAACATGTTTCACAGCCACATATGTTTTCAAATATTAACTCATTGTGAATACTCAAAGATACAACCCAAAATGTATACGAGTTACAAAATATTTGTCCAAAAAAAAAAACTTACAAGAGGGTCCAGGTGAATAGGTTCAGGTTCTTCAACATGTATGTTATTTACACCACCATCAATACCAGCCACATTCCCTATAGGGGGAGGGGCAGGAGCTAAAATTTCAGTCATCACAACCAAAGCTTTGCTAGCCGCTTTTGCCTTCTTTCTTTTTGGTTGCCAGTCGGGTTTAGCTGGTGCTCCCTTGCATGTTTTATAATAATGCCCCTTCTCCCCGCATTTGCTACACGTTACCTGAAAAGTTCTTCTCACTTTGTCGCCAATCACTGGAGGGGGAGGGGGTGCACCGGAATCAATCCTGCGTTTCTTTGGACGACCAGCTGGTCTTACTATCCTGGGGGGTTGTGGCTTTGGATGGTCTGTCTTCTCCCAAAATTCTTCGCTGTTCACCGGATTTACACACAAGTTATATATTTTCCTCACAGCATCCATAGTGAGATAAGGGCTCACAAAGTCTTCGGCAGCCTTAATTCTCAACTTAGAGATAGCAGCAACTGCGTGGACACATGGCATCCCTATACAACAGCAATAAAAACATGAATATGATGCGCTAAAAAATGTGAAAATAACAAGACAAGAATTATAATTAATGTTTACCTGTCAACTGCCATGCATTGCAAGTGCATGTATGTTGTTGGAGATTGACACCCAATTTGTGTTTTCCCCTAGTAACTTCAAATAGAACCCTGTCATTATCTCCGCTCCATTGTGCATTCCATTTATGACTCTGTGGTTTAATGTGCTTGTCAAGTCTCCACTGCTGTGCTGGTGCCAGTTTCTCAGTGCACCTCCCTAAAATTCTCTTGTGCTTGGCCATCTTTTTCATTATTGTACACCTTATCTCTTCACACATTGTTAGAATCGGCTTCTTCCTAGCCTCAACTATCATAGAATTCCAAACCTCACACATGTTATTGGTGAGGCTGTCATTCTTCGGACCATGATTGAAATATGCCTTGCACCAAGCTGCTGGGTCAAATTGATTCATATACTCCCATCCTCTGCGACACTCACTTTTAAACTTCTCCATTGATGCTTTGAACTGCACCTGAGTAGTGCACTTGGCAGCATGCCATAACAGTCCCTTTACCTGCTTGTTATTGAATTTTTGTTGAAGATTCTTCTAAATGTGCAACACACAATTTCTATGGTGTGCATAGGGCATGACTTCCTTTGCTGCACGCATAAGTCCCTGCAAGTTTGGTTTAAAAACTAAATATAAGTCTTTTATAATTGCTACAGACATCTAATTATACATCAATCGCTGGCAATAGAAGTCACTGGTATAAACCAATTATAAGTCATAAACTAATTATAATTTAGTTATATTGTGCAAAATTGCATTTTATTAAACTGAAAAAGGCATGCCAATTATAACCGTTACAAACATCTAATTATAATCTAACATGTGCAACAGAAGGCTATAGCCATAAACTAATTATAAGTCAATTATATTGTGCAGAATTGCATTTATAAAACTGAAAATGGCATGCCAATTATAATTGTTACAAACATCTAATTATAATCCAACATGTGCAACAGAAGTCTATATCTAATAAGACAATTATCTTGTGCAGACTTGTATTTATAAAACAATATCTAATAATATAAACAATATCTACACTATAATCCAACTAAACTCTGCAGAATTATAATCAATATCAGAATAGGTTGGCAAATGTTGTTACCTTCTGTTGGTCGGACATGAGATTCCATCCACGCACTTGATGGTCTCCCAAATCATCCTGAAGTCGAGTTAAGAACCACATCCAGTTCTCTATATTTTCTGCTCTTGTAACATCATATGCAATAACGAATACATGGTTGTTAGCATCAAGTGACATTGCAGTTAGGAGTTGGCTTCCATAATACCCCTTTAAAAAGCATCCATCTAGGCCTATTAGTGGTCTACAACCCTTAACAAACCCATTTCTGCACGCATCTAAGCATATGTAAATTTTGTCAAACAGCGGTAGAGATTGCGGAATTGGGTCAACACACATGTCAGCCGTGCTGCCTGGGTTACTCCTGTGCAACTCTTGTAAATAATCCCACAACTTTCCATATTGTGCCTTGTCATTTCCAACAACAATTTCCCTAGCTGCTTTCAAAGCCCTTTGGATCATTTTTGGATGGACCTGAACATTGTAGTCCTGTTTCATATGCTCCGTTGCTTCCCTCGGTGTCAGCTTAGGCTGTGTTGCCAACCTTTTTTCCAGCTTATCTGTGACCCATGTCCTATCGGCCAAATTGCTTCCATAATCCCTTCCACATGTATGCTTGTTGTGAAATGTTTTTATCTCAAATGCCATTGTTTTTGAGTTCCTTGCCACATATATTAACCATGGACAGTTCTCCTCTGCACATCTAGCCCTGACCCTCTCCTTCTCATTTTTGATATACATGCAATCTCTTCCATCCCAAACAAATACATCCTTCAAGGCCTTCTTAAATATCTCCATAGTCAAAAATTGCATTCCAAGCTCAAACCGAACCTTTCCATATTCATTTTCTTCATTGAAATTAAGTCCGTGCATTGTCCTCTCATCCTCAGAAGATACTGGGGTATGACACTCTTCAGAAGCATATTCATAGTTGTAGTCATCACTGTCACTCTTCTCATTAACCACTGCTGGACCTCCTAGTTCATCTTCTACTGGCCCTTGGGCAGAACCCAACCCACTAGGAGGTGTCTCAGTTCGATTTCCTTTACTAGATTCACCGTATAGCACATGTCTCTTCCTCCTCCTCCCAGTATACTTCTTTGATGATTTCTTACCATTTTTCTTAGGTGACACTTTCTTCTTGTTTGATGGAGACACAGATGCTTTTTCCTTTATTTTTTTTCCATGTCTTTTTGGTGACTCAATATCACTACTATCAGTCTCATAACTAAGAGGAGGAGGCTTGTAGGCCTCCATCATCCGATGAGGATTCCTCTGTGACCACAACGGGCTCTTCCTCTGGTTCTGCCTCTGGTTCGACTGCCATTGGTTGACTTACCGGGTGCTCAAAGTAGATGTAGAACTCATTTCTATCTGGACAACTTAGAGTGGCTTCACACATGTCATTAATATCCTGGTCACCCTTAAGGATATGAAGCCCAAACTCCAGGTTTCTTGCTGCTGGATCAAGCCAGTAAATTTCTTTGTATTCTATATAACCTAATCCCCTGAAGAGTTCTTCCAAGTCCTTCTTGTTGACAAAATCAACATCCATGGGTGGAAATTTCTCAATCTTTCCATCTACGTACCGTAGCACTCCATTTGGATCTTTCTTGAGTATCCCACCATGATGAAAAACAGGGATAACAAACACAGACATCTGTAAAAATCCAAACTATAACTCAGTAACAGAGCTATACTTCAAACTTAATCAACAGCAAATAGACTAAAATATCTATCAGTTAAGAATTCTTAACTCATCAATAAGCAGAAAGGTAGAAACTTTCAAAGTTAACATCACTATTATAGTTTCGCAACAACCCTAACTCATCAAACAAAGCTAGTGTTTCACCCCATCCACCCATAATCAACATGCAGAGGAGAACTGAGTTATCAAAGCTAATTTCACTCCCACTATCTGACACACTCCTCAATTTGACTATAGTGAAAGATAAAATAAGTAGAAGAGAACGAAAGATTGCTTACCGTTTCAAAGAAACTTGCCAAATGCTTCCAATGTCTTCCCACACAGTGGTGCAGCACGATCGCACGTCCTCAACGTAACGCTCTTTTGGAGGGAAGGAGAAAGGTTTCAGAGTTAGGGCCAAATGTAAATGAAGAGGGAGAGGAAGGTGTTTTATGGAATAACGCTCATAATGAAACACAGCGTTTCAACAAAGGTACAGGGGGCGATTTGTCCCAATTATGAAGGAGAGAAACCCACGTGGACAAGTTACTGACACATCAGCTAGTGACCTACTCGGATCCGGTTGCAGGGACTGGAACGTACTGAAATCATAATAGATAGGGATCGATTTGGGTATTTAGATTTCTTAGGGGATGGGAAGTCCATCGGACAAATCGTTAGGGACCGGAAAGGGCATTTACTCTATATAAAATTATTATAAATTTTAAAATTAAATAATAAAAATAAAATATTTGGATAGTAACTTAAAATTGAGAAAGAATATTTATTCAAATTGGTGTTTAAGAAATTTTTTTTTTGAAAAAAAGAGCTCAACACTCAAAGTGGAACATACAAAAATAAAGACAAGACAAATAAAAGACGAACCAACTCTTATGTCATATCCGGCATAACCATCAAAAACATGAGTTAGTTACTACATCATTCCATAGCACATAGAAACGATTGAGTCGTACAGTCTACAACGCCTATTGTCTTGTTCTGAAATATTACATCATTCCTTCGTAGCCAAACATTCCATATAACTGAGAAGAACCCAACTAACCAGTACTTGCGCACCTCCTTTCTTATAGGCATGGATCTCCAACTCTCAAAGTGATCTTTCAAAGTGTCGGGAGCTGTCCACACCTAACCAAATTCCGTGATCCATGCACATCACACCTGCCAAGAGTACTCACAAGTAACAAACAGGTGCTGAACATTTTCAACTTTTTTTTACACAACACGCACATATTATCATTTTGATCCAGGATTCCCAACCTACTCAGCCGGTCCTTTCTATTTGACCCGGCCAACCAATTAAAACCAAATGAACAACTCAACTCTAGGCGAAACTAAGCCTTACCAAATTTTTTTTGTGAATCTGTAGCTTAGAATCACCTCGTCCAAAGTCGCTTCCTGCAAAACCTGCACAAATGAGTTAATAGTATAAACGCCTTCCTTGTCAAATTTTTACACCACTCTATCTTGCACTTCTGCAATCAGTCTAATAGATTGCAAGGCATGAAACATCTGATCCAAGGTTTCTATTTCCCATTGGTGGAGCTCCCGCCTCTACTGAAAATGCCAAACCCACTCTATCCCATCCCAAAACCCACAATTCTCAATTGCTTATTCTTTTTAGCTTGAAATCAAGAAGAGTCTCGGATAAGAGTCTTTCAACTTTTTCACTTGGAGTCACGTATCCTCCCAAAATCTGGTGGTCCTACCATCCCCTACCTCCATAGCAAGGCCATCAATCATCATCTGCCTTACTTGTTGTTCCTTTATTTGTAGTTGACATATGTCTCTCCATGGGCCACCTCTCTCTGGTAAAATCTGAGTAGACAACAACTGATTTGGGTCCAAACTATTACAGGAACACACAATCTTCTTCCAAACCGGATAGTCAGCCTTTGAGAACCGCCACCACCATTTAAATAGTAAAGCAGTATTACGAACCACTACATCACCCACCCCCAGCCCTCTTAACTTCTTTGGTGCATGGATCCTCTCCCACTTCACAGGAGCCATACTAGGTCATCCGTCATCCTTCCCCCAGAAGAACCTCCTCTGCAAAGAGATAATTCTTCGTGCAACCGTATTTGGCATCTTATACAGTCTCAGGTAATAAATTGGTAGGCTATTTATGACAGACTTAATGAGTACCAGCTTTCCAGCCTTACTTAGGACCTTCGCTTTCCATAAGCTGAGCTTCTCTTCCACCTTATCTATCACCGGCTTCCAAGTTTTTACTAACCGCGGATTTGCTCCTAGGCTAATACCAAGATACCTCACTGGTAGGGCTGCCTCCTGGCAACCAAGCATCTGACACATCCGACTAGTCCACTCCTGACTGCAATTTACTGGTATCCACCTAAACTTCTCAAAGTTAATGCTCAATCCCGACATAATCTCGAAGCACCTCAGAAGTCTCTTATAATTTCTCACTGTCTCCTCCTCAGGCGGACAAAATAATAGTGTGCCATCCACAAATTGTAAGTGTGATAACTCAATATCATCCCAACCGACTAAAAGTGGAGATATTTGACCGTTCCTTACCGCCTCCCCGATCATTCTGTTGAGCACATCCACCACCAGAACAAACAAAAACGGCGATAATGAGTCGCCTTGACGAAGTTCCCTCTCCATTTTGAAAGCTTTTGTTGGTAACCCATTAACTAGAATAGAGATAGATGCCGACCTAATACACTCCTTGACCAATGTCCTCCATGTACTACCGAATTCCGTCTTCTCTAACACAGTATCGACGAAGCACTATTTAACTCTATCATAGGCTTTGTGGAAATATAGTTTGATAATCAATGATGCCTTTCTTTTCAGTTTTAACTAGTGCACAGTTTCACATGCAATTAAAACTCCAGCATGTATCTTTTTTTCCTTCACAAAGGCACTCTGGGATTCTCCAACTAAACCTGGTATGAGACTCCTCATTCTTCATGTCAGCAGTTTAGAAATAACTTTATAAACACATCCAACCATGTTGATAGGTTTGAGGTCTTTTATCTCTTTTGCCCCAACGAATTTTCGAACCAACGCTACCCATGTGACATTGGAATCTGCTAGTAGTCTTGCAGTCTCAAAAAAGCTCATCACAGCTGTAGTGAATTCCGATCCAATCTCACTCCAACACTTTTTTATAAAATTTATGTTGTATCTATCACTCCTTGGAGCCTTAGAAGATTCGCAGTCCCATACTGCCTCTTTCACTTCCTCTACTGATGGCATCACCTCTAGTGCTTTAGCTTCCTCCCTCTCCAGACAGTTGACTAATCCATCCCTAAATCTCAAAGTTGGGAAGACTTCCTGGTGGTACAGACGTTTATAAAAGTCTCGAATCGCCACCTTGATTCTCGATTGATTCCTTACTAGTCTCCCATTAATCACCAATGACTATATCTTGTTATTCCTTCTTCTTGCCGAAGCAATATTTTGAAAATACCTTGTATTCATATCCATCTTATTAACATGCCGAGCCTTAGACATTTGCTTCCAATAAACATCCTGTCTGACATACCACTTCTCACAGTATCTTACTAACGCCCTTCTCCTTGCCTCCATTGTACCATCAAACAATCCACTACTAACCATATCATCCACCTTCTTTATCTCTTCCTCAAACTTTCTTATCTTCTCAGTTATATCCCCAAATTGTTGTTTATGCCATCTCCGTACTGATACTGATAGCGCTTTCATTTTATCTAGGAATTGCACATCACCTAATTCCCTCCATTCTTCCTTCACCATTCTTAGAAAGCATTCATGTGTGAACCATGAGTCCAAGCTCCGAAAAGGTCTTGGGCCATCAAACTTTCTACTGTCTTCCATTATCAATATGACTGCACGAACGCCCCCTAAACCATGTATACTTCCGATCATTTAACGCCAGATCAACCAGCTTCATATCATTTATCCATGCTCTAAAATCCTCAGCAGACATTGATAAACTAGTCGCTTCTTTTCTTTATTCCAAATACAAAATTTCATTAAAATCACCCAAATAACAGAACAGCACCTGGCACAATCCTGCAATATAGCTCAAATCTTCCCACACTGAGATCTTCTCAGCTCTCACATGCGATCTATACACCAAACAAACAGCACGATGAAAATTATCTTTTATCACAACCCCTTCTACACACATACATCTATCCCTTTTATAGCAATTAATCAATTTGAACAATGATTCATCTTATATTAACAATAACCCTCTGGAAGCCCCAACTGAACTTACAAACTTCCAGCTAGGTCTGTCACTACCCCAAATACGCATTACAACAAAATTAGTCACCAACTCCTTTTTTATTTCTATCAATCCCAACATTTCCAATCTAGACTTATTTTTAAAATTTTTTAGCATACTGAATTTTCCAGCACCACTCAAACCCCTAATATTCTAAGAACTTATAATCATTTAACATTATTAGTACACACCTGCTTGTGAGTTTTTGGCTAGCTTCTTCATATTTTTTCTTTTTTCGTTGCTTGTTGTCGCTTTAGGGCCATAGCCTCATTTTTCTCCTGTAAGATTGCCATAATATCCTCCTCATCACTGCACTGAGCACCGGACTCTACAGCTAATTTTCAAGCCTCTTTGTTCTCAGCCATTTCTTCTTCCCAACTCAGCTATTGTTCTTCCCTCTGAGATCCATTTCCATCATCCAAACCAACTTCAGCCTCTGCTCCTACTTCTGTACGGCTCTCGTATTCTTCCTCTTGGCCCTTGCTGTAATCCTATGTCCAACCCTTCATCAAGCTTTTCATTTCCTGCATTCTCAATCCTGTCCCAACTTGGAGTTGCCAATCTTTGTTTTGTGTGTTGTGGTTTATGTTAACGTCATCCCCCTTACCATGCCCAGCAGCCACTATACTTGCCCCCGGGTCCTTCGCCATAATTTCCAACCTTCCCATCTCGTCAGACCTACGGCTAACCAAGAAGGTTTTTCTGGATGCTGCATTGGGGGCTGTTTCACGTCTCCACTGGCTAAGATCCTTTCCCCCAGCAGTGGCTCCACCTCCCGCATTCTTCCCTCCATCAAATCCCCCAGTCGTCGCCTCATATGTGGCCCCCTCAGTTAAGCAAACCTGTCCGCACCTAGCCTCCGAGTTGTGTAGCATCCCAGCCATTGCGCCACTCACACGGTCAAGCTCTTCATGCATAGCATCAGCGATCGGAGGCTGCCTCCCCAGTCGAGATGGTTCAGCCACCTCTGTCTTGTGATACTAACCGTTTCCTTCCACACGATGCTACGTCGCATCCCCTGCCATGCTGGTTCATGGAATCTCCTCGTGTGAAACGTTCACATCACCAGCCTGCAGTCCCTACCGGGTCGCCATAGAAAAAGGCTCAAGCCCAACCCAGTTGGAGAGGCAATTGGATCCTCCATTAAGGCCCATATCCTTCTCCTAAATCTGAGTCCCCTTACCACCCTTATTGGGATTACTTACTCCTAGCCCATTATCCTTTCTTATACTCTCATTTGGTTTGTTGCAATAATGCTCCCCATAAACACACGTTACCGTTTTATCCGAGTCTATCTCCTGATTAATTTCCATTGATCCTTGAAAATCCTCCTTTTCATTAAATGCCGCACAATTAGCCTTTCCATAATGCTGATTTAAATTCTTATGATTCCATTCATTCAAATCTAAAAGTGAATTTACTAATCTATCCTTCTCATATTCATCATTCCTGTAACCCTCCAGCATGAGATCAGCCGCCTGATCCTGTTCAACCACCAGCCTTACACCACCATAATTTAACACTTCACCATTTACTTCATGTTGCATCTCTTCAGCATTTATTGTTTGTTTGTCTCCTAGCTCCTTATTTCTCTCCTGAAAGCATTCTTCCCGATACACCTCTCCACCCGCTTCTCTTACGAGGACGTCAAATCCGCTTGCACCTATTGTAATGTGAATCCACTCATTAATAACATCAAAGACACATGTATCAATCAGAACTCGACCTACGCTAAATGAGTTACACGACTCCGTTAATTTATCGTGCTTAATCACCTCGCCCCATTGCTCCCCTATCCTGCGAAAAAAGTCTGTTGACCACGTATGTAATGGAACTCCATAACATTCCAACCACACTCTTCTTGACTCGCTTCTCTCCGTCTCATCCCATTTCCATACCATATAAAAAAAACCTTAATAAATCATTCATTCGAAAGGTGTAAGCTTCTTTGGCACTCAACACAATGTCAAAGGTTATCATAGCTTCATAAGCTCCCATCTCTCTTACTTGTGTTACCCCTGGCCATTCCCTATGAATCTTTTCCTGAAGGGCATTGAAGTCGATCGCCGTCTTTGTACCTCCAACAATACTTTTTTGCAACCAGACGACATTCTCATTCGCTATCGACACTTCTATTTTCTTTGTCCATCCGTTGTTATATGGATCCTTGATTGGTGCACCACTCGGCTACCTCACCTCTCTTTCTTCAATTGCTCGTACACTCCTATTCGGTGGATAGCTTCTTCCTGCGTCATGTCTTGTGGTTTCTGTCACTTCTTTGTCGTTTCCATTTTGCATTACACCTCCCCTTCTATATTTCACTTCTCCCACAAATAGTCTTCTGCCTCTTAACACCCATCTGTTTATATCTGCAACAGCCTTCAATTCTCCTCCTTTCGTTATATTTCGTATGAATGCAAACATGAATATTTGTCTATTTTTATTCTTCTGCGACAAATATATGTCTATGATTCTGCCTGTCCATTTGAACATATTAAAGAGTTCTCGTTTTGATATATCTTCCAAAGATTGTCGATGAAAATAGAGAAAGAATCAAGCTCTAATCATTGATACTCTTCTTTATTCCAAATTCTAGGATCTTTATCATGTTTACTCTGTAGAGTTCTTCCCCACCCGGTGTTTTCCTACCTCACCCGCTCTCGTACTTTCATCTCTTTACTCTGTAGAGTTCTTCTAAGAAATTTTAAAATAGATATTTTAGACCTCAACAAAAATTATTCACCAACTTTATTCTTAACTTTTGTAAATATAAATCAAATTAGTCCTTCACATCTCTGTTCCGTGAAGTGTTAACAGATTCATTCTACGTGTGTCGTTAACTTGTTGAGTCACACGTTAAGTGACACATTAAAAGTAGGACAATTTGGTCCCTTGCATCGTGATATAAAATATTGCATTTCTAGGCCATTATGTAACGTTGTTTCGTAAGCTGAGAATTGCTTTTCACTCAGCTTCGTATAAGTCCTTTTTTTATTTTCTCTCTATTCAAATGAAATTACACAGAACCTCTTGTTTGAGCCTAGGTTTTATGAAGAAAGTTTTAACTTCGTTAACTCTCGTAGTCACGTAAAACACATTATCGCTAGAGCATGCATACAGAGAAGTTGTTGCAAAAGCTGCTTGTCTCGATCGCCACTCATCGAGGTTAAAATCCTTGCCATTCTTTTAAAATTTTGATAGTATAATTGAGGTTGTTAGCTCTTTTATTCGACTGTGTTTAGCTTCTGTATTTGTTGTTGTTAATGGAAGGATCATCTGATAAAATAACTTTGTAATTGCTTGTTCAAAACTCAAAACTGCTATGAATGTAATGCATGTATATATAAGTATACATTGTTTATGTGTAATAGTTGTTTTTGCATGGCTTAAGCTGATTTTAATATCATTTGAATATCTAAGTTGTGTTATCAAATTGTTTAAAATAGTTTAGGATTTGCCTAATCTGATTTTAATTTTGTAAATTTCTATTTGTAAAATATAGATAGTTAAATTCATTGTCCATGCGTTTTAACATGGGAACAAATTTGTGAAGGAAAATAAGAGTGAGTTTTTGTACATTAATGGGGTGTTAAAAGATTTTCTCCTCTAGACATTGACTTGGTTAATTACTTTGACCTTAAGAAAATGTTTGAAGAGTTTGGCTACCATGCATATAAGAAAATATATTGGTATGATCCAAAAGCTTCAAAAATTTCTTTTACATTGAAGGGTAAAATACAAAAATTCAGAATTAATACAAAAATAAAACTTTGCAATCCAAAAAAAAATACCATACCCTATGTTCTTTACCCTGTAATAAAGACACCCAAAAAAAGTCTTTCTTAAATTCTTTTCTATTCTAGACTCCATAATAATAGCATAGACTCTGTTGGTGGGGTTCCAACTCAAGTGGGACTCACACTTTAAAACATAATAATAATAATAATAATAATAATAATAATAATAATAATAATAAGAGTGTTAACGTGAGAGAGAGAGGAAGATTGAGTCTCTCGTTTTTTAAAAAAGAAAAAGAATCGAGACTGAGAAAGAGGTTTCGGCGCCAAAGAGAAGAAGAGATTGGAAAAAAAGAGCAATGCCATTTTGATTCTATTAAACCAGTAAACTTGCTCCATTTCTTATGAAATTTTAGGATGTTATTCCTGGTGTAGAGATGAACATTAGGATATAACATGCTAGTTGTATTATCTTCTCTTTTGTCTGATTTGAAATACCCACTTTATGGAGGATTTATGTTGATTTCATCAATTTTGATGATGTATTTTTTTATTGTTATGAGATGCCTTAGTGCTATTAGAAAGACTGATTGTGTACCTATTATTTTGATAGTGGATAATTTTACTGGACTAGGTCTGTAGATTTTTTGTCCCTCTTTTGAGGATTTTCACACGATAAAAATTCTGGTGTTTGATTATCTAATTTCTGCCATTATATTTGCTGCTTAGAGTATCTTTGGTGTTGCCTATTTAATCGCATAAGTTGTGAAAAAATTATTTTTGGTGCTTTCACTGTTAGACAAGTTCTTGTCTGAACCTCAATTTTTTCAACAAAGTGGTATCAGAACTTTGGTTGTTTATTTCTGTGTGGATTAAATGGAGAAAAATATTCAAGGGCCAAATATGGTCAAATTCAATTCCAAAAATTACTCAATTTGGAAGACTCTTATGGAAGATATGCTGTATAGCAAGGACTTGTATGATCCTCTAGAGGGGGATAAATCCAAAGGTACCAAATCCGATGCTAAATGGAAGAAGCTGAATCGAAAGGCAGTTGCTTTGATTATGCAATGACTTGATCTTAGTGTGTATCCGCATGTTGACATTGAAACTAATACTGAGAAGATGTGAAAAAAATTGAAAGAGTTGTATGAGAGAAAGAATATGCAAAACAAAGCATTCTTGATTAGGAAGTTTCTCAATATGAAGTATATTGAAGGTAAATCATTCCGTGAGCACTTGAGCATATTTCAAGAGATGGTGAACTAACTAACAAATAATGAAATCATTTTAAATGATGAGTTGCAAACCTTGTTGTTACTGAATTTTTTGTCTGATAGTTGAAAAGTTCTGGTTGTGACACTGACTAACTTAGCTCCAAAAGAAAAGTTGATGTTAGCAATGGTTAAAGAGAGCATGTTGAATGAAGAAGTCAGAAGAAAAGAGTGGGGTTTGATTAATGTCTCCTCCCATTCAGAAGCATTTGTTTCAGAGTCACATAGGAGAAGCCAAAGTAGAAAACCTCACCGTTCTGAAAGGCCAGAGAGTCGAAGCAAGTCAAGAGGAAAATACAAGGCAAGAAAGGAGTTCATTTGTCACCATTATGGCAAATTGGGGCATATCAAGAGGTATTATAGGTTCTTGAAAAAAGAACAATCACGGGAAAGAAACGAAGATAAAGGTAAAGAAAGTGATAAAAAAAATTGCTGCTATTATTTATGAAGATGTTCTTATCACCTATAAAGAAAATTATGTTAATCTTGTTTGTGATGATTTCACTTGGATTATGGATTTCGGTGTCTCATGTCATGTCGCTCAAAGGCGTAAATTTTTCACTTCTTATACTGCTAGAAATTTTGGCAAGATCAAATTGGGAGATAAAAGGAGTGTGTGATATCATTAGTATGGGTGATGTGTGACTTGAAACCAACACGACATGCAAGTTGCAGTTGAAGAATGTTAGGCATGTGCCAGATATGTGGTTCAATATGATTTCAGTAAAGGTATTAAATCAAGAGGATTATTGCACTTCTTTTGATAGTGGAAAATGCAAGATTACCAAAAGGGCTTTTATTTTTGCTAAAGAAGACAATAGTCTCACTACTCTCTACCGGTCACAAGTAAACTTGTGCTAAGATGTGAATGTAGATGATGATTTCTCTTTTGATTTGTGCATATGCTTCTTGGTCACTTGAGAAAGAAAGGACTAAGCGTCTTAGTCAAGAAGCACTCACTTCTAGTGAAAGATACAACTTTAATTACTTGTACTCATTATTTGTTGAAAAGCATGCTAGATTATCATTTCATAGTTCTGGACCTCATAGGAGATCACATGTTCTAGTTTTAGTTCACATTGATATTTGCACTATGGATGCTAAGACACTAGGTGGTGTATCATACTTTGTTACTTTTTGAGAATAATCATCAATAAAAGTAACACTTTTGTGATTATTCTCAAAAAGTATGAGCTTTTATTTTAAAATCTAAAAACTAAGTGCTCGGTATCTTCAAACACTTTTGTGCAAGTGTTGAAAGAGAAACAGGAAGAAAATTGAAATGTGTTCGAACAGATAATGGTGGTGAATACAAGGATCCGTTTGAAGAGTATTGCAAAGGACATGAGATCAAGTTTGAGAAGACAATTTCTAAGACTCCTCAACATAATGGAGTTGTAAAGAGAATGAACCAAACTATCAATGATAGGGTCAGGTGTATGCTCTTTCATGCAAAGTTTTCTAAATCTTTTTAGGGTGAAGCGATGAGGACTACAATAGATTTGATCAACCTTAATTCTTCAGTTTCACTAAATGTTGATGTTCCTAAGAAAGTTTAGAGAGGAAAAAATGTCTCTTATAATTATTTGCGAGTATTCAGTTGCAGGACTTTTATTCACATTCCAAGAGATGAAAGGTTCAAACTTGATGGGAAGTCAAAGCAGTATATCTTCATGGGGTTATGGTCAGGAATACTTTGGTTACAAATTATAGGATCCAGTGAGAAAGAAAATAATTAGAAGTCAAGATGTAATTTTTCTTGAAGACCAAACTATTGAAGATCTTGAGAAGACAGATAAGCCAACAATAACTGTTAGACGTTCTTCTAATGATGAACTTGATCCTTCCACTAGAACTCCTGTTGATGGGAGAGATGTATAAATTGATAATGATGGTGATGATTTGCATGATGAACCTACACCTCAACCTGAGGTGTCAGATGCAGAAGTTCTACCAGATGTTGAAGTTTCATTTAAACCACCGATTGAGCCTGAATTGAGAAGATCTACTAGAAAGCATCATCCTTCTCAGAGATACTCTCCTCATGAGTATGTGATGAACACTGAGACTGGAGAGCCAAAGACCTACCAGGAAGCTATGTCTGATGAACATAAAGAAGATTGGTTGAAGACCATGCAAGAAGAAATGCCTTACATGAGAATCATACGTTTGAATTGGTGAAGTTGTTGAGTGGTAAGAAAGCATTCAAGAATAAATTGGTGTTCAAATTAAAAGCGGATGAAAATGTCTCACGACCAAAGTGCAAAGCTCGGTTGGTTGTGAAAGGTTTTGAGCAAAAAAAAAGTATTGATTTTGAGGAGATTTTTTTTCCAATTGTGAAGATGTTCTCTATTTGAGTTGTGCTTGGATTAGCGGCTAGTTTGAATTTAGAGGTTGAGCAGCTTGATGTGAAGACTGCGTTACTTCACGATGACATAGATAAAGAAATTTATATGGAGCAACCAGAGGGTTTCAAGGTTAAAGGAAATAAGCATCTTGTATATAAGTTGAAGAAGAACTTATATGGGTTGAAGCAAGTATCAAGGCAGTGGTACACAAAATTTGATTCCTTCATGGAAGGTAATGGGTATAGTAAGACTTCTTCTAATCATTGTGTGTATGTTAAGAAATTCTCTTATGGTGATTTTATAATTCTCTTGCTTTATGTTGATGGCATGTTAATTGTTGGTCATGACACTAAGAAGATTAAAAGTCTTAAGAAAGACTTGAACATATCCTTTGCTATGAAAGATTTGGGTTCTACGAAAAAAAAATCCTTGGCATGAGTATCACCCATGATAAAAAAATAGGAAACTGTAGTTATCACAGCAGAAGTATATTAAGAAGGTTTTAGAGAAGTTTAGCATGAGTAATTTCAAACCTGTTAGTACTCCACTTGCTAGTTATTTCAAGCTGAGTTCACAGCAATGTCCTATAAGTGAGAAAGAGAAAGTAGAAATGAAGAAGATTCCATATGCATATGAGGTTAGTAGTTTGATGTATGCTATGGTTTGCACTAGGCTGGATATTGCTCATGCTGTTGGAGTTGTTAGTCAGTTTCTCTCTAATCCTGTCAAGAAACACTAGCAAGTAGTGAAGTAGATTCTCAGATACCTTAATGGTATTTCAGAGTTTGTTTATGCTTTGGGAGTGGCCAACCTATATTAGATGGTTACACAGATGCAGATATGGCTAGAGATCTTGATTCAAGAAAGTCTATTTCTGGTTATATGATGACTTTTGCAGGAGGAGCTGTGTTGTGGCAATTCGACTTCAGAAATGTGTTATTTTGTTTACTACAGAGGCAAAATACATTATTGTTGTTGAAGCTTCTAAGAAACTCTTATGGGTGAAGAAATTTCTAAAAGAATGAGGCATCAATCAAGAGAAATTTGAGTTATTTTATGACAACCAAAGTGCTATCCATCTCAATAAGAATCTGATGTTTCATTCTAGATCGTAGCACATAGAGGTGAGATATCATTGGATATGTCAAACGCTTGAGATGAAGTCATATGCACTTGAGAAGATCAATACTGATAACAATGGTTCATATATGATGACTAAAAGTTTACCTGCAATGAAGTTTGAGTCTTGCAAGGAGAATGCGGACTTGGTAGAGCAGCCTGTATCCACTTGAGTCGGTGAAGGGAGATTTTTTTATGGATCCTCAACTCAAGTGGGACCCGCATTTTATAACAAAAGAAAGTAATAATAAGTGGTGTTAACATGAGGGAGAGAGATTGAGTCTCTCGTTTTTGAAAGAAGAAAAAGAACTGAGAATGAGAGAGAGGTTTCGACGCCGAAGAGAAGAGGAAATTAGGGGAAAAGAGCGATGCCATTTTAATCCTATTGAATCAGTAAACTTGCTTCATTTCTTATGAAATTTTAGTATGTTATTCCTAGTGTAGAGATGAACATTATGATATAACTTGCTAGATGTATTGCTTTCTCTTTTGTCTGATTTGAGACACTCACTTTGTGGAGCGTTTATGTTGATTTCATTAGTTTTGATGATGCGTTTTGTTGATTGTTGAGATGCCTTAATGCTACTAGAAAGACTGATTGTGTATCATTATTTTGATAGTGGAAGATTTTACTGGACTAGGTCCCGTGGATTTTTTGTCCCTCTTTTTTCCCACAATAAAAATTTTGGTATTTGATTATTTAATTTTTGCCATTATATTTGTTGCTTGGAGTATCTTTGGTGTTGCCTATTTAATCACATAAGTTGTGAGAAAAATGAAAATTATTTTTAGTACTTCCGCTGTTAGACATGTTCTTATTTGAACCTCAATTTTCCCAACACTTCATAGTGGCATCCTGGATTCTCCTCTTTTGCAATTCCAAATCTAGCATCACTTGAAGCATTGCTAACACTACCATCTCTGTCACCTCTAAATCGTTGATGATAAGAGTTTGTCGAGCTCCATCCACTTGCCATGATTTATGTTTTCAGAATTGTCTCTACTAGCAAACGAAGAAGATGATGACCTTTCAGCCCATTGTTTCAGGTTTTAGGGCATGATACAAGAGCATTTTTGTAGTTGCCTTAGCAAGGACCATTTTGTCTACCATCCAACGTGTCACTTCTCTTCACTTTAACGTGACATGTTGGACTCCATCGTTAAGGTTTCACAAAGTAAACTAATGGAAGGATTATAGTAATGGACGTTTATAAAATTTGGGAATAAAATTGGTGATTAATTTTTGTTGGAGACTAAAAGGTCCACTTTAAAATTCTTTAGGGACCACTTTAAGTAAATACTCATTAAGAAAAGAAGAGGTTATTTAGAATTTTAAAAATACGGGGTTGAATTATAAAAATATAAAATGATAAAAGTACATTACAAATAATTTTATTTTAAAAATAAAAAATTATTAGGATTAATTTTTTTTAATTTAAAATTGCAATTCGGTGGGGAGCGATTTGTTTACAAATCAAATTTAAACTCAGATGAATTAGTTTTGTTCTCCATTTTTCTTACTCCTTCTTCTTCTTTGTTTATATTTTCCTTCATTCCTCTTTAGCAAAGGAAAGAAAACAAAGTTGAATGAAGAAAAAAATGGACAATGATATTAGTATAAAGAATAAAAATATTACACCTTAATATGATGAACTTTATAATCGATATTTTTATTATAGATTAATATGTTATATAAAATAAGTTTAGTAATATTAGAATCATAATCCAAAAACACTATAATTAAAGAAGTTGTAATTTGGATATTTATATTATAGATCGATATTGTTACGAAAAAATTCGTTAATATTAGAATCGTAGTCCAATTCCACTCTAATATGAAAAAGTTTTAGATTGGATATTTATGTCCTAGATTATATGTTGTCTAAAATAAGATTGTTAATGTAAGAATCATAGTGTACTTGCTCCTTGATATGATGAGTTGTCATTGTAATTAATATTCTTTTTTGGTTGCACTTTCTCGTACTTAAATTTATTTCGTGTTATAATTGCAAACTCCCATATTGTCGTAGACGAGAAATCTGTCAGAATGGAATTTAATTCTAAAAAAATTGTAATTACAATAATTAAATATTATATTATTTAATATTTATAGAGGTATAAATTATTAGATGTGTGAGTTTGAACTCACGATATTTTATATTAACTGTGTATAATGTAGAATAAATTATAATTGACTTATCAGGACTAATATAATTTAAAATAAATATTATTAAAAGATAAGGAGATACAATAATAACTACATTCGATCTAGATTTATTATTTTTTAATATTATTTTAAATTGAATTTAAATATGGTTGTAGAAGCAATAAAATCATTTGTAAAAACGGATTCATTTCTAAACATGCAATTTTTGCAAATGTTCAGTCAAAATTTAATTACACAATAAATTATTCTAAAGTATGGTTGGTTAAACAAAAGTTAGTTGAGAATATTTTTGGTAGTTGAAAAGTTTATTGTGAAACTTAGTCCATATAATTTGAAACAATGTGTCAAAAAAAATCATCAGTTGCTATGAAAAAAAAAACGTATTTGTCTACCATGGAAAGAAATTACTATATTTAATTTACTCTAAGATCTTACTATAATTAACAAAATTATGTAAAAATTTTACTATAAAAAATTACTCTAAAAAATTATTAATTTTCTTAATATCTTACTATAATTAAAAAAATACACTAAAAAAAGTAGTTTCATGCATATTACTATAATTTAAAAAATTAGTCTAAAATATTAGTAATTTTCCTTAGCATCTTAGAATAATTAATCATATTAATCTAAAGAATTACTAATTTCTCATATTATATTCCTATAAGTAACAAAATTACTCTAAAAAATTACTAATCTCCCAAAACATACATGTTAATATAATTAAAAAATTACTAATATTTCATAAAATCTTACTATAATTAATAAAATGTACCTAAAAATTACTAATTTCTTATATAATATTACTATAACTAATAAAATTACCCTAAAAAATTAATCATTTTCTATACAGGTTAATATAATTAAAAATGTTACTTTAAAAAATTATTAATTTCTCTTAATATCTTCCTATGATTAATAAATTAACCTGAACAAATTACTAATTTGCTATATCATATTACCATAATTAGTAAACTTACTCTAAAAAAATTAAATTAAAATGCGTAAGAAACTATTAAATATAATATTACAATAAGGTTTTTAAAAAAAGTTCTGCCCTATTATCTAATAACAACAGCAAAAAATTTAACTGCGTAAGAAAACATTAAATTGGAATGCTAATAGTAATTAGAACTGGTTGTGGAATACAAACATTTTAGAGAAATTCAAATTTACTATGTGGCTTGGCTTACATAATGTTCTATCAACTGAGACCTTTCGATTCAAGCGGCATTTAGCTTCTTCAGATATGTGTAAGAGATGTAACAAGTTGCAGGAAACTATGGAGCATTGCCTTTGAGACTGTGAATGATCAAAGGCAATTTGGTATATGTTGTATCCTAGTATCATGGACTCGACGGCTGATACTGCTCTTGAAGAGTGGTTTCGGAAGGTCTTGGCTAACAATGAGGTGTCCTTTGGTGCAGGACTTTGGTGGGTATAGAGACATAGGTACAATGACATATTCAATACCGACAACTCTTGGACAGACCACAAGGTTGTTGCGTTGACCAGAATTACCGCCAAGGACTTACAACAAGAATCGAAACAATGCATTTAGGTCTCTCCGAAATTGCCTGTGTTGGGAACCACCGGTAGGCAATAGTTTTAAAGTTAATTGTGATGCAAGCTTGTATATGGATTCAAATATAGCGGAATTTGGGTGTATTATTAGAGATTCTAAGGGAGATTAGATCTCGAGTTGCTCTGGAAGCATTCCCCCTTGGTCTATCATCAGATGTGAATTATTTACTGTTTGGAGGGGGGCTGATTTTAGCTTGGAATTGCGGTTTGAGGGATATTATATGTGAAACGGATTGTCTTGACATTCTGCCATCATGCATGAGCTTACAAGTGGGTATTCATCTGAAGTAACAGATTTGGTTCACAAGATTCAGGAGCTTTTATCTCGTCTTTGGCTTGTTCACGTTGAATGAGTGTCCCGAGAAACAAATAGAGCTGCGGATTGGATGGCTAAATATGGTGTCAAGAGTAACTCTAATCATATTATTTGGTCTGAACCTTGTGTTGATCTCTAACAAATCATCCGCTCGAATTTAGAATAGTTTTTGCTTTGTTTCTTTTCTTGTTTAGATACAAAAAAAAATTTTAACTACGTAACAATAATAAAAAAATTTATTTATACTAAGTATTGTACACAACACGTATCAAAATAAAATTTTTAATCAACATCATAGAAATTAATATAAGAAAAAATACATATAAAAAAAAATTTACACGTGAAGGATATCCAAAATATTCAACAACATAATCTTTAGTACGTGTGTATTACAAATCATCTTTTTCTTTTTCCCTCTGTCCGAGCTTGATTGATTTTTCTTGAAATGTTTGAAATGAAGTGGGAAGAATGATGTAGCCTCGTATATCGAATGACGGTCATGGCCTCATGGGTGGTCTTCTCCCTCTTTTATGAACGCCACACATCAACATCATAAGAAATAGATCTTTTAAATTTTGGATTTCATTTTATAAGATAAAATATAATTTTTTATTATTTATTTTATAAATAAAAAAATATAAAAAAATAAAAAATTATATTTTATTTTTTAAAATAAAAAATTTAAATTTTAAAAGATCTAAATTCACAAAATATAGTCCTCACAAATTTTTTTTGTTTCCGTCAGGTGGCCAAAAATTGCCCCCACCTATTTCATTGCTTGTCAGTAGTTAAAAATCAGCCCAATTAATTTTGTTATTGTTCACTGCATACAAATAAAACACCATAAAGCAAAGACACACATTAAGGTTACTAATTGAAATTTTTTTTTACAGAAAACATAGAAAGTTTAAGTATCCAATGCATTTGTTATGCATTGTTAAAATAAAAAATTTAATAACTTTTACTAATAATTCAACCTTACGAGGATTTAAGAGCAAGTCTTAATTTTAATGTTAACTTTCATTTTAATTTTATTTTGTGATTTATAAAATATCATATCAATATTTATAGAATCAGATATCATAAATAATAATTTAAGACTAAATATAAGATTTATCATTTCAATATTTAGTCTTAACTCAATTTAAATTTTATATTATTTTTAATTATTTTATCAAAATAATTATATAAATAGTAAAAATTTATTGATTTTTCATTAAGGTAATACCGTTTTTTTAAAGTAAAAATAATCTCATTTTATCTATCAACATGCTTTAATTACAAATCTTTTTACTTCTTGTAAATATCAAAAGTAATACTTTAAAAGCATCCATTAGAATTACTCGAACATACTTCATATATTTTTGAAAACGTTTTCTGATGTATCTTAAATTTAACTTGATATGATAGAACCTAACTTGCAAATGCTATATAAACAATTTAAGTTCTTAGATTGATGTTTAATCCAATCTGAGTCATTTAGTCTTGAAAAGACTTGTGAAAGAATATCTAACGGTGTGTTTGCTTTGCATTTTATTTTCTGTTTTAATTTTTAATATTTTATATTTTCAGAATGTTATGAAGAAAAAAGAAAAAATAAGAAGTAAAAGCAGAAAACAAAATTTTATTATTTTTCCTTTTTTCTTCACTAAATCCTGAAAATAGAAACATTGAAAATCAAAACGCAAACCAAACACACCATAAAATTCTTAAATTAGTGTTTGATCTAATGTAAGTCACTCTTAGTCTTAGGTTTGGAAAAGCTAATGAAAAGAATATCTAAAGTTCTTATATTGATAGTTGATCTAATTTGATCAATGCTTCGCCTGTCAAGGCTTAAGAAAGAATATTTATTTGTATACTCAAATAGTGAAAGTCACGTTTTCTAAAGATTGCAACTTGTTCTAAAGAAAAAGTAAATTTCAGAAGAAAACTTTAGGACTGTTATATTACAAGAACATTACTTGAAGATGATATAATTTATACAGATTTTTTTTTTTTTTTCATGAAACTTATGACATTTACAAGGTAAGGAAATTGCGATTTATTTCTCTGACTTGTATACCACCTCATGTATATTGAAGCAAAAGGGAGATCAACTTAGGACGGGAAAATAAAACAAAATAGAACAAATTACGTTACCAAATTATTCCACATCTTGGAAGTAAGACAAAATGATCAATTGCTCTTCTCCAGAGTCACAATTCAAGCTTCAGGAATGGGAGGTAGAGGCTCCTGAAATTTAAAAAAAAAAAAAAAAGTTGTAGGATTATAAGCATGACTATACCACATTGATAAGTTAGAAATACAACATGAAGCACAGAATTCACTGAATTACCTCAGCCAGCCGCAACTGTCCGTGGTGTACATTAGAAGATTTAACAATGATTTCCCACTTAGGATCAGCTAATGCTGTCTTGGAAGTTTGAGTTCGAGCATGAGTGTTGGTGGCAACATTAGACCATGTGGGTAAATTCCTCGAGGAAACTGCAGGTAAAGTGCGTTTTAACCAAGATTCTGAAGGAGCTTTTGGCAAAGGAAGGGCAAGAGGAGTCTTTGCAGAGTTCACATTTGATGTTTCTCTACATCCTAAACATGTAAGCAATTTTCTTTCTAAGCCCATCTTTCCATCACTTGCCATGTTTAAGCTTGCCAAAGTATTATTGTCATCCTGGCTAGAGCTTTGAGCACATTCTTGATCGACAGATTCGGTAGCCCCGTGGATCTTTGGATCAACTTCTGAATCGCCAGTCAACTTCAAATTCCTCTGTGACATGGGATTCACAGTTTGGTCCTTATAACTTCTCTTACTGCCAGGAAATCGAGATTGTGATTCTGTTTGCTTGCTTCCAATGAATTTTTGACTTGAAGTCACAACCAACTCATGATCTAAGTTGTTTTCTTTGTAGCCAGTTTTTGTCAACCCTTCCTTTTCCAAGTATGTGGTGTTGGAATTGTTTTCAATTTCCACCTTCATATTATTACTAGAATTATCAGAACAAAGAAGGCGAGAGGAATCAAGAGACATTAAACTTTCAGGAGTTAATGTTGTCTTCTCATCTGCAATATCCACTGGTTTGCAATCTTCAAGTGAATAATTTATAATAGGATTCTTATCAATCACACTGTCATTTCTTGAAGTCTTGAAATTATCCCTTCGTTGATTGACTTGATTTATTTGACCCTTAATTTCAGAAGAACATGAAGTTGAAGACTTAACCTTCCGTACAGAATCGACATATAGAGTTTTCTCAACAACAGGGCTTTCACAGATAGATTCGAATCGAGTTCTCTCAGCAGATGAAAAATCGCTGCAACCTCTTCGATGTGGATCAATAACATTATTAGATTTTTCAGGAATACCTGCAGAATCTTTCTCTTTTGTGAAGCCAGACTGAGTACCTGCTAAACTTTTTCCATAATTAGCAGTTCCAGTATGCTGCAGAAAGAAGTAAAAAAAAAAAAGGTGAATATAGATAAAGACGAAGTGAACTACCAAAACATAAAGTAGGTAGTGACCAATTAATACCTGTTTTGCGGTTGTTCTCTGAGATGCACCATGCATTCGATGGACTGGAGAATTCAGAATCCTATCCTCCATTCTTAATCCTGGCATTGGATTCAAAAGGCAGAAACGAGGAAATAGCCCGCAAACTTTGGGTGCAAAGTTCTCAGCAATGTCATTATCATCGCTTTCATATTCGCTTTCTTCCCTACCAATATTTTGGGCATAATGTGGCATGACATTTTGCCATTTGGGGTTAAGGGGACGAGGCTTTTCTCCATTTACTACTTTCTTTACCAGTCTTGGCTGTTCTTTCATAACAAGAGGTTTCTTAGAGGTGTATTGAACTTGAGATGTTTCAGAAGCCATTGCCTTCGCTGCAGGCAAGAACCTCCCGATCATGAAATCTCGAGCCTGTTGATCAGCTGAGAAACTCGTGGACAGTTGGACCTCTTGCTCGTCCCATGCACTCAAACCACTGACACTACAAGTCATGAAGAATGATTCTGTTCTAGAAAGTGTATCAAGAGCATCTTGATATGTCTCGTCCCCATCATCCGAACCAGAACTTGTCTTTTCCTGAATTATCTCTTTTATGCTTTCATGTTTCGTCGTCACCTTATTGTCCGAAGAAGAGCAACTCTGAGAGCTGGAAATGCTGCTTCCTATCCCGGACTGAGTAACTAATGTAGCTTTAGGAACTTTATCAGAATCTTTCTGTTCAACCTTTGAAGCCCTCCCAGGTGGAAGCTTTGGAGTAATGACATGTCGTTCGAGAAGCAGAGTTTCCGATTTACCTTCTTCCTTTGGCCTCCCAGGACTCTTCTCCCACACAAAGGGAACGGTTCCGGGATTACTCACAGGACCTGATTTTAACTCAGATTTATATACAGGAAGAGGAGGTAGTTTGGGTGCGGATGACTTATTGGTTTTCCTTTGACTGTCGCTTTCAGATGCCACCACTGTTGATGAGAATCGTCTTACTGATAAAAGTGGCTGATTAAAATCTAACTGCTTTTCTTCCATTAGAGTTTTTAGAATCATATAATTGGTTTCTGCAAAACAAAACTGAAAATATAATCAAATTGAAACTTGAATATGAGTATATGACCTTCCAGATTCAGATACTTGCAATCAAATTAATAAAATGAGATAACCTCAAGACAATTTACATATAAAAAAATGTACATAGAACACCAAAACCCAAAGTCAACTTTGCCTGATTTAGCACTCATATTTGACGTTAACACGCGGTAAGAAGCTAAGATTGAACTTGGGTCTTAGTCATGACATTACTTCATAGTTTTAGGGTTTTTTATTTTTTAGTTTATAGTAGGCTCAATCTTGTACAGTTTAACTTATAAAATTATATAATTGCAATATGTATAACATAGGAGAAAATCCCCAATCCCGTTCTACAAGATGGGAAACAATTTAAGCATTATTGGTAAGTATGATACAATCTTACGCTTATGAAATTGACTTAAAAAACTACTCTGAATTGTGAAAGTAGACAAAACAAATCAAATCAAATCAGCATCATTAGATTATGAAAATAGCATTAATCTAGAGTATGCAAGAAGAAGCCTTAATATATAATCTTCGACTACTGAATCTTATTGCATCCAAGCCAGTTCCTAAATCAGAACCAATTCAAAGAAGGTTTACAGTCAACGGGAAGCACACACACATCAGTGAACTGCAAACACCAGCTTCATTAATCAAAGACTTTAAGCTAAAAATTAACAACAAACATTCACCTAAATAAATAAAGGATTTTTCATTCAAAGAAGAAGCGCGTCCAATGAAATTTTTAGTGAAAGCCATTAGAATTGGAATTCAGAATTGGTAATGAAATTCAATTCCATTCCCCCGTCTATGATTTTCTAATCAAACAATCAAGTTTTATTGTAGCATTCATCACTATTACCACCCTCGAGAAACACCGACACCGAGAGAGAGAGAGAGAGAGAGAGAGAGAGAGGACCTCAGGAAAAGAAGAAGATTATGTAATTTGACTTTTCTTCTAAGTCTGGAAAGTTGATTGAAAGCGACCTACACTCCAAAGCTTAGAAATTCAGGGAATATAGAACAAAAGGAACCTTCGTCTACAAGAACATGGGGATGAAGAGACTAGAGAGGAAGTAGGAGAGAGAGAGAGAGAGAGAATAAAGTAGTACTTTTTTGCCTTTGATTCTTCCAGGGTTTTGTTTATTATTGTTGCTTAGTTTGGGTGCAGTGCAGAGCAGAGGAGAGGTTAACAGCTGGTGCCCCAAAGTGTTTGCAAATTTTGAAGAAACCTTTTCATTCATTACGTTTGCTTCTTTATGCATTTTCTTTTTCTTTTTCTTTTTCTTTTTCTTTTTTTGCTAGAACTTAATTTTGATATTGGAGTTTGTATGCGAAATGTTGGTAGAAATGAATCAAATGACAGTGCTACCAAAAAGAAAGTCGGTGTAGTAGTAACTAACTAAGAGGAAATTTTACCGTTGGGAGTTGGGACTATGGGAGTGGTTGGAGCAAGGTGTTGAAGACTTCAATCCGATTCAGACCCAAACATATTTTTCAGTTTGAATTTATTATTTTTATCTTTCGTCGTATTTAGGTTGAATTTGGACCATATTATTTTTTGTGAACAATAATTAAAAAAAAGAAAAAATAAAAAGACAACAATTATTTAAGATTCTGCATTAACAGAAGAAGTCTTACACTTAAAAGTTGTAGCTAAACTACTTTGTCGTCAACAACACAAAGTCCCTCTTTATTACAATATCTTGATATTAGCTCAAACATCACTTCTCAATTTGTTTTTATCTTCAAATGAAACATCCTTTTAACAATCTCTATTTTATAACGTCGATAAGATCATCTCCACCTAGACACTAGGTTATATGTCTCAAGACAGTCAAACTCACACACCACGAGTTTGATTTCGGATTCAGCAGCATGATGTAATCCTTTTCATATACTCCAAAATTTTGTTTTAATGACATTAGCACCATTAATTTGATCTGCTTTTCCCATCACCTAGTTGCTAGAATTATTGTGTAAGTACTATCTAAAATCAGCATTTTCAATCAACATTTTTATACTACTATTGCAATTAAGCTTAATTGTACTAGATTTAGGGACGCTCCAATTAAAAGGTTTCATGCTAAACAATGAATGGACTTCCGGGATCATAGTAGCATTAAACACAACAATCCACATTCGAGCTCTAAATGCAATTTCACCATAGAAGCTAAAGAAACCATAAAAAATATCACCATTTCTGTCTTGCCAAATAGCCCACACCATAACTGCAAAGATATAGCTGATGTCATTTTTGAGACCTTGCTTGAACCAATTGAGCAGATCCTAATAAAAAAATTGACATCCGAGAATCCCATATAACCCCATACCAGCTTCATCGCATCGTAGTCTCAAAGACAATGCACAATTGTCTTTGAAAGATGGTTATATCTAGTGCAAATATTAAAAGTAAAGAGATTTCGTCAAAAGTGTAGCTGCTGAGTCAATAGAGAAGATTGGAGACAAAGCCACACTAAAAACCTCACTTTCTTTGGTATATGAGTTTTCCATAGCCAGACCCAATTAAGATCATCATCCCAATTAACTTTTTTTTAGCAGCCACTCATATCCAGATTTAGCTAAATATAAATTGGAAGAAAAACTTGTCCACATTCAACCTAAATCACCATTTGTAGCACAAAAGGGAGAATAACTCAAAATATCATCCTTTAGTTTATCAAGAATAAAAGAATAAATTCTTTTCAAATACCAAGAATCATTCTCTTCCTTGATTCTCATGTCTGATTCAACAACAACAACAACAATAACGAAGTTTTGTCCCACTAGGTGGGGTCAGCTACATAGATCAAACGACGCTATTGAGCTCTATCATGTATCATGTCTACAGAGAGACCGTTTACATGTAGATCTCGTTTGACCACCTCATAGATGGTCTTCCTAGTTTTTTCTCTGCTTTTCACCCCTTGTCCATCTTCCATCTCATCCGCCCTCTTGACTGGGTGCCCTGTCGGTCTTCTTCTCACATGTCCAAACCACCTGAGATGTGATTCTACCATCTTTTCCACAATAGGTGCTACTCCAACTCTCTCTCTCTCTTATATATTCATTCCTTATTTTATCCAATTGCGTATGACCACTCATCCATCTCAACATCTTCATCTTTGTCACACTTAACTTATGTTCGTGCTCCCCTTTGGCCGTCCAACATTTTGTACCATAAAACATAGTCGGTTTGATAGCAGTGCGATAGAATTTACTTTTAAAGGCACTTTTTTGTCACATATAAAATCAGATGCACTCTGCCATTTTGACCAACCTGCTTGGATCCTATGATTTACATCATGTTCAATCTCTCCATTATCCTATATGATGCACCTAAGATACTTAAAACTTTTAACTTTTTGTAGGATGTTTTCTCCACTTTGTATTAGGGTTTTTCCTTCGGCGGCCAAACTTACATTCCATATATTCTGTCTTGCTACGGCTTATGCGCAGACCATACACTTGTAGAGCTTCTCTCCATAAATCTAACTTCTTATTAAGGTCTTTCCTTGACTCTCCCATAAGGATGATATCATCGCAAAAAGCATGCACTATGGCACAGGCTCTTGGATATACTCTGTGAGTACTTCCAAGACTAATGCGAAAAGGTATGGACTTAAGCATGATCCCTAGTATAATCCTATACCAATAGAAAATTCTTCTGTCACACCACCTTAAGTCTTGACACTAGTTGTAGCCTCATCATATATATCTTTAATTGCATGATATATGTGATCCTTACTCTCTTTCTTTCCAAAATCTTCCATAAGACCCCATTTGTCACCTTATTGTATGCTTTTTCCAAATCAATAAACACCATATATAGATCCTTTTTATTACTACGATACCTCCCCCATCATCATTTTTAACAGGTATGTAGCTTCAGTGATGGATCTACTTGGCATAAAGCCAAATTGGTTATCTGTTACTTGTGTCTCTTGTCTCAACCTCCGTTCTATCACCCTTTCCCATAATTTCATGATATGGCTCATGAACTTGATCCTTCTATAGTTTTTGCAACTCTGTATATCCCCCTTATTCTTGTAGATAAGTACCAATGTGCTCTTTTTTCACTCATTTGGTATCTTCTTTGAACTTAAAATCTCATTAAAAAGTTTGGTTAACCAACTGATGCCTTTCCCTCCAAGGCCCTTCCAAACTTCAATCAGAATATTATCGGGTCCTACTGCCCTGCCATTTTTCATCCGCTTTAGAGTCTCTTTTACCTTGAAGTGTCGAATCCTTCGATAGTAGTCGAAGTTTTGATCTTCTTCTCATGCATATCCGACCAAGGCTTGAAAGAGTATTCTATCCTTTATTAAATAACTCGTAGAAGTAGCTCTTCCACCTTTCATTGATTTTCTCATCTTGAGCCAAAACCTCTCCGTCTTTATTCTTTATGCACTTAACTTGATCCAAGTCTCTCGTTCTTCTTTCACGGCTCTTTGCGATTCTATATATACCTTTTTCTCTTTCTTTCGTGCCTAAAGACTGGTAGAGACCCTCATATGCTCTTGTTGTTGCTTCACTTATAGCCACTTTTATCTCTTTCTTAGCCGTAATATATTTTTTCCAATTATCTGCATTGCGGTACAAAGACCACTCTTTAAAGTACTCCCCTTTTGCCTTTATCTTTTCTTGTACACTGAAATTCCACCAATAGGACTTCTTGTCTCTTGGTCCTATCCCTCTAGATTCACCAAAACTTTCTTTTGCTGTTCTTCTAATAAATTCTGTCATCTCCCTCTACATCTCCTCCGCGCTTCCATCCCCTTCCCACTTTGTCTATTTTCCTACCCATTTTAGGAAACTTCTTTGTTCCTCACCTTTCATCCGCCACCAGCTCGTTCTTGGGTTCTTCGTATGATGTCTTTTCCTCAATTTTTGCTCAACATGAAAATCCATGACAAGCATCCTATATTGTGTTGTTAAACTCTCTCTCGGAATAATTTTACAATTAATGCAAAATTTCTAGCCGACTTTTCTTAACAAGAAGAAGTCGATTTGAGAGCTTGTCATGCTACTCATATAGGTTATAAGATGTTCGTCTCTCTTTTTAAAACATGTATTTGCGATAAAAATGTCAAAGGTTGTGAAAAAATGTAAAATAGTTTTACCCTCGGTATTGACCACTCCGAAACCAAGGCCTCTGTGAATACATCCATACCCAGTCACTTCTCTTCTAAAATGACCATTTAAATCTCTTCATAAGAAAATCTTATCTCCCGAAGGTATGTCTTGGACCAAACACTCTAGATCCTCTCAAAATCTTATCTTGTATTGCTTTTCCGAATGCACTTGCGGTGCATAGGCGCTAATCATATGAAAAGTACCTCCTCCCACCATAAGTTTGATAGAGATGATTTGATCACCCACCCTCTTGATATCCACTATGTCCTTCTTCCACTGCTTATCCACGATAATACCTGCCCCATTCTTATTCTTCACCTTTTCTGTATACCAAAGTTTGAACTCGGAGGTATCCAACTCCCTAGCCTTTGTGCAGACCCATTTTGTTTCTTGTAGGCACATAATGTTAATCTTCCTCATTGTCATGGTAGCCACCACCTCAATGAATTTTCCTGTTAGAGTGCCAATATTTCATGTCCCAAATATCAACCTTCTGTTGCTCCGACCTTTATCTTTACCTTTTTTTTTTGTGAACTAGCTTATTTACCTTCGTCTGTTCACAAAAATGCAGGAAGCCTTGCTCATTTAACACTACACCCAGACACAGATGCAATGACTCTTGCTCATTTCACACTATACGCGAGCCATATTGCTTCCGGGCAACGACCTAGCTTTAGTGCAATAACAATATTTGATTCATGTCATGAAGATTCGACTAAGTGTTTATGTTGGCTGTCAAAAGCCTAACACAACCCTCCTCTTTTATTCGGGTTTGAAACCGGCCATGTACCGCAGGTGTAGTATAGGCGGAGTTCATGTCTGATTCAACAATTTCTAAAAATTCCACTTTAGCACCCACTGGACCTGATTGCATCCAATTATCAAACTAGAAAAATGTATTTAATTCAACTTCTCATGTAAAACCATCACTGAAAATAGCTGCAGCATAAGCAATTGCCTTACAAATGTGAGACGAAGAAGCATTAACAGTAGCCTTGAAAACATTTCTATTTTTAAGGTACTTGTGAAGTATTAGGTGGACCCACAATTTATCATTGTTATTTCCTAATTGCCAAACTAGTTTTTTCAACAACGAGTAGTTCACCAAGCGAGAGTCCCTAATTGCAAGGCCTCCATAGTTTTTTGGAGTAGTTTAAGTCCTCTAAGAAACTAAATGTAACCCCCGACTAGTAGCACTATCATTCCAGATAAACTTTCTAATGGTCTCATCAATATTCGAACACACAGAGCTCAGAAAAGACTAACTTGTATTTTATAAATAGGAATAGAAAATAAAACAGATTTGGCTAGGCAAACCTTATAAGCTCTATTGAGGAATCTCCCTTTTCAAGAAGCAAGTCTATTTCGAATCTTGTCCATCATATCATTAAAATCTGCTTTGATAACTCTAGCATGCGTGAGAGGCACCCCAAGATATTTTTTCAATGAGTTAACTAATCAGATAGATGAAATACTTGTAAAGAGATCCTTCCGTTACCTGAAAATATTAAGAGAACACATGGCTCAAAATTTATCAAAGTTAACCTTCATACATAACACCTTACAAAACATTGCCAAAGTATCCAGGACATGCATAATCTGAGACTTCTTAGCCTCACAAAATAAAATAAGATTATCTAAAAATAGAAGATGAGAGATGACAGGCCCTCCTCTAGAATAGCTACTAAACACCAATTACCAGAATCTGCCCCCTGTGTAATTAGACAGCTCAAGAACTCCATATAAAGTACAAAAAGATAGGAAGACATTAGATCACCTTGCCTTAAACTCCTTTTTGGTTGGAAACCTTCTAAGCGGTTACCATTCTACATCAAAGCAAGAGAAAAAGATCAAACACAACGCATAATCAAAGAAACAATAGATGGAGGGAATCCAAACTTACCTAAAGTTTGTTCTAAGAAGTTCTAATTAAATCTATCCTATGCCTTCTCAAGATAAATTTTAAAAGTTAAGGTACCCTTCTTAGATTTAGTCTTTTTAATAAAATGAAAGACCTCTTGGACAACAATCATATTATCCGGCGACCTTCTTCCTACAATAAAATCACCTTGTAAAGGGCCTATGATATCCTACAAGAAAGGTCGAAGTCTCTTCACAATGACTTTAGTGATAATCTTGTATAAAACATTGCAAAGACTAATTGGAAAATTCTTTCATACAAGAAGGATCGGTAACTTTTGAAATCAGAACCACTAAAGTTTCTAAAAGTGCACTATCTAGCTCATAACCTGTAAAGGCCCTTTTTACTAACTCTCACACCTCATCACCAACTACTTCCCAATACTCCTTAAAGAAATAAGCCTGAAAGCAATCTGCACCCGGAGCCTTAAAGGAAATCATGCCCATAACAACTCTCTTAACCTCCTATTTAGAAACATCTCTAATAAGACTCGCAATTTTCTCTTGGGGTAGAGAGGTTAAATCTTAATTTTTCAAAGCATTAAGATCTATTTTCTCCACATTACAAAATAGATTACTATAAAATTTTACTGCTCCCATCTCAAGCTCACTTTAATCAGTGTTCCATCTCCCATCCTCCAAGAACAAACCTTGAACCATATTCCGTTTTCTTCTATTAACAGATTGCATATGAAAAAACTTAGTATTTTTGCCTTCGTGTCGTATCCATTATTATCTAGATTTCTGAAACTAAAACAATTCTTCTTGTATTAAAAGATTATTATATTCTGCTTGAAGATCAAGCTCTTGCTGCATCAGAAAAATTGCATCCACTTTTTTCCATTTTTTGTTGAATGAATGATATTTTCTTCTAAATATCTCTTTTCCTTTTGAAGATATTACTGAAAATGTCTTTATTGAATGAAATGGCATCATCCCTCACTTACAAGAGACACTGAATTATTTTAATTTTCTCTTCTCCCAAGCCTTTTGCACCATATCTGAAAAACCTGGATGAAAAGCCTAAGCTGCTTGAAAACGAAAAGGCTTGCAACCACCCCTTCTCTTATTTCCTTGATATCTAAGCAAAATTAGACAATGATCAGAATGAAACCTGACTAGATTTTCTATATAACCCTCTGAAAAATGAAGGCACTAGTTATTAGTAGACAGAGCTTTATCTAGTCTCTTGGAAACATGTTTGTTTTTCTGCATATGTCAAAACCAAGTGTGAGCCAGACCCTGAGCCCCCAAATCAATTAATATACACTTCTCTAACACATCACTAAACCTATCAGTTCTTCTCGAAAGAAAAGTACCACCTTTAACTTTTGAAGACAACAAAATCTCATTGAAATCTTCGATAGCCAACCATGGTCTCGAGTATCTTTTGAAACTGAAAAAAGAGATTCCCATGCTTCCTCTCTCTTACTAGGGACTGAACTTGCATATACAGCGGCACACGCCCAAGACAATCCTCCCCGAGAGAATTCAACACAAACCACTTGAGAACTTTTCACAACCACATTACAAGATACTCATGGCCAAGCTGATAGAATTCAAATACCACCACTATAGCCACACATGTTCCTAAACAATGACAATTTCTGGAAAGAACATTAAGTTTCTAAAATAATAAAAGTAGATGACTTAAAAGAACTTATCAATTGTTTCAGATGAATTCGAACTAGCTTATTATTAGCCCCTCACATTCTAAGCAATGATATTTTCACAATCCATAAAAATAACTTGGATGGAGAGTCACTCCCTCAAGACTATTGTAGAGAAGTGTGTAAGGGTCTCTACCAATAAACTCATTTTTTTAATCCCAACTATAGTAATATTTGAAATCTTTACCTCTTCTCCCTTCATACATGCACTAGTAGCTTCTACTAGAGAGTTTTGGAGAGAATTTGAACACATATGTTTGAATTTGCTATGCAATGGAATACCAAGAGTCTCACCACCATACCATCTATATTAACCACCGATGCCACATGAAAATGGTTTCTGAGATTGGCGTCATGCACTAAAATCATTCCTGAGATTCTAATTGCACTAATTACGTCCCTGACCCATTTTCCCTTAACGACGTGATGACATGACTTGATAATGTGGACTGTAAGTGACACGTATCACTCCATGATTTGGCCACGTGTAATGATAGGATGATGTGATGACCAGACACGTGGCATGCTGATGTGGCTAGTTGTGCCACGTGTCACAATGTTATTTGGCCACGTGTCCATTTGTGCCACGTATCGCAACAATATTCGTCTACGTGTCGTCCATTATGTCATTATTGTAGATGCACCAAATTAGTCCCTCACTTTGCATTAAGTAACTCATTTTAGTCCCTGAAATTGAATGTCGTGCACCAAATTAGTCCCTTCACCAGTTTTTTCTCATTTTTTTCTATAAATTCAAATTTCTCAATATTTTTTAATACATTAATTTCAATTCTATTTTTTCACATGTTAATCAAATAAAAGTGCTTCTATAAAATATTTTTTCTCTTGCGAATACCCTAACTGCCGACTTGGAGTTGACGTGAAGCCATGAAGGCATTTCAAGCACCTTCACTACTATCTCTGACCTCTTTCAGTGCTTTTATAAAATATTTTTTCTCTTGCGGATACCCCTAACCGCCGTTTTGGAATTGATGTGAAGGCATTTCAAACTTCCCTCATTACCATCTTCGACCTCTTTTGTTTAGACTGCAGAGGTCGGAGATAGTAGTGAGGGTGCTTGAAGTGCCTTCAATCTAGCTCATTTACACATAACGAAAACGTGTATTTCATAAGAACAAAAAAATATTTATTTTAATTATTGATTTCTTGTTAAAAACACATGTTTTTTATGAAAAAATGAGTCTAATCAATCATATAATTATTTTTTTATAATAACATACTTATATATTACAAACTTTTCTAATGTTAAATTATTCAAAAAATATATATAATTAAAACTAAAATCCTAAACATTTTTATGAAAACGCTTGTATTTAAAAGATATATGAAAAAATGGAAATGAAATTAGTGCATCCAAGATGCTAAAAATTTTAAATTTAAAATAAATAAGAAAAAACTGGTGAAGGGACTAGTTTGGTGTACGACATTCAATTTCAGGGACTAAAATGATTCACTTAATGCAAAGTGAGGGACTAATTTAATGCATCTACAATGATAACATAATGGACGACACGTGAACGAATACTGTTGCGACACGTAGTACAAACGAACATGTAGCCAAATAACATTGTGATACGTAACACAACCATTCACATCAACATACCACATGTCACTGGTCACTACATTATCCTATCATTATACGTGTCCAAATTATAGAGTGACATATGTTATTTACAGTCTATATTATCAAGTCATATTATCACGTTATTAATCAAAAATAGATCAAAAATTAATATAATACACTTTTATAAATTTCAAAAACGTAATTAGTATAATTAAAATCTCAGCAACAATTTTAGTACGTCAATCTCGAGACCATTTTGGGTTTAATTCCCATTTGTTCCTTGCATTGGTGTATTAAATGAAGATGACATATTAGAAGATGAAGCCAAATTATATTTCTTAGTAATGCCATGCACCTGACATGTACAAGACTTGGCATGTGCTCTCCCTTATTACATGATTTGCACTAAAAAAATAGTTGACTTTTTTGACTAGACTCACCTTATATTTTAATTAATATTTTATATTATATAGTGTTATTTTTATTTTAATATAATATTACATAATATTACTAAATTTAATTTTTAAAGATAAAAATTTATTAACTTGTTATATAAAACTTATAAAATTATATACACTAATTATAAAAAGAGTGAATCAGTTTAATATTTTAATCTGATTTATTTTAAATTAATTTAAGATTGAATTTAAATTTTAAAATAAAAGAATATTAGATTAAAATTCAAGTCTAGTTAAATTTGACGGGCATACACCCTAGCTAAGAGCTTGATTAATGATTATGCTTGTAACTTCTAAGAACTAAATTTGACATTATTCATTTCTTTTGATCATGCTTGTAACTTCTAAAAATTAAATTGATATATATCATTCACCCCTTTTAAACATTTTTTTTAAATAATTTTTCATGCCAACTCAACTTAACTCGGCTTCTTCCACCATGAAATGGAAGAAAGATTCAGGTTTCAAATTTACATCACACTTAATCACGAAAACAAATGTGTTAGTTCTTAGAAATTAGTAACAAAAAAAAGTAAAAATAGAAGTACAATATTTTAATCAATAAGGTTAACAATATCATTCCTAAAATTGGATTGTTAAGATAAATATTAAACCATAAGTTGTTAATCTATCGTATCAAATTTAAAACTGTAAGACAAACAAAAATATTGAGTGACTAAATATTTCTAATAATCAAATTTAATTAAGTCATATATATATATATATATATATATTAAAATAAAGGAAGCTCAATACACTAAAGTGGAGCATACAAAAAAAAAAAAAGAAACATAAAGAGCTACTAACAAATAAATCAATCCTCTGGCATCTCCAATATTGTCATCAGTTTCTCACAAGATCACAACTACGTCACTCTGTGTAGCTTAACATCGTCCTTGTGTGAATTACCTCAATACTTGCTCTTTTATTCTTGAAGATTCGTGCATTACGTTCCAAACAGATATTCCAAATCACTGAAAAGAACACTGTCATCCACATCTTCTGCCCTTGTTGTCTATTGTGCATGCCACGCCAACTCTCAAACAATTCTTTAATGGTTCTAGGAATTACCCACTCTCTATTAAGTGACCTCAACCACTTGCACCACACCTGCAATGTTACCTCACACCAAAGAAATAAATGCTCAGCAGATTCTACTTCCTTGGTACACAGTACACACATATTATCACTCAGAATGTTAACTCCTAATCTAGTTAACCTCTCTTTGGTGTTAACTATACCAACTAGCACAAACCACCCAAAAAACTCAATTCTCGGAGGTACGAAACCTTTCCAAAGGGAACTCATGAAGCTATAGCTCGTGATCTCGGCCGACAGCGTCTCCGATTGTATGGTCTATATCACGGATCTAGTAGAAAAAATACCTTTATTTTCAAACTTTCACACCACATTGTCCTCCCGACCAGATGACAACTTCACTGGTCTTAACCTCTCATGGAGCTGATGGACAAGTTCTAGCTCTCATTGGAACAACTCCCTCCTCCAGTGAAAATTCCATATCCATTCTAGCACATCCCAGAAACCACAATCTCCAATGACAACTCCCTGCTGGCTTGAAATAGAATAGAATCTTGGAAAACTCAATTTGAGAGCACCACCTTGAAGCTAGTTATCTTCCCAAAACCGAGTTTGCATATCATTGCCTAATTTCATTGCCAGGCCACTAACCACTTTATTGCAAATCTATTGTTCTTTTATATTTAGCTGACATATGTCTTTTCAAAATCCTCCTTTTACTAGTATAGGCTGAGTTACTAGCATTATATCCGGGTTCAACTTGTTGCACGAACAAAAATATATATGTTCTTTTTTTATACTCTTTCTTTTGTGTTCTTTTTCTTTTCCTTCTTAATACGAGAATAAAAAAGATAAAATAATTAGTTAATAAAAAATAATTAAGATTTTTAGTTATTTTTTATGTTATATTTAATTGTAATAAAATTTGTGAATAGTTGAGTTTATTAAGCCAAAAGACATTATTATTTTTTTTAATTTTCTATATATGTTTTGGAAATTAGGCCAAGAAATAACGGAAGAGTTTTGTACATTCTCAAATTTGAGCATACCATATTTCATAACGTGCTAATCGGTGACAAAGTTACTTAAATTTCTAAAAGTAAAATTCAAAATTGATCCCCAATAATTTTTATTTCAAATAAACTAGCTCTTGAAAAAAAAATAATAACACAAATTATTTTTTTTAATATAAAAAGATTATTTCTTAATATAATACAAGACAAATTTAATCCTAATATTTATCTTTTAAAAAATGATAAGTTAGTCTTTAATTTTTTTAAAAAATAATATAATTGAGAGACTAAATTGACTAAAATTTCAAAAATAAAATAAAAATTTGTTTAATTATTTTGTTAGAAATTAATTGACTATTTTTTTTTATTAAAGATAGAAATATTTAAATTTACGATTTCTTTAATAAATATGGAGAGACTATACTATTTAAATTATAACTTGTTGACAAAATTTAATTGACTATTATTATAAAAAAATAGGAATTAATTTGTCCCATACAAAATTTTTATAAGGACCTATTTAGCGTGCACTCAATTTTTAATTAATAAAAATGAAATGATTAAAATAATAATTTATCAAAGAAATAGTCTTTTTCTTCAACATAGCGTACTTGTACGTAACTTAGAAAACCAAAAAGAAATGAAGCTAGTCATGAAATCATAGGATTATTTTAATGACCAATTGCCCATCGAGGTTCTTAAGCAATTAATTGAAGGAGCAACTTGGGTGTAGGATCATGTGAAGGTTGAGCTGGAGAAAGGTACAGTACAGAGCAAAAACAAGAATAGCAGCTGGAGAAAGGTATAAGAGTATAAGACAGGCTAATATGAGGTTGAAAGGTACCTACAAGAATGTGCGTACTTTTATGGAAAAAAAAAGGATACAGCTAGAGAAATAATAGATTATTTGTATAATGTGTACAATATTTTTCATATGGATTTGGATTTTTTAAAGTTTGAATTTTACTTTAGAAAGTAAAGTGTGATCTCTTACCATTTATTTTATAAGTAGGACCAAGAGTAAATATGAGAGAGAAACCATTCAAGAGTAGAAGATCACACTTTACCTTCTAAAATAAAAATTCAAATTTTAGAGAATCCAAATTCTTCTCATACTATTTAGATTTTAGAATAACTATCCGAGTATTAGGGATAATAAATATTTTTTCAAAAACTTAAACTGATTTTAGAATTCACCAAAAATCGAATTCTTGACCTTTCGGATCTAGCGCTCTAATACTATGTTATGATATCATTCATCCTAAAAATTTTAGCTGATGAGAAAAAATAACATTAGTGATTATATTTCTAATACTTTATAAATCTTCATTATACACATTATATAAATATTTCATTGGCTCTTCATATTTTTTCAAAAAAAAATTATTTCAAATGGGAAATCAAGAAAAATGGCCTACACCTTTCTTAATTTACGTGTTTCAATTAATGGGGAATTGGGGATTATCTTAACTAAGTTAAGTGTTTGGGGCCCACTGGATTTTGCCGTGCATGCAAGCGCCCCCTTTCTCTCCTACTTCACCAACAGACATTCGAGTATTATTAGGTTAAAATATTATTTTATTCTCTAATATTTAGATTAAATTTTAATATTTTAAAAATTTTATTTAAATTTTAAATAAATTTAATATTATTTTATTATAAAATTTAACATAAATAATTAATAGAGTGACTAATATATATATATTTTCCACTCAAACTCTTTGTATTTAAATTTTCCTCCTCTATGACTGATAGATAGAATTTGTTTGATAAATGAAGGAAGGATGAACTACAACAATAATGTGTTAAAATGAAAGAAGGCTGAACTTAGGGTTATAAAGGGGGAGAAGAATTACATTAGGTCGGCAACTTTTAATTGTCACGTCAACTAATTATTACCTAATTCAGCGTGACAGTTATGTGCTTTATTGTTGAAATTTTTGGATGTCTTAATTTTAAAACCATTTATGATAAATTATTAAAAAATATATATAAGACCAAAAGTATATTTAAATTTGTGAGTATAATGGATAGAATTTAATTCTTGTAATTTTTTAATTTTCTTTAACCAAAATTTACTAAATTTTTATTTTATGTTAAATAATAATTTTTTGATGGACAAGAGTTACAAGATAATTTTAGTATATTAAAGACTAAAATTCTAAAAGTTTATTTATATATGGCTATTAATTCTCACTAAATCTTGAAAGCTCAAGAAAAATATATTTTGTTTTATTCTTATTTAAACCCAAATTAAAAGTAATAATCACTTATTTCAGTTAGTATTTATAATAATAAATAAAATCATCTATATAAGTCATTTAATATGAAATAATTAATGTGATTATAATCACTTATATGTATTTTTTATAAATATATTAAGAAATTATAATTTTCTAACCATCTCGCACTTGGACTACACACACACACATATATATATATTAGATAATTACATCTTACAAACTTTATGCGTACTTTTAAATGCTATTTCCCTTATTATTTTAGCAATTTGAACCATTTCATATATCAATTATAGAGTTACCACAAATTTTATCACATTAGTGTCGCGACTGAACTACGATGATCACCATATTGATATACTCGACAATATAGATCGAATTTGAATGAGAAAATTCAGAAATTACATGTAAAAATGATCTCATGCATACATATTTTCAACTAGTCTAACTTTAATAAACTTTATGAGATCATGAGTTAGAGTGAAAATAAAACTGAATACTTTATTTCGGTAGAAATATCTATATTCCTAAGTTTGTCTAAACCATATGAGCATCTAAATGTATACTCCCACTAAAATAATATATCATAAAATGATATAATACCAAGGTTGCGAGAACCGGACCGTTCAATAAACTGATAAGACGACTGGTTCACTAGTTTATTGGTCCGATTTGGATTCAACCGAAGTTCAATCGGTTTAATTAAATATTAAATAAAATTATTAAAAATTCAATATATAATTTTAAATATTTAAATTCAATAATTTTAATCTAATAAAATTTAAAAATTCATAATTTTATATAATAAATTGTTCATAATTTATGGATAAAAATTCATAAATAACTTCAAATATCAAATATTATAACTAAAGTAGATAAAACATCATAATCATCCTTAAGTGTTTCAACAAAACTCTCACTATAGAAAAATGGATCTAGTATTATTTATATAAACACCACATTTTATATCATTCATTTTATGCAGAATTCACAATATAAGATAAAATGTTGAGTATCGTCGGATTTACCGTCGTCCCAGAGTTGACAGTATAAACTGCGCCGGAAACTCGTTACCAGCAAATTTTTTCGTCCGACGCTAATTATTGGCAAATTTTTCGTCGGTATTTTCAATGGATTCGTCAAGACTGAGTTGACAATTATTGTCAGATTACGGATTAATTCGACGGTAGTATTTTTAATTTTTAATTTTTTTGGGCACTAATAGGCCACAATTAGTAGCCAAATTAAGTTAACAAAACTATTAGTAGAAATCTAAAATTAGCAGAATTAACAAATTATTTTATTAAAAATAAATGTCTGAATACAAATTAATGTCATAGAAGTAGAGTACAATGAAGTAAATAAAGAAAAAAAATAAAATCTAACCCCTACAAATTTCGATAATCATCGTCGTCGTCGTCGTCATAGTCTCCTGCTTAGGCGGCGGAGAAGGTGCTGACGTGGCTCCACCAGCAGCGTTGCTGTTGACTCCAGTGCGCATCTGCTAGTTGTACTCCTCCAAGCTGATGGCAATGACTCCTCCCACCCATGCAAGAAGGTTATAGTACCTTTGCTCAGACTGCGCCGCTTGCTGGTGAAGCTCTTGTGTCAGCTTCTGCACCTCCTTCCTCAAGTCAACAACCTCCTAAGATTGGCAGGGATGGTGCCAGAGGCAGAGGCAGAGGAAGCTGCCAACACGGAGGAGCAGAGGCCACTAGCGAAGAACAAACTAATCCGAAGCGGCAATTCTTGTGGGGCTTAGAAGTGGTCTCACGCCAAATCTGATCAGAATCTACCACTGAGGTCTCAGAGCTGGCTTTGTCGTTCCCACCAGGCGGATGAGATTGCTGGATTGTGGCCTCCAACCTCTACATGTAATCCTTTTGTGTCACACACATTGTGATTAGGATAACAGTTAAATAATTGACTTTAAACCAAATAAATATGAAACTTAGGACTAATTTAAACTCACATAATGGGCCACTGACTGCTTGTCAGTAAATCTCTCCTTGTTGGCCTTTAAAGTATGAGTATATTTGAAGGTCTTCGCGAGCGTCGCCTCACAGTCCAACGACTTAGACTACAAATTAATATATCAACTAATTCAATAAATGAACAAATTAAACAACTAATTCAAATAACTACTAAAACATTAAATAACGACAAAATTCTTACCAGTCTGCTCTTTATCTTCACGAAGGTCACTAACTACCCGTATACTTCGACAACCTAGGCGATGCCCTGTTAGCGACGTTCGTGAGATGTCGACGCTTGAACCCTTCATCGTGACTAAAATGGGCCTCCAGTTCCTTCTTGATGGCTGGCCGAATCCATAATGTCAGGTGGTTGCGTCCCTTACGAACGTTGCTCATCACCTGCTGAAAATGTTTGACTGTCCGGTGGTCGTAAATCTTCTAGATCATGAGATTATGCTCCGCATTCTATATGAATTTCAACTGCATAAAGTGATTCACCTACATTAGTTAGTCAGAATAATCAACAGTTCAAATACAATTAATTAATTAAACTTTATTGGTTTCTTACTGCCCACTTCTGAAACCATCGATCTCTGGTCTTAGCTGGGATCTGTGTGTAGGTCGGCTTCGAGTGGTCGTACATCGACTTAATAACGTTAGGATCTCCTGTGTGCAAGCATTGGGGTTTGGTGCATGATGCTTGCCGAACCGTCGGTTAGAAATTTCCTTAATAAGAATTGCATTGTGAGTATAGTCCCAACCGGAAGTTTTACTTTCCGGGTCGTTTTTCCTCGGACTAGCAATTAAGAGCATACAAGTTTGGTTGTGAAATCGGGGGTTCAAACATATACCAAAAATTAAAGAAACTAGAAATTAAATGACTAAAATTAACAAACAAGCAAGACAATGAAGTAAACAAGCAAAAATATAAACAACTACCAAGCTAGCATTAGATCAAAAGACATTTAATGCAAATTGAAGAAGATTGATGTAACAAACTAGTGAAAATGGAGTGCAATGCATAAAAGAGCCTTGACTTGGGATTGAGAGTTAAGGAATCATATCCTTGTCATAACCACAACTATGACAATTACAATGAGTTAATTCCACTTCGTTAACCCCTAACATCGAGGAGTAAGTCAAGCGAGTATAATTGGCTTTAATCCACAAATCCTAGCTAACTTACTAATTAACGTAGTAAAAAGCTAGCATTAGTAGAAACAAGAGCAACAAACAACCCAAAATTATCACTAAATGTCGGATATTACAAATCTAGTATCCTAGATACTCATTTTCCAAGCCAAGGAGTGAAAATGTACTCAATATCTATAATTGATATTTTCACAAACACTTGATGGGCATAATAGTAAAACATAACAAATTGCAAAAGATAATGAAAACTATATTTAATCTATAAATAAAATCAACAATAGAAACTCAATCAAACATATATAAATTATAAAACATCAAATTCATCAACAAAAGACTCAAGAAATCAAAAGTAGACAAACTAACAAAATAACTTCTACTATAAGAAAGTGAGAGTAAATGTAGTGTAATTAAAGAGAGAAGTAAAGATTACTTACAATAGGAGCAAGCTATAATCCAAGATCAAAATTGTAAATGTAAAGTTCTACTATAAATCCTGATTAAAATCTAAAAGAGAATTGAGAGAAAACTACTCTAAACCTACTCCTACTCCTAATAATATTCTATATTATGTATTTTCCTAATGCCTTTGTATTGGTATGTTGTCCCTTTGATATAGCTTCCATTTCAACTTCAGGATCTCCAAAATTAGGCCAAAAGGCCCCCAAAATCGTGAGCCACGTGATTTTATTAAGTGAGTCACGCGTCAGAACTTGTGCATATGCACACTAGCTAAAATCTATCTTGTGCATACGCACAGGAAGGTGTGCATATACACACTACAGTGTATTCTTCTTCTTTGTTTTCTTCATGAAATCTCCCATTTTGCATGCTTCCTTCCACTTCTACCTAGTCATCCTTGCCTATTGGACCTGAAATCACTTAACAAAATATATCACAGTATCACATGTGATAAAAGTGGAATTAAATTGATCAATTAAAACACAAAAAAGTATGTTTTCACAATTAGGTGCAATTTAGAGAGAAATCACAAGAGTATGCTATTCAAGTGAATAAGTGTGAGTTTATGTGATGAAATCTACTCAATTCAAGCCAAAATGTATCATCAAATATAGAGTCATCAGTGAAAACCTAGCAGAGAAAAAGACCTAACATTAATAAATACATAGAAATGCATAAACTTAAGATTAACAAACGTAAGATTAAAATAAAGTATGTACTCACGACTGCATGCCATACGGCCAAATCCTCAGCCAGATGATGGGCGGTAGTGGAGGGGCTTCCTGCTGGGGGGCATTGGAGGAATCGACCACTGCAGACTCTGTCGACATCGTTGTTGTATCTGCATGGGGCATAGCAAAAGGAGGTACGTAGTTTGGGTTTGGGACCATGATGAATTGCTGGTCCGCTGGACTCGCCTGTGATGTCATAAGGGTCGACGGGGTAGTCGGGGTTGAAGGCGATGACTGGGCAGCCCTGGGAGATTCGGTGGAAGCCTGCCCTCTACCATGACCACGTAACCCACTCGACCTACTTCTACTACCTGTCGTCATGTCTTCACAGCGAATATATTACTAACACTAATCAAAATACAATTAAATTCACAAACTCTAAAGCATATTATTAACACACTCAATGCAGTAATTATATTAATAAAGCTTGAGTCACAGTAAAGAGACAATCATTTTCTAATATTAAAATATATTACATTAGAGTTTCTCAAAAATAAAATATCATGTATACATTACATAAATTAGTTAAATACAAAAATAAATAATATGACATGGTTGTAATCAAACAACTAGAAGAGAAGGTACATATAATAAATCAAACAGAATTTTATAAAGATTTCGATAGAGTCTCTCCTAAAATTCAGATTTTTTCGCCCTTCAAGAGTTTCATCCAAACCAAATATCTATCAAACCTAAAATCCTAATCCACCCACCAAAAAACTTCAAACATTTACTAAACTTTTAAAGCATTCTAACTTTATTCTATCTTATTTTCTATTCAAAGCATTCTAACTTTGTTAACAATTTTTCCAAAACATTCTATCTTTTAAAGCATTCTAACAATTTTCCAAAGCATTCTAATTTTTCAAAGCCTTCTGACTTTCAAGTATTCTAACTTTGCATTCTGACTCTCAAAGCATTCTAACTTTGAAAGCATTCTAACAAAGCTTTCTAACTCTCAATGCATTCTAACTTCACTAACAATTTTTCTAAACATTCTAACTTTCAAAGCATTCTAACTATGTTAACAATTTTTTCAATCAAAAATTCAAATCCAAACAGAGGCCATGTGAAAGATAACGAACTAAAAGAAATTATTCCAAGACTACCAAAATTTCAAATCAAAATACTTGAATAATTGTATTTCAGGACTTCCAAAATTGAATTAGCCTTCAATCATTCTCTAATATAAAGCTGCAAAAAACTTGAAAAGGAAATTAAAACACCAAAAACAATTTTCAAGTAAAAATTAAGGAAAAAATACCTAATGGAGATTTCACTAAGCAATTCGAATAATCAACACCATTCTACAATAATAAACACAAATTCTAATTTAAAATAACTAATAACAAGTAAGATTAGCAGGAGTTACTGACCTCACCAACAAGAAGAAGAGCAGAAGCGGCAGCAGTGAATTTGCAGTAATAGGGATGTTTAGAGAAGCGGCGACGGTAGTCTTTGCAACAACGGCGACAAGGTCGTTAGAGAGAGACTGGGAGGTGAGAGATTATATATATATATAGAGTAGGGAAGATGAAAGTAGAGAGAGAAAATCGAATTCAAAATGAAGGGGAAGAGGGTTCGCGGTTCGAATATAGGGCACAAGTACTGTCAAGTTTATCGGTGGATAAATCTGACGGTAACGCGTTCCAGGTTACAAAAACGCAGTGTTCCATTAATCGTGTCTACCGTCGGATTCTTCTGACGCTACGTTTGGCGCCTTGTTCCCGCCAAATATTTATCGACGACTTTACCATAAGAAACGGTTATCCGCCGGTAACTATTTGGTATGATAAATCCTACAACTAAATCGTTGCTAACTCCGTGGGTAAATTCAACGCTAATGCGAGTCACTAAATCCGATGATAATCAGCGTATTTCTTGTAGTGAAATGTGAAGAATCAAATAACTAATTAATTATTAATTTAATGATAATATGGATTGCATTGATTATATGGGTATGGAAACATATACAGAAGGAATTGGAATAGAGCCAAAGCAAACAAACATTATGGCATAAAATACTAAATTCACATTCAATCAATAATCAACAACAAATGACAGTCAATGAACTAGGAATCACCAATCTACAAACTTGCCCAAAAGAGGATGATCAATGTTTGACAACAAAAGCAATTCAAACCCCCTAAATAGCTCAATTACAAAGGAATAACATTGAACCAAGGTTCATTCTTTTATCTTTCTCTTTGTGCTTGAATAACAATCAAATCTCTGTAACACTGGTAGCTCCAGAGAAACAAACCATACTCTAAATGGATAATATTAAAACTTAATTAGCACACTTTTGTACGTTTTGAACTGTGGTCTGAGAGGCGACATCGGCAATTGCAAGGCTTCTGAGAGGGAGGAGTCGACGGGAAGGTAACAATGACGATAACGTCTACAAAGTAGCTGGAAGGCAACGATTGCGATGGCAATGAAGGTGAGCAAGAAAAGCGAAAATAGACAAGCTTGTGTAGGTGATGGGAAAGGGACGATGATGGAGAGGGGGAATGCAGCGGCTGGGTAGGAGGAGAGAAAAGCTGGGAAATGGCTGGAAGAGGAAAAAATGATTTCAGAAGGAAAGGGGTTACGCACTAAGGGTTGGATTTGGGGTCAGTTTGGTAAGCGAGAAGGGAGATGGGTGTTCTGACTACGACGACGACAAAAGCTTCAAACCAACCTTCTGACGACGATGATAGAATCTTCGAGTGGCAAGGGTGACAACTGCTGATGGTCACTGCCGGTGCCGATAGTGGTAGGGATGGTGGAGGCGTTCCTTTTGATCGTTGGAGGAAATTAGGGTTGGAAGGGAGAGATAGGCGTTCATGAGTTCGTTAGGCTCGTTCAGGAATTGGGACTGGGTTAGTGGGTTTTCTCTTTTTTTTTTTTATTTTAGTGTCAAAATGACGTTGTTTCTGAGGCGGATTACAAAATCGGACCTTAAAAAACCCGATTGGTTCGGCTAGTTTAACTGATTTTCTGCAGAGTAGTTTTGGAGTCAACTAGACCGACCAGAAAACTGGTTTTCGATTAACCCAGTCAAATTGACCGGTTTAGTTCGATTTTCCGAACCTTGTATAATACCCACTTGAATATTATCCACACGAAAAACCTTGGGTGTTTATTTCTAAATAAATAAATATGCATGTATTTATGTAATTTGTGCTAATATACTCAATAAATATGTAAACACTCTGAACTCTTTTATTTAATAATTTAAAATATTATACTACTGGCACATTGTCACAAAATAACTCAAATGATTTTTCAAATATATTTTCATAATTTTTTATAAGTATTTATAGTTACTAAGTTGGATGTCTTCAAAAAATATTTTATATTCAAATGCTTTAGTGAAAAGAGTAGCAAGTGTCCTCTCAACACCTTTCTAAATAACTCTTCTAATGAGCATATGAATATATATGTAATGGATCAAAATTACTTTGACATCCAATAAAGTCAGAATCTGAATACCAAATGATCTCTAATTTTATTTTCTGACTTCGTCTATGTGAATGTGTAATGTTTTGTTATAACAAAACTTGTTGGAGTACTATTTAATATCTACTAAAGATGCTAACGATATACACAATAACTATAAGTATATAAATTTGATATCCTTCATACTACTATTGAAGCATAAGAAACCTTTTGCGCTTTGAACTTCATAACTTGCTTTAGGCATCTAATGAGAATATACCCGTGTCTCTTAAAATTAAGGGGATTATAATCTTATTTGCAATCGTGCATATAAAATCCTTTTAAAGTCTTAGATATAACTCTTTTCTGATAATTCAAAATCACTTTGAGAATTATCTCAATGTATTCGAATTCTTAATACAGAAGAGGAATGCTACTAACACACAAGGCTAATGAAAATATACTAACTCCTACTAAATTGGTATATAACCATCGACTACATTTATTTCAAAAACCTATATAAGATAATAATTTAATGAGGTATAAATTAGAGTTAAAATTAATTTTAGTCCCTATGGTTTAGCCTGCAAAACAAAATCATTCCTATTTTATTTTGTTCAAATTCATCTCTAACGTTCAATTTGATTTTAAAATCATCTTCGAGCCAAAATACCCTTCTCTTACAATCCTTCTCCAACAACCTTCTACGCCCAAATACCCAATTTTTCTTATTCTTTTTCTTCTTTATCTTCATCCAACATCACCGTCCTTCCATCAGCACCAAATTCTTTTTTCATTATCTTGTACCTTTATATCATCAACATCAAACAGAAAAGTGAAAAAGCTTCATGTATTGCCACAAGAATAAGCTCAAATAATGTAATGTAAAACATTTAGGAAAATAACAATCAGAACCGAAATTTCTTTTCAATAAAAAATCTTAACTTTCAGTAATTTCATGGTTTTGAAAACCGAACCAAACCGGCCGGTTCAACTGGAAAAACCGGGAACCAGTTACCTAGCCGGTCCGGGTAATCTCAAAAACCGAATGGCAAAGAACCGATGTAAAAACCGGTCAAACCAACAGTTAACCAGCGAACCGGAAGAACCGTCCGATTTTTTGGCGGTTTAGTGGTTTGGAAATTCAGATGCCAAACGACGTCGTTTTGACTTTTTTTTAAAAAAAATAGAAAGGCGTACGCCTTAACCTATTGCCAATCTCCCCTTTCTTCCCTAACCCTAATCAGCCACCAATCAGCCGATCTCCCCTTTCTTCTCCCCTCACCCACCAAGGCCACCATTGCCACGGCCCACCAAGCTCCAGATTCCAGAGCGCTCCTCATTCGCCACCCAGCAGCGCTCCTCATTCGCCACCCAAACCAATCCACAGCAGCCACGACCACCACCGCGTTGAGCCCGCCTCCTCGTCGCCGAACGTCGCCGAGCTCGCCGAGCCCGCCTCCTCCTTCGCCGGTAAAACTGATTTTCTCGTCTTCTTGATATTGAACATGTTTCCTTCTGAATTCTGAGCTCACCTGTTCTGTTTGAAAAAAAAATAACAGGACATCTGAGTTAAAAAAAATAACATATGAATCCAGTTAAATATGCTTCAGGTTCAATCTGTTTTTCAAGTCGTGTTGAGTCTCGAACACTTTTATTACCCTTTCAATCTGTTTGCTACTTCTGAATATGTTCTGATCTTGATTTTTGTTTTTGATTTTCTATGCTGCTTGTTCTGTTTGCTACTTCTGTTTGCTGCTTCATGAATATTTTTGTTGCTTCTGAAAGGAAATAATTTTAAATTTTTATTTTACATGAATCAGTTGATTTCTGTGACTGTCAAGCTGCATGAAGTTGATCTATGCTGCCTATTCTGTTTGCTGAAAATAGTTTTTGATTCTCTATGCTGCCTGTTCTGTTTACTGCTTCTGTTTGCTGCTTCATGAATATTTTTTATGCTTCTGAATGGAAATAGTTTTAAATTTTTATTTTACCTGAATCAGTTGATTTCTGTGACTATAAAGCTGCATGAAGTTGATCTATGCTACCTGTTCTATTTGCTGGAAATAGATTTTGATTCTCTATGCTGCCTGTTCTGTTTGCTGCTTCATTATTTTCATGGTTTTCTGAAGTTGATTTCTTGTCTTTGATTTTCTGATTGTTATAGATGGAACAATCACAAAGTAACACGTTTCGCTAGTAACTGTATCCTTTGAATGTATAACATTATGGGTTTGTCATTATGTACGTTTTATTTTTTGTTTAGTTATAAACTTTGATGTTTGAACTTTGAAGTTGTTTGTGAACCTCTAATCTTAAGTAATGGATAATTTATTATGTGAAATATTAAATTTTATTAAGTTAGAAATTATTGAATTTATATACTTAAGATTATTTTAAGTTTTTTAATAATTTTATTTAATATTTAATTAAACCGATTGAACTCCAGTTGAACCCCGGTCGAACCAATGAACTATTAAACCAGTGACCTCACCGGTTTATTGACCGGTCCGGTTCTCGTAACCTTGAGTAATTTAGCACAAAGAAGCTACTGCACAAGTAGATAGAACACTAAGAACACTGAGAAAGGAGCTTCCCCCAAGCTATCTTACGTCGTTATTTCGATTTCCCTAACTGCTTCTTCAATGGGCTAATAGCCACCACTATAGCAGCTGTAGCATTTGATTTCTTCCCATCCACTGCATCATCACCCAAAATTAAAAAATTCAACACAAATCCATTCCGAATTTCACCACAAAGTCATTATCCAATAGCTACATGCATGCAAAAGAATTAATCACTTCCCACAAAAGAAACCAAAAGATTGCAACTTTCTAACCTATGGACTGAGGGGTCACCAAATCATTCTCTTCCACTGCTAGCACAGAAGGAGGCGTGGCCTTCAACGATAAAGTTTCTAACAAAACATCATCGATGCAAGCATCAATGGCATTCAATGACACCATCTCAGGTAGATCATCATTTCTAGGTCCAGATTCGTTCACAGGAGGAGCAATAACAACAGAAAGTATCGTGGATGATGCATTGGCTGTGGTGTTGGTAGAATTGAAAATTCTGCTATGAATCAGATTAGAGAAAAAGTGGAGATCTTTGATCGTTTGTTGGAGTTAGAAGGAGAAAGCGAAGAGATGGAGCATTTGGTTGAGGATTGAGAAGAACCATGTCTAGTTTCAACCATGGTTTTGGTTTGGGTTTGTGAGGGTGGTGATTTCTGCAATGTGTTATGTGTGTTTTTTTTTTCTGGTGATAGCTTCTACTTCTCTCTTTCTCTTTCTCTCTCTCTCTCAATTTCATAATTATTTTTAGCGATAATTTAGTCCAAAAATTTAATATTTAGGTAAAAATAATTATTTTAAAATAAAATTTATTACGGACAATTTTGAACGTAAAATAACCTTAAGGACAATTTTGATTTTCAAACAAAACTTTAGCAACTAAAATTGTACTTAGCCTTAATTTGGTAAAATTTTTACTTTTTGAAAGTAGCTTATAAAATCTAGCTTTTAAAAGATAGGTTTTTAAAAAGTGTAACATTTATATTTGGTAAATTAAATTAAAAATAACTTTTAATAAACACAAGCAACAACAATTACATTTAGTAAAATAGTTTTTAAAATTTAAAAATACTATAAAAGACATAAATTACCTTATTTAATGTATGAGGTTATATTAGACTTTTAAAATTTGAAAATCACAAGCCAACTTTAAAAAACTCTACCTTATTTGCTTTCAAAAGTACCGCGATCTTTTAAAAGCTATAAGCACAAACACATAATCTTTTTGATTTACCAAATACAAAATGAGGAGTTTGTGTTTTTGCACCTCTTCAAAAAGTTTTACCAAATTAAACCTTAATTCTATAAATTACTAATGATAAAATTTTTTTAGTTTATAAATAAAATTCTTTAACTTGCAATCCATTTACTTTTATATCTTATGACGCAATTTTCTTCATATCAATTGTCTCATCAACATTATTATTGAAAAATAATTCTTTTTATCCATCTATCATAGCTCAAGATCTAATATATCATCAACGTCATTATATTTTTAAATGAGTCTTTTCATAAAACTGAAAGAAAAATCTAGTTGTATCATTATAACAAAAATCATTTTTAACGATAAATTTTTAGCGGCCATAATACAATGGCTACTATTTTTTTTATTTAACCTATGTTTTTGTAGTCATTATATATTTGCTATTATTAATATATGTTTTAATGGTAATTATTATTATTACCACTAAATTATTATCTTTTTACTTTTATTTTTAATTTTTTCAAAATTAATAACGGCCATTAATATTATTGCCGGTAAAAAGTGTTCTTAAATTAAATTGATCGAAAAAAAAGAGAAAATAAAAAAGCTATGTTCATGTTTCTGGGTAAAAAGTTCATACCCTGGATAAAGCCACAAAACTCTCTTCCATCGAACTCACTTCCTTCCATCGCCGATTACCGCCGCCGTAGGCCTTGCCACCGCCGATTACTCTTTTCCACTCATTCAAACCGCATCTCGATTTATGTTTCGTCTATTCTCCACCTTAGTTGTCTCAGATCCACCATCGCCAACGTCCTCCAGTTCCAAAGCCTCTGTTGCTGCATCATCCTTCTGAGTGGAATTGCTGACGACAACTTGTAGCTGTGGATTCCGGCAACAACTACACCTTCTCCAACTAGTCCGAAAGTGGTGGAGATCATAGCTTCCGGTCGCAATTGTTCGTCATTTTCACGTTGAAGCTTAGTGAACAGTCAAATTTGTTATGAAATTAGGTTATAATAACGTGAATCTTCCTAATTATTTTGATTTTTTATATTTCAGTTTGTTCTCTTTTTCTCCAATGGCAGCTCCTTTTACTACTGCATTCTCGCCGATTTCTTCTTTTTCTTCTAGTTGCTGTGTTGAGCTTACCACATCACCGGTACTATTCTCTTTTCTGACACATGTTTATTGCTATTGCTCCACCGAATGCTTTTGTTTGTTATATTTATGAATCTTAGTTTGAGTGGAATGACAACTAAGGAAGACTTTGAGGTGAGGGAGAAATTGAAAATGAAAATGAAAAATAAAAAAGAAAATCAGCTTTTGAAAGAAATAAGTAAACATGTAATTTACAATGCATTTTAGCTAGCATAGAAATTGTTGGATGAAGAGGAGTACCTTGATTCAGGGGATTTTGCATAATTCTATTTTACTTTGATCAACAAAGAAAAAGAAGAGAAAGAGAAAAAGGAAGGAAGAACATTTTCCTTTGAGGTTTGATACAGTTTGATGCTATGTGCTGCTTGAAGATCATGCATGATTATGTATGCGCGATTGATTATCTTCAAGTATTTGTGTGTTTATTGTCTTGATTTTTGACTTTCTAACAGACAGTTCTTGATCATAATGATACTGGAATTCTAGCACTTTCTGATGAGACTGAGTTGGAAAGTGTTTCATCCGAAGATCGCCATGGAAGATGGGCGAGTGACTTTCAAAATTGTTCTTTCATACCACGGGGCATCTTTTGATGGGTGGCAAAAGCAACCAGGATTGAGTACCGTTCAAAGGCAAGAACATTTTTCCCTTATTGCGGATTTAAGAAATGAGCAAATTGGGCTTTAACGTTACAAAATTCACTCTCTTTTGTACATTAGTATGATGTCCATCATAAATCCATGACCTATTACTTGTTCTTTAAATTGCATGTTAAAAGTATGTTTTACTGAATTATCTTTCTTAATTTGTTTAGTTAACTGATCCACTTCTTGCTCTTGTACTCTTTTCTCAATGCAGTATAGTAGAAGGTTCACTTGGCAAATTTGTTGATAAAAAGAAAACTCAACTACTCAAAGACAAAGGTTTGCCTGTTGAAGGCTGTGCTGTTGTTGCAGGTTGTACTGACAAAGGGGTGACAACACTTCAACAAGTCTGTTCTTTCTGTAAGTAATTTCTGACGACTAGAGGGGGTCGAATTATTTAGGTTGTTCTTCCATGGTAGTATATAGTTGGCATGCCTTGAAAGGAATGGAAATGTCTGTAGAAGTTACATGATTTTTTTTTGTTTTTTTGCATTTCTTCTGGCTTGTACATGGATGGTTGGGGAACGGGAGGATCCTTTGTAGCATTATTAGGATTCGTCATTTTCAAGCCTGTTTCCCCCTCATTACCTGCAGATACTTGGAGGAAGGATGTTAAACCAAGAGAGGTTGAGGATGCAATCAATAGTGTAGCACCCGGAAAACTTAGGGTCATATCAGTTTTTGAGGTAGTATTTTTGTAAGCTGCAATTTGTAGCTAAAGTCCTTTTGATTTAATGAAATAGTTTTAGATTTGATGGAATTTTATTTGGTTGTTCATTATTTTTTCTGTGCTTACCTTATACTGCAAAATGTTCATGAAGTTAGTGCCATTCGAAAATTAAGTGCAGAATTGACAGAATATTTTGTTGTAATGGCTTGGTACTAAATAGAAGATCATATTGAGTCATAGTTTATATTGAGATAAAAAAATTTTGTTGTTTGTTCTGTTTGATTTATAACAAAAATTTAAGTTTTTAAGTGCATTATTTGTAAATGTGCTTTGGTTAATAATCAATTTATATGATACCCCTTTTTTCTCTGAAGCCAACAAGAAGATGAACGTAAAATTATCTCTGATGGAGTATCTTCAGTGGCAGGTTATTAATCTCTTTCATCTCACCTTATGCTACTTTTAAAACCCCCTTCTCTTCCTTTTTTTTTTCCAATTGCATCCTAGTTATATTGCAGGTAATTTGTTTTCTCTGATATTTGTTCCATTTTGGGTTTGAGCAAAGTAACTTGCTTTTCCAGAAGACAAAGTGATTGATGATATGTATGAATTGACTCTGTCATTAACCTTATAACCATTGTTAGCATTGGACCCGTGTTTCTTTAAATTTGATTGATTTATTGATTTGGTGTATTTTTTTTTTAATTCTTTAGGCTATTTGTGTTTCCAGAAACAGAAATAAAGTATTTTATCTCTCCAAAGGTAAAATCAAAGTGCAACTATCAAGGACATGAACATATATAATTATATATCATCATTTAATTTCCATGTTTGAAAGAGGAAAAGTACTAAATTGCACATTCTAGCTAGTAAGCTTCATCCCTTTAGTGAAGCGTTGAACAGATAGATATATGCTACATAAGATAAAGTACCTAATCATTGAACTTCAAATATATTTCTACAACGTTGCAATAATTGAATAAAAAATAGAATTCATTTTATGACACAACATCATATATTTCTACAACTTTGAAAATAATCTCAATCCTTGTGTATGAGTGAAAAAGAATGAAAGCTGGTTTGATAATAAACCTGAATTCAATTTAATCATGCATGTATATAGCATATATTTGTTCAAACTTTGAAGTTAAAAGTTTCTTTAATCAATCAAGTAAAAATTGCTAAGACTACTAAGTGGCCATTAATGTATTGATCAGCAAGAGAAAATAACAAAAAGAGAAATAATATATATATATATATATAAGCAAGTGAATTATTTAAACAAATAAAACAAGGACATATGTTTTATTGATTAAGGGGAGGCAGCTGTTCTGAAATGCAACACCAACTTTTATTGATTGATAATAATGATGATGATAATAAACGCCAACATGAGAATCTAATAAGAGAGGATAAGATTAATAAAAATATGAAAGTGAAAAGATAAGAAGAGTTTTAGCGGAAGGTAAGTTGGGACTGAAGCAAGAGCTAGTGAGCCCTTTAATTTGGAGATGAGATAAGCTCATAATGTGGTTTCTTAGTTGCTTCCAAGAGAGTCACTAGTCAGATATTGCTTGCTGCGTTCAACCAAACCGAGTGGTTATTAAGAATAAAATTAAATATTAAGAATATTTTAAAAAAAATTAATGAAATATTCTTTACAAAGTTACTGAACTATAGAACAACAAGATCAGTGTAATAGTAACAACAAGATCAGTGTAAGGTGAACTCTAGTTTCTCCTTTAACTTCAATGAGGGAGACTCCAAAATGATCCCAGGTACTGAACTATAGTACATGACATGTTTCTTGTGATAATGACATTTTTTTAGACTTGATAATGTCATTATTTGAGCATGTTGCGTTGAAAACTTTGATAAACACTCTCTTCTCTTACTCTGTTAGATATTCATGGCTTGAATCAGATGCCTTGAGCTTTTATCACTAATTAAAAGTTTAATTTCTTTAGATGTTAAGGTGAATTGTACTCAGGCTTTTACCTTATGGCGCAAGAGTTTTTCTGATATATGGGATGAGCTACAACTTGAAGATCGTGATGATGATACAACAGGTTATAAGTTACACAAGAATCCTATTAGTGGAGGTACTTAGTATACCATTATGTTTAAATTTATTTAATCTGTGGAAAACAATACTAATTTAATGTTGTTTTTGCAGTTTTTGACTTTCTAAATTTGAATAAGAATATTTTTAATGTTAGCTTTTTAATTTACAAACATGACAATAGAAATCAGATCAACATGAGTCGTACTCCTCGTTCTATAAATATGGTACGTGTCTAAATCTTGTTATTGCTTGTCTCTAATCGTTTTCTTTGGACATCATATCTTGTTTTCTAATAATAATGTATATAGCACCATCCAGCACTTGGAAATTAGGTTTGAATCTTGATGCTAATAGTTATTTTTTTTGAAAGATTATAGCTTCATTTATTATTGTTTGTTTGAATCCAGCAGTAAATGATAAATATTTTTATATCTTATATTAATAGGTTGTTGTTCATCTTCAGGAGAATCAAGCAAGGAAGTAAAAGTTTGATAAAGAAATTTAGGAGATGAATTTCAATCAACAAAGTATTTTAACAAGTATAGTTTGTGTGGCTACTAATGTTTCTTTTATGTTCGGATGACATAGCATAATACACAGGCATATTTGATTTTGTCTCTATTTGCTACACACATTTGATTCAGATGGATAGATATAGAGAGAACAACAGTAGTATTTCATTTTCTGTACTGAATGGATGTACTTTCCCAAAAATGGCATGCATTTTAGGATATTGCATTTTTTGTACTGATTGCTCACCTATAAATATGATATTATATTTCAGGATCATGTTTTCTTTGCCCTACATCCTATAAATCTGCTACTTCCATAGGATACCTCTCAAAGATTCTCATATTACATTCTCATTGCCAAAACACAATTAAGCTAAATGAATGTAATTTAATAGTGCAAGACAGTAGCAGATAAGTATTTCTTAAAAAAGAATAAACACATTTCAAACGTAATATTTATTTTTTTATTAATAAGATTTATAATAATAAAGTTATGTAGAAATATAATAATAAAGTGAGTATAATTAAAAAAAGTCTTTAAGATTTTAGCGGCAATAATAATAACAGCTAAAAGTGAATAATATTGCAATTTAAGAATATTTTTAATGGCCATATAAATTGCCGGTAAAATGAATTTTAACGGCAATAATAATGACAGCTAAAAGTGAACAATGTTTCTATCTTAGAATTATTTTTAGTGGCCATATAAATTGCCAAGAAAATGGCTGCTAAAAATTATATACTTTTTGTGGCTATTAAAATGGTCTTTACCGGCAAATATTATAATGGCCACTAAAACCTTTTAGCGACGAAGCATAAGACGGCTAATGTCTAATTGTCGGTAAATGTATTAATTACTATTTTAATTGCCGCTAAAAGTAAAATAAATGGCCACTAAAAGTGATTATTTTTGTAGTGTATTCAATGCTTTATTCTTTAGCGAAACACTTTATAATAAATCATACTTTATATATTCGTATTACCCATTTTGTCTACTTGATTTTAAAAAATAATGGCTTAATATTTTTAGGTAATTAATAGAATGAACCCCAAATGTTAAAGTCTTTTACGGACTTAAAGTTTTCACTCATAGAACCTACACATAATATCTCACATAAAATGAAATAACTTTCTGTAATGATATACCAAATGACATTTTTTCTTAAGGTATTGAGTTTACCTTAAGGATAATCTATGAACTATCTTTTCTCCCAAACTTAATATCTTCAAGGAACTATAAACTTTCTATCTCCAGAAAATATCTTAATGGTAGAAAAAAAATTACTCCTAAAATGGTGCAAGATTATATACAAATAAAATTTTTATCAAGAATCTAAACTGCAATTTTCAATACCTTTTTTAGAGTGATTATTGTAACATCCTCACTACTAAAATGTCACGCTTTCGGCTGCGTCACTCTGATAGCAAGAAATATTACGACTACTTTATATACTTAATATTAAAATAGGAGCCTATGACTCAACACCGTATCGCTGATTTCTTTTAAAAAAACGAAAATAAATACTTAATCTTAAAAAAAACAAACACATAGATTCAAATACAAGACTTTCTACATAATATCTTATAATATAATATATATTTAAAACATATAACTTCTATCCCTCTTACAAAATTGTAATAACTAAGACGATGGAAGAAAATAATCTAATTAATACAACATATAAACCAAACGCAGTATAATTCTTCTTAATGTTTCTTCATCCAATTTCTGATAAAGTTGTAGGGGATGAGAACCTAACCACCCGGTCTCACCACAGAGTTTTAAAGTTGTCATAAAAAGATATTTAATAAGAAAACTGTTTTCAAGCTCAGTGATTATCATTGCCTTATGAATCTTTTAAAAACCAATAGGTAATCGTTCAAAACATTTTCAAAGAAACAATATTTAATCTTTCAGAAATCCGAAATCTTTCCTTTCTTAAAAGAAAATCTCAATCAGAAACCAACCACGCAATCAACAACACAATCATTAATTCAACACCAAAGTTCATTCTCAAATGTAGCACGCCAGGACAAACACAGGCAAGACAGACAAGGAAAACACAAGTAGATAGCAGTTACAACCAATAATTCAAGTAGCAGTTAAGAACAGTTTAGCAATTAGGCAAACCCAAACAAGTTCAAACCCAAACAAAGCATACAAATGCATATGATGCATGCCTGTCCTATGACTGATGAGGCTTATGTGTCGATTATCCAGTCAACCCGACAAGTCTGAATTGTCCTTAGACTGTTCCCCGACGTGCATCCCCAAGAGTCTATGCATAACTTTTTCTCAAATAATCAATATTGCTCAATCTCGGTAACATTTTCGGGAATTTATATAGTGCCCGGTCACATTTACGTCGTAGGGTCAACAGAGTATCGAGTTTTCAACCTGGTACACGTGGTGGCAAGCCATGGTACTTTATCCAGGGAACCTCGTATCTAAGATAATTCAAATTCATATCTCAACATTCCCAACATTCTCAACATCATGATCATTCATCAATCCAAATCTCGTTTCCAAATTCATTCAAAAACCATATTTAAAAAAAATCCTCATCATCCTTCTTTCCATTCCATCCATTAACAAATCTCAATTCAGAACATAATTCTTTCTCTGATAATTAAATCAATCTTAAAACATATAATATTTAAGAACAAATCTTTTTAATTAATTACTTCAAATAAAACTTCCAATTTTATAAAATTTCGACAACATCTCCTCTAAAACTCGAACATTGCCACCCTTTTCGAGTTCCATCTAAACATTTCTCAAACTTTTTCTCAACTATATCCAAATCTCAAACAATTTCCAGAGTTGTACCATTTCCAATATCAAATTATTTTCAAATCAAACCAATTCCAACAATAAAATTCTTTTTAAAAATCAAATCAACTCAAATATTAAATCATTTATAAAATCAGACCAACTCAAAATCAAACCGCTTTAACTCCAAACCAAGGAAACCATTTTTCATAATTATCAAGTAAATAACTTTTCAAACCCATTCTTATCAACAACCGTATATCACTCAAGCAATCAACAACCACATCCACAACACAAAAATAATTACAGAAATATATCCTTTTTTTTGTATCAATATCTATTTATTATAACAACACTGTAAGCTAAAAATAAATTTTAAGAAAAACCCCTACTTCGATTGCGATCTAACAACGCGACATAAACTCTTTTTCTTTCGGCTCGCATTCAGCGGCAGCTGCCTCCACAGTTCCGTTTACTTTCACAACAACAGAAACGGCTTTTATTCCAACCATGCGATTACCGAAACTCGACCCCAGAACGTCAATATCACGAAATTCTCAATAATTCATAGCAAAATAATAGCGGTAAGGATATCAAGGCTGCAGCTATAGAAAACAGAACGATGGAGCAGCAAAGAACATAATCAAGGACTTATGCATCTGTCCTGATGGCAGTAACAGTATTTCAATTGGTAAGACAGCAGGGACATCAATAAAATCAGAATACCAGAGCAAAATAGAAATGGAACAGATTCAAGAAAGGAGGAAGCAGTTACCGGTAAATCTGGCTTAGTTCCGACAACATCGTATAGCCGAGTAACTTGCAACAATCAAAACCCAAGAAGACAGAGGCTTCAGATACGGTCTCTAGCGGCCACGGACACGGTTGTGCAACTTAAAACAGAACCCGATAGAGCGGCGGCAGCCTCCAGCAACTCCGGTGAGTTTCCTCAACGACGGTGATGGCAGGAGCTTCAGCGGTGCAACCGAGGCTTGATGGCGGCAAGAACGGCGGCGGTAGCTTCACGCAGCACGGCGGCACCTATCCTTTCCCCCACCGAGAGCTCTTTGTCTCTCTCTCGCCCTCTGTTCCGATGACGGCGACGATGGCTCCCTTCGGCGACGACGACGGCGTGAATAGTAACAGCTGCGGCGGCGAGCTTCATCTGCAGCGAGGAACATTGTAATAGCGTCGTTCTTCTTCTCCTCTGGCTCGTTGTTGGCGGCGACGGGCGCGAAGTCAGTGGCGATCCGCGATGGTGGCGACGAGCTGAAGGACGAACGGCGGCGGCTGTGGCAGCGGTCTTCCTCTCCCACCGGTGCTCTCTCTCTCTTTCTTGGATCTCCCATCCTCTCGATCAGCAGCGGCAGCGATGGTGGCAGTGACACCCACCGCGCCGCATCCCTCTTCTCCCCCTTCTCCTTCCTTTCTCGGTCCCCCTTCCTTCTTCCCCTTTCTTTTCTTTCTTTCGTCGATGAGTGTAAGGGATTATTGGGGTGAAGGTGAATGGCGACTGAAGGAGATAAGGGGCAGCTAGGGTTTCATTTGGGGGTAAAGGGAAAATTATGTGTTAATTAGGGTTAGGGTTTGAATATAAAATTAAGAATTTTGAGGTTTAATTTGAAAACTAATTAAATCTTTAAAATTATTTTAAAAAATATTATTTGTTGTATTAAATTGTTATTTAGTTTAGTCACCAAAAAAAAATTGCTATTTAGTTTTCACTCAAATATTCTAATTAAAAATATAATATAATTTTAATTAATTTTTTTATTAACAAAATCTAAAGTATTTATTTATAAAAATATTATCATATAAAAATCTTATTATTTTACGACTACTAATTTTATAATTTAAATATAGAAAATAATTCAATAATTGTAAAATTAAATAAAATTCTACTTTAAATAGTCAAATCTTGTTATTTTTTAATTTCTAAAACTTTAAATTGTAATTAGAAAAATAATCCATAATTATAGAATTTGGGCAAAAACCTTAATTTATTTCAAATTCAATTAATTAAAACTGTCTTTAGTTATTTTAAATAAAATAATTTTTAAAATTAAAACTGTAAATAAATATATAATTAAAAATTAGTTCATAGTAAGACTTTTCAGAAGTTCTAAGTCTTACAATTATGGTATCAAAGTATGAGTAGTCATACTTTACTTAAATGAGATAGAATAAAAATATCATTAAAGAAAAGCTAATAGAAATAAATTTATGTTATTCGAAAGAAAAAATACATGTACCAAAATATATATTTGAATTTGTAAATAAAATAGAATTTATCTATTTCTAATTGAACAAGAATAACTGAATTTATTAAAATAGAAATAGAAACCAATTTATAAAAAATATGTATACTATATTGATGATTATCAGTAGCTAAGAGAAAAAAGTTAAATCTTGACCTTTTTTTAATTTTTCTTTTAACCTAGAGTTCTGTTGATTTACTGTGAGTTAAAAACAGAAAAGATTTGATTTTGTCTCCTGACACAATATGAGTTAGAAAAGAGTTGCTTGCAAAATGTACTATAGTCAAACGTTACTGAGTAGAAGTATTAGGAGATACTTTATTTTTGTCTCCTATACTGCAGAACCAAAAGTAGAGAAGAGAATAGAAAATGACACACAGATGTATCCTGGTTCAGCTACTCAGTGCAATGTAGCCTACATCCAGTCTCCATCACAATAGTGACGGAACTTCACTATCTTCCAACAGAATTACATACACCAATTCTTCCTAGGATCTACCCAATCCTATTTGGGACAAGTCCAGTTTCTAACCCAAACTAAACTTGACTAGGAACTCACCATAGCTTTTCAACAGGAAAGTGCTAACTCAACTTGTAAGGAAATCCGCTCAGGATCATGACACAAAACAGAAACACTTACAAAAGATTTCTGAAATAACTTTGGCTTTTTCTCCAAGTTTAACTCTTTGTCTTTTACCACTCAGTGGCTTTTTCTTACAAACCTCACCAATTTGCCTTTTATCATTGAAACTCAAATAGACTAAATTGAGAAAAAAATACTCAATAAAACCATGAAGGAGAAGAATAAATAGCTTAGTGAGCTATGGGAACCCAAACGTTTGTGCTCTCTCTCCTTACTCTAATCCTTGGCCATTCACCTCTATTATAGAGGAGTGAAACTTCCTAGGCTTGAAACCTTGCTTCAACACATGTTGGTTTTTCTTCTCCCAAGATCAGAATCAGCAACGGCATTCACAAAGGAGATAGAGGGCAGAAGCAGTGACATTTAACCATACCTTCAATCTTCTCCTTCAACCTTTTTTCCTTTTGCTTATTGACTATGAGTAGTGTATCCTTGCTTTGACTCCAAGTTTGATTTTTTTATTGTTGATAAGTAGCAGAGCACCATTGACTTTACTTTCTTCATTTTTCAATTCGGTGCTTGTAGCCCTGTTGATTTCTTCAACGTTCCTTGATGAAGCACAAATAGAAAAATCTCATTTTTGAGATTTTCTTTTTTTATGAGATTTTTTCTTTTATTCTAGTCCCTTTTACCTTCTCTTCTTTGCTTGAAAATGAAAACTTGCTTTTTGATCTTTCTTTTGTCCTAGCTTTAGAACTTTCCTTTTCTTTCTTTCTCCTTGTTTTAGAGAGTGATGTGATGTGAAAGAAAAGAAAAAAGAGAGAAGAGAGAGTTTTGGTTTCGGTGGATATAAAGTGAATGAATTCAAATGAAATAAAATTCAAGTTCAAGAGAGTGAGTTTTGGTTATAGATTATCACATGGGTTTTTGTTTGGATATGGACCAATTACTTTCTTTTCTTTTATTTGGTAGAGGCTTGCTTTTATTCCCAATGAGAAACATTTAAGGTGGAAGCAAATAAATCTTGGGCCATGAGTGAGTGTGTGTCTGTGGGCCTAATTATATATGGCTTGAGTCATTACTTCTTGGGCCATTCTCAATTCATTTAAATTATGCACACTAAATAAAATACAACACACAAACAATTTAATATTAATCAAATAATGTTTAGTCATCATCTTAATTATAGTTTAGTTCTCTAAACTCAACAATCTTCCCCTTGATTACAAACATTATTAAATGAATTGAAATAAAATGAGAGGAGTTTTTTTAGAAACTTCTCTTTGATTTTTTTTGTCATGAAGCTCCCCTTTCTTTTGATCTCTAAGCTCCCCCTCAATGTTATCTTTTCATTACCTAATATCAACAAGCTTTTTCAAAGAAATAATGCCAAACATTCAATAATTATCAAACAGTTATATATCTCAGAAAACCTGTTTGATCAAATGCCAAGAGTTTACAAGACTTATTGTCAATTCAAAAATATCATTGGCCAACCTTGAACAAAACATAAATCAAAGCTAAAACTAATAAAAAAAAACTATCCATTTAAAAGATTATTTACAACTAGATCAAAATTTATAAGTTGTAGATTTTAAAACAAAAATAAATCTAATCATAAACATCATAAAAAATAACAGCTTTAAACATTAGATCAAAACCAAACTTCAAACATCTGCATCCTAATTTTCACAAGTTCAAAACAATGCAAAATAGAGATAGTAGTTTTCAATTTATTTTCTTGTCTCCCCCTTTTGTTATCAAGGAGGGATGAACCTGCATCAAAGTTAGACCATCAAGTATCCCAAAAAAGCAAAATAAACAAATCTGTTAGTAGCAGAGTTAATTAACTAAGTCTATTACAATCATCCATGCTAAATTGTAATCAAATCCAAAGAGCTAAAAAATCAATAAAAGTGTTTCAAGATGATCAAAATTCAGAAATCATAATTCAGAAAACAAAGCTTTTAAACTTCAGCGGCAAAATCATGGAGCAGAAACTAGGCATGAGATCCCTTTTCTTCGGTTCCAGTCATATCCTCATCTTGATTGGTCAGTGTTTGGTCATCATCCAAGGAGTCTATATATTTAAGCAATACCTCAACTCGGCTTTGATATTTTTGAAAGAAATTCTCATTTTGAAAAGCCAATTGCCTAGTTTGTTTGTTCGAGTTAGTCATCTATTTTGTGAGGTTGATAAACTCTTGTAAAACATTCTTGACAATGCCATTCATAAGGTACTTATGGGATGAGGATGTTCCGGTCGTGGATGGAGAATGAAGACTTTCTTCCTCATCTTTCTCAAGAACCGTGTCCTTGTTAGCCTTTGTGCTTTTTTCTTTTTGTCTGTTTTACTGTACTTGAGATATGAAAATTTATCTTCCATGATCTTATTGCTCAGATCAACACCAAAGTACTCAAAGATGCAAGTCAAAAATATTTCATATGAAAGAGAGATATTTTTTATCATTTTTTATGTAGTCAAATATATGGCGTATTATTAAGTAAGCAAAGAAATTTTTATGTTGTTGATTATGGCAAAGAGAACCAATGAATCACAGAGGGTGACCCATTGATATGAACCACTTTGTGGTAGAAGATTATGAATAATAAGACGGTGAAACTGTGCACGGGAAGGACCTAGGCTCGGTGAGTTGGTGTGACACCATCCATGAAAAACATATTTTCACATATGTTTGGCCAAAATATCTTGGTGAGAAACTCCAAGATCATTTTCCTACTTACCAGAGATGTAGGCATTCATTTCTACATTATGGTAATCAAGGAATTCACCAATAGTGTCTTTATTTAAGTAAATTTGGTAACCCTTGACATATGAGTGAACAACAACCTCAGAATAGTGTATATTTGCATAGAACTCTCTAATTAAATCTAGGTATATGGGCTTTCAAATGTCAAACAATTTTTTCTACCCCAAAGATTTAAAAATTTCAATAAAATTTATCCTTTTTCAGTCAAATTATTCAAGTCAGTAATAAAGGTAGAGCACAGGGGTCTTTGTGACACAATATCTCTGTGAAATTCAAAATTCATGCAAAAAGTAAATCGTTAAGAGTCAAAATGAGAGTGAGGTCATTTACCAAAATAGGATTTGAATGCAACTGGATATGGGTAAATGGGTTCTTTGACAGAGTGAAGAAAAAGGTCTTTTGTTACTTTTAGATGGACGAGAAGATAGGACTGAGTGTCCTAGAGGACGAGACGGTGAATGAGGAGGAGGAGAATATGGAGGTTCCTCATCTATCATAGACCGTTTGCCCTTCACCTCTTTAGCATTAGAGGAGCCAGCCTCTTGAGGAGCCAATGATGGTCTTCGATTTGTGGTTTTGGTTCTTACCATTGACTTAGGAGATTGAGAAGAGTGAGAGGAGGATGAGTGTGAATGGATATGAATATGTGTGTAGGCTTGAGGTCTGAAAGATGGATTTCGTGGAGGTCTGATGGTTCCAGCATGATGAAATAAAGAATGTGAAGAAGAAAGAGAAAATGGAGGTAGTGGAGTAATGGAAAATGAGAGGTTAACAATCAATAACTACCTTAAATGCTCAAGAATCCTTTGAAAACATAAACCGTATTAATAAAATGAAATTCATGGATTTTTGAATTTTAAAATCAATGTTGACAATTTTGAAATGACAAGACTAATAAGGATTTTGAAAAGAAACTGAAACTAATTTGACCTGAGAGAAAATAATAAAATTAATAAATTTAAAAGCTAATACTCTTTTGATATTGGTGATCAAAACAAGCAATGAGGCCGATTTCATAGAACATAATATCCTTTTCTTGGGTCCAGTGGTGGTTTTAAGAAAACACAATGGATCACCTTGGATTTGGTTCTGTTCCAAATTAATTAATATCATCAACGCACTTTCAGATCTTCAAAGAACCTAGAGAGAGTCATCATCTACCCAGTTTGCAAAACAGAATGCAAATTAAGAATGTTTAGTTCAAAGACTCAGCATAAACCATTCCAAGAGCAGTTCTCAATTTACAAAATCTATCTTCACATAGAGGTTTTGTGAAAATATCAGTCAATTGATCCTCAGATTTTGCAAATTATATGTCAATAGTACTTTTTTACACATGTTCTCTTATGGAATGAAATCTTACTTCAATGTGCTTAGTTCTTGAGTGTAAAACAGAATTTTTAGAAATGTTAATTGCACTCAAGTTATCACATAACAAAGGGATACTTTTGACTTGCAATTTATAATATGCAAGTTGTGTTTTAAGCCAAATTAATTAAAAACAACAAGAGAAAGTTGCTATATATTCTGCTTCAACAGTGAATAGAGCAACAGTAGCTTACTTCTTGCTTCACCATACATTCAAAGAATGTCCAAGAAAGCAACAAATTCCTAAAGTGCTTCTTCTATCTACACGATCTCTGGCAAAATCTATATCACAATACCCAACTACATAAAATTCATCAGTTTTAGGATACCAAAGACCAAAATCAGCGGTGCCATTGATGTATCTAATGATCATTTTCACAACAGAAAGATGTGTTTCTTTTGGATGAGATTAAAATTTAGAACACACACCCACACTATGAATAATATCCGGTCTATAGGATGTTAGATACATGAGTGATCCAATCATGACTCTATACCTTGTTTCATCCACATCTTTTTAATTTTCATCTTTTTCAAGTTTGAAATTTGGATGCATAGGTGTACTCATTGGTTTGGAGTTTTCTAAACCAAATTTCTTTACTAGTTTCTTGGCATATTCACCTTAGTGCACAAAAATTTCACTAGGTATTTGTTTGATTTAGAGTCCTAGGAAGAATGTGAGTTCTCCCATCATACTCATATCAAATTCACTAGTCATTAATTTTTCAAATTCATCACACAAGATTTCATTTGTCGATCCAAACTCAATGTCATCCATACAAAATTAAACAAGTATGAAATGATCATTAGATTCTTTAATGAAAAGAGTGGTATCCGTAATTCTCCTTTGAAAACTATTTTTTTAACAAGAAAGAACTATGTCTTTCATACTACGCTCTTATAGCTTGTCTCAAACTATAAAGTACTTTAGAGAGTTTAAAAATATGGTTTGAAAAGTCTTTATTTTTAAAACCGGGGGATTGAGTTACGTATACTTCTCTATCAAGAAAATCATTCAAAAAGGCACACTTAACATCCATTTGAAAAAGTTTAAACCCTTTATGGGTAGCATAGGCAAGCAATAATTTTATTGCTTTTATTCTAGCTACTGAAGCAAATGACTCATCAAAGTCAATGCCCTCATCTTGATCATACCCTTGAGCTACTAATCTAGTTTTGTTTCTAACTACACTACCATCGTCACCCAATTTGTTTCTAAAGATTTATTTGGTACTCGTTACCTTTTTACCATTCGAAAAAGGCACCAAAGTCCAAACCTCATTCTTTTCAAATTATACTTGTTTTTCTTCCATTGCCTTTATCCACGAAGAATCATCAAGGACTTCCTTCACATTTTGGGGTTCCACTTGAGATATAAGAGCAAAATTATTGAATTCGTCTCTTCTCTTGAGGATCTAGTGGTAACTCCATGAGATGAATCTCCAATAATGAACTCAAGTGGATAGTTTTTCAAGAACTTCTATTCTCTAGGCCTTGGTAAAATGATTTCAAATTGGACATGATTCAGTTCTTCATTGTTCAGATTTTCAGAGTTATCTACTTCAGTAGGAGACAAAACAGAATTGTCTCCTGCATTCTGGTTGATGAGTTCATATTTTTCGATATATTTCGGTTTGATTTGAATGGATTCTAGTATATGAACTTGCACTTAAGCACCAAAATAGCATACTTTTGTGTTTGATCCCTAATTTCATCCTAAATGTGAAAACATGCAATTTTATGCTTTAATAGAGTAAATTAATTCCACTTTTATGTCATTCGATGTCATGATATGGTTTGTGAGTGATTTCAAGCCTTGAAGGCAAGAATAGATGACCAAAAGTGGAAGGAAGCATGTACAAGGGAGAAAACATGAAGAAAAAAAGGAAAATCACACACAGCGAGGTGTGCGTGCGCACAAGCACAAGCAAGAACTTTCATGTGTGCGTGTTCATGATGCGTGAGCATCTTTCCTATCTTTTTCTAGTGAATTTTCATCTAATTTGTTGAGGATAATAAAGAATTAATTATCTTTTAGCCAATATGGATGCTACTTTGAGTCTTTTGCAATCTTGTTTATTTTAGGTAGCATTCGGCGGAATTTGATGGAATTTCTGCAGCACAAGAATCAAAGGAGATGGCAGTGAGGAGCGACGTGTACGCGTGACTGACGCGTACGCGTAATTTGGAGCTTTCCATGGCGACGCGTACGCGTGATTTGAATATTTGCTCAGCGACACGTCCGCGTGACCGACGCATTCGCGTGACTTGCGAAAAAGACTATCGACGCGTACGCGTGACATACGCCACGTGCAAAAAATGCAGAAAACGCTGGGGGTGATTTCTGGGCCCCATTTTAGCACCCAAGTTAGGCGCGGATCCAGTGAAGCCAAGTGGTCCCCACGTTACAAGACGCGGAGTAGTTAGTTAATTCTGATTTAAATTTAAATTTGATTTTAAAATAGGAAAATATATTATTTTAATTTTAAAAATTAGATTTTAAATTAATTAGGATTAGTTATAAAAAGGGGAGACTTCTCTTCTATATGAGGGAGATTCCATTAGGGAATTCTATACATATTTACATTCCGCATTCCATGAGCAACTAAACCTCCATTGTTAAGGTTAGGAGCTCTGTCTATTTGTATGGATTGATTTTATTGCTTTTTCTATTTTAATTCATGTATGGATTTATAATTTAAGAATTGTTTTTGCTCTTCATCTTATGAATTTGGGTGGAACGGAAGTATGACCCTCTTTCTAATTGAGTTCTTGTAAAACTTGGAACTCTTTACTTGAACAACAGCTTGAAAATAATTTCTCCTAAATTTTAATTATGTGGATTTAAGAGAATACGTGACATATAATCCTCTTATTTTTGGGTAATTAAAATTTTTGTGGCATATAAATTGGAATTTGAACTTCACCCTCTAATTGGAATTAATTGACCAAGAAATTGGCAGTTAATGAATTTTAGAGGAGACTAGAAAGGTCTAAGGAATTAGGGTCTAGTCACATATAGTTTGTCATAAATTAAATCCTACATGATTAAAATAGTTAGTAAGAAAAGTTAATCCGGAAAAATAGACAACTCTGAAGCCTTAACTATTTTCTCCATATTTTATTTTCAACTTATTTACTTGCGTGCCTGCTTTATGATATTTTCAAATTTAAACCTTTTGAATATCTCAAACCCTTTTTTGCTTGCCTAACTAAGCCAATCAATCAATCAATCATTGTTGCTTGATCCATCAATCCTCGTGGGATCGACCCTTACTCACGTAAGGTATTACTTGGTACGACCCGGTGCACTTCCCAGTTAGTTGTGGGTTGTAAAATCACTGCATCAGTGCACGAGCACCTGTGCGTACGCATAGGAGGATTTTCAGCCGAGTGTGCGAACGCACACGTCTGTGCGTCCGCACAGGACTCAACACGTGATTTCGTTAATAAAACACGTGCAGCGCATTTTCTGAGGCCTTTTGGCCCATTTTAGAAGGCTTGAAGGCTGAATTGGAGTGCTATATGAAGGGGGATTCAACACAATTGAAAGGAGCTCACTTAGGTAGTTTTAGAGAGTAATTAGGAGTAGGAGTAGGAGTAGTGTAACATTGCTCTCTTAGGGTTTTATTTTAATTGCCATTTCAATTGTAGCATTTTATAGCAAGTTTTGATCTTTGATTTTGCCTCTTTAATTGTAAGTACTCTCAATTTTCTCTTTAATTATAGCACATTTACTTTCATTTGCCTTGGTTCAAGTTACTTGTTTATAATTGCAATTTTGAGTTCTTGAAGTTTTAATTGATGAATTTAATGTTTCATGCTTTCTTTATGCTTGTTTGGATGTTTATTGTTGATTTTGTTGATAGTTGGTTATAGTTTTATCATTTTCCTTGCAATTTTTCATACTTTACTTTTATGCACACAATGTGTTTGTGAAAATGCCATTTTATAATTTTGAGTATATTTTCACACTTTGGCTTGTGGTTTGAGTTCCTAGGACACTAAAGTCATGATGTCTGACATTTAGTGGTAATTCTTGGGTAGTTAGTTGACTCTTGTTTCCATTGACGCTAGCTTTTTATCAACTAGTTTGGTAAGTTGGTTAGGACTTATGGATTAAGGTTAATTATGCTTGCTTGACTTACTCCTTGATGGTTGGGGTTAACTAGGCGAGATTGACTTATCATAATTACCATAGTTGTGGTTATGGCGATGATAGGATTCCTTAGGTTCTCATTCCCAAGTCAAGGCTCTTTTTATGCATTAATTCCAATTTTGATCATTGCTTGGTTCTTTTATTTCTTAAGTTCTTTTAATCTTTCATTTCTTGCTTGAAAACCCCCCTTTTCCTCACAACCGAAAGCATATAACATTTCAATTGCATCCTAGGGAAAAACGACCTGAGGTTTAACTACTCTGGGTTTAATTAGAAATTCTAATCTTTGATCGGGCATTACTTGTTGGTTGAGAACTATACTTCCAACAATGTTATTTCTCCTTTACCGAGAAGGAATTCTTGATCGACGATTTTGTTCGCATCACTGGTCTACAAAAACGGGGATAACATTTTCCAATTAAGGTTCAGATTTGTTTTGATCATGAATCCTTTCAGAGCTAGGTTTAGTTTCAATTTCTGCATCATTTTCTTCAATAATACTTGAAATGGTGTTAGAATCACAAAAGGTGACATGTATGGACTTCTCTATTATTTTATGTTCTGTGATGTAAACTTTATATGCTTTACTAGTGGTTGAATAACCAACAAAGACACCTTCATAAGATTTTGGATCAAACTTTTCAAGGTTATCTTTAGTATTTAAAACAAAATATTTGCATCGAAAAATATGAAAGTACTTAAGATTGTGTGGTACTCCTTTTCAAATCTTATATGGGGTCTTCTTTAAAACTTTTGGAATGATGGTTTAGTTCAAAATGTAACAAATTGCGTTCATAGCCTCAACCCAAAAGAATTTTAAAATTTTATTTTCACAAAGAATTGCCCTAGCCATTTCTTGAATGCTTCTATTTCTCCTTTCAACAACCCCATTTTGTTGAGGTGTTCTAGGACATGAAAAATTATGTGAAATACCAAATTCATCACAAAATAATTCAAAGTCTTGATTTTCAAACTCTTTTTTCATAATCACTTCTTATGAAAATTGTTTTCAATTCTTTTTCATTTTGAATCTTTTTGCACAGAGTTGAAAAAATAAGACAAACATCATTTTTATAGGCTAAGAAAAAAAAAAATCCATCCGAACCTAGTAAAGTCATCAACCTCCACTAAACCATAATATTTACCACCTAGGCTTTGAGTCCTAGTAGGACCAAAAAGATCAATATGTAGCATTTCTAATGGTCTTTTGGTAGAGATGTCATTCTTGGATTTAAAAGAATTTTTAGTTTGTTTACCCAATTGGCAAGCATCACAAGTGAGGTCTTTGTCAAATTTTATTTTAGGAAGACCTCTAACCAAGTTTCTTTTTACAAGTTTAGAAATTTAAAACATGCTAGCATGTCCTAATTTCTTATACTATAACTATTTTTCAGATTCAATGGAAGTGAAACAAGTAACATTTTGTTCTTTTAGTTCCTCCAAGGTAAGTCTTTACATATTATTATATCTTTTATCTTCAAACAAGATTTCACTAGATTTTTCACACACAACCAAGCATTTCAATTTCTTGAAAATAGCTAAATAGCTTAAATCACACAATTGGCTAATGTTTCAATCCATCAACTAAAAATACATCATTAATAAAAGTAAATAAACTTTTACCCACTTTACTTACGGCCACTATCTTTCCTTTTTCATTGTCACCAAAAGTCACAAAGCCTCAATTGTATTTGTCAAGCTTAATGAAGAATGTGAACTTTGTGGTCATGTGTCTATAGTATCCACTATCCAAGTACCACATGTCATTCTTCTTCTTGGATGCTAGGCAAAACTGCACAAAATTCTTAAGTGACCTTAGGTATTCGAATCATTTTAGATCCGTTAATGTTAAGCCTTTTTGGTTGTTCAAGTGCATTGTATTTGCCAATTACTTTATAAACTTTATCACAAAATTGTCTTTCAATAATGAAACATTGAATAGAAAAATGACCATTTTGATTACATATATGACAAAATTTATTGCTTGATGGATTTTTAAGGTGATTAGGGTTTTGAAATCTTTTATCAAGAATATAAAATTTACTCTATAACCAAGTCAAATATTTTATCAAATACTTTGAAGGCATATAAACAAAGCATCATAAATTGCAATAATAATAAAAACTAAAACTATATAATTCAAAAAAGAAATAATAACATCTCCAATATGCAATAATAAAACTTAAAAAATCAAATTCATTCATAAGAAAATTTTATCAAACTAAGATAGTAGAATAAAAAAATGTAAATAAAACTAAATTAAAACAAGATTAAAAACTAAAATAAGAGAGAATTAAAATAAAAATCCTAAAAATTCTATAGAAAAATTGGAGCTTCTCTCTCTAGAATTCACTAAAACATGTTAAAAACTAAAAACTAAGACTCCTTAAAAATTACCCCATTTTCTCTTGCATTTTCTCCTTAAATAGATGTTTAGGGGCCTTTTAGCCTTTTTGGGACCAACAAATAAGGATGCATGTGTTTCATTAATTAAAGCCCGTGCAGTCGTCTTGCGCACGTGGAGAAAGCTCGCGCACGTGAGAATCTCGCATACGCGAGAAAGTGCCGTTTGCGCGAGTTTCTAGAAGGCTCCACTTCGGAATTGTTTTCTGAATTCGCTTCTTCACTCCATTCTTTTTTACCCTTTAATGCCATTGATGTATCTAAACTCTGAAACATTTATAAGGTAAATAATTTTGTCACTACTCCACAAAACGCAGCCACATCGTGGTTCTGAAAAGTAGAATAGAAGAAACCTTAGCACAGTGCCTCTCTCTCTCCCGTGAAAAAAAAAAACCCGTGAAACTCTCTTGAGGTCCACTGCCGTCGCCTTAGTCTAGGCCGTGGTGGCCCTCCTTCGCTCCTTTCCTTTAACCTCCTTCTTCCTCCTACCTCTTTTCTGTCTGTATCTCTCTCTCTCTCTCTCTTTTTTTTTATCATCTTTCTCCTCTTCCTTGTTTATTGTCACAGACTCTGTTCTCTTAGCTAGTCATATCTCCCACCACCATCACTCTCTCGCCGTCCACACCTTTTTGCTGCCCCTATTTTCCTTTCTTTCACATATCTTTCTCCACTTTTTTTTCTTTTTCTGGCTGTTTGTTTTCTGTTCTTGCTTATTTTTTTTCTATTTTTTTTAAATATTTAGATATAAAACCCAAATCTAGATCCATAATAATTCTTTTGTGGTTGGTCTCTCTTTTTTATGGTATATTAATTTTCTTTATGGGTGTTTTGGACATGGTATTACAGATATAGGATGAAAATGTAACGAGAGAAACTTTTCTTTCATGGAAGTACTTTCAGATTCACGAAACTTGCGGATCAATTCAGAGAAAAAGAGAAGTTTTTTTTTCTATATTACAACACTTTTTGTGTAGAATTAGAAGCAAAATAGATTTAATTTATCTTTTTTTTTCTATCATATAAGATTTTTTGTAATCAAATTCTAGGTCTTCTCTCATACCATAGTTGAATATAAAAATGATCTCTTTCTTTTCTTAATTTTAGATCTAACATGTTTCTTGAAATTTATAATTACAGTTTGACTATTTTCTTGAATGAAATTTTTTTTGTATAAAAAAAATGGGTAATACTACCGTGCTGAAAGCAAATTTTTTCAGCATGTGAGGAACTAATGTGTCATCATTGGATAAGTGACGCATATGAGTACTGTGGTCACACCTATAGACAATTTCTGTCACACAATCAGAAGAATGTAGGAGAGTGATTAGGTAGAATATATTAATATTGTTTTAATGCTTGTGATTATGTTTATTGGGCTTTTTGATGGACTAGCCAAATTATTTTTTTTAAGTGTGGGCTGAATTTTCAATATGAGTTTATAGAAAAAACTTTTTTGATTGGCATTTTTATCACAATACAAAAGAATTGCTTGACAAAAAAAAAGACAATACAAAAATTGATTTTTTGAAAAATAACCTTGTATTTATAACATATAAATAATGTACAATGATATAAGCTTTTATATTATAAACAAAAAATGTAAGATTAATTTGTTGTCAAATAATTTATTATTTATAAAGCAAGGATATATATTTTTTCAATGAAAGTTATGATAAGGAATTTAAATATGTATTTAAAATAAGTTTTTAAATGTATTTTATTTTATTATTTTTATTTATTATTTATGACACCAAAAATATATATTTTTAAAGTAACTCATCATTATAAAAAATTTAAACAGGTATTTAAAATTATTTTTAGTGACTAGGTAAAGGAATTTTTACAATGTTTAATTCATAAATCATGGAGAAATAAGTTTTAAAATATGATATTTAATTAATCAAAAGTTTTTTACGAATATTTTTATAATTTAATTTGATATGCTGTCAGTGTAAAATAATTTTATACGTACATCTAATTACGTAAGATCATATAGTAAAAATAACAATATTTTGTATTGGTTATGTGAATAGTCATAAAAAAAATAAACATTATTGCACAATAGTGTAAAATATTTTACATGTATCTCCAAAAATCCAATATATTTATACGTAAATTTATATAAAATTTGAAAATCAAAACGTAAAGAAAGAGATATATGAAAGAAAAGTGAGATTTAAATTTAAATTAGACGAAAATTTGGAAAAGAGAAAAAGTTGGATAATTATTAAAATAATTGGGAGGTTAATACTATTTTTTAATTTTATCAAAATTTTTTAAAATATTAAAGTGGATAAACACAGTAAATCTTTGATATTATTATTATTATTATTATTATTATTATTATTATTATTATTATTATTATTATTATTATTATTATTATTATTGGACTAAACCTACTTTTAATTATTTCATGGACCAACAAAACATTTAGGCTAAATTTAAACTCAAAATTCATTTAAAAATTTATTTTAAATACCTATTTAAATTCCTTATCATGTTTTCTTTTTGGAAAAAAATATATTACTTTATAAATAATGAATTATTCGACAACAAATTAATCCTACATTTCTTTATTTGTAATATAAAAGCATCTTATATCATTACACATTATTCATATGTTACAAATACAGTTATCTTTTAAGTAATTAGTTTTTATATTATCATAAAAATATAAATCGAATAAGTTTTTTTTTTTTTTTTTTATAAATTAACATTGAAAACTTAGCCCACACATAAAAATAATTTGGCTAACCCATAAAAAAATCCAATAAATATAATCACAAGTATTATGGCAACATTAATCTATTTTACCTAATCACTTTCATACACCTTTCTAATTGTGCGATAGAAATTGTCTGTGTATAACCACAATATTCATATGCGTCACTCATCCAATTATAACACATAAGTTTCTCACATGCTAACAAAATTTGCTTTCAACACGGTAGCATAACCCAAAAAAATACCTTTGCCACGTCTTTCCCGAAAGTTTATATCTGATATTTTTGGTCTTGGATTTTCTGTGTTGCAAAAATATAAAACAAATACTGAAACCTTCGACAAATATACCCAAAATCGAATTAGGCCCAACAAGGCCCATTAAGCATCACGAGCAATCATTCCGCGTCTTTGCTGGCAAAGTAGCAAGTGTAGTGCTTGGTTCTCCTCCTTCGTTCCTTCCACCAGAAAACAATGGATCGGAGCTCCTTCTCTGCCGGAACCCGGAAGGCCCAACCCAAATCCGATATATACTCTACCTTCGTCGTCCACAACGATGATGACGCCGGAGACGGCGGAACAATCCGGCGCCGGAAATCCGGAATCCCGGAGTCACAGGAGGATCTGTACGGGACAATGGTGTACAAAGAGAACGGCCACGACGACGACGACGAAGACTCCTCCCTCCCTCCACTCCTCAAGCGCCTCCCCAAGGACTTCGGAGGCGGTGCCTCAATGGATTACGATGACGACGACGACGACGACGACGACGACGACGAAGGTGCTGGAGATTTTGGCACCATGATTGTGAAGACTGACCGGAGCCGGCAGCGGGAGCGGTCTTCTTCTTCCGGCTTGGTTTCGCCATCGGGATCGACCTGGAAGGCTCAGAGTTCTTCTCAGGCGAGCGTCGGCGGAGACGACGACGATGACGACGACGACGGTGGCGGTTTTGGGACGTTCGTTGTGCGCTCGACGGTGAGATCCAGCGAGAGAGAGTCGATAAGCGGAACCGTGGTGCGTAGGACCGCCGGCGGCAGTGGTGCCGGTTCAACGATGGAGAGGGCTGTGGCGAGCATGCAGGCGGCGGGAGAATTTGGGAAGCAGAGGAAAGGGAGCGGTTCCTCGCAGAACGAGGATGCGAGGCAGCAATTGATAACAACGAAGATTTCGGCGAGTTCGATCCCGGAGAGTGTTACCAGAGAGGATCCTACAACCAAGTATGAATTGCTCAATGAACTTGGTAGGTAGCGAGGTGCTATTGAAGTTTATTTCTGTGTTCATTGCGCAATTGTTTGAGTTATCATGTTTTGTGGATGTTAATTGAATTGTTATGTGTGTTTTGTTTCAATGATGTTGATAATTGCAGGGAAGGGATCCTATGGAGCTGTTTACAAAGCAAGGGATTTAAGGACATCGGAGATGGTTGCTATCAAAGTCATATCATTATCTGAAGGGGTAAATTTCTGTTACTTGCATTCTTGGTAGTTTGAGTTTGACTAGCTGTAAATGAACCATTATGTTTATTATGATTAGGAGGAGGGATATGAGGAAATCCGTGGTGAGATTGAGATGTTACAACAATGTAATCATCCAAATGTTGTCCGCTATCTTGGGAGCTACCAAGGAGAAGAGTATCTTTGGGTAAGAAGTCTAATGTTTAGTTTTAATCTTATCAATCACATAATATAGAGAAATGTTAAGTGAGCATTACTTTTTGAATTTTTTATGTTTTTGTTTTATGTTTCTGTTATATTACCTTGCATATGAGCTAATACTAGCCAACATCACATTTTGTTTGTATTAGAAGTGTTGGTCTGCTTGCATTTTCCTATAGTATCTAGGAAGCTATCATTTTGTTTGTACTCTTATGACACAGCTTCTGTGAAACTCTTTCTGTATGTTCTACATTTAGAGTTTCTGTGAGTTGTGACTTTGTGAACAATGTTGTGCTTGTGCTGCTTGTTTGGGCTTCCCCCTGGTGATCAGCTGTTGACTTATTTTGGAGGTGTGGCAGGATTTTAGTTTCACTAGTTTGGCTTTTGCTTGTTATTGCTTATTTCATTTGGACTCATTGGTTTGCCCAAATTTTCAACAGATGCTCTTCCGTTCTCTTAAAATAAAAATGACGTGTTTGGTTTTTATTTTTGGTTAAAATATGGTCTCTGAATATTCAATTGAGATTTTTGGCAGATAGTGATGGAATACTGTGGTGGTGGTAGTGTTGCTGATCTGATGAGCGTGACTGATGAAGCACTGGATGAGGGTCAAATAGCATATATCTGTAGAGAAGCACTGAAGGTATAGTTGATTGACCGAGTTAGGGTTGGAGTTATTTATTGATTATATTCTATTGGATGATTTCTTTTTCAACCTTTGTCAAGGCATGCTTAAATGTTATTTTGTCTTTGATTTGTGTAATTATGTAAATCTGGAGTCTGGACAATAAAATACTTGCAGAGTTGCTTGAACCAAGCTTTCTGCTCTCTGTTTGAGTGTGCAATTTTGTTTTTGTTTATTTTTATCTCATATACTTTCCTTAATCTTGTGAAGGGACTTGAGTACTTGCACTCAATTTTCAAAGTCCATCGAGACATTAAAGGCGGAAATATCTTATTAACTGAACAAGGAGATGTCAAGCTAGGTGGGTACTCTAGTTTTATTTGCTAATATTAAGTGGTTGTTCTTACTTGTTTAGTTAATGTTATCAGTAATTATCATTGTTTTCCTAGCACATAAAAATATGGTAAGTTTCATGCCTAGTTGCCCGTGCTGAATTAAACTAATTAAGAGTATGGAAAGAGAATTTGACAACTTTAATTTCTTTGGGTATGAGTGTGTCATACTCCCCCCTCCCCCAAATGCGGAATTTAGCATTCCAACTCTAACAGTTTCAATCTTGTCATTTCTTTTCCCATCAATGTTCTAACACAAACAAATAAAAATGTTATAGCAAAACATGGCACTCAAATAAAACAATTGCATCCATTTTACCACAAATTTCAGAAGAACAATCATTTAGCAACAAATACCGTAGAAAAAACCAATGCGACAACAGTAAAATAAAGATGATTCAGACTCATTCCTAAAGGAAGAAGGCTGAGCAGAGGTCGCCAGAGGGAGAGACTACTATTGCCACGCCATTTCTGGTGTTGGTTGCTGCTGTGCTCCCTCCTTCTCACTTTCAAGTTTCAATCGCCTACAGTATGGGTTTCTGTATGACCTGTTCCACTTACCACTGCTGCCTTTTTCACTTTCCAGTGGTTGAGTGGTGGCTGAGCATGATGAATGATGTGTTGGCAGCCTGGTTAGTGAGAGAAGGGAAGAGGGGGATTAGGGTTTTGGGTGCACATAGAGGAATGAGGAAAACAAATTAGCTTTGGTTAAGTTTGTGAATCCTGCTGTACGTACTGCACTCTCACTATTCCCTGCTATACCCATTTTATTTTTCATGAGAACTTGTTTGCCGGTATGTATCATGGCTTACCTGTACCTGCAATGTACCTGACACAGGTACTTTAACCAAATGCATTGGTGTTATTTTTAGTGTTCATGGAAGATAAGAATTACACTGTTCTGTTTTCCAGATTTCAATATTACTTACTAGTTAAAGCTTTGAAATTATTGACAGCTTAAAATTTAATATGTTTAACATCTATAGAAAGTTATACAATTCACATTATAACATGGTATCCATTCAGTGGCTATTATTTAACTAGTCATATATAAATAATATCACTTGTCATAAATAAAAATTAATAAATAATAACAATTTACAGTTGTTATATGTTGGACAGCAATGATATATCTAGGGTTTTTGGTTTCTTAAGCTCAAAAACACTGCTTTTATGTTGTTTTTGTTTAAGCTTTTGTCAAGAAAGAAAATGCTCTTTTCAGTTTAAAGACAAAGAAGTTTCAATCAAGGTATAAGCAAATCAGTTTCTTTTTAGGGAAGATATAAAAACTAAAAGGAAAAAAGTGGGTTAGTGCCTTTTTTTTTTCTTAAGCCAGTAAGAGTAAGATACATAATAAAAGTTCTAAATATGTTTGTTTGGAGATAAGGCTCAATTTAATCCATGAGTTTTCACCGAATGATTGGTTTGGTCCCTGAATATATAACCATGAATTCGCCATCAGTCTAGCTAACAAAATGCTTAACTGCTGTTGTGTCAGCCTAATTGCTTGCCGACATTACACCAAAGGCATGGGATTCAATTTTGTCTTTCAGTGAACTAAATTGAGCCATCTACATTTATAAAATTTAGTTCATTGCCAAATTAAGTCCCTTAAGAGACCAAATTTAGTTTGACACCTTTCTTGTTATGTGAGCTAGCTGTTAAACTTTCATAGTGACAGTTTATTACACACATAAGCATTGAAGGACGTACTTAATTCATGGTTATAAAACTCGGACTAAAGTAAGCATGTTTAAAACCTAGGGTCCAAACTGATTACTGAGTGAAAACTTGGGGACCAAATTGAGCCTTATCTTTATGTGTGTTTGTGCACCTTTTCATAGAGCTATTTGTTAGAAACTACCTTTCTTTCTCCCCCTGAAAAGTTTACCTAATTATCATGAACATTTCATTGAAAGAAATTTCCCTTGACTTTAAAGAAACTTGAACATTCCTTCCAAAATGAGAACATCTATGTTTTTTCTTGATAAATTTCCACTTATAATTGTCGGGCTTTTTATGTATACTATGAAATTAACCAGTGACACTGACATTACTGCTCTTATGTCTGTTTGATTCGTTCAATTAGTTGTTACACATTTTATGATCTGGATTTTCGTATTTATATCAAGGTTGCACTTGCTTGGTGAATAGACTTCTGCTGTTCTGCAAAAGATTGGGGCAAGATATTGGAACATATATTGTTGAAAAGTAGTACATGACTGCATGATCTTTTTCTTGATTACATCTGTGTACATGTGTGCTCTATGCTTTCTTCCTTTCTCCTTTTGTTGAAATAGTGCTCCATATCAAAGACATTAATATTTTCGGACTTTATAATGATGGACTGATTAAGAAACCTCATTGCCAATGACCAGGGGATTTTGGTGTTGCTGCACAGCTGACAAGGACTATGTCAAAGCGCAATACGGTAGTTATTTTGTTCATCATTTGAATGTTTAGATATTTCAGGATGTTCTTTTTTATTATGATTAGGTCTTAGTAGTCTTGCAAATGTCTTTTCAGTTTGATAGCTTCAAAAATGGATTTGGGTGTTATAACCACAATATTTGAATTTATTTTGGTATAGATGTTAAACTAGAACAAAATAAGCTCAATCTGTAAAGTGATTACATACCTTTTTTTGTTTTTATGTTTGAATAAACTGTTCCAGACACATATTAGAGTCAGTATTTTTAAATTGCAGCCATGGTAGCTCCATGGCTTTATGGCATGGCGTTTTTTGGGCTAACCACCATCTTAAGCGTGTGGTGTTGCGGAAATGGTGTTGGACAATGGCAGCCAGATTGGCGGTGGAGGCTGAGCCATTGGGTCCGATACAGGTATAGCAGAAATGGTGGGTTTTTTTTTTGGAGTTCCTTTTATATTAGAGGGTCTTTTGGTCATTTTAATAACCCTAAACCAAATTTTTTTAAGACAAACCTTCTCTCTGGCTGTCGTGTTCTGCCCCTTCATGCCCTCTCTACTCTCTGATGTTCACTTTCCCTCCCTCTCTGTTGCTTGAGGAAGACGAAGACTTGCGAGCCGACAACATCACCACCAACAGCATTGCCACTGATACTGCAGAGGAAGACCACGATGAGAAGCAATAGAACATGACAGAGGCACGGAACATTGATGAAGATGGCACCATGACTTGCAGAGGAAGACGACGATGTTGAACGTTGTTCCTGTTCCTGAATCTGCTTCTCTAAACTGCTTCCTTTTTGTTTTCCTCTTTATAAGTTGAATCCTCAAGCTTTTTATTATCCCCTTTTATCTATTTTCACCCCTCAATTTTTATTTTTATTTTTTATTTTCGGTTCTAAACCCTCAAATTGCTTCTGCTGCTGCTTAGTTTATATTAATGTTATTATTTATGTCATTTTGATATTTATTTTAATCTTTAATATTGATTGTTATAATATGGATAAATAATTTCATATTATTGATAAATTATTAGTAGTTAGTGGTTTAGATATTATTTTTCTTTTTAATCTTGTAGTAGTTTTATTTATTTTTTGTAGATTATTTTAGTATTTATTTGTATACAGTTTATATATTTTTTTAGGTATCCTCCATTTCTGCCATTTGCCACAACGCCATCTGCTATGACCTCATGGCAGTTTTTTACCCTTCTACCCTGAGTCGTCATTCGCCATCAAAAACTATGATTAGAGTTTAAGCCTGCCTCTCACTTCCCTTTTGTTAGAGCAATGCTGCAGGGCCAACACAATTTATTATTTTTGGCCAGTTGTTAGCCAGCAATATTTAAAAGTGTTAGTTAAAAGAATGGTGTTGAGCTACTAAACTAAGGTTGCATTTGGAAGGGAGACTGAGACTGAGAGATAGAAATTGAGATACAGAGACTTAATTAAGTCTTTGTATTGTGTTTGGTGTAAAATATACTGAACTGAGTTATGTCTCAGTATCATATTTGGTTTAAGATAAATATAGAGACCGAGGGATAGATTTGGAATTCGAAAAGTTAAATGAGAGTATTTTTGAAAAAAAAATGTTATTAAAGTTTTAGTCTCCCTTTTTACTGAAGAGACTGAAATTTTGTGTCTCGAGAATGAAATTTTAGTTCCAGTCTCTGATCACCAAACACAATACTCTATCTCAGTCCGAAACAAATGCAACCTAAAGTGTTGGGCTGCTAGCTAAAGGTGCTCGCCAATATACATTAAAATTGCTGTCCCTTTAGCTTTTATCTTTTTATTAATAAACATTTGTCCCCTGCATATTTATCTTTACCTTTCAATTGACATATATTTTCTATAAGTCATATTGCATCCTTAAACTGAGCAGGGTATCATTGTTAATTTTTGCACACTGCTTCAGTAACTTCCATGAGGTGGTCAAAGGAGATCTACGTGTAAACAGTCTCACTGTATACATGATACACGATAGGGCGCAATAGCGTCATTTGATCCATGTAGCAGACCCATCTATTGTTGTTGTTGTAACCTGCCGGTGGCAATGGCTTCACTTACAAGTGTGCATAAATCAATTAAAATATTTGCTTGTTTCTGATTAGTTTGTAGTAGTTGTTGTTGTAACTTGCTGGTGGCAATGGCTTCACTTACAAGTGTGCATAAATCAATTAAAATATTTGATTGTTTCTGATTAATTTGTTGTTTATGACATAAATTTACCGTCCTAGTATATGCTTGCAACTTATTATTGTGATTTTCCAGTTTTTTCAATCAAATTAGTTGCTTTGGGTAAGTGATGTGGACTTGTATCTTCCCTTTTGATCATGGAAGATTTAGTTTTAGCATTTAAACTGTAGTCAGTGGAGTTTTTGGCTTTTATATAGACATGTTATTAGTGCTCAATCATGGCAAGACTTTTGATGTTCTAGTTTAATGTGCTTTTTAGTTCATTGGAACCCCTCATTGGATGGCTCCAGAAGTTATTCAGGAAAGTCGCTATGATGGAAAGGTATTGTACTTTAATTTTTTGAAGCTGGTTTTCATCGTGATGCATCTGTATTTCATACTATTGCATTTTCTGCTCTTGATTTATTGCTTAAATGCTTGATTATTACATAATATTGGTAAAGTGGATGGATGGATTATTTAGTTTTCTTGTTACTGTTTCAGAATCATACAGACACATTAATAGTTTCCAGGGAATTAGTCATATAGGAACTCATTATTTACTATTTAAGATAACAGTTCATTAGTTGTTGAAGAGTATTATTCTTTGAAGGCATATATATAAGAAATTGCAATATATTGTCTGCAAAATAATGAAGAGTTAGTTGCCTATCACTTTAGGATGTGTTATACGGTTATGCCCAAGTTGATGATAATATAAGTGTGCTTACTCAAGGTAGCAAGTATGAGTCTGGTAGAGAGGATGAAGATCAAGTAAAAAACCATCTGACAGAGAGAATGAAGATCAAATGATCAACCACTATCAGCTTGCAATTTATATAGAACCATTGATCATGTTGATTATATGGTACATATTTGGAAATACTGATATATATAAAGAGGGATCTAGGTCGTTTATGTTGTTAGTTTCCAAGCTGGCTTACTGGTTTTTCAAGAAAATAGTGTTTTAATTCAACAGTTTTTCTCTTTATAGAATAATTAATTAGTGTCAAGATAAATAGCACTTTCTCTCTTTTTCAATATTGGGCATGGCTATACATAATATCATTTTATTTATTATATTTTCTCCAGGTAGATGTTTGGGCTCTTGGTGTGTCTGCGATTGAAATGGCTGAGGTATATACTTAATCTCTGCTTTAATTTCCTTTGTTTCCAAGTGAGCTGTTATCCACTGCGTGTTCATTTGAGTTTTCCTCTTACCCTTTTCTCCTTTTCCTATCACCTTCTGTAAGATAAGATATTTGTTACTGGGTTAATACTTTGTGTTTGTTTTGGGGTGTCTTCTAAGGTGGTTGAGGAACAAAACATTAGTTTAAATATATTAAATATTTTTCGATCTTATGTAGAAAGAATTATTGTTATGAGGTTATATTATCACGTTCATCCATATCTTGTTATTTATGGTATTAACTCTTGTATTTAAATTGAAGTCTTATGGTAGTTCTCTTTATTTATACTGATGCGATATTAAACAAATTTTGCTGATCCTCATGCTTGGATTTGGTTAAATTTTGTTATCATATTTTTCAGGGAGTTCCTCCAAGATCATCAGTGCATCCGATGAGGGTTAGTGCTAAATTGATATTGAACGTTGTTGTATTAGAAATATCTAATCTCTATGTTCCTACTCTTTCTTAGCTGTTGTTTAACTTGTATTTATGTTGAAGTTCACATAAAGTGTGGAAGATTAAGTGTTACTGTTACAAGTCTGTCAGTTGGAGAAGCTTTGAGTATGTAAATCAGGGAGGAGAAACATAAATGCTATGAATTATAAGGAATGTAAACATTAGGCTGTATTTTGTGAGTTATTTGGATGAATAATTAACTAGCGACGAAAGGACCCAGAATTCCTCTCTCCCATACACTCTCACAAACTAGCTTCATGAGTGTGAAAGAACAAATGTTTTGGTAGTTTCTGCTGTTAGTGCGAGCTTAATAGATTCCGCTTTCAGAAATATTTAATTTCTAATTTCTTTCCAATCACATTAAAATTTCTGGCAACACCTTATAAGCTGTACGCCTCTAAAGTCTGTAATACATCAGCTTAATTGGCTAAACAGTATGATGGGTGACACATGCCACACACGTGATTCTTTGGATGAAGTGTATGATGATCTTTCCTTTATTATTCTTCATAGGTTTTATTCATGATATCCATTGAGCCAGCTCCAATGCTTGAGGATAAAGAAAAATGGTTTGTTTCTTTACTATAATATCCTAGATATACTTTCTGCTATTAGTGAAGCAGTAAACTAGAACAGTTACTTGTTGGTTGTGAATTGATTTAGAATGCTATCTTTTGTTTTGATAGTAATATTGATCTTGAATTTTCTTTTCTATGTGCTATATTAATATGTTGTGCTTCTGTTGTCTTTTATAAATCACCACTAAGTTGCTGCAAAACTTTTGCCCTTGTAGTCTGTACTCTCTGTTGAACAAGCTTATTTTACTAATATAAAATTTGAGGGGAAAGAAGTGAGAGCGTGTAAGGATTGATTGATTAAGATGCCATTAAACTTTGATCACCTAAAATGAGGATGTATTAAACTTAAGTTTATGTAGTCAACTCTGGTAAGGAAACTATACAACCCTTGTGCTCCCACAGTCATAGAAGAATTACTTTTACGGTTCAGATGGGACAAACTTATGAGAGCACCTCAAGGCCTCAGAGAGGGAAAAAAGAAAATAAACTGCTTGTATAATAAAAGTGAGAACTTGAGCCTCTTCTACCTTGAGCGACTTATATTGTGCCCTCTTTAGCTAGTTGCATGCTAGATACATTCTTTTTCTATAAGGAAGAACCTCCTCAGTTGACCTAATTAAGTTGGATTTTAAGTTCTTGTAAATCTTGAACATTCATATAAATGGAAGTATGCTATTATGTGTTAAGGATTAACAATACGTTTTTCTTTCAATAAGAATTCTTAATCATCCAAATTCATTGTAATTTCTTCTCTTAATGTTATTATGTCCTTTTATTTTCCTGCTCATACAGAGAGAGAGAGTACGAAGTTGGTCTGCCGCCTTATGTTCTACATAGATTACCAGGGCACTAGTTAGTATATATACCCCGATCATTTGAGCTACTTAAAAATTACAATTAATGTGCTATTATCACATGGCAATGTCCATATCCTAATTCAGTTATGATATCTTTGAACATGACAACTTGATATTGGTTTAATTTGATTTTCCTTTTCAGGTCTCTATATTTTCATGATTTTGTTGCGAAGTGCCTGACCAAAGAGCCTCGGCTCCGCCCCACTGCATCTGAGATGTTGAAGGTATGCTATAATATTATTTTTTATCAGTTACTTATATGTGCGGGGGCCACCCCACAATCTCCCCGCCCCCCTTTTTAGGCAAATAATCTATCCTTTTTTTCCCGATAAGATTTCCTCTTGTATCAAAATAAGAGAAGGATGAAATGGTTTCAAAATTTGCTTTGGATGCTTAATGAAAAATCTGGGAAATTTATGAGATCATAAGGGCTTGTTTGGTCAGTGAAAATGTTATTTGTTTTCATTTTCAGTTTTTAGGTTTTTGTGATGAAAAATCATGTCTGTTTTTGTTTTTCTGTTTTACTTTTTCTCCTTCATAAAATCCTAAAAATAGAAAAACATTGAAGGTAGATGTAGCTGTCCTTGTTATGCTTGTTTGATATTTTTGACTTCAGCTTGTGCTATTCTAACATTGCTACCCTATTTGTTTCCACTATAACATATGGAGTTTCATCTTTTTCTTTTACTGCTTGTACAATTTCACCTAAGCTCTTTCCATCTTCCCCTGGCTCTAGTAGCCTTATATGGAATGTGTAAAATTTGTGATTGCTCTAATTAGGCGACCTTAGATAAAATACTGTTGAAGACCAACATATATTTATTAATTACTATCCTCTTGGATTAACTTCTATCACCCTTCGTTAAATAAGAAAGGGTAAAAATAAGGATTTTTGTTTGGAGTTATGAACAGAAAATGACTGCCAAAATATGCTAAGTGCAATTAGGTAATTTTTCTTACAATCTATATTCCTTGTTTTGGAATGATTCCTTTACTTCTAGCAGGACAAGACATGGTGGATGTTATTGTTGTTAGGTGATTCTTTGACATAGTACATGCTTTTTAGGATCATTGTATTGCGGTCTTAGTGCATTCATGCTGCTATTTGCCGCATAAGGCCGATGTTTGATACTGTTGATTTCATTTAGTTTCAGTTTTACATTTTCTTTTCCTTTAATTTCTGTATATTCATTGAATTGAGTTCTTTTTTGTGGCTATCTAGCATAAATTCTTTGAAAAATGGAAAACTGGATCTGCTGCAGTGTTGCCAAAACTGGAAAAGGCAAGGCAAATCAGGGCATCAATGGCTTTGCAGGTGCAAACTCTTGCCCCAACTCCATTGGAAGATGAGGTATAACTGAAACTCCTTCCTGCCTCTCTGTCTCTCACACCCACACATGTGCGCACAAACGAATTTCTACTCAGACCGTCTCATTTCATTTGAAAAAAAATGAAAATGAAGATACTAATTTACATACATGACACACGTTCCCAATCTGAAGCAGCCCATGGCAACTTCCATGCTAAATGATGAATATGGAGATACTGTTCCATCCGGACATCAGAACCTAGCAGTGCAGGAGGCCACTGATCTTTCTTCAAGTGGTGGCGTGAGGGAAGATGATGGAGGTGAAGGTCTGTATTTCTTCTATCTTTACACTCGCTTTGTTCAACTCTTTTCTCAGGGTTGATATCCTAATGTTACTAAAGTATGAGGGAGTACAAGAATGAAAAAAGGTTCTGAGGTCTATAAGCCGAAGTTATCTTGAGATAATCCTTTCTTTCCAGTGGTTGTGCTATTCCTAGTTAGTAATTACTTAAGGCATGCATGATAATGATTCTAACTAGCAATAAGTTTTCAGCTAAATTTTTGCCAAGCTGCTTTCTTCCATCTGCTTCATCTTGGGAAATGTGCTTTTGTATATTTTTATATTTTATGCAGTTGTCTATCTTGTTGTCATGGTCCTTGTGTTTCAATTTAGGGAAATAAAATATGGATGAAAGAAACTTGTGAAATTCAAAACGTTTGTATTTGGGTTGAAGAGAAAAATTGAGAAAAGTAAAGAAAGATAAGTCTGACAACACTGGAAGCAACAATGTTTCCAAATTTTCTCATAATTTAAATATTCAAATTTTTTTCTTTTTAATATATTTGCTCTCATCGAAACAAAGATTTAGACTTTATAATTATGATCTCCCTGCCCCCTTTCTCTCTCTCTCTCTCTCTCTCTCTCTCTCTCCAGTTTGCACTTCTTTAACTTGGAGAAATTGAAGCTATTTTTTAAGTGTGCTTTGTGTGTATTATTAGCAGGAAACTTTGGAACTATGATAGTCCATGGAGATGAGGTACATAAGATCACACAGGATGGAGATTCTGCAGGTTCCTTATCTGCTTTCACGGGTGGAACAGGATTGGCCGACTCTAGGTACTTGCCAGTCTGTATATCTATGATTTGAAAGCATGTGTTTCAAAAGATTATTTATCTGTCATTCCTCTCACTGTTAATAACATTCTTCTTTTGTGCAAACTTAAAAGTACATATCACGTTCTTATATCAGAGCCCTCTCCTCTCTTCTGCTTTTCATTCCTCATGTGTCCTGATGTTCTTTTATGTCTTTTGTGGATAATCATTTAGGGTTGACACCCTAAAAGTTGGTACAACAAACATTGCCTCTTTTAGAGGATCTAATCCAACTACAGATACCATACAATCAACTTTACCTCGTGTTAGAAATTCAACCGAGCAGAACCTCAAAACGCAAGGTAGTTTTCGTGCACACGCTGGAATTGGTAGTGATATAAGCACTAGCATGTTGAAGAATGATACAGTCTTCCGCAAGTCATTTGCTTTACAAGATAAGGTATTTCTGTAATTTGGTTTATATATCATTATATCTGCCCTAAACTGTAATATTACTTAATTGCAGTCTTCTTTTGTGTTGTTTTTATTGTGAATTGTATTTGGATCAAGCGTTTTACATATTTATGGATAGCTCAGTTTTTCTTGAGGACCTGCATTAGATTCTTGCTAAATTCAGAGGCTTTACAGTTATGAACAAGAATAAACTCTGCCAATGTTATAATTTTGCCGCCGTTTTTTGGTATCTTTGGCTGGAAAGCAATGGTACAATTTACAAGGAGACTTTTAATCTTTAGACTAAGATTTGAAATTAGGGTTTCTTTCATAACTTCTTTATGGTGGTCTCTGCAATGGGATTTTTTTTTCTCAAGAGATATTTCTTTGGTAGATTGCAGAAAGTTTGCATGCCTTCTTACATGGATGATCTGGTAGGACATACATGTTTTCTTTTTCAATATTTGGATTATTTTCTTACTATAAAATTTCTTTTTCTATAAAAATGATATTACACCAAATGAGATCATAATGTGAGATTCTGCTTTTTTAGTTATGAAAGTTATTTGTGATCCTCAAGACACATGAGGACAAGAACATTGTATTTCTTCCTCTGCTTTATTTGCTTGGCAGACATCCGGATTTGGTTTCTTTATTGGATCATTAATCGTATCATTTTTTTTTCTTTTGTGGCCATCTTGACGACCTATTTAGACTATGTCAGCTTCATACTTATATTTTATTACCGCTGCTATTGCAGCTATGGTCCATTTATGCAGCTGGTAATACAGTACCCATTCCGTTCTTAAGGGCTACAGACATATCCCCAATTGCTCTGCTGTCAGATAATGTGCTTGGTGGCTTGCAACCAGATACCAGTGAGACTGGGGAAGTAGAATCATTGCAAGAGCTTTTTAGTGGTGATGTGCAATCCAAAAAGGGTCGGAGAGGACTAAATGAGGTGACTTTGTGCACTTTCTTGTCATGCACTTCTTATGACCTTATGACTCTTTTTATCAGTTTGCTAATTGACATGCAGCAGATGCCCCTTCCTCCAAGCATTTACCAGCGGCTTACATCAAGTTCCACTTTAATGAATTTGGCTCAGGCTTTAGCTTATCATAAGATGTACATCCCTTCAACTTTCACTTGGGCAGGGTTGAAATTACTATTTTTATGATAATTTTTACTTATCTATAGCTGTAGAGAACTATATATTTTCCCTCCATTGTGTGCTTGTGTCAAGAAATCACAATATTGGGTTTTCGATGGGATGGTTTCCTTTTGCTCCTTTCCTCCGTGTGGATTGTGTTTCTATTTAAAAAATGATCATTCTTAAATCTTAGCTAAATTGCTTTATTTGTTGGAAGGTGTTACGAAGATATGCCACTGCAGGAGTTGCAAGCAACGCAGGAGCAGCGGACAATTCAAAATCTCTCGGACACGCTTAGAACCATTCTTCGTTTGTAGGTAGATCTCATTGTCTCTATTCTACTTCCCCAATCCTTATTGGCTGCAAAAAATCACTACTGCTTTTCCATTTTTCATCCCGTTGATGTGATATACTCGTACAGATAGAGTATGGTTTGCCATAAGGACGCAAGTTTTGCTGGTTTCTTCTCACGTTCTGTTGTAGTCTGTGTAAAGTAAACCCTAGTATAGGGTTTAGTAAGCTATCAGATATTTGTATGTACATATCGTGTATCTTATGTACTTCAACTAGTTGTGTTGCCCTCGTACACTAGTCAGAGCTGTTTTAGCAATGCAAAAAATGTTCATCTTTTTATCTCGATGAAATGATGTTCGTTTCATTCAATTTTAGTGATTACGTATGGATTGAATGTCCGTATTCAGGTCCCTGCCCAATGCTAATTTATACTCATTGATCATTGATGTTTTTCAAAAAATAAACAAAAGGTCAAAACGATAATTCAGTTTGGAAACTTTTTTCGGCCATTAATTGTATTGAAGCCTGTTCTTTTTCTAGTCCATTAACATGGTTTATTATAGTGGAAAATCTGTGGTGCCTTTGCCAAATTAGTGGGCACGTGCCAATTGAATTCGATTCCTTTGATTTGTGCTGGTTTATGGTAGAGTTGTTGCACCATAAGGGGATCCATAAAAGACGGAGAATGAGCAACCTGAAGACCCGATTGCTGGACTTCTTCTGGGCAATCATTGCTTTTTATGACATCTAGGCTTGAGTTTTTGTGCATTTGATGGTTCTGAAAACTAGCCGAGGAAAATTGGTGGCTGGTAACATATTGGGATGTGGCGTTTGTTCTTATTATTGGATTTGATGGAAGAATATTTAAACTGAGAAAGGATTCTTGTCAGTTGTCAAGTCAAATAAAATATCCGTTCAATAATAATAATAATAATAATAATAATAATAATAATAATAATAATAATAATAATAACGACGACGATGATGATGCGCTTTATAAAAATAGTATAATGTTCTCACCTGTTTTATTTAATTGACCTAATTTATATAAATTCTATAAATTTTTATGTCTCGTTCTTTTCTAAAATTTTTTGTAGAAGTAACCCAAAGTACAGATTGTTCATATATATATATATTTGGAAGTAAAGAATTCTACACAACAAGGTGAAGCAATTAAAAATAATAATCAAACAAACAAATTAAAATATAATCATCTCCGGTATTATTATCAACAATCTTAGGAGTCAACACCTTGTCATTCTATTAATGATATCTTCTGCTTCCAAGTGCTTATTCTAAAAATTTCTGTTTTTCTTTTCGAACCAAATATTCTAGACAACAGCAAAGAAGGTATGGAATTATCCTTCCACGGACCACCCTGTTTAGGCACAGGTTGGCTAGCAAGCATCTCTGAAGGATTCAAGTTATTACATGAGCACACAATCTTCTTTCATAACGGACAGTCTTCTTTTGAAAACCGCCACCACCACTTAAACAAAAGGGCTATGTTACGAATCACTGCATCTCCCACACCCAGACCGCCTTGACTTTTCAGAGCTTGCACTAGTTCCCACTTTACCAACGGCATCCAGTCTTTCCCATCCTCCTTACTCCACATAAACCTCTTTTGCAATGAAATAAGCTTTTTCGTCACAGACTTTGGCATTTTATATAAGTTAAGATAATACACAGGCAGACTATTTAGGACAGACTTAATAAGAACTAGCTTACCAGTCTTATTGAGAGTTTTTGCTTTTCACATACCGAGTTTTGCTTCCATTTTGTCTATCACTGGTTTTCACGTCTTGATCAGTCTTGGATTTACACCTAGAGATATTCCAAGATACTTTACTGGCAGAGAATCCTCCTTACACCCCAGCATACTGTACATCTTCCGCGTCCAGCCTTGCTCACAATTGACTGAAATCAAACTTGACTTCTCAAAGTTAATGCTCAGCACAGACATCATCTCAAAAAACAAAAACAAAAAAATGATGAATCAATTGAATTCTTTGCAATCTTTTTTTGTTATAATAACTTATAAAATATTTGGGATAGGTAAAAGTATGCATTAAAATTTGTAATATCAAAGTATACTCTAAAAATTATTTTTAATGGATAAAAGTACATTTCAAGTCTTACATATTCACTAACGCCATTATATTTTTGTTCATGAAAAACAATCTTTGTATTTTTATATTTATGAATTTTTGTATATACTTATTCACAACAAATTTTTTTTGTATATTTTTGTTCATAGAAATTGTTAGAAACAAGAGAGAGATTTGAGAAAAGTATTTTTTGTATTATTCAGGTTGATCAAAGGTACAATATACAAGGGGTATTTATAGGTGCTAAATAAATCAGAGTAATAAAGGCATAGAATTCTATAATTAACATACAGATATACTATATAAATATAGACGATACTAATTGGTCTAAATTGATGCTAATGATTCTCTAACATCCCCCCTCAAACTCAAGTGGGAGCTAAGGATACCAACTTGAGTTTGGATAACAAAGTTCTAAAACGAGTCGGGTGATGAGCTTTCGTGAAGATATCAGCAGTCTGATCTAATGTTCCAACAGCAATGAGACGAACAGCATCAATAAAGATACGTTGCCGAACAAAGTGACAATCAATCTCAATGTGTTTGGTTTGTTCATGAAATACATAATTATGGGCGATCTGAATAGCACTGCGGTTATCACAAAAAACATCAGTAGGGGACGACTGAGGAGCACCCAGATCCTCGAGAAGCCAACGAACCGAGATAACTTCAGCAGTGGTGTCAGCGAGGGCACGGTACTCAGCTTTTGTGCTTGAGCGAGCAGTAAACGTTTGCTTCTTAGCATGCCAAGAAATGAGGGCGTCGCCAAGAAACAAACAGTAACCAGTAGTAGAACGACAATCAGTGGGATCACCAGCCCAATCAGCATCGGAGTAAGCCTGAAGAGACAAAGAGGAATGGGCAGAAAAATAAAGGCCATGAAATAATAGAGTGCCTTTGATGTAGCGAAGAATGCGAAGAACTGCCGCATAGTGAGTAGTACGAGGAGCTGACAAGAACTGGCTAAGTACATGAACCGGATAGGCGATATCTGGTCGGGTAACAGTCAAGTAGACGAGACCGCCAACTAACTATCAATAGAGAGTCGGATTATCCAAAACAGTGCCATCCATAGGGGTAAATCGAACATTAGGTTCAAGAGGAGTAGACTCAGTGCGACTATCTGTAATCCCAACATGAGCAATAAGATCTGAAGCATACTTAGCCTGAGAGAGATAAATGCCATCATCGGTGGAGATGACCTCGAGACCAAGAAAATAGCTGAGAGAACCAAGATCTTTCATATCAAAGGTTTGGTGAAGTGAGGCCTTGAGATCAGAGATACCATCAACATCATCCCCAGTAATGATCATGTCATCAACATACAAAAGTAGAAGAACAACTCCACGTTCGCTTTTACGAATGAAGAGGGCATTCTCATGAAGGCTAGAAGTAAAACCAAGACTGCATATGGTAGTACTGAACTTGTCAAACCATTCACGAGGAACTTGCTTAAGTCCATAAAGTGCCTTGCGAAGGAGACAAACCTTATTAGAAGGACAAGGATATTCGGAAGTGGTTTCATATAGACTTTCTTTTTCAAATCCCCATTAAGAAATGCATTCTTCATATTCATCTGACTGAGAGACCATTTTTTAACTGCGGCAATGGCAAGAAGAGCTCTAACAGACGTAAGACGAGCGACAGGAGCAAAAGTCTCTTCATAATCAATACCATACTCTTGCGTACAACCTTGAGTAACCAAGCGGGCCTTATAACGGTCAATAGAGCCATCAGAGCGAGTCTTGATCTTGTATACTGGTGGACGAAATTGTGATCCATGCTCTTTGTACTTGTATAAAATTTAATAATTGGCTCTATTTGAATTCACAACTCCGTTCAACTAACCAGCAAGTGTACTGGGTCATCCAAGTAATACCTTACGTGAGTAAGGGTCGATCCCACAGAGATTGTTGGTATGAAGCAAGCTATGGTCACCTTGTAAATCTCAGTTAGGCAGATTAAATTGGTTTATGGTTTCGAAAATTAATAATAAAATAGAAGATAAAAAGGGATAGAATTACTCATGTAAATCAATAGTGGGAGTTTCAGATAAGTGCATGGAGATGCTGTGCTCCTCTTGAATCTCTACTTTCTCATTGCTTTCATCCAATCCTTCTTACTCCTTTCCATGGCAAGCTGTATGTAGGGCATCACCATCATCAATGGCTACTTTCAATCCTCTCGGGAAAATGGTCCTATGCGCTGTCACTGCACGGCTAATCGTCTGGAGGCATCACCCTTGGTTGATAGCTACATCCCATCCTCTCAGTGAAAATGGTCCAAATGCTCTGTCACAGCACGGCTAATCATCTGTCGGTTCTCAATCAGGTTGGAATAGAATCCATTGATTCTTTTGCGTCTGTCACTAACGCCCAACCTTCAGGAGTTTGAAGCTCGTCACAGTCATTCAATACCGGAATCCTACTCGGAATACCACAGACAAGGTTAGACTTTCTGGATTCCCAGGATCCTACTCGGAATACCACAGACAAGGTTAGACTTTTCGGATCCTCATGAATGCCGCCATCTATCTAGCTTATACCACGAAGATTCTGTTGGGGAATCTAAGAGATATGCGTCCGGCCTAAGGTAGAACGGAAGTGGTTGTCAATCACGCGCATTCATAAGTGAGAATGATGATGAGTGTCACGGATCAACACATTCATCAAAGTGTTGTGCAACGAATATCTTGGAATAAGAATAAGAGAGAATTGAATGAAAAGTAATAGTAATTGTATTGAAACTTGAGGTACAGCAGAGCTCCACACCCTTAATCTATGGTGTGCAGAAACTCCACCGTTGAAAATACATAAGTGAAAGGTTCAGGCATGGCCGAATGGCCAGCCCCCATGATCTAAGAACTAATCGTCCCCAGATGCTCTTTAGATCTAAAGTGATCAAAAGATGTCTAATACAATAGTTAAATGTCCTATATATACTAGACTAGCTACTAGGGTTTACATGAGTAAGTAATTGATGCATAAATCCACTTTTGGGGCCCACTTGGTGTATGTTTGGGCTAAGCTTGGTCTATCCACGAGCTGAGACTTCTCTTGGAGTTGAACTCCAAGTTATAACGTGTTTTGGGCGTTCAACTCCGGATCATGACGTGTTTCTGGCGTTTAACTCCAGACAGCAGCATGTACTTGGCGTTCAACGCCAAGTTACGTCGTCAATTCCCGAATAAAGTATGGAATATTATATATTTCTGGAAAGCTCTGGATGTCTACTTTCCAACGCCGTTGAGAGCGCGCCAATTGGAGTTCTGTAGCTCCAGAAAATCCATTTCAAGTGCAGGGAGGTCAGATTCCAACAGCATCAGCAATCCTTTTGTCAGCCTTTTTCAGAGTTTTTGCTTAAGTCCCTCAATTTTAGCCAGAAATTACCTGAAATCACAGAAAAACACACAAACTCATAGTAAAGTCCAGAAATGTGAATTTAACATAAAAACTAATGAAAACATCCCTAAAAGTAGCTTGAACTTACTAAAAACTACCTAAAAACAATGCCAAAAAGCGTATAAATTATCCGCTCATCACAACACCAAACTTAAATTGTTGCTTGTCCCCAAGCAACTGAAAATCAAATAGGATAAAAAGAAGAGAATATACTATAAATTCCAAAATATCAATGAATATTAATTATAATCAGATGAGCGGGACTTGTAGCTTTTTGCTTCTGAACAGTTTTGGCATCTCACTTTTTCCTTTGAAGTTCAGAATGATTGGCTTCTTTAGGAACTTAGAATTTTGGATAGTGTTATTGACTTTCCTAGTTAAGCATGTTGATTCTTGAACACAGCTACTTATGAGTCTTGGCCGTGGCCCTAAGCACTTTGTTTTCCAGTATTACCACCGGATACATAAATGCCACAGACACATAACTGGGTGAACCTTTTCAGATTGTGACTCAGCTTTGCTAGAGTCCCCAGTTAGAGGTGTCCAGAGCTCTTAAGCACACTCTTTTTGCTTTGGATCACGACTTTAACCACTCAGTCTCAAGCTTTTTACTTGGACCTTCATGACACAAGCACATGGTTAGGGACAGCTTGATTTAGCCGCTTAGGCCTGGATTTAATTTCCTTGGGCCCTCCTATCCATTGATGCTCAAAGCCTTGGATCCTTTTTACCCTTGCCTTTTGGTTTTAAGGGCTATGGGCTTTTTCTTTTTCTTTCTAATTTTTTTTTCGCCAATTTTTTTTCGCAAGCTTTTGCTATTCACTGCTTTTTCTTGCTTCAAGAATCAATTTCATGATTTTTCAGATCATCAATATCATTTCTCTTTGTTCATCATTCTTTCAAGAGCCAACAATTTTAACATTCATAAACAACAAGATCAAAAGACATATGCACTGTTCAAGCATTCATTCAGAGAACAAAAAGTATTGTCACCACATCAATATAATTAAACTAAATTCAAGGATAAATTCGAAATTCATGTACTTCTTGTTCTTTTGAATTAAAACATTTTTCTTTTAAGAGAGGTGAAGGATTAATGGAATTTATTCATAGCTTTAAGACATAGTTACTACATACTAATGATCATGAAATAAAGACACAAAACATAGATAAACACAACATTAAAAACCGAAAACAGAAAGAAATAAAGAACAAGGAATGAATCCACCTTTAGTGGCGTTTTCTTCTTGAAGGACCAATGATGTTCTTAAGCTCTTCTATGTCCCTTCCTTGCCTTTGTTGCTCCTCCCTCATTGCTCTTTGGTCTTCTCTTATTTCTTGGAGAATGATGGAGTGCTCATGATGTTCCACCCTTAGTTGTTCAACATTGTGGCTCAAATCTTCTAAGGAAGTGTTGAGTTGTTCCCAATAGTTGTTGGGAGGAAAGTGCATCCCTTGAGGCATCTCAGGGATTTCTTGATGATGAGCTTCCTCATGCACCTCTTGAGAACCGTGAAGGGTCTCTCTTGCTTGCTCCATCCTCTTCTTGGTGATGGGCTTATCCTCTTCAATGAGGATGTCTCCTTCTATGATAACTCCAGCTGAGTAACATAGATGGCAAATAAGGTGAGGAAAAGCTAGCCTTGCCATGGGTGAGGGCTTGTCGGCTATTTTGTAGATTTCATTGGAGATGACCTCATGAACTTCTACTTCCTCTCCCATCATGATGCCATGAATCATGATGGCCCGATCCATAGTAACTTCAGATCGGTTGCTAGTGGGAATGATGGAGCGTTGAATGAACTCCAACCATCCTCTAGCCACAGGCTTGAGGTCCAGTCTTCTTAGTTGGACTGGCTTGCCTTTGGAGTCTCTCTTCCATTGAGCTCCTTCCACACATATGTCCATAAGGACTTGGTCCAACCTTTGATTAAAGTTGACCCTTCTAGTGTAGGGGCATTCATCTCCTTGCATCATGGGCAAGTGAAACGCCAACCTCACATTTTCCGGACTAAAATCTAAGTATATCCCCCGAACCATTGTGAGATAATTCTTTGGATTCGGGTTCATACTTTGATCATGGTTCCTAGTGATCCATGCATTGGTATAGAACTCTTGAACCATTAAGATTCTGACTTGTTGAATGGGGTTGGTTAGAACTTCCCAACCTCTTCTTCGGATTTCATGTCGGATCTCTGGATACTCATTTTTCTTGAGCTTGAAAGGGACCTCAGGGATCACCTTCTTCTTTGCCACAACATCATAGAAGTGGTCTTGATGGCTCTTGGAGATGAATCTTTCCATCTCCCATGACTCGGAGGTGGAAGCTTTTGTCTTCCCTTTTCCTTTTCTAGAGGATACTCCGGCTTTAGGTGCCATTGATGGTAATGGAAAAACAAAAAGCTTATGCTTTTACCACACCAAACTTAAAATATTGCTCGCCCTCGAGCAATAGAAGAAAAAAGAGAAGAAGAAGAAGAAGAGAATATGGTAGAGAGGGAGAGGTGTAGGTTCGGCTAAGTGGTAGAAGAGGGGTTTGTGTTGTGTGAAAATGAAGGAGAATGGAAGGGTATTTGGGTGGGAATGGGTGGGAAAATGGTTTTGAATTTTTGAAGGTAGGTGGGGTTTTATGGGGAAGAGTGGATGGATGTGAGTGGTGAAGGGGGTGATTGGGAAGAGGAATTGAGGTGATTGGTGAAGAGTGTTGGGAAGTGTTACATGGGGAAGAGTAATCACAAAAACTAGTATTAGGAGGTAAGGTGGGAATATGGTAGGTGGGGATCCTGTGGGGTCCACAGATCCTGAAGTGATCCTGTGGGGTCCACAGATCCTGAGGTGTCAAGGAATTCTATTCCTGCACCAAATAGGCATGTAAAATGCCTTTGCACACCATTCTGGCGTTTAAACGCCGAGTGGTGCACATTCTGGGCGTTCAACGCCCATGTAAAGCATGTTTCTGGCGTTGAACGCCAGTTTCATGCTTGTTACTGGCGTTCAGCGCCAGTTTTTCCTCTCTGGGCACATTCCTGGCGTTCAGCGCCAGAATGTTGCTTGTTTCTGGCGTTCAGCGCCAGAATGATGCTCTGTTCTGGCGTTGAACGCCGGCCAGATGCATCTTACTGGCGTTGAACGCCAGCCTGTGCGTCCTCCAGGGTGCGAATTTTTTCTTCTGCTGTTTTTGATTCTGTTTTTAATTTTTATGATTTTTTCGTGACTCCTCATGATCATGTACCTAATAAAACACAAAATAACAATAATATAGAATAAAATAAAAATTAGATAAATAAAATTATGTTGCCTCCCAACAAGCGCTTCTTTAATGTCAATAGCTTGACAGTGGCTCTCATGGAGCCACAAGGTGATCAGGTCAATGTTGTATAGTCCCAACACCAAACTTAGAGTTTGGATATGGGGTCTTAACACCAAACTTAGAGTTTGGTTGTGGCCTCACGACACCAAACTTAGAGTTTGACTGTGTGGGCTCTTCTTGACTCTGAACTGAGAGAAGCTCTTCATGCTTACTCTCTTTTGTCACAGAGGGATAGCCATGTGCCTTAAACACAAGGCAGTCCCCATTCAATTGAAGGACTAATTCTCCTCTGTTGACATCTATCACAGCTCCTGCTGTGGCTAGGAAAGGTCTTCCAAGGATGATGCAATCATCCTCTTCCTTCCTAGTGTCTAAGATTATGAAATCAGCAGGGATGTAAAGGCCTTCAACCTTTACTAACATGTCCTCTACTATTCCATAAGCTTGTCTCAATGACTTGTCTGCCAATTGTAATGAGAACAAGGCAGGTTGTACCTCAATGATCCCCAGCTTCTCCATTACAGAGAGTGGCATAAGATTTATCCCTGACCCCAGATCACATAGAGCTTTTTCAAAGCTCATGGTGCCTATGGTGCAAGGTATTGAGAACTTGCCAGGATCCTGTTTCTTTTGAGGTAGAATTTTCTGAATCCAAGTATCTAGTTCATTAATGAGCAAGGGAGGTTCACTTTCCCAAGTCTCATTACCAAATAACTTGGCATTCAGCTTCATGATAGCTCCTAAATATTGAGCAACTTGCTCTCCAGTCACATCTTCATCCTCTTCAGAGGAAGAATAGTCTTCAGAGCTCATGAATGGCAGAAGGAGATTTAATGGAATCTCTATGGTCTCTATATGAGCCTCAGATTCCTCTGAATCCTTAATAGGAAACTCCTTCTTGCTTGAGGGACGTCCCAGGAGGTCTTCCTTACTAGGATTTTCGTCCTCCTCCTCCCTTGTGCATTCGGCCATATTGACTATGTCAATGGCCTTGCACTCTCCTTTTGGATTCCCTTCTGTATTGCTTGGGAGAATACTGGGAGGAGTTTCAATGACTTTCTTACTCAGCTGGCCCACTTGTGCCTCCAAATTTCTGATGGAGGATCTTGTTTCACTTATGAAACTGAAAGTGGCTTTTGACAGATCAGAGACTAGATTGGCTAAATTAGAGGTGTTTTGTTCAGAATTCTCTGTCTGTTGCTGAGAAGATGATAGATATGGCTTGCTATTGCTCAGCCTATTGCGTCCATCATTGTTAAAGCCTTGTTGAGGCTTCTGTTGATCCTTCCATGAGAAATTTGGATGATTTCTCCATGATGAGTTATAGGTGTTTCCATAAGGTTCACCCATGTAATTAACCTCTGCCATGGCAGGGTTCTCAGGATCATAAGCTTCTTCAGAAGCTGCCTCTCTAGTACTGTTGGATGCATGTTGCCATCCATTCAGATTTTGAGAGATCATGTTGACCTGTTGAGTGAACACTTTGTTTTGAGCCAATATGGCATTCAGAGCATCAATTTCAAGAACTCCTTTCTTCTGAGGTATCCCATTATTTATGGCATTCCTCTCAGAAGTGTACATGAATTGGTTGTTTGCAACCATATCAATGAGTTCTTGAGCCTCTTCAGGCGTTTTCTTTGGGTGAATAGATCCACCTGCAGAATGGTCCAATGACATTTTCGAAAATTCAGATAGACCATAATAGAATATATCTAATATGGTCCATTTTGAAAACATGTCAGATGGACATCTTTTGGTCAGCTGCTTGTATCTTTCCCAAGCTTCATAGAGGGATTCACCATCTTTTTGTTTGAAGGTTTGAACATCCACTCTCAGCTTGCTCAGCTTTTGAGGAGGAAAGAATTTATCCAAGAAGGCAGTGACCAGCTTATCCCAGGAGTCCAGGCTATCCTTGGGCTGTGAATCCAACCATATTCTAGCTCTGTCTCTTACAGCAAAAGGGAAAAGCATGAGTCTGTAGACTTCAGGATCAACTCCATTCGTCTTTACAGTCTCACAAATCTGCAAGAACTCAGTTAGAAACTGATAAGGATCTTCAGATGGAAGTCCATAAAACTTGCAGTTTTGTTGCATTAAGGCAACTAGCTGAGGTTTCAGCTCAAAGTTGTTGGCTCCAATGGCAGGAATGGAGATGCTTCTTCCATCAAACTTGGACGTTGGCTTTGTGAAGTCACCAAGCATTCTCCTTGCATTATTATTGTTTTCGGCTGCCATCTCCTTCTCTTGTTCAAAAATTTCTGAAAGGTTACTTCTGGATTGTTGTAATTTAGTTTCTCTTAATTTTCTCTTCAGAGTCCTTTCAGGTTCTAGATCAATTTCAACAAGAGTGCCTTTTTCCCTGTTCCTGCTCATAGAAAGAGAAGAAAACAAGAAAAGAAAGAGGAATCCTCTATGTCACAGTATAGAGATTCCTTTATGTTAGTGGAAAAAGAGAGGGGAGAAGAATGAAGAAGAATGGATTCAGATATTTAGATGGAGAGAGGTGAAGAGAAGTGTTAGTAATTAAATAATTAAATAGAATAAGAAAAGAGAAGGGAGATTTCGAAAATAATTTTGAAAAAAGGGTTAGTAATTTTCGAAAATTAGAGATAAGATGTAATTGAAATTAAAATTTAAAATAATTAATTAATTAAAAATAATTTTGGAAAAAGAGAGGTATTTTCGAAAATTGAAGAGGGAAAAGTAGTTAGGGTGTTTTGAAAAAGATAAGAGACAAACAAAAAGTTAGTTAGTTGATTGAAAAAGATTTGAAATCAAATTTGAAAAAGATAAGAAGATAAGAAGTTAAATAAGATATTTTGAAATCAAATTTTGAAAAAGATAAGATGAAAAGATAAGATTGTTAGGAAAAAGATATTTTTTTAAAAAAAAGATTTAATTTTAAAATTTAAAATTACTTACTTTACTAACAAGAAACTACAAGATAAGATTCTAGAACTTAAAGATTGAACCTTTCTTAACAAGAAAGTAACAAACTTCAAATTTTTTAATCACTCACATTAATTGTTACCATATTTTTGAAAATTTGATATAAAGATAAGAAAAAGATTTTGAAAATAATTTAAAAAGTATTTTTGAAATTTTCGAAAATGATAAAAAAAATGAAAAAGATATGATTTTTGAAAAAGATTTTAAAAAGATAAGATTTTTTTTAAAATTGAAATTTTGACTTGACTTGTAAGAAACAACTATTTTTGAAAATTTTTGACCAAGTCAACCCAAAATTTCGAAATTTTGGAGGGAAATAAGGAAAATATATTTTTTTTTGATTTTTGAATTTTTAATTATGAGAGAAAAACAACAAAAATACTCAATGCATGAAATTTTTAGATCAAAACAATGAATGCATGCAAGAATGCTATGAATGTCAAGATGAACACCAAGAACACTTTGAAGATCATGATGAACATCAAGAACATAATTTTGAAAAATTTTTGATGCAAAGAAAACATGCAAGACACCAAACTTAGAAATCCTTAATGCATGGACTTTAACAAGCAAAAAATGCATATGAAAAACAACAAACAACACAAAACAAGAAATCATCAAGATCAAACAAGAGGACTTATCAAGAACAACTTGAAGATCATGAAGAACACTATGAATGCATGAAATTTTTGAAAAATGCAAGAAAAATTTTTAAAGCATGCAATTGACACCAAACTTAAAAATTGACTCAAGACTCAAACAAGAAACACAAAATATTTTTGATTTTTATGATTTATTAATTTTTTTGGATTTTTATTAATTTTTTCGAAAATAAAGTTTAGAAAAAAGAAAAATAAAAGAAAAATTTTGAAAAAGATTTTTGAAAAGAAAATTACCTAATCTGAGCAACAAGATGAACCGTCAGTTGTCCATACTCGAACAATCCCCGGCAACGGCGCCAAAAACTTGGTGGACGAAATTGTGATCCATGCTCTTTGTACTTGTATAAAATTTAATAATTGGCTCTATTTGAATTCACAACTCCGTTCAACTAACCAGCAAGTGTACTGGGTCATCCAAGTAATATACCTTACGTGAGTAAGGGTCGATCCCACAGAGATTGTTGGTATGAAGCAAGCTATGGTCACCTTGTAAATCTCAGTTAGGCAGATTAAATTGGTTTATGGTTTCGAAAATTAATAATAAAATAGAAGATAAAAAGGGATAGAATTACTCATGTAAATCAATAGTAGGAGTTTCAGATAAGTGCATGGAGATGCTGTGCTCCTTTTGAATCTCTATTTTCTCATTGCTTTCATCCAATCCTTCTTACTCCTTTCCATGGCAAGCTATATGTAGGGCATCACCATCATCAATGGCTACTTTCAATCCTCTCGGGAAAATGGTCCTATGCGCTGTCACTGCACGGCTAATCGTCTGGAGGCATCACCCTTGGTTGATAGCTACATCCCATCCTCTCAGTGAAAATGGTCCAAATGCTCTGTCACAGCACGGCTAATCATCTATCGGTTCTCAATCAGGTTGGAATAGAATCCATTGATTCTTTTGTGTCTTCACTAACGCCCAGCCTTCAGGAGTTTGAAGCTCGTCACAGTCATTCAATACCGGAATCCTACTCGGAATACCACAGACAAGGTTAGACTTTTCGGATTCCCAGGATCCTACTCGGAATACCACAGACAAGGTTAGACTTTCCGGATCCTCATGAATGCCACCATCTATCTAGCTTATACCACGAAGATTTTGTTGGGGAATCTAAGAGATATGCGCCCGGCCTAAGGTAGAACGGAAGTGGTTGTCAATCACGCGCGTTCATAAGTGAGAATGATGATGAGTGTCACGGATCATCACATTCATCAAAGTGTTGTGCAACGAATATCTTGGAATAAGAATAAGAGAGAATTGAATGAAAAGTAATAGTAATTGTATTGAAACTTGAGGTACAGCAGAGCTCCACACCCTTAATCTATGGTGTGCAGAAACTCCACCGTTGAAAATACATAAGTGAAAGGTTCAGGCATGACCGAATGGCCAGCCCCCATGATCTAAGAACTAATCATCCCCAGATGCTCTTTAGATCTAAAGTGATCAAAAGATGTCTAATACAATAGTTAAATGTCCTATATATACTAGACTAGCTACTAGGGTTTACATGAGTAAGTAATTGATGCATAAATCCACTTCCGGGGCCCACTTGGTGTATGTTTGGGCTAAGCTTGGTCTATCCACGAGCTGAGGCTTCTCTTGGAGTTGAACTCCAAGTTATAACGTGTTTTGGGCGTTCAACTCCGGATCATGACGTGTTTCTGGCGTTTAACTCCAGACAGCAGCATGTACTTGGCGTTCAACGCCAAGTTACGTCGTCAATTCCCGAATAAAGTATGGAATATTATATATTTCTGGAAAGCTCTGGATGTCTACTTTCCAACGCCGTTGAGAGCGCGCCAATTGGAGTTCTGTAGCTCCAGAAAATCTATTTCAAGTGCAGGGAGGTCAGATTCCAACAGCATCAGCAATCCTTTTGTCAGCCTTTTTCAGAGTTTTTGCTTAAGTCCCTCAATTTTAGCCAGAAATTACCTGAAATCACAGAAAAACACACAAACTCATAGTAAAGTCCAGAAATGTGAATTTAACATAAAAACTAATGAAAACATCCCTAAAAGTAGCTTGAACTTACTAAAAACTACCTAAAAACAATGCCAAAAAGCGTATAAATTATCCGCTCATCATATACCCATCTACTACCCACAACTTTCTGATCAGAAGGAGGATCAACTAAATCCCAAGTGTGTGCTTTTTCAAGTGCCTGTATTTCTTCCTACATTGCTTGTTGCCAATTTAGGTTTGAGGAGGCTTCTCTGAAAGACTTAGGTTCATGTTGATGAAGGATAGTAGAAAAGAAATGATAATCAAGAAGATAAGGAGATGGATTTCTTACCCTAGAAGAACGAGCGGGAGGAGGAGGCATGACGGTAGGAGCAGGATCATCGTCCGGTCTGGAATCATCGGGAGATGGAGAAGGCGGAAGAACAGGAGGCTATGGAGGGTCACTCAAGATAGAATTTGGAGAATCATCACTAGGAAAAAGATCAACATTGGGGTTAGTAAACAAAGGTGACTGAGTAGTAGGAATGGACTCAAAGGATGAGAACCGAAAAAACATGTGGTGCTCCCAGAGGACAACATGACGAGATATACGAATGCGTTTAGAGAGAGGATCCCAACAACGATAACCCTTGTGTTCAGTGCCATAACCAAGGAAACAACACATACGAGCCCGAGGTTCAAGTTTACTATGTTCATGAGGCTGAAGAAGAACAAAACATACACAACCGAAAACTCGAAGAGAATTATAATCTGGGGGGGGTATGATAAAGACGTTCAAAGGGAGTAACATTACCAAGAACAGAAGAAGGGAGTCTATTGATAACATGAACAACAGTAAGAACAGCTTCACTCCAAGTATGCTCAGGACACGAAAAAGAAAGAAGCATTGCACGGACGGAGTCAAGAATGTGACGGTGTTTGCGTTCAGCTCTACCATTTTGTTGAGACGTACCAGGACAAGAAAACTCAGACAAAGTACCCTGTTCTGTAAGAAAGGCTAAGAGTTTGGAATCACGGTATTCCATAGCATTATCAAGTCGAAAAACCTTAATGACCTTGGAAAACTGAGTTTTAATCATAGTAGCAAAGTTGATATAGATCTGAGGTAACTCATGGCAATTAGTCATCAAATAAACCCAAGTAAAACGGGAATAATCATCAATGAAAATGACAAAGTATCGAGCTCCACCCATAGAGGCAGTGGGAGCGGGGCCCCAAACATCAGAGTGAATGAGATCAAAAGGAGAGCAAGCAAGAGATGAATTATTGTGAAAAGATAAAGCAGGTTGTTTGGCAATTTTGCAAGAAATGCAATCAAAAGATTCATTTGGAACTTGACCTAAAACACCCTGAGACACAAGAGGACACAGTTTTCTTAAGGAGGTGTGGGCAAGACGTTGATGCCATAAATGAAGGGTAGAGGGAGAAGAAGCAGCATAGAGATTTGGTACAGGAGGAATATGAAGATTCTTGAGTTTAAACAACCTTCCGACCTTACGTCCAGTCCCGATGATTTGTCCCGTCCGAGGATCCTATACACGACAACCAGAAACGGAAAAAGTGATGTCAAAACCCAGATCAACAAGTTGACCAACAGAAATAAGATTGAAGTTTAATTTGGGAATATAATAAGTATCAGGAAGATTAAGAGTTGACTGGGATCAAGGTTCTGAAAACCGAACCGGTCATCGAACTGCTCTAGCTACTGGTTCACTGGTTTAGAGGTTCAACCGGTTCGACCGTGGTTGAACCAAAAAAACCGTTTTATAATAAAATAATAAATAAAATATAAATAAATACATGAAAATATAATTATAGTCTAATCTAAACTTTAAAATATCATTCAAATTAAAAGTACTACATAAACCAGAATGTTATAATCTCATTCAACTACAAATTCAAAAGTCAAAAAACAAAACAACCAATCAAACATAACATAGCAGCATCAAAATGATCCAAGTTTGTCATCAATCATCAACCATACCAAGTGGAATAAGGTTTTTTGTTGTATATCTTTCTTATTTTAGCTTAAGTATTTGATTAGGATTTGCTGAAACATATATTTTCTAGGTCCTATCATTCACCCAAAAGAAGAAATTCTACCCTTAAATATATCATCAACTCATCATCATGTTAGCAACCGTGGTTTCTAAAGAATGTACACCTGTGAATAACTAACAACCCATCTACAATAGAGCAGGATCATCATCACCGCCTTCTAAGATGTCCATGTTTAATCTTCATTTACATAATTAAACAAATATTTATATACCAAAAAATGTAATGAGAGAATCTTTCAAAGGTACCTCTCCTGCAGCTTTTTTTGAAACTTCCCCCTCTGAAGCTAGAGCTCGGTCAGCACATAAATGGAAATGAGCCACATTTCCAATATAAGTGAAATCATACATGTTATTGCCATCACCAATAATGAACTGTTCAAGAGAGAATTAAAATTAAAGAATTAAAAGACTTTAAGAAATTTTTTAGTAATAAGTTACATGTGCATATTGCTCTGTCCAAATTCCTCTTTGTTTCTGGAAGCACAAAGGTTTTCTATTATTTGCAACAAGCCAATTTCTTTCAATTCATGGATAATTTGAATCATCAAGCTATGTCCCACTCAAGATTAATTGTCTAGATTAATTAGCTACTGAAGCAGAGTACAAAAATTTATTAGGGCACTCACTACAAATGCAGTGCAAAGCATAGCCTTCAGCAGAAACTCACATTAAGAGTCAGGAAGTATGACTGAGTATGCCATAGCATCAGCTACAAGGCTCTACAAAGCAGTAAAGTCAAGCTAATTGCTAACTCTTCTCATTTTGCTCAGCCCAAAGGGGATATGATATAAGAGCAGAGAACATATCGAATAAACATTAAGCCTGCCTAAATCACGCAAAAACTACAAAAATGTATTCTGTAGCCCATACTCAAATTGCTACATGAACACAAAGAAGAATCAAACAGAAATTACAGATCAAGCACGAATTCAAAATTCAATAAAAAATAACTCTAAATCCAGAAAATCAAGTGCGCTTAGAGACAATTAAAAAGAAAGTAGAATTATAAATCAAGTACGCTTAGAAATTATGATAATACTAAAAAAATAGAATTAACAACCCAACCAAAGAATCAAGAATAACCTAACCAAAGAACAAATTAGAATCAACCATAGGGAGGACAATGGAAGAATAAAACTAAATCACTAAAATCAGAATCAAACCAACAATAAGAATTAAAAAGTTCAGAATAAAAACAAATCAGAATCAAAATCAAACAGAGGCTCCATTACAGATTCAAATGCAAGGAAGGATGACGACGCTGGAAATGGAGAGCTGGCGACGGAGGCAGGAACAGAGATGGCGCCGGCGACGATGGAACAGAGCTTCGCGACGGAGGTAGGAGGCGAGCCCGGTGACTATTCTTCCACTACTGAGATTTTGAGACGTTAGCTGAGTGAGGGACCGAGTGAGCTTCGAAGCTCCAACCGGCGATGGCGTCAGGAGGTCCGACGGCTGAACGAAAGGGAGGGACTGAGCTCGTCGGCGTTGAAAGGAACGACTAGCTCGAGGGTGATGGGAGGGACAAGAGAGGGTGTGATGCTGCGCCATTGGAGAGTTGGAGTTAGGGTTGGCAATTGGTAAGGGTTGGGGCTTACTTACTGAATGCTAAACGTCTAAACGGTGCATTTTGAGCATTTTTGTGCACAGTAAAAAAATCGGCCGGGTCTCAGTTCGGTTCGACTGACCGGTTACCGGCCGGTTTAGCGGTTCAACAGCGGTTTTTATTTTTTCCGGTTTTAGCATATAACCGAATCGTAATTCTCACCGGTTTGTGGTTCAATCGGTTCGACCGGCCAGTTCGAACCGGTTTTCAGAACATTGACTGGGATATAGAACCCTTGTGTGGTGCGTGCAAGAGGGAGCCATTTGCAGTATTGACAGAAGGTCCATTTGTAGTGGTAGACATGGATGAGAAAATATTACGTAACAGAGACATGTGATTAAAGCAACCCGAGCCAAAGTACCATTTAGAATTACCTGGAGGGGTCGATAAAGCAGCAGGGGTATTACCAGAAACAGAGAGAAGACAATGAAGAAGAGATGCAATATCAGATAGAGAGACAGGAGACGAGTTGAGTGGATCAGGACGTGGTGGGCGTGTAGGACAGACAGTAATTAAATGTCCCAAGAGCTTGCAGTAACGGCAGAACATCTGTGAACAATGGTAGCTAATATGACCTGTCTGGTGGCATGTGCGACATTCAACAGAAGGACAGTCGGGGAAGAGGTGCCCAGAACGGTTACAGTTTCGACAGAATTTATTCTTTTTGTCGGTAGTAGCAAAAACATCTGGCTTTTCCATGATAGTGGTCACAAAGATCAAAGAGAGGAGAAAAAACGGCAATTTCGGAGCAGAAAATGAGAAATCGGAGTGCAGAATCGAAAAGAGCTCACCAAAAAATCTAGACCGGACTGGGTCGGGTTGGGTCAATCGCGGGTTCTCGGGTCGCTGGAGAAGCTGACGGCGTGACACGTGGGCGCTCTAGGATCGTCTGATCAGCAGCAAGATCCAACGGCTACTGAAGCATCTGGGATGAGGAAGAATGAAGGTGCGCAGGGAGCTTCCGGTGGCGCATGATGGCGCGTCTGATGGCCTTAGGCGACGATTTCGGCAGCATTGGAAAGCTGACGAAGAGACGAACACAATGATGCCGGAGGTGACGAACCAAAGCGTCGGAAATAGATCGAAAAATGAAGGCAAAGAGGCACGGGTAGAATCTAGAAGGAAGATCAACCTGGTCGTGGCAGCGTCTTTCGACGGCACGTGGAGGCGCGTCTAGCGGCGGATGGCGGCGGTTCTGGTTGCGATGGAATCACGGCGACAAGACGAACAAGATGGTTACGGGAGTGACGAACCAAAGCGTCGAAAAGGGAACAAACAAAGAGGCCAAAGAACACTGCCGGAAAGGAAAAAACAATGGGGCTATGAACTAATATTCATTGAAAAAAGGCCTAAACTCTGGATACCATATTAGAAACAAGAGAGAGATCTGAGAAAAGTGTTGTGTATTATTCAGGTTGATCAAAGGTACAATATACAATGGGTATTTATAGGTGCTAAATGAATCAGAGTAATAAAGGCATAGAATCCTATAATTAATATACAGATATATTATATAAATATAGACGATACTAATTGGTCTAAATTGATGCTAATAATTCTCTAACAGAAATTAATAAAAAATAGAATAATCATTTTTTTATAAAAAATATTTTATACTTAAATATATTATTTTATTTTATCCTATTCAATTTTAATTTATATCTAGACTTTTGAAATTTCACTTTTATCCGAATATGATGGTCTTATTTGTAGAAATTGGATATTAACTTATCTAAAACTTGTTTCTCATATAATATATACTATAAATGTGTTTGGCAAATACGTTACAAGAAAAAAAGCACGTTCTAGTTTTTTGAAAGCTTCGATTTTTTGTTTGACTAATTTTTATTTTTATGAACGCAGAAGTAATTTTATACTCAAAACCATATTTATAAAAAATAACAATTTTTAGCTTTTACGTTTTAGTAACAGGCTTTTAGCCATAGATACTCAACATTTATTTTTTTTACCAATTTTATCCTTTATATATATTATTGTATTATTTATGGAATTCTTATTATTTCTCTTTATATGAGTTTTTTTTATTTATTATTTTTGTTTTTCATTAACTTCTTGTTTGATATTATACACTTTTATCATTGTAATTTTGTGTGTTATATTTATTATTATCTTTTTATAATATAATTTATTGATCTAATTAAATAAAGTAAATTAAACAAATAAATTAATTATAAATAATAATAATAGCAAAAAATTATAGCATACTAAAAAAGAATACTAAAAACTATATTAGATAAAAAACATATAAAAAAAAGTATCAAAAAAATTAACATGCATAAAAAAATAACATTATAATTTAATATCATGTCCTTTTTAATAATTATCTATCTAAAAATGATTTTAACTAATATTATTCAAATAATATTTATTTTATCAAAAATTAATTTTATTATAGAATTGCCAAACATAAATTATATTGACACAAATTTACTTTTACTCAAAATCAATTCTATAAAGTCACTTTTATTTAAATTTCAATTTAACAAACCACACTCTAAACACACTATAACAATAGCAATTATTTTAATCTCTAGTATTTCTGTTAAGTTTAATTGCGTTCATAAGTGTTCTATTTTTATTCTAAATATTTTATTTTTTCTATCTTTATCCTCCCGTTAAAATTCAAATTTTCTTTAAAAAATATCATTTGCTCCATTTGGAAAATGAAAATACAATGAATTAAAAAATTAATCTACATAAAGAATAAATTAAGGTATCTAATTGAGATACAATGAAAATTAAATCATGGGATAGGTATTTTGAATAATAGATAGGGTTTGACGAAAAACATGATTATGTTTTGAATTAATTTATCTTATTTATTGATTCTAAGAGAATAATAGTATACGTGTTTTTCGTTTTATTTAATTTACAATATTTTTATTTGTTTTATTTAATTTACAATATTTTTATTTTAGTCATTTTATTTATAATTACATTGTATTATATTGTAATATGTTGAACAATATTAATCATATATATGAAGAATATCTATCTATTCTATTGTATAAAAATCAGATTTCTGCACTTAATGATAGAGCTGACCTGGCATGTGTAACACCCTAACTTTTGGCACGTCATGATCGTATCAAAAGTGAGGCATTACTGACCTGTTTTCCGTATTTACTATTTAATACCGAGCCTTTAGTTCGATTTCACATTTCAGTTTTTGAGAAAAAACCGAAAAGTTTTGTTTCTATTAATTAAAATCATATATAAAGATCTCAAAGCAATACTAGTCAGATAGTTGTTAATAATAATAAATATCATACAAAAGAATTCAAGTGAAACTCAGATACAACTCCTATCCCTCTGTATAAAATAAAATCTTAACTAACAAAGACGAGGGAATTCTAAGAAAGCTACTCAACACATAAACTTAACTCAAATAAGACTAATAACCGCCCGCAGCTTCAAACTGAGTCTTCGAACCTGTGTCACTGAAAGGATGGAAGATTTTGGGGTGAGAACAAACCACGCGTTCTCAGTAGGGAATGGGAATGCCGTAAGAGTAATGAAATAAAATGCAAATAATTAACTTACTTAGTAAAACTATTATATTAAACCTTTGGAAATACTTTTATTTCTACTTTAGATAAATAATTACTTTTCTTTAAATTCCTAAACTCAAAACATATCTTAATCACAAAATTAGCCATACCAACCATCTCTCAGTCACATAATCACTTTTCAATCACAACATCTCACCTCAATATATCCGTGAACTAACAGCACAAGTAAGGGATTCAAACCATCATACAAACAAGTCACAATAAGGCAAACAGCACAATCACAAAGAAATAGAATAAGCAAACGCAATCAAATGCAAATGTGCAAACAACATGATGCATGTCTATCCTAATGTAGGCCATGAGCTCATGTGTCGGTTGCCTACCCGCTCCCGACATTACCCGGGTACAAGTCCCAGATATGGCTTTCCAGATGCATACAGTGTGCTTATAAGTCGTACGGCTAGGCCGCATACAGTATGACTTTAAGTCGTACGGCTAGGCCGCATACAGTGTGACTTTCCAAATCAATAAGTGTACATCTGGAAAACAGTTCTCAGTGTGTGGGCGTCCCCACTTTACATTTGGCACTAAGGCCCAAACAATGTCACATCTGCTCTTCTGTGGCAGTCATTTTATTAATTCATACATTCCTTTAATCTTTGTTCTCTGCTCTCCTGTGGCACAGATTCCTTTAATTTTCTTTCTTTCCTTTACTTTTCGTTCTTCCTCTTCTTTTCTTTCTTATCAAATCGAACTTAAAACATAACTTAAAGCAAAATCCCTTCTCAAAAGATTGAGTTTGAAACATCATACTTTTCTTAATAAATCGGTATGAAAACAAAACTCTTTTCGTAATAAATCGAAAACAAGTAATATTCTTAAATTAAATTTGTTTTTAAAACTAAAGGAAATTCATTTCTTCATTTAGACTTTACAAATTCCTCCGACCATACTCGTTTAACATTTAATACTAACCAAGATCACATTCTTCCGTATTTTTACCAGCCCTTCATCAGTACCTATTCATCATCATGCTAATACCAAAATCAGTTACCATCCACTTCCATAACCATAAATTTCAGCATCGAACACAGTCTCAATTCAAATCCAATTCATAAACTCAAATCACATTTCAATTTAACAAGTAACACCAAATTGACCAACACTCACAACTACAATCAATTCTCATCAATTAGACACACAAAACACGTGTAAATTATTTGCAATTACTCAATAAGCTTTTTGGAATTCTTAAATTAAAAACTTGTAATTTTAAAATAAAACCCCTACTTCCGTATGAAATCAAAATCAACGAAAGCTTCGGAGAAACTTTCTGACCGAGCTGCTGAAGAGGAAAGCGTCAGGAATCATCTGTGCCTCCTAAAACTCCAGTTGGCCGAACTCAAGGGGAAGAGGAGCTACGTCACCGTCAACTTTTACCGATCAAAAGTGACGCCAATATGTAGAGGAGGAGGATACAAGCACTTTTATGGATTAAATTTTTCATTGGAATTACGGATCTCAAGAAATTGAAGTCGAAAACCTTATGGTTATGGAGGTTCTCTCTTCCTCACTCTCAGTTCCTTTCTTTCCTTTCAAGTTCAACGACAAATGAAGAGAAGTGAATATGGATTCTTGATTAAGTGGCATTAGTTTATTGAAATGAAAGGACATGTGTCATACTTATATATATATATATATATATATATATATATATATATATATATGCTTATGAACCACACTTCTTATTCCTTTTCTTATGGCTTCGGTGGAAGAAAGAAAAGGATAATGAAATTATATGATTATTAAGATACATGTGTCATATTTATATATATAATAGCTAAATTTGGCTTTCCTTATCTTTCCTTTGGTTTCCTTAAGGCTTCGGCCAAAGGAATAATAATAATAATAATAATAATAATAATAATAATAATAATAATAATAATAATAATAATAATAATAATAATAATAATAATAATAATAATAATAATAATAATAATAATAATAATAATAATAATAATAATAATAATAATAATAATAATAATAACCATAAAAGATTAACTTAATTTTACCTATCAAAATAGTTTTTAATAAATAGTTCAAACTAATAGAATAAGTTATAATTAAATTAAACTTCAATAATCATAAAATTTTATTTAATTATTTTTGTTAAAAATAATTTTTTTAAAAACAAAATCTCAATATAATATAATAATTTATAAATAACTAATTACTTAATTTTTAAAAATCTGGGTCTTATATCCTACTCCACTTATAAAAATTTTCGTTTTCGAAAATTGTTATAAAATAAAAAAGATTCATATGGCATACAAGTACCAGGGTGAAAGTACGATTATAAAGCTAAAGTTACAAGACAAGATTGATACAAAAGATGACATGGTTTCAAACGTGCGATGGTAAAACAAGGTGGCAAAAGATTATAAAATAGGCATGGGGCTAAAACGACACGCTTAACGTCCGTATATTGATCTCTTACCAACTCCAGAGTTTCAACTTCCCAGACATTAACCTGACGCATACTCACCATTCCAAAATGTACTTTAACAAGAAGACTATTCGTGAATTTTCTCAATCTCATCAAACACTTCACAACCCAATACTGGTCACAAAACAATCTTCCACAAACTTGTCCACGGGACTCAGAACCCTAAAACATCCTGTGACGTCGCACGCTTACAAGCTCTACCTTTCGTGTTCACGAAACTCATCATAAAGAGCTAATGCACCACTTGCTATGTATAACGGTCGCACGTGACATTAAAACAAATCTCAAGTCACTAAAAAAGATACAAGACCTTAGAGAAAGAACAAGCAACTCAGACAAGGTTCACAAAGATTTCAGCGATTCACTTTGATGCATCAAACAAGTTCAAAATTACATCAAAGAATATACGAGTCAAGAAGAGGAGTTTAAATAACAGAAGGTAGATATCTAAGAAATTGAAGAGGACATATGCAATTAGGATCAAATGAGAAAGCACATGAACAAGGAACAAGGTTGAAAAATAATTAGTTAACTTTTCAAGAAAGAAATCTCGAATAAGAAACTCTCGGCAAACCATGAAAGAATAGATACGTAACCGATTAGAATCAAGAAATTAACTCCTAACGTTCCCAAAACCCACGATTCATGTTACCTATTATTTCTATCTCGTCTATGATAATCCATTAGTGTTTGCATATACATCAATCATTAGTATTAAGTTGGCCAGACCTAATACCATGAGAGATGCAACGGTCGACTAACAGCATTAATCAATAGACAATCAAGCATTTGAAACTCAAACTCTTGTCAGTGGGACAAGTCCTACTACATGACAGACTCTCAGAGTATGCAGTAAAGCATAGTCAGTCCATTCCCAAGGCTCTAACGGGAACGAACTGTTCTGATACCATAATGTAACACCCTAACTTTTGGCATGTCATGATCGTACCAAAAGTGAGGTATTACTGACCTGTTTTCCGTATTTACTATTTAATACTGAGTCTTTAGTTCGATTTCACGTTTCAGTTTTTGAGAAAAAACTGAAAAGTTTTGTTTCTATTAATTAAAATCATATATAAAGATCTCCAAGCAATACTAGTCACATAGTTGTTAATAATAATAAATATCATACAAAAGAATTCAAGTGAAACTCAGATACAACTCTTATCCCTCTGTATAAAATAAAATCTTAAATAACAAAGGCGAGGGAATTCTAGGAAAGCTACTCAACACATAAACTTAACTCAAATAAGACTAATAACCGCCTGCAGCTTCAAACTGAGTCTTCGAACCTGTGTCACTGAAAGGGTGGAAGATTTTGGGGTGAGAACAAACCACGCGTTCTCAGTAGGGAATGGGAATGCCGTAAGAGTAATGAAATAAAATGCAAATAATTAACTTACCTAGTAAAACTATTATGTTACACCTTTGGAAATACTTTTATTTCTACTTTAGATAAATAATTACTTTTCTTTAAATTCCAAAACTCAAAACATATCTTAATCACAAAATTAGCCATACCAACCATCTCTCAGTCACATAATCACTTTTCAATCACAACATCTCACCTTAATATATCCGTGAACTAACAACACAAGTAAGGGATTCAAACCATCATACAAACAAGTCACAACAAGGCAAACAGCACAATCACAAAGAAATAAGATAAGCAAGCGCAATCAAATGTAAATGTGCAAACAACATGATGCATGTCTATCCCTAATGTAGGCCATGAGCTCATGTGTCGGTTGCCTACCCGCTCCCAACATTACCCGGGTACAAGTCCCAGATATGGCTTTCCAGATGCATACAGTGTGCTTATAAGTCGTACGGCTAGGCCGCATACAGTGTGACTTTAAGTCGTACGGCTAGGCCGCATACAGTGTGACTTTCCAAATCAATAAGCGTACATCTGGAAAAAAGTTCTCAGTGTGTGGGCGTCCCCACTTTATATTTGGCACTAAGGCCCAAACAATGTCACATCTGCTCTTTTGTGGCAGTCATTTTATTAATTCATACATTCCTTTAATCTTTGTTCTCTGCTCTCCTGTGGCACAGATTCCTTTGATTTTCTTTCTTTCCTTTACTTTTCGTTCTTCCTCTTCTTTTCTTTCTTATCAAATCGAACTTAAAACATAACTTAAAGCAAAATCCCTTCTTAAAAGATTGAGTTTGAAACATCATACTTTTCTTAATAAATCAGTTTGAAAACAAAACTCTTTTCGTAATAAATCGAAAACAAGTAATATTCTTAAATTAAATTTGTTTTTAAAACTAAAGGAAATTCATTTCTTCATTTAGAGTTTACAAATCCTTCCGATCGTACTCGTTTAACATTTAATACTAACCAAAATCACATTCTTTCGTATTTTTACCAGCCCTTCATCAGTACCTATTCATCATCATGCTAATACCAAAATCAGTTACCATCTACTTCCATAACCATAAATTTTAGCATCAAACACAGTCTCAATTCAAATCCAATTCCTAAAGTCAAATCACATTTTAATTTAACAAGTAACACCAAATTGACCAACACTCACAACTACAATCAATTCTCATCAATTAGACACACAAAACACGTGTAAATTATTTGCAATTACTCAATAAGCTTTTTGGCATTCTTAAATTAAAAACTTGTAATTTTAAAATAAAACCCCTACCTCCGTATGAAAACAAAATCAACGAAAGCTCCGGAGAAACTTTCTGACCGAGCTGCTGAAGAGGAAAGTGTTTCGAGGGTTACCTGAAACTGTAGGTTGATCTCGGTTGAGATCTTCTCTACTGGTCGGAGCCGACGTGTCCGGCGGGTGTATAGCGGCCGGAGTTGGTATGTCCAACTTGTGGGACTGAAAGTGCTGTTGATCCTTCATCCCCGGAGGGTGGGGGGTACCTGCAAGGGACTCCGATGCTTAAGTTAGCAAGGGTATTAAGCAGGTATTGAGTAGAATCAGAGTATGAGTTATACCTGGGTGCTCCAGTGTATTTATAATGGTGAGATATGGCCTTCTGTGGATAAGATAAGTTTGTTATCTTATCTTATCTTTATCTTATCTTTAAGTGAGGTCATATTTATCTTTAAGGGAACCGCCCTTCTCTCTGTAGGCTTGGGCCGCCTTAGGATTTGGGGCGTGTTCCTCTAGTTGGGCCCTTCTTTGGGCTTTCTGGGGACTTGACCGAGCTCTTTGGGAAGAGGTCGGGTTGTCCTGACCTGAAGAGGTCGGTCGCTTTGTCTGTTGAACATCCCGGGTCGGACAGCTCGACCCAGGGTATGAACAGTGCCCCTGCTTGAGCTCGGTCTTCTTTTTGAGGTCGAGTCCTTGACTTCGGTCCTTTTTTGGTGAAGCCGAACTCAAGCATTTTGTCGATTCCTTTGTAGCAGCTTTTGAATGTAGAACGTTTCCTCTAAAAAGCGCGTGCTTTTATATCGGCGCTTTGGGAACGTGCGAAGATTTAATGCTTTCCTTAATTTTAGCATTAATTGCCCCGTTTCCCTTTGGCTCTTTATTTTGATTTTGAAAGCCCAGAAACGGTTTCTCTTCTTTTGCCTTTTTCATAACTTCTTTTCTCCGCTCTCTCCGCTCTTCTGTTTTTTGTTTTGCGCCTCTTCTTTTTCTGTGTTTGTGGCGTCGTATGGCATTTCTGGAGCTTCTATTTTCGCCTGGAGTTTCGCGTTTCTCCCTACGACATTGCTCTTTGTTCGCGTTCTTTCCTTTACTTGTGAGGAGGCATTCCCAGATTCCGTCTTCCATCTTCAGTTTTCTTTTGAAGCTTGCTGCTTTTTCCAGGTTGGTACTAACTTTCTTGTTTCTTTCACGGCTTCACTTTTAGTTTTTTGGTGAAGCTTTGATTTTGCATGTTTGAAAGTTTGAACCTTTTCGTGATCTTGCGTTTGTTTGTCGCTGTAAATGTGTTTTCCTTGGCTTTCTTTTGTGCGCTCTTTTGGCATTTCCATCGAGGCTTTCTAGGGTTTTGTTGTTGCTTCTAATAGAGAAGCTGCATCTGTTCCTCGCTTTGCTTGGTTGTTTTTTGTTTCTGATTTTGAGAAAGTTTGTACCTTTAATGATTCCTACTTGGCGCGTTTTGATGTTTGGGAATGCTTTTTGCTTGGTAAACTGTGATGACTTATGCTTCTGAAAATGCTTGCTTGTTTGAAGTCTTTTTCTTGTTTGAGAAATGCTGGGGTGGGAGCTGTAGATTTTCCTAGAAACCTTGCTTGATTATTGCCTCCAAAGGATGCCCCAAGGCTTTTGGTTTGAGTCTTGGGGTTTTCCTTTTCTGTTTGTTTCGCCTGTATCGTATTGAGTTGTTTTCTCCCTTGTCCGAGATGTTTTTAGTAACTCCATCTTCTTTTCTTACTTGTAGGATTAGTTGGCCTCATGTCTTCTCGCAATAACATTGTAGAGATGTCTTCCAGAGTTCCCGAGGGGATGCCCGATTGGCTGGACTCCCTTGTTTTGTTGTGTGTTTCTGTTATGGATGCTGAGTTTTGCATAGAGCTGAGGAAGCGCCATAGTATTTGTGGTATCAATGCTCGTGAAGAGGATTACGAGCTTATTGCTCCTGATTCTGATGAGAGAGTTTGTTTTCCGACTTCCATTGAGAGGGAGCGTCCCTTCTTCTATGCCTATGAATACTTCTTCAGCCAATTGAACGTTACCTTTCCTTTTACTGCTTTTGAGACCGACCTGTTGTGGTCGTGTAATATTGCTCCATCCCAGCTTCATCTCAATTCCTAGGATTTTATTAAATTTTTTCAACTTCTCTGCCGTGAATTAGATGTAACACCTTCCCAGACTCTTTTCCTTTATTTGTTTATTTCCGCCAAGCCTGGCGGTTCTTCAAAAAAGAAAGCTTCTTGGGTTTCCTTCAGGTCCGCCCAGGGCCACAAAGTTTTTGCTATGTATGATGAGTCCTTCAAGGACTTCAAGAATTACTTCTTTAAGGTTCGTGCTGTTGAGGGGGCCCACCCCTTTTTTCTTGATGAAAATGATGAACCTTCTTTCCCTCTGGAGTGGCAGAGGGATGTGAGAGTGTCTCGCTATACCTGGGAGATGCTTGATGATGTTGAGCGTGCTTTTGTTGTTGTTCTTGAGGATCTGTGGGGGAAACCACCCCATCTTGATACCAAAAGGTTTTTGAATGACCCGTCCTTGGTTCGGACTGTTTTGGGTATTTGTCTGACTTGTCTTTTATATTTGTTTCTTAATTTTTTCCTCCTCTTTTTTGTGACTGTAACTCTTTGCTGTGGCTAATTCTGTATTTGTAGAGATGTCAAAGAACAATGACTCCATGAAGGCCTTCAAAAGGGCAAAGAAGGCAACTGCTGCTCTGAACATCTCGGCCAAGGTGGCCGGCGAGGGATCTTCACAGGTCCCAGTGAAGCCTCCTGTGCCGAGTTCCCTTGGGTCGAGGAAAGTAATTCCTACTCCTCGGTTTCATCAGGTCGATCCTCCTCAGACTTCTGCCGTTGCTTCTGGTGTCCCTCCCTTAAAAAAGCAAAAGACATCCGAGCCCTTTAACCTGGATGCCCCGGACTTTGACGCTATCGAGTTTGTTGACCAGCAAATTGCCCCCTATGGTGGGCTTTCCATGGACGACGTGTCTCTTCTTTAGCATCTGGATTTTATCACTAAAAGTAGTGTGAAGATGGCTCATATGGGTGCGGCTATTTTTCGAACAGTTAAGGGGATTCCGATTCATGCTACAAAATCCTTCATGGATGAGGCCAAGTCAGAATTTGATCAAATCAAGGGTCTGAAGGAGGAGTTGGAGGGGAAGTTGGCGAAGGTGGAGAAGGAGCTGGAGGGTGAGAAGGCTAGCTCTATTGCCCTGGCTGCTTCTTTGAAGTTGGCTGAGGACATGGCCATGAAGCATAAAGATAGCTATGTCTCAGCTTATAGGGAATTAATGAGCCTCCGGGATGAGTTGGAAACTGTTCGGGCTAATTATGGCGAGCTTCAGGGTCACCTTGTGAGCAGCGTAACTGCTGCCTCCGAGAACTTAATGGAGCAGTTCCAGATTGTTGCTCCTGATGCCGACTTGACTCTTGTCAGTCTGGACAATGTTGTGAGGGATGATAAAATTGTCCCTGATGACCAGGATGATGATGATGCTGACCCTCCCCCAATGCTTTCTCTTAAGGTGTTGACCTCCTCGGTTCCTCCCGTTACGTCTGATTCGGATTGCCAGATTCTGAACCAGGATGATGGAACTGTAGATGCTGTGTCCCTTCAGACTCGCCCTCCTTCTCCCCATACTGATGCTGCCGGGAAGGCTCCCGATCTTAGCTGATCTTTTTTCTGAATATTTGTGTAAATAGCCCGATTTGTGGGCTTTTGAACTTGTTTTTATGAATGATGTTTTATTGACTGTTGATACTCTAGTTGCTATTTTTAGCAACTTTATTTTGAAAACAAAATGGTTTCTCTGAGGTTGATTTCGGTGGCCTCTTTGAAGCTTTATCATACTATGCTTTCATTGTGCTTTAGCAGGGTGTCTGTTGGAATCTTGCTGCTTGGCCTCTTTAGATTGCTTTCGTACTTTTGTTTGTAGCTTGGATCCTTTTGAGGTCGTAACTTGTGGGGGGTCCAACTTGTTTTTCGGTTTCCTCGCTTTTGTTTGTATTTTTAGCGCCTTATAACCGATTTCTTTATGTTGGTCCCCTTCTAAGTTATTTTTGTAATCCTCTTTTCTGGGCCTTTGCCAGGTGTCTTTAAGGGATTACTTTTATAACTTATTGTTCATACCCTGGGTCGAGCTATCCGACCCGGGATGATTGGAGATAAAGCGACCGACTTCTTCAGGTCAGACTATCCGATCTCTTCTTAAAGAGCTCGGCCAAATCGACAGAAGAGCCCAGTAAAGGGCCTAAATAGAGGAGCACGACCCAAATCCTAAGGCGGCCTAAGCCTATAGAGATAAAGGCGGTTCCGTTGAAAGATACGCTGACCTCAACTCAAAGCTAAAGATAAAGATAAGATAACTAACTTATCTTATCCAAAGGTCACATATCACCATTATAAATACACTGGAGCACCCAGGTATAACTCATACTCTGATTCTACATAAACCTGCTTAATACCCTTGCTAACTTAAGCATCAGAGTCCCTTGCAGGTACCCCCCACCCTTCGGTGACAAAGGATCAGCAGCACATTCAGTCCAACAAGTCAGACGCACCAGCTCCGGCCGCTATTCACCAGCCGGACACATCGGTTTCGACCAGCACAAAAGATCTCGTCTGAGATCGACCTACAGTTTCAGGTAACCCTCGGAACATTGGCGCCGTTGCCGGGGAACCTGTAAGTCATCCCATCACCATGGCGGACGACCATAACAACGACCACGATTCAGGTCTGGAGGATCGGACACCGCATAAAAACGCGGATGTCACGCTACAAAACACTCCGGAAACCAACAAAGACAAAGACTCACCAAATTCAGGGGCAATAGAAGCGCTCCTGGATCGCCTAAAACAACTGGAAAAAGAAACCCAACAACAACGGAAAATTGGAAGAGATCTCCAAAGAGAGGTGCGGCGACGTCGGGAGTTGGAAGAAAAACTACAGCAATTGGAAGCCGATCTCAAATCAAAAACGCCCCGGGCTAATCTCGAGGAAAATTCACGCAAAGAGCAAGACCCGTTCACCAGGAAAATCATGAAAACCAAAATTTCAAAAGACTTCAAACTCCCGGATATGACCCTGTATGATGGCACCACGGATCCCAACCACCACCTCAGTAACTTCAGAAGTAGAATGTACCTCACTGACGCCCCAGATGCTGTTCGCTGCAAGGCTTTTCCAACAACTCTCACAAAGACAGCGATCCAATGGTTCGACAACCTACCCCCGAAGTCCATCTCAAGCTTTGATGAGTTAGCTAAAAAATTCCTAGCCAGATTCTCCATTCAGAAAGATAAAGCCAAGCACGCCCCCAGTTTACTAGGGATCAAACAAGGAGATCGGGAGAGCCTCCGCAACTACATGGAGAGATTCAACAAAATATGCATGGACATACAAAGTTTACCAACGGAGGCCGCCATTATGGGACTCATCAATGGCCTACGAGAGGGACCTTTCAGCCAATCTATCTCAAAAAAGTACCTGACCTCCTTAGACGAAGTATAGGAATGAGCAGAAAAATACATCAACATGGAAGAAAACGCTCGGTTAGGAGAGACCTCAAAATCAGGGGCTTCCTACCAAGACAGAGACAAGGAATCCAAGAGAAAAGAAGATCGACAAGGGGAGAAAGTCAAAAAATACCATAATTTCACTCCTCTCAGGGCATCCCTGGTCGAGATATACAAAGAAGTCTGCCATACAGAAAAAATTTCCCCAGCACGGCCACTCAAAGGCAAAAGGGGAGGAGGAAACCGGAAGGAATATTGTGAATACCATCAAGTCCGAGGACACTCCACAAATGAATGCTTCGACTTAAAAAATATCATAGAAAAATTGGTGAGAGAAGGAAAATTATATCGATTCCTAGCCACCCGAGATGATGATCAAAGAAAGAGACGAAGGGATGAAGATACCGAACGAACAGAACGATCACCTCGGACACCAGATAGACATGTCCACATGATACACGGCGGATTCACAGCAGGTGGGATCTCCAAATCCTCTCGCAAAAGATATCTCAAAGAAATATATCATGTCGAAGGAGAGGAGAAAGCACTCAACATTCCGGCAATTACATTCACTAAAGAGGACGCATCCGGCATCATCACAGGACACGATGATCCCATGGTTATCACCATCATATTGGCAAATGCCAACCTACACCGCACCTTAATAGACCAAGGGAGTTCTGCCGACATCTTATGAAAAACAGCCTTTGATAAACTCGGCTTGGAAGAAAAAGAACTTAAAGCTTATCCAAACAGCCTGTTTGGGCTAGGAGATACCCCGGTTCGACCACTCGGATACATACCACTACATACAACCTTCGAAAAAGGGGACCAATCCAGGACCCTCAAAATAGACTACATCGTAGTCGATGTAAGTTCAGCTTACAACGCTCTCATAGGACGGACAACACTCAACCAACTCGGCGCAATAGTCTCGACCCCATACCTATGTATGAAGTTCCCAACCCCAAAAGGGATAGCTACGATAAAAGCAGACCAGAAGACGGCATGTCGCTGTTATAACGAAAGCCTAAACCTCAGAGGCAAAGGAGAAGAGTTCCACACAATCGAGCTGGGCGGAGTTCACCGACGAGAAGAACTTCGTCCCCAGCCAGAAGGCGAGATAGAAAAGATTCAGATCGGGGACACCTCGGAAAAAACAACCAATATCGGCACAATCCTAAAAGGAGATTTAAAAGAATTACTAATACAATTCTTGCGAGATAACGTCGATCTCTTCGCGTGGAAAGCCGCAGACATGCCAGGCATAGACCCTAAGCTAATGTGTCATAAGTTGGTAGTTTATCCAGGATCTCGACCGGTGCAGCAGAGACGAAGAAAACTTGGGCCAGAGCGATCCCAAGCTGTGGACGAGCAAGTACAGGCACTACTGGAAGCCGGATTCATAAGAGAAGTCAAATACCCGCTATGGCTAGCCAACGTTGTCTTGGTGAAAAAATCAAATGGGAAGTGGCGAATGTGCACCGATTACACCGATCTCAACAAGGCTTGTCCAAAAGATCCATACCCACTCCCAAGTATTGACGCTCTAGTAGATGCTTCCTCTGGATACAAATATCTCTCGTTTATGGACGCATACTCGGGGTACAATCAAATCCCCATGTATCCACCAGATCAAGAAAAGACCTCGTTCCTAATACCGAAAGCAAACTACTGCTACATCGTGATGCCTTTCGGTCTCAAGAACGTAGGAGCTACTTACCAAAGGCTAATGAATAAAGTCTTCTCAGATCACATCGGAAAGATCATGGAAGTCTACGTGGACGACATGCTAATTAAAACACAAAGTGAAGAGACATTATTGTCCGACCTCGCCCAAGTGTTCGACACCATTAGGAAGCATGATATGCGACTCAATCCAGCAAAATGCACCTTTGCAGTAGAAGCAGGCAAATTCTTAGGTTTTATGCTCACACAAAGAGGAATTGAAGCAAATCCAGATAAATGCCAGGCCATACTCAACATGAAGAGCCCAACCTGCGTCAAAGAAGTACAACAACTCAACGGGAGATTGGCTGCCCTATCCCGATTTTTAGCAGGAGCCGCAATAAGATCCCTCCCCTTCTATGCTACTTTAAGAAAGGGAAAACAGTTCGAATGGACGATAGAATGCGAACAAGCCTTCCAAGACTTTAAGAAGTTCTTAGGACATCCACCTATCCTATCCCGACCACGAGAAGGAGAACCACTCATATTATATCTCGCTGTAGGAAGCAGGGCAGTAGCGTCAGCACTGGTCAGACAAGATGAAAATGGACAACAACCCGTCTACTTCATTAGCAAAGCACTACTGGGATCCGAGCTGAACTATCAGAAAATAGAAAAATTTGCCTATACTCTCGTTCTAACATCTCGACGACTCCGCCCTTACTTCCAGGCCCACACCATTAAAGTTCGAACTAACCAGCCCTTAAAAGGAATATTGCAGAAAACAGATTTAGAAGGCAGAATTCTACAATGGGCAGTCGAGCTGTCAGAGTTCGACCTCCAATATGAAGCTCGGACGGCCATCAAATCACAATACCTGGCCGACTTTATCGCAGAATTCACAGATGCCCTGAAAACCCCCATAGAGTGGAATCTCTATGTGGACGGTTCTTCAAATAAAGCGGGAAGCGGCGCAGGAGTGATAATAGAAAGCAACCAGGGAACCCAAGTTGAGCTCTCCCTCAAGTTCGGATTCCCGGCTTCAAATAACCAGGCAGAATACGAAGCATTGCTAGCTGGATTGAAATTGGCTGAAGAGGTGGGAGCTCGAAAACTTAACATTTACAGCCATTCGCAAGTGGTCACATCACAAATAACAGGGAGCTACGAAGCCAAAGATCCCACCATGAAAAAGTATTTGGATAAGACCAAGGAACAGCTCAGACAAATCGGGGAATACAAGATCTGCCACATACCTCGTGAGCAAAATGCCCGAGCTGACGCACTCTCAAAACTAGCCAGCACCAAACCAGAGGCCAACAATAGAAGCCTCATCCAGGAAATATTACAGAACCCATCAATCTCGGAAGCAGAAAAAGTTCTAACCATAGGCCAGGACCAAGGATGGATGATCCCCATAATCAACTACCTCAAAATAGGAACGCTCCCCACAGAAGAAAAGGAAGCAAAGAGGCTAAAAAGGGAGGCACAATACTACACCATCATAAACAACATCCTGTACAAAAGAGGGATCTCGGTACCATTACTAAAATGCGTGCCGACCTCCCACACCAGGGAAGGGTTAGAAGAGGTACACGACGGCATTTGTGGCAATCATCTCGGAGCACGGTCTCTCGCCAAAAAGATACTTTGGGCAGGGTTTTATTGGCCAACCTTATAGAAAGAATCTACAGAATTTGTAAAGACATGTCCACCATGTCAGAAACATGCCAACTTCCACATTGCCCCGCCTGAAGAACTCATTAGCGTGACTTCGCCTTGGCCGTTCGCAAAATGGGGACTCGACCTTCTCGGTCCCTTTCCCCAAGGATCAGGGCAAGTTAAATTCCTCATAGTAGGGGTAAATTACTTTACAAAATGGATCGAGGCAGAACCCCTAGCCAATGCCACCGCCCAAAGAAGCCGAAAATTCTTATATATAAACATTGTCACGAGGTTCGGAGTCCCATATTCAATAACCACAGACAATGGCACCCAATTCACAGACGCATGCTTCAGAAAATTAGTAGCCGACTTGAATATAAAGCACCAGTACACTTCTGTCGAACATCCACAAGCCAATGGACAGGCCGAAGCTGCCAACAAAGTCATATTAGCAGGGTTAAAATGAAGACTGCAAGATGCAAAGGGAGCCTGGGCAGAGGAGCTTCCACAGGTTCTATGGGCATATCGAACGACGCCACATTCCACCACAAAGGAATCCCCTTTCCGATTAGCATACGGAATGGAGGCAATGATTCCAGTAGAAATTGAAGAAGGATCGCATAGAGTAGTCCATTATAATGAGGGAGCAAACTCCCAACTTTAGAGGGAAGAACTCGACCTACTACCTGAAATCCAGGAAAGAGCTCGGATCAGAGAAGAAGCTCTAAAACGTCGAATGGCTTCCAGATATAATCAAAGGGCAGTACCAAGAAGTTTCGCTGAGAACGATCTCATCTTAATTCGAAATGACATTGGAACAACTCGGCCCGGAGAAGGGAAGCTGGCAGCAAACTGGAAAGGACCCTACCGAGTCATAGAAGTACTTGGGAAGGGCTACTACCGACTGTCCGAACTCGATGGACGAGAGCTTCCCAGATCATGGCACGCCTGCAACCTAAGAAGGTACTACAGCTAGAAAAGGCAACGGATCTCACTAGTGGATGTGCTTTTTTTCCTGAAAAGGTTTTTTAATGAGGCACCATGTTGAGATCTAGGTCATGCCCGACTTAAAGGTATAAGAAAATTCCCACATGTATATATTTGCATTTTTTTTAATAAAGTTTATTTAGATATTCTACAAAGAATCCAAGACGCATTAATCTGAAGTATTCATCGTCCGATTATAAAGCGACAGGTTGGCAGAAAGTGAAAAACAATTTCACTGCACGACCACGATAAAGATAAATCGTCCGATAAAGGTGAAAACGCGATTCACCCAAAGGACGATCTAAAGATGCCAACCACTTTCTACAAATCGGCGAAGGTGAACACAGAATAATGTAAGAAGTTATTGAAAGCAATCCAAAAAAGAACCTGACGAGGTCTTACGGATCGCTAAAATAATAACTTAAGGACTGGTCGAACGTTAAGAAGTCGAACCAAGTCAACCCAAGTTATAAGTAAACCTTGGAAAGAGGTTTGGCCAACCATATTAAAGAGGATTACTTTAACTTAGAAGGGCCTGACATAACAAAGTCAGCCTAAAACAAAAAGTTATACAAGTAGTCCCTGAAAGAGATCTGACAAAGATCCAAGAAAGAGGACTACAAAAAAAAAAATCTTAAAGGAGACCGACATAACCAAGTTGGACTCCTACCACTAAAAAGTTATACAAGTAGTCCCTGAAAGAGATCTGACAAAGATCCAAGAAAGAGGACTACAAAAAATAACTTAAAGGAGACCAACATAACCAAGTCGGACTCCTACCATTAAAAAGTTATCAAAGTAATCCCTGAAAGAGACCTGACAAAGGTCCAAAAAAGAGGATTACAAAAATAACTTAGAAAGAGGTCGACCTAACGAAGTTGATCTCCTACAAACAAGTTATAAAAGTAATCCCTGAAAGAGACCTGACAAAGGTCCAAGAAAGAGGATTACAAAAAATAACTTAGAAAGAGGTCGACCTATCGAAGTCAACCTCCTACAAAACAAGTTATAAGTAATCCCTAAAAAAGACCTGACAAAGGTCTAAAAAAGAGGATTACAAAAATAACTTAGAAGAGGACCAACGCAAAGGAATCGGTCACAAATATAGAAAACCGAGAAACAAGTTGAACCTATACAATCACAGCCTCAAAGGATCCGAGATACAAGCAATAAAACGAAATAATCCAAGGAGGTCGAGCTGCAAGATTTCAACATCAGCAGAAAACAGAAGAAGATGCCAAGTCAAAAAAACTACTTCTTTTTCTACAGAGTTATAAAGGCCTTGAAAGGCCACCAAAACCTACTATCAAAAAGATAGCAAGCTATTGTTTGTCTTTCAAAATAAAAAAGTTGCTAGATAAGCAACTAAGAAATGTCAGCAATTAAATAAAAAATTTCGAAAGCCCATAAGCCGGGCCAACTACATCCAGCAAAAGATCAACAAACATAAGGGGTTTTCTTGACAGCATCCGGACAAGGAGAAGGAGGGCGAGTCTGAATGGGCACAGCATCTACAGTTCCATCCTCCCGGTTCAGAATCTGGCAATCTGAATTAGGAGCAACCGGAGGAACAGAAGAAATCGGCACTTTGGTAGAGGACACAGGGGAAGGAGCAACCTCATCATCATCACCCTCATCATCAGGGACAATCTTGCCATCCCTGACAACATTATCCAGGCTAAAGAGGGTGAGATTGGCCTCGGGAGCAATAACTCGAACTTGCTCCTTCAAGTTCTCGTAAGCAGCAGTCACGTTGCCAACGAGATGACTTTGGAGCTCAGAATAATCTTCCCGGACATTGTCGAGCTCCCCCCTCAGGCACATCACCTCCCGATAAGATGTAACATAACTCTCCTTATGCATCATGGCTGTGTCCTCAGCCAACCTCAAAGAAGCTGTCAGAGATTGAGAACTCGCCTTCTCGTTCTCTAAGTCCTTCTCCAGCTTGGCCACCTTCACTTCAAGTTCCTCCTTCAGCCCCCTCATCCGGTCGAACTCTTATTTTGCCTCCTCCATAAATGCTTTGGTGGCATGGAGAGGGAGATTCTGAGCAGTCCGATATATAGCAGCCGACATATATGCCATCTTTACATGATTTCAGACCATAAACTCTAGATGATGGAGAATGGACACATCGTCCATGGAGATGGTACCATAGGGCCCGATTTGTTGATCTACAAACTCAATGGCATTGAAATTAGGGGCATTGAGGTCGAAGGGCTCAGTCGTCTTTTGCTTCTTACTTGGAGGGGCAGCAGATGGAGCGGCAGAAGTAGGGTGAGGATCCACCAAGCGGACCCGAGGTGTTGGGATCACCTTCTTCACCCCGGGGGAACTCGGCACTGATGGCTTCTCGCGCACTTGGGAGGACCCCTCCCCAGCCGCCTTGGCAGCAATATTTCTGGCAGCAGTCGCCTTCTGCGCCCTCTTAAAAGCTTTCATAGATTCGTTATTCTTCATTGCCTCTGCAAATAAAATAGAAGGTTAAGCTACAAGTCGGACAAGTCGGAAAGACAGCTACAAGCAACATAAACAGATAATAAAGGAAACACAAGATACCTAGTTCAGTTTGAAGAAGAGAAGGATTGGTTAGAAATTTCTTTGTATCAAGATGGGGAGGTTGACCCCAGCGTTCTTCCAAAACAGTAACAAAGGCTTGCTCAGCCTCATACAACATTTCCCAAGAATACCTGGAGACCCTCACATCTTTTTGCCATTCCAAAGGAAAGGCAGGCTCATCATTTTCATCTAGAAAAAAGGGCCGAGTTCCTTCAACAGCTCAGACCTTGAAAAAGTATTTTTTAAAATCGCGGAATGACTCGTCAAACATGGAAAAGACCTTCTTTCCCTGGGTGGAACGAAAGGAGACCCAAGCTGCCTTCTTTTTCACCACTCCGGGCTTAGTCAAGACAAACAAGTAGAAAAAGAGAGATTGGGAAGCAGGAATACCAAAACCATTGCACAACAATTGGAAAATTTTTATGAAACCCCAGGAATTGGGGTGAAGTTGAGAGGGGGAAACATTACAAGACCATAACAGGTCGGTTTCAAATTGAGTAAAAGGAAGGGTAATACCCAGCTGACCAAAGAAAAAATCATAAGCATAAAAGAAAGGGCGACCATCAACAACCCGAGTTGAAAAGCAGACTCTCTCGTCAGAAGAGGGAGGGACAAGTTCATAATTCTTCTCATCACCAGACTTACTACAGACACTATGAAACTGCCTAAGCTGAGCACAAAACTCAGAATCAACCAGCGAGACACACATGAGAACCATGGAGTCCACCCAATCGGCCATACCCGCAGGAACCTGGGAAGGCATCTCTACAACGTTATTTTGGGAAGACATGAGGTCAACTAAATCCTACAAAAAGAAGAGAAGAATGGATTACTTAAAAACATCCCAGACAAGGAGCAAAACATCTCGACAAACAGAAAGGGAAAACCCCAAGACTCAAGATAAGAAAGTCTGGGGGAATCCCTTGGAGGCAGTAAACAGGCAAGGTTTTCAAGTTGTTTCTACAGCCTACATCCCGGCACTCATCAAAAAGAAAATAAAATCCCGAAAGAAACAAAAGAAGCAACAAACGCAAAAACACCACCCTTCTACAGCTTATCAGAAAAAGCATCGCTCCTACAGTTTATCAGTGAAAAACACTACTGCTACAGTTTATCAGAACACCAAAAGGACCAAGAAGAAAAACAGCAAAGGCGCAAACTTTTTTGAAAACAAGTAAAAAATCATCAGCAAAAGCACAGGCAGAAATGGCGGCAACATGCAAAAGAAAAAGATTCAAGCAAACAAAGAAGAGATTCGCACCAAAAAAGGGGAAAAATCCAGAGCATGCAACAAGTCAAGCATAATAAAAACAAAAAGATCCAACTTTCTCCAAAAGGAAGATCAAAAGGAAAACTCCATCGCAAAGTCAAAAATAAACGAGGAAACATGAAATGGGACTAACTTGGAGACGAAAGAAGCTTCGAGGAAAAGAATGGAAGCGCAGAAACAAAGGCTGCCCAGAAAATCGCCAAGTGACGCCGCAACGCAAGAAAGCAGAAGCGCAAACGAAAGACAGAGAGCAGATGAGAGAAACAGAAAACGAGAGTGATAAACCCATATTTCATGAGATATTTTGTGTTTAATTTGAGTGATTTATACAATCCCTCACTCACTTATTCACATTAATTGCATGGTTTTACTTTCCCTTCCTTATTATGTCATATTGTGAAAAACATGTTTCCTAAGCTCTGAAAATTAATTATTTTAATTACCTTTATTTCCATTCGATGCCGTGATTAGTGTGTTGAGTGGTTTCAGATTTTCTAAGGCAGAATGACTTAAAGGATGAAAAAGGAAACATACTAAAAGGAAAGGAGAAAGCAAAACTGAGCTTTAAGGAAACTGGTATCCACGCGATCGCATGGACGACGCAATCGCGTGCCAAGCACGAATCAGCAGCGACGCGGCCGCATGACTGACGTGACCGCGTGTCTTAAGCAGAACGCACATGATGCAGTCGCATGACTGACGCGACTGCGTGGCAAGAAAAAGCTCCGAATGACGCGACCGCGTGACCCACGCGGACGCGTGACAGAGGCCACGCACCAGAAAATTACAGAACACGCCCCCAGCGAGTTCTGAGGCCCTTTTTGGCCCAAATCCAAGTCCAGAAGGCATAGACCAGAGGTTATGAAGTGAGGGAATGCATCCATTCGGAGAGAGCTCGCATAATTTTAGTTTTCAATGATTTAGATTTAGTCTAGAGAGAGGTTCTCTCTCTCTTTTAGGATTTAGGATTTCTTCTTGTTTCAAGAGTAACTCTGGATCCTAGGTTTAATGTTCTTTTATTTTAAGTTTTACTTTTATTTATTTATTCTAACATTTGAATTGATTATTATAATTTGATTTATGAATTTCTCCCATGTCACGGATGGTCATTTACTTTTATAATTTAATTTATGAATTATTCCATGTTACAGATAATTATTTGAATTAATGATAATTGAGGTATTTTCAGTTTATAATTGTTCTCTTTGAATTAAGTTGCCATTGCTTCCCATCTAAGGATATTTTTATTATTCCAGCAATTTTACTTTTTCCCCTTTTGGTTCTGATTAAGAATTTAGTAACTCAACAGTTATTAAACTCAACGTAATTAATAATCGTTATCTTGCTAATTGAGCTGAACCTAAATAATCCCAACCTTTTCTTAGGAAATAATTAGGATTCAAAGGTCAATTTAATTAGTCTCTTGACTTTCCTTTGCCTTGGTAAAGGTTGACCAAGTGGAGTTTAGATTCAACTTTTATTATAGTTGAGAGAGATAACTAAGTTAGACCTCTAAATTCCCTTATCTTGCCAAAAGTTGTTTTACAGTTATTATTTATTTTTAATTGCCATTTAATTCACTCATCATTTAAATTACTTGCTTCTCACCTTCTAAACCCTGATTACAACCTTTATAACCAATAATAAGAACATACTTCCTCGCAGTTCCTTGAGAAGACGACCCGAGGTTTGAATACTCGGTTAACAATTTCTAAAGGGGTTTGTTACTTGTGACACCCAAAACGTTTGTATGAAAGGAATTTTGAAGGTTTAGAAACTATACTTGCAACGAGGATTTATCCGCAATTTTCTAGACCACGCAAAAGTTCTCTCATCAAAATGGCGCCGTTGCCGGGGAACTGTTAACGTGTGCCTTATTATTGGTTATTGTAAATATTTTTCTTTTGCTTGTTTATTTATTTTCATTTTTCCTTTTTATCTTAATTTGCTACTATGAACTCTCAGCCCTCTCGCTTTGAGTTTGGTTCTAATATTGTTAAAGGAAATAGAAGTTACAGCAGGAATGTGCATCAAGGTCAGACCAATCAAGGATGGATGGAACCAAGAGGATCTAATCAACCCTTTTGGCAGCAACACCCTCCGAGATATCCTGGACAAAGACCATTCTACCGCGCATACCCAGCTGAAAGACATGGTGGACAACCTTGTAACTACCAACAAGCTCCACCCCGTGCATATGAACCATCCTTTCAACATAACCTCGAACCACCACACTCACAAGCTTCTCTTTACCATTCGCCATCATATGGTCCTTCCTTACCCCAATACCAATCCAATCGTTTCCAGTCATCACCACTTCCCTATGTATCATGTCTAAGTCCAGCAAACCGCGAAGCAGAGGATCGCCTAAAAGAAATAGTAATTAAATTTCAAACAACCATTCAACAACTGAAGCAAGCACTAATTCAATGGGCCACTAGGCGCTCAAATATACAAGGATCAACCACAGCTCCATGTGGACAACCCGATAAAGAGCGTAGCATGAAAGAAATACTAGAGACTCAAGTGGACAAGGCAGAGAATGAATTCGTACTAGAACAAGTGAAAGAAGCTGTCATTGTTCAAGAAGAAGAGTTGGTTGAAGATCTAGGCGATGCTGAACTTCCTTGGGAATCCAGAATTGAGGAAAAATCCGTCCAGGATGCTACAGTTGATACTAAGGAAGATACTGTACAATCTCCAAGGCAAGTCGTTAATGAAGAATCAGATGGAATAATCCAAGAAGCAACTTCCCTTGATGATGATATTCACAAGTCTAGCTCTCTTGGTGATGAACTTGCATCCACAAGTGAATTCTCTGAAATCGAAGAATCTTCCCCAAGTGAATATGAAGATGATGCAGAGGTGGATTTCTCTCAACCTCCAATCTATGACTTGAGTGATGAAGAAGACATAGAAGACTTTGACCAGGATACAGATACAATTGAAGATCTTTGCAAAGAAGTGGAGGAATTCACAGAAGAGCACAAGGAAACGGAACTTGCAGAACCACCAAAAACACCTATCCCAAGGCCATTACCACCTAATACAAGCTTCAAGTGGGTACAATCCTTAACTTATAACTTTACTTATTCACTTGAATATGGTTTACTTGAAACAGATGGCCAGCTTAGAGCTCTCTGCGGCTTTAAGAGTAAGAGGGAACTGGCTCGTACACAGAACTGGTGCACCAGGTTCAATAAGGTTCCACGCTTCACCTCGAAGTACACGGATTGGTATCATGCTCAATTGCATGGATCACAGAGAATGTTTGGTCACCACGGTGAGATTCCACTTTTTAACCCGCCCGAATGGAAACTTACAAATCAAAACGGAGGTGGATCTAAAAACACAGCTTGGGATCATGGATTATACTCTGACATTCGTCATCCCGGGAGGCTGAATATCTGTTTGAAGCTGCTCAGAAGCTTTACATGTCTAGTTTGGGACCCCGGAGGCTATTGGCATTCCAAGCACTGGTGGAAATTTTTGGACGAATTTAAACATAAGCCACCATAACAGGATACTCTTCCAATGTCCAACTTAAGGACTTTAACTAAAAGTGCTAGGTGGGAGACAACCCACCATGGTATGGTCGCTTCTTTTTCAATTTATTTCTTGTTGATTGCTTTCATTTTTTCCTTTTTCATTTTAATTTATTAAACCTGGAATCATGCATAGCATTCATGTTAATCATTGCATTCTGCATTTTTCATGCATATAAAAAAAGGGTTGCACGACGCGGCCGCATGCCCCATGCGATCGCGTTATATTGCAAAAACACCACCCGCGCGACCGCGTGACTCACGCGGCCACGTGATATATATATCGGCGTAAGGATCCAACGAACAGAAAGTTGGGCTGGAATCGTGTGGCCCTTGTGCGTTTCGCACAAATTGGCCCACGCGATCGCATGCCCCATGCGATCGCGTCACTTACCCAACCCCAATACCACGCGACCGCGTGAGCGACGCGATCGCGTCGCATAGATTGCATATCACCCCAAAAGGAGACAGAGAGTTGCGCTGACACGGCGCTGGAGTCGTGCGTTTAGCATGAATTCCAGCGACGTGATCGCGAGACCCACGCGATCGCGTCCTTCCTCTTTTCCCCCTCTCATGCGATCGCGTGACCCACGCGATCGCATCATCCCCATTTTCATCCCAACCACGCGACCGCGTGCCCCACGCGGCCGCGTGGTTTCGATAATATAACCCCCCCAGCCACGCGAACCCTATCAGTCGCGCAGCCCCCCTCACCCCTAACCCTCTTCCCCCAGCCACCGCCAGCCAGCCGCCATGCCACCACCCCGACGCTGCCGCCGCCCAGACGCCACCGTCGTACCATCCCCCTCCCCTTCTCTCTTCTTCCTTCTTCATCTCTTCCCCCCTCTCCACCGCCGGCCAACCCGCTGCGCCACCCTCTCCGCCACCCACCCCCTTCAGCCAGCAGCAACCACCACCCTCCTTTCCCCTATCCTCTTCCTCTCTCACTAACCCTAATTCCCCCTCCGCCTCCACCGCGACGCCGTGCACCACCACTGCGCCGGACGCCGCCGCAGTCACCTTCTCCCCTGTTCCACCCCTTCCGCTTACCAGGTTCCGCAACATGCAACCATTTTTGTCCATTCGTCACTTTTCTGTATTTTTTTACTCCGTTTATGTTCATAATTAGGATAGATAGATATGCATGTTGTAGTGGAATTTTTAGGTTGTTAGGTAGCTTAGGCTGTGGTTAGTGAATCTAGGTCTGTTTACTTGCACTATTCTTGTTTCTGTTTTATCATAACTGCAATTCTGCTGTTCCTGTGACCTCGTTCATATGCTGTGATTTCTTGCATTTGCTGCTTGTTACTCTAACTTTTCCTGTTTCTATTCATTACTGGTAACTGCAGCAAGTTTTTAATTCATATGAACTGCTATGATTGCTGTTTATTTTCTGGGACAATCCAATTTTAGCCGGAATGCTGCCCAATTTTTTTTTAAATTATTTTCATTCATGTTTTGGTTTAGCATTTCTGAAATCTGTTTTACTCTGCTTTACCCAAACCATTACATGAATGCTATGGCAGACTATCTTATCCTTTTTGATTTCCTGGTTCATAAACTGCTTGTTCAATTATGAGTACTTCTATTCTTACTTGTGAATCACTGTTATATGGAATTTTTCTATGCCACTTACTTTAACCCGCACTTTACTAACTCACTAATTTTAATTTACTAATTTCTTTTTCAAAATTCTAACCATACTAACCCTTTTGATCTCTTTTCTGATTATTTTCACTTTCCTCTAACTTTCCAACCCTGGCATATTGATTTTTTCTCCATTTCACATAAATTCCATCACATTTCATTTCCTCATTTTCCTTATTCTCCCTTGACGCTTTGAGTTTCCTTTGTTTAAATTGCCTATTTGCTTTCCTATTTTATCCATTTCCTAGTTTTTTGTTTTTCAGGATGTCTGCCTCACAAAGGAAAGGCAAAGGCAAGGCTACTGGCAAGCGCAAGAGAGGAGCTTCCTCCCAATCCATCATTGCTCTAATGCACGATTCCTCATGGAGGGAGAAGAACTTCACACAGCAGGAAAAAGCTGACCAGCTGCTCCCTTCGACTGATCCTATAAAATTTGCGAACCGGTAATGTGAACTGAAGTACCCGACTTTTGCAAACTCCAGAAATCTATACCTGGAACGAACTCTGAAAATTCCAGAAGCCCTCCAGCAGTACACCACTGAGCAAATCAAGCAAAGGGGCTGGTTCTTTCTGGAGAGACCACTGACAGAGGTCAATCCATCTTGGGTCCAGGAATTCTATTGCAACTACTACCTTACTACCCTTGATGCAGTGAACCTGAGGGGAAAGCAAATTCTGGTCACTGAGGAGGCCATAGAGACCATTCTCCAGCTCCCAGCCAAGTCCGATCAGCCTGATGGTTTTTCAAAGGCTGAGGAGGACATGAGTCAGATGCAGTTTGATTGGGATGCTGTGAAGGAACGGATTACTCTCGACCCTGCTGTTCCTTGGGAGATGGGTCAGACCACTACTATGCCCAGAGGGATCAAGAGAGTGTACTTGAATGATGAGGCTCGGCTATGGCATCAGATCTTTAGCAACTATGTGATGCCGAGTACTCATGAGACTGAGATCCCGGTTGCCATGATTACCCTCCTCTAGTGTGTGCTGGAGGGTAAGGACCTGTACTTGCCTCGTTTTATCCGGCAGTATATGGCCAGGGTCCACGTCCGAGGCACCCTCCCTTTTCCGTATCTAGTTACACAGCTTGGCCGTTGGGCTGACGTGCCATGGAAGGATGCCGATGAGAGACCACCAGCAACGGATTGTCGGAAGATCATTCCTCACAGCAGGAACTTCCTAGCTTTGGGCTACAGACCACCACCTGTCACTGCTACTGATGAGACAACCCCTCCGTCTGCTGGACCCTCTTCATCCACAGCTGCCCCAGCTGCCCCTGCTGCCACCACTGCACCTTCACCCGCCTTTGAGCCGGTTTATCACCTCGTGCACTGTCTATTCCGCCAGCTTGATCAGATGGAGCGCCGTAACAGGCGCAGGTATGAGAGATTGGAGCGCCGCAGCAGGCGACGCTATTCCCATCTGAAGCTGATGATCAGACAGGGCGCCGACATCCCCTCCGAGCCCGACACTCCATCAGAGCCATCAGAGGAGGAGGAGGATGAGCACGAGGAGGAGCCTCATTCCCAGGCAGAGACTCATTTCCAGGAGGAGACTCATCAGCAGGCAGCCACAGAGCAGGCTGCCCCGCATAAGGAGGTTATGCCCCAGATAGAGGCTGCAGATCCAGAGATCCCGATACAGTCAGCCCCACCTCTACAGCAGTCAGACTCCCAGCCCACCACCACTGAGATTCCAGCTGCCATCCCTACCAGTGATGACACCCCTTCACACCCGGCTTGATTGAGCATCAGGGACGATGCTTCCTTTTAAGTGTGGGGAAGTCGCCATCTCTGGCGTGTATTTTGGTGAACCACTACATACTTTTTCTTTTATTTTGGATATTTTTCTGTATTTTTCTTTTTACTGTTATTCTCTGAGTACTTATACATTGCTACTTGTGTATTGTTACTCTATTTTCTGCATTTTGCATTTTTAGTTCATATTTTAAGTTATTTAGTTCATTAGTTTAGTTGCAATTCTAACTTATTAGTGGATTAATTAGTATAGTTTACCCTTTTGACATAGGATAGCTTAATTATAGCTTAGTTTAAATTGACAAAAATAATAAAGAGTAAGCTAGGAACTTGAACATAATAAATTTAGATCCATAAAACCTTGTATATATAGCATTACATGATGTAGTTAAACTGACAACATTTTATCAAGGAGAAACATTAAAATTTCAAAGGCTACCCTAAATTACTTTTTAAGAGAATAATGAGAATTTTTAAACCTGCATGACATACATAAGTGATAAATGATTTTTCAGCTAGAGAACACATAGCCTGTGAGTTTTGAGCTTAACTGTATGGTTACATTCAAACCATAATTTTTATTCCTGTGTGTTCCAACCTTCTTTCTTATTCTGGTGTTCTTTACTTTGTTTTAGTCTATATATCCGAGTATAGAATATAGGTACATCCCAAAATAATGATTGAGGCCATCATTTGATTTTAGCTCACTTACCCCAAATTAGCCTACCTTTTACATCACATTTGTTAGCCCCCTTGAGCCTTTTAAAACCTCTTTATTCTATTTAGCCAAATTACTAGCCTTAAGCAGAAAAACAAAAGAAAATCCCAAGTGGATCCTTGGTTAGTTTAAGATAGAAAATTATTAATAGAGTAAAATGTGAGAAACCTTTTGGGAACATGAGTGATAGAAACAAAGGGTTAGGAAAGTTAAAAAGAAATAAAAATAAATTTGGGAAGTATGCTCATGAGAAAATCAAAGTGATTCAATTACCATGTGCATTAAAAAAAAATTTTTAACATCTAAATAAAAGGGGATACAAAAAGAACTCCCCAATGCAAAATAAAAATAAATGCACATGGGATAAAAACAAGAACTGAAACATGAGCATGCCACATCAAAAGTGAGAAAATAGGGAGAATAGGTAAAGAAGCATTATTTTTACTAAATATGTATGTTAGGTGAGATCTTAGTCTAATTAAGGATTCACTTATTAGCTCACTTAGCCTTATACATATATTCTTACCTTTACCTTGATCCCGTTACAACCTTGATTAAAGACCTCATGAGTTTTGGTATGACTATGTTCTATAATTGATTGGTTAGACGAAAAACAAAGTTATAGAAGGGAAGAATAAAAAGAAGAATAGAGTGATTAACCCAATAAACACTGAGTGATTAGAGAGTAAACACAAAATCCAGTAAGGGTTCAATAGCTCATTAACATTTATCTCAATTCAAATTAATAATTGTCTTGCAAGTTTTAATGTTCTCTTTTTCATCTCACTTGCGTTATTATTTGAGGGTTAGCTATATATGTATATATAACTCCTTGAGAATGCGAAATAATTTAACTACATGTAGGCTTTATATATGAATGGATAAATTAGAATTGCATGACTCATTAGGTAGATGCATTTAGAATAGGTTGCACTTCATAACATTCTATCACTTTAACCTTAATTATTTACCTTGGATTTAGCATGAGGACATGCTAGTGTTTAAGTGTGGGGAGGTTGATAAACCCATATTTCATGAGATATTTTGTGTTTAATTTGAGTGATTTATACAATCCCTCACTCACTTATTCACATTAATTGCATGGTTTTACTTTCCCTTCCTTATTATGTCATATTGTGAAAAACATGTTTCCTAAGCTCTGAAAATTAATTATTTTAATTACCTTTATTTCCATTCGATGCCGTGATTAGTGTGTTGAGTGGTTTCAGATTTTCTAAGGCAGAATGACCTAAAGGATGAAAAAGAAAACATACTAAAAGGAAAGGAGAAAGCAAAATGGAGCTTTAAGGAAACTGGTATCCACGCGATCGCATGGACGACGCGATCGCGTACCAAGCACGAATCAGCAGCGACGTGGCCGCATGACTGACGCGACCGCGTGCCTTAAGCAGAACAAACATGACACGGTCGCATGACTGACGCGACCGCGTGGCAAGGAAAAGCTCCGAATGACGTGACCGCGTGACCCACGCGGACGCGTGACAGAGGCCACGCACCAGAAAATTATAGAACACGCCCCAGCGAGTTCTGAGGCCCTTTTTGGCCCAAATCCAAGTCCAGAAGGCATAGACCAGAGGTTATAAAGTGGGGGAATGCATCCATTCGGAGAGAGCTCGCATAATTTTAGTTTTCAATGATTTAGATTTAGTCTAGAGAGAGGTTCTCTCTCTCTTTTAGGATTTAGGATTTCTTCTTGTTTCAAGAGTAACTCTGGATCCCAGGTTTAATGTTCTTTTATTTTAAGTTTTACTTTTATTTATTTATTCCAACATTTGAATTGATTATTATAATTTGATTTATGAATTTCTCCCATGTCACGGATGGTCATTTACTTTTATAATTTAATTTATGAATTATTCCATGTTACTGATAATTATTTGAATTAATGATAATTGAGGTATTTTCAGTTTATAATTGTTCTCTTTGAATTAAGTTGCCATTGCTTCCCATCTAAGGATATTTTTATTATTCCAGCAATTTTACTTTTTCCCCTTTTGGTTCTGATTAAGAATTTAGTAACTCAACAGTTATTAAACTCAACGTAATTAATAATCGTTATCTTGCTAATTGAGCTGAACCTAAATAATCCCAACCTTTTCTTAGGAAATAATTAGGATTCAAAGGTCAATTTAATTAGTCCCTTAACTTTCCTTTGCCTTGGTAAAGGTTGACCAAGTGGAGTTTAGATTCAACTTTTATTATAGTTGAGAGAGATAACTAAGTTAGACCTCTAAATTCCCTTATCTTGCCAAAAGTTGTTTTACAGTTATTATTTATTTTTAATTACCATTTAATTCACTCATCATTTAAATTACTTGCTTCTCACCTTCTAAACCCCGATTACAACCTTTATAACCAACAATAAGAACATACTTCCTCGCAGTTCCTTGAGAAGACGACCCGAGGTTTGAATACCCGGTTAACAATTTCTAAAGGGGTTTGTTACTTGTGACACCCAAAACGTTTGTATGAAAGGACTTTTGAAGGTTTAGAAACTATACTTGCAACGAGGATTTATCCACAATTTTCTAGACCACGCAAAAGTTCTCTCATCAGAGAGAGTAAAGGGAGAAGTTACGAAGAAGAAATGAAGAAGAAAAACCATTTTTGATCAAGAAAATTCAAAATAAAGCCAAGAGAGAATGGGGGCAATTAATGCCAATTAAATGTGGATGTTAAAACTGCTTGCGTTCCCAAAAAAGCACTAATACAAAAGTGCGCGCTTTTAGAGGAAAACGTACTACATTCAAAAAAGACTCTACAAAGAAAGGAATTGACAAAATGCTTGAGTTCGACTTCACTGAAGAAGGACCGAAGTCAAGGACTCGACCTCCAAAGGAAGAACCCAGCTCAAGCAAGGGCACTGTTCATACCCTGGGTCGAGCTATCCGACCCGGGATGATTGGAGATAAAGCGACCGGCCTCTTCAGGTCAGACTATCCAATCTCTTCTTAAAGAGCTCGGCCAAATCGACAGAAGAGCCCAGTAAAGGGCCCAAATAGAGGAGCACGACTCAAATCCTAAGGCGGCCTAAGCCTATAGAGATAAAGGCGGTTCCGTTGAAAGATACGCTGACCTCAACTCAAAGCTAAAGATAAAGATTAGATAACTAACTTATCTTATCCAAAGGTCACATCTCACCATTATAAATACACTGGAACACCCAGGTATAACTCATACTCTGATTCTACATAAACCTGCTTAATACCTTTGCTAACTTAAGCATCGGAGTCCCTTGCAGGTACCCCCACCCTTCGGTGACAAAGGATCAGCAGCACATTCAGTCCAACAAGTCAGACGCACCAGCTCCGGCCGCTATTCACCAGCCGGTCACATCGGTTCTGACCAGCACAGAAGATCTCATCCGAGATCGACCTACAGTTTCAGGTAACCCTCGGAACACTTATCTTTGTAGGAGACCAACTTCGTTAGGTCGATCTTTTCCTAGTTGTTTTTGTAATCCTCTTTCTTGGACCTTTGTTAGGTCTCTTTCAGGGATTACTTTTACAACTTGTTTTAACTTTGTTAGGTCGATCTCTTCTAAGTTGTTTTTGTAATCCTCTTTCTTGGACCTTTGTTAAGTCTCTTTCAGGGATTACTTTTACAACTTGTTTTGTAGGAAACCGACTTCGTTAGGTCGATCTCTTCTAAGTTGTTTTTGTAATCCTCTTTCTTGGACCTTTGTTAGGTCTCTTTCGGGGATTACTTTTACAACTTGTTTTGTAGGAAACCGACTTCGTTAGGTCGATCTCTTCTAAGTTGTTTTTGTAATCCTCTTTCTTGGACCTTTGTTAGGTCTCTTTCAGGGATTACTTTTACAACTTGTTTTGTAGGAAACCGACTTCGTTAGGTCGATCTCTTCTAAGTTGTTTTTGGTAATCCTCTTTCTTGGACCTTTGTTAGGTCTCTTTCAGGGATTACTTTTACAACTTGTTTTGTAGGAAACCGACTTCGTTAGGTCGATCTCTTCTAAGTTATAGTGATTCCTCTTTAATAGGGTTGGCCAGACCTCTTTCCAGGGATTTGCTGATAACTTGGACTGGCTTGGTCCGACTTTTTAATGTCGGCCAGTCTTTTTTAAGTTATTATATAGCAATCCATAAGACCTCGTCAGGTTCTTTTTTGGGATCACTTTCGATAACTTCTTGCATTATTCTGTGTTTATCTTTTTCCGATTTGTAGATTGTGGTTTTTCTCCTGGTTTAATCGGCCTTTAGGTGAATCGCGTTTTAACCTTTGTCGGTCGATTATTCCTATCAAGATCATATAGTGAATCTGTTCTTCACTTCTTGTTCGATCCGTTGCTTTATAATCGGACGATGAATGCTTCAGATTAATGCGTCTTGAGCACTTGTAGAATATCTGAAATGTATTTTTATTTAAATAAAGTGCAAATATATACAGGTGGGAGTTTTTTATACCCTTAAGTCGGATTAAAGCTCAATCTTGACGCCTCATTAAAAAACCTTTTCAAGAAAAAGAGTGCATCTTGTGATGAGACCTTTATCTAACTATAGTACCTTCTTAGGTTACAGGCGTGCCATGATCTGGGGAGTTCTCGTCCCTCGAATTCGGACAGTCTGTAGTAGCCCTTCCCAAGTACTTCTGTGACTCGGTAGGGTCCTTTCCAGTTAGCTGCCAGCTTTCCTTCTCCAGGTCGAGTTGTTCCAATATCATTTCGGATTAAGATGAGATCGTTCTCCGTGAAATCTCTTGGCACTACCCTCTGATTATACCTGGAAGCCATTCGTCGCTTTAGTGCTTCTTCTCTGATCCGAGCTCTTTCTTGGATTTCTGGAAGTAGGTCGAGCTCTTCTCTTTGGAGTTGAGAATTGGTTTGTTCATTGTAGTGGACTACTCAGGGAGATCCTTCCTCGACCTCTTTGGAATCATTGCCTCCACGCCGTATGCTAGTCAGAATGGTGATTCGTTCGTGGTAGAATGGGGGGTCGTCCGATACGCCCATATGACTTGTGGAAGTTCCTCGGCCCAAGCCCCCTTTGCTTCTTGCAGTCTACGCTTCAACCTGGCCAATATGACTTTGTTGGTCGCTTCGGCTTGTCCATTGGCTTGGGGATGTTCGACGGAGGTGAACTGGTGTTTTATATTCAAGTCGGCCACTAAATTTCTGAAGCCTGCATCTGTGAATTGGGTGCCATTGTCTGTGGTGATAGAGTATGGGACCCCAAATCTTGTAACAATGTTCCTATATAGGAATTTCCGGCTTCTTTGAGCAGTGGCAGTGGCTAGGGGTTCTGCCTCGATCCATTTTGTGAAATAGTCTACCCCTACTATGAGGAATTTTACTTGTCCTGATCTCTGTGGGAAGGGTCCGAGAAGATCGAGTCCCCATTTTACAAATGGCCAGGGTGAGGTCACGCTAATGAGTTTTTCTGGCGGGGCGATGTGAAAGTTAGCATGCTTCTGACATGGTGGACATGTCTTTACAAACTCTGTAGCTTTCTTTCGTAGAGTTGGCCAACAAAATCCTGTCCGGAGTACCTTTTTGGTGAGAGCTTGTGCTCCGAGATGATTTCCACAAATGCCGCTGTGTACTTCTTCCAAGACTTCCTTTATATTGGAGGTCGGTACACATTTTAACAATGGTGTTGAGATCCCTCTTTTGTATAGGATGTTGTTTATGATAGTGTAGTACTGTGCCTCCCTTTTTAACCTCTTTACCTCCTTTTCATCTGTGGGAAGCGCTTCTGTTTTGAGGTAGTTAATTATGGGGGTCATCCATCCTTGATCCCGACCTGTTATGACTAGGATTTTTCTTCTTCCGATATTGATGGGTTCTACAGTATTTCCTGGATGAGGCTTCTATTGTTGCCCCCTGGTTTGGTGTTGGCTAGCTTTGAGAGCACGTCAGCTCGGGCATTTTGCTCGCGGGGTATGTGGCAGATCCTATATTCCCCGAGTTGTCCGAGCTGTTATTTGGTTTTATCCAAATATTTTTTCATGGTAGGATCTTTGGCTTGGTAGCTTCCCGTTATTTGCGAGGTAACGACTTGTGAGTCACTGTAGATGTTGAGTTTCTGAGCTCCAACTTCCCTAGCCAGCTTCAAACCAGCTAATAACGCTTCATATTCCACCTGGTTGTTTGAGGCCGGGAATCCAAATTTCAGGGAAAGCTCAAGTTGGGTTCCTTGGTTGCTTTTGATTATCACACCTGCGCCGCTTCCGGCTTTATTTGAGGAACCGTCCACGTATATGTTCCACTCTATGGGGATTTCTGTGGTGTCTGTGAATTCTGCAATGAAGTCGGCTAGGTATTGTGATTTGATGGCTGTCCGCGCCTCGTATTGGAGGTCGAACTCGGACAACTCGATTGCCCACTGTAGGATTCTTCCTGATAGATCTGTTTTCTGCAGTATCCCTTTTATGGGCTGGTTGGTCCGAACTTTGATGGTGTGCGCTTGGAAGTCTGGGCGAAGTCGTCGGGATGTGAGTATCAAAGCGTAGGTGAACTTCTCTATTTTCTAGTAGTTCAGCTCTGACCCCTGTAGTGCTTTACTAATGAAGTAGACGGGTTGTTGTCCCCCTTCATCTTCTCTAATTAGTGCTGAGGCTATTGTCCGACTTCCTACGGCGAGGTATAGTATGAGTGGTTCTCTCTCTCGTGGTCGAGATAGGATGGGGGGCTGTCCCAGGAATTCTTTAAAGTCTCGGAAGGCTTGTTCACATTCCGTTGTCCACTCGAAGTTTTTTCCATTCCTTAAGGTAGCGTAGAAGGGGAGGGATCTTATTGCTGACCCTGCTAGGAATCTGGACAAGGCCGCTGTTCCGAGGGTTACCTGAAACTGTAGGTCGATCTCAAATGAGATCGTCGGTTTTGGTGGGAACCGACGTGTCCGGCAGGTGGGTATCGGCCGGAGCTGGTGTGTCCGACCTGTTGGACTTGGTGGTGGTGGTGCTGATCCTTCGTCCCCGGAGGGTGGGGGGTACCTGCAAGAGACTCCGATGCTTAAGTTAGCAAGGGTATTAAGCAGGTATTGAGTAAAATCAGAGTATGAGTTATACCTGGGTGCTCCAGTGTATTTATAATGGTGAGATGTGGCCTCATGCGGATAAGATAAGTTAGTTATCTTATCCTATCTTTATCTTATCTTTAAGTGAGGTCATCTTTAAGGGAACCGCCTTTATCTCTATGGGCTTGGACTGCCCTTAGATTTGGGGCGCGTTCCTCTATTTGGGCCCTTCGTTTGGGCTTTCCTGTGACTTGGCCGAGCTCTTTGAGGAGAGGTCGGATTGTCCTGACCTGAAGAGGTCGGTCGCTTTGTCTGTAGAACATCCCGGATCGGATAGCTCGATCCAGGGTATGAACAGCCGCTAGTCTCCCATTGAGTTGTTGGACTTCTTTGACACAGGTCGGGCTTTTCATGTTGAGTATGGCCTGGCATTTATCTGGATTTGCCTCGATTCCTCTTTGTGTGAGCATGAAGCCCGGGAATTTTCCTGCCTCCACTGCGAAGGTGCATTTAGCCGGGTTGAGTCGCATGTTGTGCTTCTGTATGGTGTTGAACACTTGAACCAAGTCGGTTAGTAATGTTTCTTCACTTTGTGTCTTTATCAACATGTCGTCCACATAGACCTCCATGATTTTTCCGATGTGGTCTGAAAAGACTTTATTCATTCGCCTTTGATAAGTAGCTCCCGCGTTCTTAAGGCCGAAAGGCATTACGATATAGCAATAATTTGCTTTTAGTGTGAGAAACGAGGTTTTTTCTTGATCCGGTGGATACATTGGAATCTGATTGTAGCCTGAGTATGCGTCCATGAACGAGAGATACTTATATCCTGATGAGGCATCGACTAGAGCATCAATGCTTGGGAGTGGATAAGGGTCTTTTGGGCAGGCTTTGTTGAGGTCGGTGTAGTCGGTGCACATTCGCCACTTCCCATTTGACTTTTTCACCAAGACGACGTTTGCTAGCCATAGTGGGTATTTAACTTCTCTTATGAACCCTGCCTCTAGTAGTGCTTGTACTTGTTCTTCTACAGCTTGAGATCGGTCTGGCTCGAGTTTTCTTCGTCTTTGTTGTACCGGCTGGGATCCCAGGTAGACTGCCAGCTTGTGGCTCATTAGTTCGGGATCTATGCCTGGCATGTCTGCAGCTTTCCATGCGAAGAGATCAACATTATCTCGTAGAAATTGTATTAGCGATTCTTTTGCGTCTCCTTTCAGGATCATGCCAATATTAGTTGTTTTGTCCGAGGTATCTCCGATCTGGACTCTTTCTATTTCTCCTTTGGGTCGTGGGCGGAGTTCTTCTCGTCTCTGATCTCTACGGAGTTCGATTGTGTGGAACTTTCCTCCTTCGCCTCGGAGATTTAGACTTTCGTTATAACAGTGACGCGCCATCTTTTGATATGCTTTTATTGTAGCTATCCCTTCTGTAGTTGGGAATTTCATACATAGATGTGGAATTGAAACTATTGCTCCGAGTTGATTTAACGTTGTCTGACCTATTAAGGCATTGTAGGCTGAGCTTACGTCGACCACGATATAGTCTATCTTAAGTGTTCTGGATTGGTTCCCCTTTCCGAAGGTTGTATGTAACGATACGTATCCCAGTGGCTGTACTGGGGTATCCCCAAGTCCGAACAGGCTGTTCGGGTATGCTCTTAGCTCTTTTTCTTCTAAGGCGAACTTGTCGAAGGCAGTTTTGAATAAGATGTCGGCGGAGCTTCCTTGGTCAATTAATGTACGGTGGAGGTTGGCGTTTGCCAATATGATTGTGATGACCATGGGGTCGTCGTGTCCTAAGATGATTCCGGATGCATCTTCTTTGGTAAACGTGATTGCTGGGATGTCTGGCACCTCTTTCTTGCCTTCAACATGGTATACTTCTTTGAGGTGTCACTTGCGGGATGATTTGGAGATTCCTCCTCCAACAAATTCGCCGTGTATCACGTGGATATGTCTTTCCAGTGTGCGGGGTGATCGTTCAGATCGTCCGATATCTTCATCCCTTCTTCTTTTTCTTGGTTCTTCGTCCCGATTGGCCAGGAACCGATCTAGTTTTTCTTCCCTAACTAATTTCTCTATGACGTTTTTCAAGTCAAAGCATTCGTTGGTGGAATGTCCTCGGACTCGATGATACTCATAGTATTCGTTCCGATTTCCTCCTCCCCTTTTTGCCTTTAAGTGGCCGAGATGGGGTATTTTTTTCGTATGGCAGACTTCTTTGTAAATATCTACCAGGGATACCCTAAGAGGGGTGTAGTTATGATATTTTTTGATTTTCTCTCCGGAGCGATCTTCTTTTTTCCTGGATTTTTTATCTTTATCTCGGTAGGCAGGACCGAACCTCGAGGCTTCCCCAAGTCGAGAATTCTCCTCCATGTTAATGTACTTCTGCGTCCGTTCTTGTACTTCGTCTAGGGATTTTGGGTACCTCTTTGATATAGATTGGCTAAATGGTCCTTCTCGTAGGCCATTTATGAGGCCCATGATGGCAGCTTCTGTTGGTAGACTTTGTATATCCATGCATGTTTTGTTGAATCTTTCTATGTAGTTACGAAGACTCTCCAGATCTCCTTGCTTGATCCCTAGTAGGCTGGGTGCGTGTTTGGCTTTGTCCTTTTGTATGGAAAATCGGGCCAAGAACTTTTTGGCCAGGTCGTCGAAACTCGAGATGGATTTTAGAGGTAGGTTGTCGAACCATCTAATGGCTGTCTTGGTAAAAGTTTTTGGAAAGGCTTTGCAACGAACTGCATCTGAGGCGTCAATGAGGTACATTCTACTTCTGAAGTTGCTGAGATGGTGGTTGGGGTCCAAGGTGCCGTCATATAGAGTCATATCCGGAAGAAATCTTTTGGGATTTTGGTCTTCATAATTTCCCTGGTGAATGGATCTTGATCTTTCTGAGAGCTATCCTCTGTGGAGGGTCGTGTAGCTTTAGTTTTGAGATCAGCTTCGAGTTTCATAAGCTTATCTTCTAATTCTCGGCGCCACCTTATCTCCCGATGTAGATCCTCTTCTTTTTCGCGTTGATGTTGAGCTTCTTTCTCAAGTTGCTTTAATCGATTTTGAAGTGCTTCTATCACCCCTGGATTTGATGAATTTTTATCTCCATTGGGTTCTGGAGTATCTTTAAGTATAGGATCCGTGTTCTTGTGCGGCGTTCTATCCTCCAAACTTGAGTCGTGGTCGTTGTCATGGTTGTCCGCCATGGTGTTGGGATGACTTCCAGGTTCCCCAGCAACGGCGCCAATGTTCCGAGGGTTACCTGAAACTGTAGGTCGATCTCGGTTGAGATCTTCTGTACTGGTCGGAGCCGACGTGTCCGGCGGGTGTATAGCGGCCGGAGCTGGTATGTCCGACTTGTGGGACTGAAAGTGCTGCTGATCCTTCGTCCCTGGAGTGTGGGGGGTACCTGCAAGGGACTCCGATGCTTAAGTTAGCAAGGGTATTAAGCAGGTATTGAGTAGAATCAGAGTATGAGTTATACCTGGGTGCTCCAGTGTATTTATAATGGTGAGATGTGGCCTTCTGTGGATAAGATAAGTTAGTTATCTTATCTTATCTTTATCTTATCTTTAAGTGAGGTCATCTTTATCTTTAAGGGAACCGCCCTGCTCTCTGTAGGCTTGGGCCGCCTTAGGATTTGGGGCGTGTTCCTCTATTTGGGCCCTTCTTTGGGCTTTCTGGGGACTTGACCGAGCTCTTTGGGAAGAGGTCGGGTTGTCCTGACCTGAAGAGGTGGGTCGCTTTGTCTGTCGAACATCCCGGGTCAGACAGCTCGACCCAGGGTATGAACAGAAAGCGTCAGGAATCATCTGTGCCTCCTAGAACTTCAGTTGGCCGAACTCAAGGGGAAGAGGAGCTACGTCACCGTCAACTTCCACCGATCAAAAGTGACGCCAATACGTAGAGGAGGAGGATACGAACACTTTTACCGGATTAGATTTTTTATTGGAGTTACGGATCTCAAGAAATCGAAGTCGAAAACCTTATGGTCATGGAGGTTCTCTCTTCCTCACTCTCGGTTCCTTTCTTTCCTTTCAAGTTCAGTGACAAATGAAGAGAAGTGAATATGGATTCTTGATTAAGTGGCATTAGTTTATTGAATTGAAAGGACATGTGTCATATATATATATATATATATATATATATATATATATATATTTTGCTTATGAACCACACTTATTTCTTTTCTTATGGCTTCGGTGGAAGAAAGAAAAGGGTAATGAAATTATATGATTATTAAGATACATGTGTCATGTTTATATATATAATAGCTAAAATTGGCTTTCCTTATCTTTCCTTTGGTTTCCTTAAGGCTTCGGCCAAAGGAAGCATCATAATAATAATAATAATAATAATAATAAAAATAATAATAACTATAAAAGATTAACTTAATTTTGCCTATCAAAATAGTTTTTAATAAATAGTTCAAACTAATAGAATAAGTTATAATTAAATTAAACTTCAATAATTATAAAATTTTATTTAATTATTTTTGTTAAAAATAATTTTTTAAAAATAAAATCTCAATATAATATAATAATTTATAAATAACTAATTACTTAATTTTTAAAAATCTGGAGTCTTACAGCATGCTTTTGAGAGTATTTTTCGATTTATTTTTTTAACTCATTAAATATAAGTTATTACGATAAATTAACTATATCAACTAATTGATTTGATTATATATTTAAATATCATATAATTTATTATAATTTATATCAATTTGATTTGGTAATATTTTCTAATTCATTTATTTTAATATTATGTCAGTATTTTTTAATTTAATTATTTTAATTTATTAAACCAAATTTATTGTGTGTACTAATTAATTAATTTAATTAATTTATTAGTCATTAAATAATAAATTTATGAATAAAATAGATAACCGAGATATTTTCAACTAATAATTAAATCAAATCAAATCAAATAATATATATTAAGCTAAATTCAAAACATGTGAATTAAAGACTAAATTAAAATAAGATAATTTCTTACTTATTCAAGTTGAGTGTAATAAATACAAATTAATTTTGTTAGATAATTATAGTTGTCTGGTCTACTATATATAGATGGCCACACAAAATTATAAAAATAATAATTTTTATTATTATTCTTGCTATTTCAACTCTTCTTTTTTTTTCTTTATGTATAATTTCTTTTATGTATAAATGTACCCAAAATGAGAAAGCACGGATGTGTGTTTTATTGATTGTTTGTTTGACGAATATATCTCAATTTAAGCATTCTACTAATGTGGATGGACATTGACCTGTAGTAATTCAAAGTGGCCAATGTATTTTTTTATAGTATTAGATAGAAGAATATTTGTTAAAATGAATATACCCATTGTAATGAATTTTTTTCAATTGTTATATTTTTATGTTAGTCGTATAAATTCTTTGAAGGCACAAGATAATAAAATAGGTTGAGTCTAATATCATTAGAAGCTAAATTTAATGGGTTCAAACAAGCACCACTAATTATGTTAAAAAAAGTCATTTGTAATAATACAAATACTTTTTATTTTTAATACCCAATAATAAATATATAAATTAAAATTAATATTGTTCCATACAAAATCATAAAATGTATAACATACTCAAAACATATCCAATCCGTATTAACTGTCATTATTTATCAGTTACGTTATGACAAATCTGGTTATTAAAAAAGATTAAAATTAACTTAAATATACACAATATTATTTTATGCTTTTCATTTTTATTTTATTATCATAAAAAGTTGACTAAATCTCCAAAATAGTCCCCCAGATTCGGCCCCTACACTAATTTCACCCTTGAGTTTCCAATTGCACTATTTTAGTCCTCGAGATTGAACTCCGGGCTTCATAAAAGTCCCAAAGCCCATTTTCGGCCTGAGTCAGCAAATCAGAATGCTGATCTGGCAAATCACTGCCACGGTGGATGTTTCATACAACGTCGTTTAGGGTTTTGGCACCTAAAGAGAGTAAAACGTCACCGTTTTACATGAATGAAAAAAAACATTGGAGGCTATGTGTTTTGATCACTCACAGTCTTCTCCTTCCTTTCTCCAACACCGAACTCTTAGACTCCCTCTTCCTCTGACAATGGTAAAGGCTTAGTGCGGTGGTTTAAGGTTTGCGAGTTCGACAGTTTTGCGGGGCTACTAGTGTCACCATGGAGTTCATAGTGCCGTTATTGAGGAAGCACCATTGTTGTTGTTATTAAGGTGAGTACACAGCGCCCTTATTTATATATTTATTTTGTTTGGCAATCATAGCTTGATTTTCAAAGGTTTAGTTGGCTTTCTGTTTGTTTGTGGTGGGGTGTTTTCATCGTTGATAAAAGTTTAGGATTTCATATATTGTTCTATTAGGATATGGGTTTTAAAAATGCTTTGTTTTTGCTTGATCAAACAGGGGCAAAATTTTTTTTTTTACCAGACATGAAATACAATTTGTTGATTTTCGGGTTTTGACCATGGTCATTAAGTTAACTTGTACAATTTTTATTTTTGATGCAAATGAAGATCTAATTGATATTATGTTCCATCACGAGGGTAGCTTTGAAAAAAATGAAGGAAAGATTGTTTATTCTCCTGATAAGAAAAGTTGTTTGAATGATTTTGATAAAGATACATTAGATATTTTTTATATTAGGAATTACCATAAAGAGTTTGGGTACGACAAGATGAAGGAATGTTGGTGGCTTGTTCCAGGTAGAAGTCTAGAGGTTGGACTCAGGAGATTAAATAATAATGGGGAGTTAAGGAAGATGTGTTTCTTTGCTAAGAAAAATAATTGTCTTGTTGATGTGTTCATTGAGCATGAAGGTATGTTTGATTTTTGGTTACTGATTTATTTTTGTTGTTAGTGGTATATTAGTTAAATAATAATAATATTAATAACAATAGATACATTCCATTTAAACATTTGAAATTTATGGTTCTAATTTGAGATGTGCGTGTTAAATTTGAAGTCAAAGCTTTTAGCATGTGCTTCTATGACTACACAAAGCTATAGAATCTAGTATGTGTGTGAGTAACATTGGTTAATGATGGACTTCTATTGCTTTATCTCCACACTGGAAAAATTATTGATTTGATTTTGTATGTATGTGAGTAACATTGGTTAATGATGATGATATATTGATTATTGATTTTTGAAATCAGAAAGTCTGCATAATAGCATAAGCAAACATTTATGAATTGTTCTTGAAATCAGTTTGGTGAATTTTATTTGGGTTAAATATGAACTGATTCTGTGAAATTGGAATGGGACTATTTTGTTTACACGATATAAATGTTAGGGTCTATTATGGTGAATCATTGTCAAAGTCAGGGACTGTTAGTGCATTTTTTAAAAGTCAAGGTCTATTATGGTGCACGGGATAAAATTATAGGGGTCATTATATGTATTTTATGGGGTCAATGTTTTCACTCAATATGGCTATGCTGTCTCAATTTCTGTTGCAAGGTCTGATTCCAGCCATGAGGGAGGCTATGCCAAGTTTGCAGGGCCTAATGTGTGGCATTTGTGGCATTTGTGCTTAATGTGCATTCCAGCCAACAAGACCTACAAAGCTGACAACTAGAAGAAGATCATCTCCTCTAGCAACTTCTACAAACTTGGATCCAATGCAGGGAGCTAGTTTAGTTACAGCTTCAAGATTGGAAAAATGCTGAAGTTTGTATGAACTCTGAGATTTAAGCCACCAACGAAAAAAAGATTATGTTTCTTAAAAATATACACTTTTCGATATTAGATAGTTATTTCTAAATGTGAGTCTAGTTTTATTTTGGAGAACTTCTGTGACGATGGTCATAGACAAGGGCGATGATCTACTTTTGATGTTTGCTTGTTGTTATTATGTTTGCTTTGTCAATTTGGTAATCTGGAAAACACTCAAGACCTTAAAGATATGCATACTATGGTATTTTGATAAATTATATATATGACAGTACTTTAATTATTGACCATATGGTTGTCCCGTCTTCAATTTTTATTTTGTAAGTATTCACATCAAATGCTAAAACACATGTCAAATTTTTTCATTCAATTATGTCAAATTTTTTCATTCAATTCTGAGTTCTTACAATTGCTTCCAGTTTTTATAGCCTCCAAACCAAGTTCATTTTTAGTTCACCCTCCTTATTGTCAAATTTTCAAGTCACATTTTTTTGTCCAGAATTTGTCCAAACAAATAATCCACACCATCTCTTTCCATTGGTCTGCAATAATAATCCAGAAAATGGTCATACTAATTTGGAATGCAGACACAGCAACTATACATAAATGAGCTTAACCCACTTACATTATAATTAGGACATCCAAACCCAGACCACCTAAGGATGGAGAGACATCCACATCCACACCATTCTGGTACCTTTTCGGGCCTGGTTGGTATTGATGTTTTTGTCCAGTTTTTGTTGAAGAGGAGCGGCTCAAAATCCCTACTGCGTGACTAGCACCACCCATAATTTGTCACAAGTTTCATTGCAAGCAGTACTACACTTGGAAGAAAAAGAAGAAGAAGAAGTAGAAATAGAAGCAGAAGACAGAAGCGAAAGAAGAAGATAAAGATGATGGGGTTCACATTGGGTTTAGGGTTTATAAATGGGGGTAGGGATTACATTGGAGCATGGTCACCACATGTCCACATCATATAGCCGTTTTCACATCCACCGTGGCAGTGACTTGCTAGATCAACATCCGATTTGCTGACTCAAGCCGGAAATGGACTTGGGAACTTTTATGGAGCTCAGAGTTCAATCTCGAGGACCAAAATGATGCAATTGGAAACTCAGGAGTGAAATTGGTGCAAGGGCCCAATCTGAAGGACCATTTTGGAGATTTAGTCTAAAAAGTCATACATATTATAAGAGAACCTCATCTTTTTTACTAACAGTTCTTCCATTCAATGGTTTCTATAAAAAAAAGGCATAATAATATTGTGTTTGGTAAGAATATATGAAATTTTGAAAGGTTGAAGCATAGGCTTAGTCCTTAACATATTCGTAGATGAAGTGCAGAGTAGATAAAAAATAGCTAATAAAAAAAATAAATTACCATTTGTATCTATGAAAGATACAAACGCTGACAAATGTATTCATATAAGAATAAAACAACAATTGTACCTGCGAAAGATAGCTTTCGTGTGCCAAGAATACCCTAACGGACCAATTGTATTAAAGGATTACCATGTGTTCATAACACGCAGCGGAAGAAAATAAAAGTAATTGTAAAGATCTATTTTGTGCTTAAACTTTATTCCAATAATATAATATATAGTAGATCAGATTTAAATACCTGAGTACGCTAGTAAAAATCCTTTTCTCCTTCGATGGTACGAAGGCACTATGCGTATCCACACCGAGACCAACATTTGCTGTCAACCCCTTGACCAATGGACATCTGATCTAAATTGAGAAACCTCTTGCAACTCTTTGCACACCATAAAATTCTTCTCTAAGAATTAGGTTCATATACATTTATGTGCGTAGAGGTAAAGGAATAACAACCCTTGTTATTCTCTCTGTCTTTCTCATGTTTGCCTCTACTCTTGGCATACCTATATATAGTATGAGATTTGTTGTTGATTTTAAATTTGAATCTCAATTCAAATTTGAATGATATCTTACTATTTTAATTTGAATATTTCAAATTTATGAATCATATCATAACTCTATTTGAAACAAAATCAGTTAGGATCTCATCCAACTTTATAATTCAAATTTAGAAATAGAATAACTAATTATTCTCAAATCTCATTTAATATTTCTCAATTATCATACTATTATTATATTTTTGGTGCTAGCAAAAAATATAATAATATTCTATTTGAATTAATATAATTATTTATTTGATCAAATCAAAATAATAATTAAATAATTCTATAGCAAATATTAGAACACTCGTTAGTGTGTGACCCCATAGGTTCAATACTAAGCGGGTAGTAAATTAGTCATACTAAATTTACTAATCAAGGTTGGCGTCTAACAACACTCCTCAACGGCCCGATAGTATGAAGTAATATATTTTTACTAAGAACCTTAGAAGAACAAAGTATATTTCCTTCTATCTTTCCAGCTCTTGGTTAACCCTTAGAGTATGGTTTAATTGTCAAACTCTAACATGTTACCATTATTATAATGAACTGTGAATGACTTAAGAAACTCATTTCTTCATTCATTCAATCCCCTTGGCCAAGGTTTTATTCATCTCAGTCATTATAATCATAGAGCTCAAACTTTTTACCGAGAGTTGACGGATTCCTTATTGACTAATCATTAATTCTACAAGTATTTAAATCATACCCAATATCCATTCAACTAGCACCCTAGGGTATTAGGTGTCCGGAATCAAAGTATAATAAATACATTGTTAATTACTATGACAGTCGCAGGTCAAAGGAAACTCTATTACTATGTTCATCTTGAGAATATCCTATTGACAAATATATGGTAATTATAACCATTAGGAATTCTCAAAGTGAGTCAGTTCAATGATCATATCTCTATATGCACCATCTATATATATAATTTAATAAATGAGATCTATTAATCTTCATCCAATGAAGACCATTATATATATATTGGTCTTTCCGGATTATTAATGCCCTTTTTAATAATCCTATGACCAAGAACAATTTAGATTAAATTATAAAAGATTTATTTCTCAATATTATGATCACTATCATAATAATAAATCTCCAAATTTAATCTAGGACGTTATTATATTAACATTTAATATAATAACAATAACAAATTATTTGAAACATGATTGATTGGATTGTGGTCATTCTCCTTATTCCCAACAATCTCCCGACTGAGGCTGATACATGGTTTCAGGCTATAGAGCGAGCACTGCATGCACAAGTGGTACCTGAAGGGCAGTGTGTCGAGTTTGCTACCTATATGCTCACAGGTGAAACGTCGCATTGGTGGCAAGACATCCGACGTCTTCTGCAGTAGGGTGATGACTATATCACCTGGAATGTCTTCCAAGAAGAGTTCTATAAGAAGTACTTTCCGACTTCTGCTAGGACGGCTAAGGAACTTGAATTGTTACAGCTGAAGCAGGGTACTATGTTAGTATCAGAGTATACTGATAAGTTTGAGGAGCTGTTCAGGTTCTCTCGTATGTGCCAAGGGACTCCGGTGGAATATGAGGAATGGAAGTGTGTTAAGTATGAAGGAGGACTCCGGAGCGATATTTTCAGTACAGTGGGACCAATGGAGATTAGGACTTTCTCCGAATTAGTGAACAAGTATAGGGTTGCTGAAGAGTGTGTGAAAAGGGCAACCGCTGAGAAAGGAAGTCACAAAGGATCATTCCCACAGAACCGAGGGAAGAGCTTTGCACCTAGAGGTCCGTCTTTCAAGAGGGGAAGCTCTTTCAGGAGGCCCAACAACAACAACTCCCAAGAAAAGAAGTTTGGAAAGCAGCCTCAGAATGATCAAGCTTGTACTAGGTGTGGAAGTCACCATCCGGGAGCACCATGCAAGGCCGGATGGGGTCTGTGCTACAATTATGGAAAGGCGGGGCATAAAGCCGCAAATTGTCCTGAGAAGCAGAAACAAGGTGCTGGGAAAGCACAACAGACTGGTCGGGTGTTCACCACTTCAGCTGTAGGAGCTGAGGGATCTGAGACACTCATTCGAGGTAACTGTGAAATAGCTGGTCAAACTTTAAATGTTTTATTTGATTCGGGAGCATCGCATTCATTTATTGTATTTGAGAAAGCCCGTGAGTTAGGATTGAAGATCGTAACCTTAGGTTATGATCTAAGAGTGTACAATGCTACCCATGAAGCCACGGTAACTAGGCTAGGATGCCCGGAAGTTTCCTTTAGGTTCAAGCAGCGTGATTTTGTTCATAATTTAGTCTGCTTGTCGATGATTGGTCTTGATCTTATATTGGGATTGGACTGGTTATCTAAGAACCATGTTCTGCTAGATTGTTCTACAAAGTCGGTGTACTTTATGCTGGAAGATACAGAAGGGCCGGTCGTGGTAAATAATTATTACTTGAATTCGATGATGATGAACTGTTCTGGAATCGAATGTCAGGGTATCCTGTTGTTAACCGCGGGTGTTTTGGGTGATGATCAAAGGTTGGAACAGATTCCGGTTGTGTGTGAGTTTCCGGAAGTGTTTCCTGATGATATTGATGAGTTTCCACCTAACCGAGAGGTTGAGTTTGCTATTGAGTTGGTACCTGGGGCGGGACCAATCTCAAGTGCTCCTTATAGGATGTCGCCGTTAGAGATGAACGAGCTAAAGTCTCAGTTAGAGGATTTGTTGGGAAAGAATTTTATATGACCAAGTGTCTCTCCGTGGGGTGCTCCAGTATTACTGGTAAAGAAGAAGGATGGGAGTATGCGGCTCTGTGTGGATTACAGGCAGCTGAACAAGGTTACAATAAAGAATAAGTACCCATTGCCGAGAATTGATGATCTCATGGATCAATTGCAAGGAGCTGGAGTTTTCTCCAAGATCGATTTGCGATCCGGTTATCACCAGATAAGGGTGAGGGGTGAGGATATCCCTAAGACCGCTTTCAGGACTCGTTATGGTCACTACGAGTACACTGTAATGTCTTTTGGGTTGACGAACGCTCCTGCGGTATTCATGGATTACATGAATAGAGTTTTCCGTCCGTTTCTGGATAAATTCGTTGTTGTCTTCATTGATGACATACTGATTTATTCCAAGACTGAGGAAGAGCATGCGGAACACTTGAGGACCGTGTTGCAGATTCTAAAGGAGAATAAACTCTATGCAAAACTGTCTAAGTGTGAGTTTTGGAAGAGTGAGGTGAAGTTTTTGGGTCACATGGTGAGTAAGAAGGGAATAGCCGTAGATCCAACTAAGGTGGAGGCTGTGATGGATTGGAAGTAACCAACCACCGTAACAGGGATAAGGAGTTTTCTGGGCTTAGCTGGCTATTACCGAAGGTTTATCAAGGGCTTTTCATAGATAGCTTTGCCAATGACAAAGTTAACCCGCAAAGACACTCCGTTTGTTTGGACTCCTGAGTGCGAGGAGAGCTTTCAGACATTGAAGAAAAAGTTGACCACTGCACCTGTGTTAGTGTTACCTAAGCCGATCGAGCCATTTGAGGTGTATTGTGATGCCTCATTGAAGGGTCTAGGGTGCGTGCTGATGCAGCATCATAATGTGGTGGCGTATACCTCACGACAGTTGAGACCTCATGAAGTTAGTTACCCTACGCACGATTTGGAACTCGCTGTGGTTGTGTTTGCCTTGAAGGTGTGGAGGCATTACCTCTATTGGGTTAAGTTCCAAGTTTTCTCTGATCATAAGAGCTTGAAGTACCTCTGATCAGAAAGAGCTTAATATGAGGCAGAGGAGGTGGATGGAATTATTAAAGGACAACAACTTTGAGTTGCATTACCATCCGGGAAAGGCGAATGTAGTGGTGGATGCATTAAGTTGGAAGTCATTATATGCGGCATGGATGATGCTTCAAGAGGAGAAGTTGCTCAAGGGATTCGAGAGTCTAAAAATTGGTACTCGAGAAGTATCCGGAACTTTATGTTTGAGCCGATTAGAAATCTCAAGTGACTTTAAGTCCGAACTCCTAAAGGCTCATCAAAATGATGAAGCGTTATGAAAGGTGTTACCGGCTATTGAGCAAGGAAAACAGTGGAGAGTGTCGGAAGGAAAAGATGGGTTATGGAGATTCAAGGGTAGGATCACTGTGCCGGATGTTGGCACCTTGAGGCATGATATCTTAAAGGAGGCACACAAAAGTGGATTCTCCATTCACCCAGGAAGTACTAAGATGTACCATGATTTAAAGGCGATGTTTTGGTGGCCGGGTATGAAGAATGATGTGGCGGAATATGTTTCAAAGTGCTTAACTTGTCAAAAGGTAAAGATTGAACATCAAAGACCTTCCGGGATGTTGCAACCTTTAGAGATTCCATAATGGAAGTGGGAAAGTATTGCAATGGACTTTGTGTCGGGATTGCCAAGGACTAGGGCTGGTTTTGATGCTATCTGGGTGATTGTGGACCGACTGACGAAGTCAGCTCACTTTTTGCCCATTCGTATGACTTACACCCTTGAGGAACTAGCACGATTATACATAAAGGAGATTGTGAGACTTCATGGCATACCTGCTACTATAATCTCTGATAGAGATCCTCGTTTCACTTCAAGGTTTTGGGGTGCATTTCAGAAAGCTTTTGGAACCCGATTAAGCTTGAGCACGGCTTACCATCCTCAAACAGATGGTCAATCTGAGAAGACGATCCAAACACTAGAGGATATGTTGAGAGCTTGTGTTTTGGACAAACCGGCGAGTTGGGATCGGTATATGCCATTAGTGGAGTTTGCATACAATAATAGTTATCATGCGAGCATTGGAATGGCTCCGTATGAGGCCTTGTATGGGAGGAAATGTCAATCTCCGCTATGTTGGTATGAAGCTGGAGAGAAAAGCTTGTTGGGGCCGAAAATGATAGCTGAGACCACTGAACAAGTCAGAAAAATCCGGGATAGGATGCTTACGGCGTAGAGTCGTCAAAAGAGTTACGCCGATCAGAGGTGAAAGCCCTTAGAATTTGAGGAAGGAGACCATGACTTCCTTAAGGTTACTCCGACCACGGGAGTAGGTAGGGCGATTAAAACAAAGAAGTTGAATCCTAGATACATTGGTCCATTTCAGATCCTGGAGAGGATTGAACCGGTGGCGTATCGGATGGCTCTACCACCTTATCTTTCGAACCTGCACGACGTGTTTCACGTGTCGCAGCTTCGGAAGTACACTCCTGATGCTAGCCATGTGTTAGAACCTGAGTCGGTTCAGTTAAGGGAAGATTTGACGCTTCCAGTGGCTCCAGTCAGAATTGATGATACTAGTATCAAACGGTTGCGTGGAAAAGAGGTTTCATTAGTCAAAGTGGTATGGAGTCGAGGCGGTGTTGAGGAACACACTTGGGAACTTGAGTCGGGGATGCGAACGGATTATCCGCATTTATTCTCAGGTAATTGCATTTAAATTTTGTGGGCAAAATTACCAATTAGGTGAGTAGAATGTAAAACCCAGTTAATTAACGGCTAATTAACCCATAAATGAGAATTTATTCTAGAAAGCCTAAAATGTGATTTTTATGGCTAAATGTGATAGAGGAGACTGAGACGAGAATTTCGGTACCAATTTTATAGAATTCGGACCAAGATTGGACCGAACGGGCCAAACCGGGCCAACCGGACCCAAAGTGGGCCCTTGGCCCAACATAACTAAACCAAAACCCTAGTTTTCAGCATTCTCTCTCCTCACTAAACACACTCACATGCTGAAAATGGAGGCCATGGAGGGAAGAACACTCTCTCAAGTTATTTCCCTCACTTGATCTTCAAACCACCATAACTTTTGATCTAGAGCTCCGATTGCCGCTCCATTTGTGGCCACGCGTTCACCGCGGAGAGCTCTACAAAACCCATATAATTAATCTTGAGGTAAGCCACGTTTTGCTCTTCGAAATTCCAGCCTTGTTTTCGAGTTTTATGAGCAAAAATGTTGAGATTTTGGGCTCTTTGATGTTATAGGACCCAACTCTCTTGAAGGAGAAGGTTAATCTTGTCTCCTTGGACCTTGGGTGTGGTAAGATTCTCAACCCTAGTGTAATTTGTGGTTCTATGATGTTTGGATTTTGAGATGTTGTGTATGGGTGTGATGATTGTGGCTTAGGTTGTGTGTATGTGAATATTGGAGCTTGATTGGTGATATTGAAAAGCTTGAAAAGGGTTTGAGGGTGAAAAATCTGTTCTTGGAGGTGTTGAGGCCTTGAGAGCTTGAGGAAAAGTGGTTTGGAAGTGCTCCGGTGGAGCTTGAGAAATCGGCTAAGGTATGGTTTCGGTTTCCCGTATCTAATATGTAATGTGGTAGGAAATACTTAGGCTAGAGGCCCTAAGATAGGCATTGAATTGTTGATGTTGTTGAATGATTGAGATATATGATGTGGTCATATATGTGATGATGATTATTGATGCCTTGGTGGTATGATGTATGAGAAATATGCATGTTGTGATATATGATTGATGATTGGTTATGGTTGAAATGTGGATTGAACCATGTTGATGGTGAGTATGATATTGATTGTGTACAATGATGATTTATTGGAATTGGTGTTGTTAAAAATTGGCATGAGGAAGAGTATATGATATGTCAATATGTTTGAGTTTGAGCCACTTGGGTGAAGTGGGTTAAAATGATGAGATAGTGATTTTGGTAAGTTATGGTAAAGTGTCAATGTGTGAGTTGAGGAGGCTTGATGTGGAATTTGATATATTTTGATTGATTTCAAAGAAAAGGGATGAAATTGGCAAGTTTTGATTGATTTTGAAATGAGTTGAAAATGGCTTGTTTTGAAAATGGCACTTTGTGGTTTTGTATGAAAAATATGGTTTTTGGGCATACTTTGATGGGATATAACTTGGACTACGGATCTCTGTTTTGTGCCAAATCTGTTTAGAAATGAAATTGGATCCGGGATGTCCATGCCGTTCGAAGAACAGGTGAAAAACGATTTCAAATGAGAAAGTTATGTCCGTTGGAAGATTAGGGTTTGAATCTGTGAATTCTGCAGCTTTTAACTTAGAAAATTTTTAGCAGAATGACCCCTTGCGCGTGGGCGCACTTGGCGCGTACACGCCGATCTTCCAGAAAACGCAATCCACGCGTGCGCGTGGTGTGTGCGGGCGCGCCGATGTGCTGCACCCAATGCCCAGCCATTTTGCCCGAGAGTTGTGCCAGAATTGTGCCAGCTTTGTGCTAAGGGCACGAGAGTACCCACGCGTACGCGTGGTTGACGCGTGCGCGTCGTTTGGCTATTTTTCAATCCACGCGTTAGCGTGTATGATGCTTACGCGTCGATGAGTTTTTGAAGCCATCCACGCGTGCGCGTGGAGTGCGCGTACGCGTGGCCCTGTTTTCATCCCAAAGTTGATTTTTGAGTTTTAAAAGCCAAATCTCATACTTCTAAGCCTCCGATCTCACCACTTATGTCTTAAATCATTATGATATGTCTAGCTATGAGAAGAAGGGCTAGTGAATGTGGTAACTTGCGAGTGAAGCAAGGGAAAAATGAATGATCAATGAGGATCAAAGATGATTATGTGAGATGCGGAGGATGGTGGTGGAAGTGCTTGTTATGCCATGGGCCGAAAGGTTGTAATTGTTAATGAAACGGCTGGTTATGGATTTAACCATGAGCCGGGTGGCTGGTTATGGATTTAACCGTGAGCCGGATGGCTGGATTATTGCCGTGTTACGGCGGAGCCATAATTTTGGCTATGTATAAAGGCATATATATGCTGTTGAATGAATTGTGAATGTTGCACTTCCACGGTTGGAGATGAGAGTTTCCCTGGGAGGAAGCAGTGGCTAGCCACCACGTGCTCCAGGTCGAGACTTGAAGCTCTTTTGACCCTATGTCGTCAGGGTGGCCGGGCACTGTGAAATTCTCGGACGAGCTCACCTCCAAAAATATTCACCAGTGATGGTGATGGATAAATATTCACCAGTGATAGTGATGGATAAATATTCACCTGTGAGGGTGATGGATATGGATCATGATTATGATCAAATTATAATGATCATGACTCAAGTTAGGGAGACACGGCAGAGGGACAGTCCAATGGTTAACTGCCGGACTTGTCGGGTTGGCTCTATAACCGACAGATGATATCATCAGCCACTAGGGACAGGCATTCATCATATGCATACTATATGAATTGTTTGAGATTGCCTATTTGACTGCATATTACTTGCTAATTGTCTAAATGCCTTAATTGTTCCTATTTGTATATTTCTTGTTTGCTATAACTGTGTTTGCTACATTATACTCCTGCTGGTGGTTGGGAGGTATGAAGGAATTGGAAAGGGAAGTATTAGTTAGACTGAAGAATCTTTAGTCAGATGCCCTTATGTGGTTTAGCTTGTTTATAAGCTTTGATATTATCTGGAGGAAGTTCTAGGATTGCCTTCGGCTTTCCTCTATTATTATGTATTATATATGTGGAAGCTGTTACCATGCTGGGGACCTCTGGTTCTCACCCATGCGGATTTTGTGGTTTTCAGATGCAGGGCGTGAGGTTTCCCGTTGAGGCATGCTGGAGACTTCTAGATTTGCGAAGATCCTTTGTTCTCGGGACTATGTTTTGGTTTATATGTTTTGCTTAGATACTTTTATCTCCATTAAATAATGCAAACTGTGATGACTCCTCTTATGAGAGATTTTGGAAAATAGGTTTTATGTATTTGTGCCCCTTTGGATTTTCTTTGGGGTTTTCCTTATTTTTATCAGATGTATATATCGCTATGCTCGGACCGGTTATCTTCGCAGCCGGATCTTGAGTCTTGATATTCCTGTTTTTGACACTCCTTTGTATATATATATAATCTCGCGTTGGTTACCCTTATTCGTTACGTTATCCATCGGAGTGTTGCGCTTTTGAGTTGCGATTTTTGTTTACCCCTTTTTCTACAAAGGCTCCTAGTTATAATCAATCATTCATACTACTATACGTACTAAATTTTTATTTTAGAGGTCGTAATACCTTGCCATCTCTGAATTATGACTTAAGCATAAGACTCTGTATGGTAGGATGTTACAACTCGAGCATAAGGATTTGAATATTAGGGTGTTACATAGTGTAATGTATATATTAAAATTATCTATTTTAATTATGTGAGTTATTATTGTTATTTTTACTTTTTCGTTATATTAAAAAATAATATTTAAAACTAAAAAGAGATAACTAATTTTTTTAATTTGAATTAAAAAATGTCTTGTAAATATATTCAACTTTTACATATACTAAGTGTTATAATATTAAATAGTATAGCATTTGCTATAACAATGACATAAAATATTAATTCAAGATATATTTGGACCTAGTAAGACCTCAATGCAAGCAAGATAAACTAAAATCCATTGTTAAGGTCCCAAATCCGACTTAGGTTCATTACCTTAAAGGCCCAATATAGATGAAGTCCATACATCCCCTCTTAAATCGACTCAGATTGGATCTCTGTTGCTAGTTAGATATGATAATGAGTACTCAGAGGAGCGTGAGAAGTCCCCTTCCCATCCCTCACTCCTATTTTTAAAAAAATGCCCCCATTCTTTCTCTGTCATTGTAAGTTCTTGTTTAATTACCCCATAGAGAATGCAGATCTTTTTGGTTAACTTTTGAAAAAAATTAACACAAAAAATATAATATAATAATCATAAAATAATTAGTTCAATATAATTCAACATAATTTATAACATATTCATTATGAAAAATAACATTTCAAAAGGAGAAAACATAAAAATATATTCCAACATAATAACATAACATAATTTTTTGGGACGATACTGAGCGACGTAGTGACGGACTTGAGAGGCAGAGAAAGTGAGTTAGAGAGAGGATCGAGGCTGAGAATGAGTCTGAAAGAAAAAGGAAGAATTCGAATTGGAGGCAGAAATTAGGGTTACTAATTTCAAGAAATGAATTTATGTATATAAATTAGGATAAATTAATAATTTTATTCCATAGGGCGGGTACTTATGTCTTTGTCCCCATTAGGGGTGGCAAACAGGAAGGCGCACCCTGTCTCGCCAAAAGCCCGCGATTCGGTGGGCTAGCCTGCCCCACCCCGCCTAGTAAGGCGATCTTAAATTTCTCCCTCCCTCGCCTAATAGTAGGCTAGCGGGTTGGTGGGCTATATTTTTTTTATAAATCATTAAATATTAAACAATATATATAATTTCACAATAATTTCAATAAATTTATAATTTTTAAAAATATAAAAAAATTATAATTATAAATATGTAATAAACATAATTATAAACCAAATTTTTTTGAAACAAAATAATAAAATCAATATTGTCCAAAGCAAAACAAATATTGTCCAAAATATATAATTAAACATCTTCAAGTTTATAATCAATCAAAACTAAAAACATAATCAAAATATAACTTAGAACATCTTCAATTATCATCTTTATCCTCTTGTAGATTAACAACATCATAGAAATTTGTAAAAAAATGGTCTTGACAAAATAAAAGCTTGGCCCAGTAGAAAAACCTGCACCGTCCCACCGAAGCCTGCCAAAGCTCATGGATTAGGAGGTGCGGGGTAGGTGGACTTTTTAAGTTTGGCAGTCTCAAATTTCTAGCCCAACCCTCCTTTTTTGTCGGATTATGCGGGTCAGCCCGACGGATTTTGGCCCGTTTGCCACCCCAAGTCCCCATCTATTTTCAGGTGGTAGGTTGTGAGGATTTCACGAGTCCCCATCTATCCCTAAAATGCAAGTAATCCCTGTAAATACATTTTTTGGCTATTTTTGTGATCTTTCCTATTGCTAACATTCATTGGTTTGTGATGTAGTGCTATTCTAGCCACTCAATAAATTCTCAGATAATCAAAGTTTAGGTTATATTATTTTTAGACAGTCACATGTATTCTTGTTATAACAATATTAATAGAAGATAAATATATAAACACTAAGCTATTGTTTGAATATAAGATAAAAAATAAGAGGAAAGAAAATAGAAAGAAAGAAAATGAGAGGAAACAAAATGGGAAAAAAAGTATATTTGTGTGTGTTTATTTAGATGAAGAAAAAATGAATGGAAAGAAAATAGAGAAAAAAATTTCTTTTACTTAGATGGAAGGAAAAGTAAGAAGAGAAAAAATTTTAATAAAGTAAAATTATATTAATGTTTTTATATATTATATATAAATTATAAGTCAAATGGTAACTCTGTATTTTAACTCATGTTTGCACTTCTGCATAAGTTTTTTTTGCAACTTTGAAGAGAAAAAATTTACATGAGCTCCACATACATTTTTATGTTTTTCAATCAATTTTTTGTTGATCCAAACAATAAAAATTTGATTTTTCATCTATTTTCTTCTTCAGCATTTTATTTCCCTACAAATTCTTTTAATCCAAACAATGTATAAATAAGTCACATTTTTCATATATATATATATATATATATATATATATATATATATATATATATATATATAATAATAATAATAATAACTAATATCACATATTAGGTTAATTTATGTTGATAAACCAAAGCCATCCTAAAATAACCTACCCTAAACCTCAAAAACGTTACCTAGTTATCTCCATTTACATTTCTATATAAATCGAATTTAATGAATTCGAATTAGGGTAATAAGTAATAAATCGAATATATAGGATTCAAATTACTTGACATTGTGATTCAAAAGTAAATTGAATCCAATGAATTCGAATTATGTCGTCCCCTACTAAATCGAATCTATAAATTTCGATTTATATGGTCCATACTAAATCGAAGCAATAAGGTTCGATTTATACTCACTTAATAGCAATCCAACTCATTGTAAATCAAATCTCCTTCATTCAATTTAGTAGCATAGATAGCATCCAAATAATTCGAATATTATAGATTTGATTTACTACTAAAACACATAATTCGAACTCCATAAATTTGATTTACATAGATATATAAATTGAGACATGCGCGTAATTTTTTTTACTTTGGCAGATATACGTAAAATTGGTTTGAAAATGGTTTATAAAGGTGATTTGCTCCATATATTATAATTTGTAAAATCAGAATATTTTGAGAAGTGATGTATAGACAACTTAAATATTGATAAGTCTAAAAAATTTTAGAAAAAAATAAAAATATACAAAAATTACATGTTGATCCATAATTTTTTTAAAAAAATTTGTGTATAGTCTATGATTAATAACTTTAAAATTATATATGTAACAGCCCAGACCACCCGCTAGCACGATATTGTCCGCTTTGGCACACAAGACCTCACGGTTTTGTCTTTGACGATAGGGATGATAGCCGAAACCCCCCTCCCCCCACACTCACTCGTCGAAACAATTTTTTTGAACAATTTTTTAATCTTAATATTTAATAAATTAACTTACAAAATATTATTTAACATACAAAATAAGTAACTTAAGTCATCATCTAGGATAATAAATATAATAGTGTAAATATTTATTTATTTATTAGTAGTGAAAAATATGTAAATAGTATAAACTGATATTTTTTTAGTATAAAAGCAATAATAAAAGTTATTAATTAAGTTAATTACATAATTAATAAATTATGAAAAATTATTGTTTAAATAATAATAACAAATAAGATCACTATTTTTACATATTACAAAGTTTATGAAAAAAATTTTGAATAATAAATCAATCCTCAATAGATTATACATTAATTCTATCAAAAAAATAAATAATTAATACATTAGATATTATTATTTACGTACCAATATAATATATATTATCGATTATTAAGTTTATAATTAATTTTTAATCCAATTTTTGGTAATTAAAATTTAATTGATTGAAAATATTAAATGCTAAATATTTTATATCTAACCAATTTATTTTTTTACTGAAATTAAAAAAATGAGTCATTAATCAATTCTAAATTTAAATTTAAATTTGAGTAAGAAAATAAAAAATATTTTAAATTTTATCCCACTAACCAGAATTAATTTTAAGACAAAAAATTATTTTGCACGTCATATATATATTGTGGGATAGTATGGTCATTTGCTATTTTTTAATGATAAATATTGTCAAATAAAATGGTGTAAGAAATTAGAATTACCCTTTGAATTATAATTTATATATAATATATAAGAACATTAATGTAATTTTACTCTATTACAATTTTTTCTCTTCTTAGTTTTCTTTCCATCCAAGTAAAAGAAAATTTTTTTCTCTATTTTCTTTTAATTCATCCAAATAACACACAAAAGTATATATCCAAACAATAGCTTAGTGTTTATCCATTTATCTTTTATTAATATTGTTATAACAATGATACATCATACATGTGACTTTATAAGAATGATATAACATAGACTTTGATTATCTGAGAATTTATTGAGTGGCTGGAATAGCTCCACGTCACGAACCAATGAATGCTAGTAATAGGGATGATCACAAAAACAACCGAAATAGGTATTTGCAGGAATTACTTGCATTTTGGGACTAGATGGGGACCCATGAAATCTTCACGACTTGCCATGCGAAAATAGATAGGGACTAGGGATGGCAAACGAGCAGAAATCCGTCGGGCCAGCCCACGTAACCTGACAAAAAAGGCAGGCTGGGCTAGAAATTTGAGACTGCAAAACTTAAAAGGTCCACCTAACCCGCACTGCCTAATCCGTTGGCTTTGGTGGGATTCGGCGGAGGTGGGGCGGGGCGAGCTTCCCCGCCGGGCCAGACATTTTTTTTGTTAGGGCCATTTTTAACAAATTTTTATGATGTTATTGATCTACAAGAGGATGAAGATGATAATTGAAGATGTTCTAAGTTATATTTTGGATTATGTTTTATGTTTGATTGATTATAAACTTGAAGATGTTTAATTATATGTTTTGGACAATATTTGTTTTACTTTAGACAATGTTGATTTTATTATTTTATTTCAAAAAATTTGGTTTATAGTTATATTTATTACAAAATAAATACTTTAATGTTTGTGAATTTAGATATAACTTTTTTCATGTTTTTAAAAAATTGTAAATTTATTGAAATGGTTGTAAAATTATATATAGTGTTTAATATTTAATGGTTTATAAAATAAAAAAGAGATTTGACGGGTTTGGCCCGCCAGTCCACCGTTAAGCAGGGTAGAGGAGGAATTCAGGACCGCGTCATTAAGCGGGGCGGGTCAGCTTGTTAGATGGCGGACTTTTGGTGGTGCGGGATGGGCTTCCCCATTTGCTACCCCTAATGGGGAAGCCCGCCATTAGGCGGGGCGGGAGAGGAATTCAGGACCGCCTCACTAGGCAGGGCGAGACGGGTCAGCCTGTCAGATGGCGGGCTTTTGGCAGTGCGGGGCAAATTTTTCCATTTGCCACCCCTAATGGGGACATGGATATAAGTACCCACCCCATGAAACCTATTAAATACACGCGAATATAAAATTACTAATTTATCCTAATTTATATATACATAAATCTATTACTTAAATTTAGTAACCCTAATTCCTACCTCTAATTCGAATCCTTCCTTTTTTTTCTAGACCTATTCTTAGCCTTGATCTCCTCTCTCTCACACACACACACACACTTTCTCTGCCTCTTAAGTCTATCACTACGTCGTTCAGTATCGTCCCAAAAAATTGTGTTATGTTATTACGTTGGAATATGTTTTTATGTTTTTCCTTTTGAAATGTTATTTTCATAATGAATATGTTACGAATTGTGTTGAATTATATTGAATTGATTATTTTATGATTATTATATTATGCCTTTTTGTGTTAATTTTTTTAAAAGTTTTCAAAGAATATTTGTATATATCCAAGGAGATCTGCGTTCGCTAAGGAATAATTAAACAGGGACTTGCAAAGACGGAGAAGGGATGGCAGTATTTTTTTTTTAAAACAAGAGTGAGGGATAGGAAGGGGGTTTGTCACGCTCCCCTAAGTACCCATTACCATACCTAACTAGCACTGGAGATCCAATCTGAGCCGATTTGGGAGGGGACACATAGACTACATCTACATTGGGCCTTTAAGGTAATGAACCTATGTCAGATTTGGGACCCTAACAATGGGCTTGGATTGATCTTGCTTTCATTCAGGTCTTACTAGACCCAAGAATATCTTGGATTAATATTTTGAGTCATTATTATAATAAATACTATACTCTTTAATATTATAACACTTAGTATATGTAAAAGTTAGATATATTTACAAGAAATTTTTTAATTTAAATTAAAAAATTTAATTATATATTTTTTTAATTTTAAATATTATTTATTGATATAACGAAAAAATAAAAATAACAATAATCACTCAAATAATTAAAATAGATAATCTTAATATATATATGATACTACATATATTAAGGATTATTATATATGATAAATAATTTTTTTCTGTAATGAATATTATTGAACAATTTTTCTCATCTTAATATTTAATGAATTTAAAATATAAAATATTATTTAATATACAAAATAAGTAACTTAAGTAATCATTTAGGATAATAAATATAATAATGCAAATACTTACATACTTATTAATGGTGAAAATTATGTAAATAATATAAATTGATAACTTTTTAGTATAAAAACAATAATAAAATTTATTAGTTAGGTTAATTACATAATTAAAAAATTATAAATAATTTTTTAAATAATAATAAAAAATAAGATCACTATTTTCACATATTTCAATGTTTATAAAAAAATTTTGGATAATAAATCAATCTTCAATAGATTATACATTTGTCCTGTAAAAAAAAAATAATTAATATATTAAATATTATTATTTACGTACTAATATAATATTATCGATTATTAAATTTACAATTAATTTTTAACCCAATTTTTGGTAACTAAAATTTAAATGATTAAAATTATTAAATGTTAAATATTTTGCATCTAACCAATTTTATTTTTTATTTGTTATTGAAATTAAAAAAGGATGAATTGTTAATCAATTCTAAATTTAAATTTAGATTTGAGTAAGAAAATAAAAAATATTTTAAATTTTATCTCACTAACCAGAATTAATTTTAAAATAAAAAATTACTTTGTACATCATATATATTGTAGTATAGTGTAGTCATTTGCTATTTTTTAATGGTAAATATTGTCAAATAAAATGATGTAAGAAATTAGAAGAAAATGTATTACCAGTTCAGAAAATATTAATTTATTTTTGAATAGAATAAATTATATATTGAATAATAAAAGTTGTTATTGGTTTCTCTTCACACTAACTAATACTCAATGATGGTATTTCGGTACACTATGTTACCAACAAATATTAATCGATCTAATAACTTTTGTAATGACATAAATTTATAAGTTTAAAAATTTAAAAATTATTTCATAAAATGTGAAATTTTAACAAGTAACAATGTTGATCATATTATTTTAACTTAAAAAATGAATACGATACTAACAAATAAAATTGTTCCAAGTAAATTTTAAAAAAGACAAAAGTCCATAACTATTGCTTTTAATAAAAAATTAATCTATTTTAAAGACAAATGCTTTTTTTTTCTACGGATTTTCTAACTTGACAAGTCGAGGGCTAATTCACTACATATTGATGCTCTATTTATTAAAGGTCTACCGCTAACTAATAAATTGTTATACACATAAAGCGATATTCGAATTTCAAATACTTACTTAAGCAGACAAATGAAATAATCATTCAACTAATATAAATTAGTTAAATTAAATACTAATTATTTTTAATATTTTTAAATTATAAAATATTTATCATAATAATTATTATATATATATTTTATTTAATTTTTTAATAAAAATTTTATATAATTTTATGTATTATCCCTACAGGCCACGAAAACATACACTAATTCTAACAAAAATATGAATTGAACTGAAATTTTGTGTGTATCATACGAGAATTTAAACAAGTATTATTCTATGATGCATAGTGTTATAGGGTCAAACATACTGACATGACACCTTTTGACTAAATTTCATGTGTCTTTTCTTAAAGTTATTTTTGGAAAGTGATTATATATTAATGATAAAATTTGTTAATAATTAATGATTAATTATATCAATTTTGTTACACATTTAAGTATTTTTGATAATTAAATTTAATCAAATTAGAATGAGACTCGGACAATGTGTGGATGATAAATTAATGATAATATATAATAAATATTAAAAATTGCTATGTTTTGTAAAATTAAATTAAATATGTATAAACTAAAGTTAAATTTAAAAGGTATTTTGTTTAAAATAATTTGTAGTACAAAAGATTTATATGTTGAAATTGTATAAAGTGACATTTTTATATGATGGTTTGATTTTTGTATTTGTTTTAGTTAATGGACTTAGTCTTCTTATGTGGCGTTCGTCCTCCTTTTTCTTTTTTAGTTATTGTTAGAGTTGTTGCTTTTTTCTTTCTGTCGTAGGTTCCTGTAAAAGCATGTTCTTTATGAATTGTTGAGTTGTATGCACTTTCTATTATGTTGTTTGTTCTATCTTTGCATGTATGTTGTTCTTCTGAAAATGTATCTTGAATTTATATGATTTTCTTTCTCCTTAATCTCTTGATGTAGTTTTCCAATGACATCTACAATAAAAAGAACAAAAATGTGTAGATTTTTTTGAATAAGTTATTTTTAATAAGAATAATTGAAATAGTATAAAGTGAAATTACTTGTTAGTATTTTTCTTTAACCCACTCTGTCAGACAATGTCTCAAGTGATGCAAATTCAAATAATGTTAAAAAGGTTCAAAATTGGATCTTTAATTTCTTTCACAACAGTTATGAGTAAAAAGTTTGCTTTCATTGTAGCTTTAATCGGTCTATACAAATCATTTGCATCTTCTATTTTTAAATTTTTTATAGTATAGAGTTTTTCTTCTTGTCTCCTTGGACCTTGGGTGTGGTAAGATTCTCAACCCTAGTGTAATTTGTGGTTCTATGATGTTTGGATTTTGAGATGTTGTGTATGGGTGTGATGATTGTGGCTTAGGTTGTGTGTATGTGAATATTGGAGCTTGATTGGTGATATTGAAAAGCTTGAAAAGGGTCTGGGGGTGAAAAATCTGTTCTTGGAGGTGTTGAGGCCTTGAGAGCTTGAGGAAAAGTGGTTTGGAAGTGCTCCGGTGGAGCTTGAGAAATCGGCTAAGGTATGGTTTCGGTTTCCCGTATCTAATATGTAATGTGGTAGGAAATACTTAGGCTAGAGGCCCTAAGATAGGCATTGAATTGTTGATGTTGTTGAATGATTGAGATATATGATGTGGTCATATATGTGATGATGATTATTGATGCCTTGGTGGTATGATGTATGAGAAATATGCATGTTGTGATATATGATTGATGATTGGTTATGGTTGAAATGTGGATTGAACCATGTTGATGGTGAGTATGATATTGATTGTGTACAATGATGATTTATTGGAATTGGTGTTGTTAAAAATTGGCATGAGGAAGAGTATATGATATGTCAATATGTTTGAGTTTGAGCCACTTGGGTGAAGTGGGTTAAAATGATGAGATAGTGATTTTGGTAAGTTATGGTAAAGTGTCAATGTGTGAGTTGAGGAGGCTTGATGTGGAATTTGATATATTTTGATTGATTTCAAAGAAAAGGGATGAAATTGGCATGTTTTGATTGATTTTGAAATGAGTTGAAAATGGCTTGTTTTGAAAATGGCACTTTGTGGTTTTGTATAAAAAATATGGTTTTGGGGCATACTTTGATGGGATATAACTTGGACTACGGATCTCTGTTTTGTGCCAAATCTATTTAGAAATGAAATTGGATCCGGGATGTCCATGCCGTTCGAAGAACAGGTGAAAAATGATTTCAAATGAGAAAGTTATGTCCGTTGGAAGATTGGGGTTTGAATCTATGAATTCTGCAGCTTTTAACTTAGAAAATTTTTAGCAGAATGACCCCTTGCGCGTGGGCGCACTTGGCGTGTACGCGCCGATCTTCCAGAAAACGCAATCCACGCGTGCGCGTGGTGTGTGCGGGCGCGCCGATGTGCTGCACCCAATGCCCAGCCATTTTGCCCGAGAGTTGTGCCAGAATTGTGCCAGCTTTGTGCTAAGGGCACGAGAGTACCCACGCGTACGCGTGGTTGACGCGTGCGCGTCGTTTGGCTATTTTTCAATCCACGCGTTAGCGTGTATGACGCTTACGCGTCGATGAGTTTTTGAGGCCATCCACGCGTGCGCGTGGAGTGCGCGTACGCGTGGCCCTGTTTTCATCCCAAAGTTGATTTTTGAGTTTTAAAAGCCAAATCTCATACTTCTAAGCCTCCGATCTCACCACTTATGTCTTAAATCATTATGATATGTCTAGCTATGAGAAGAAGGGCTAGTGAATGTGGTAACTTGCGAGTGAAGCAAGGGAAAAATGAATGATCAATGAGGATCAAAGATGATTATGTGAGATGCGGAGGATGGTGGTGGAAGTGCTTGTTATGCCATGGGCCGAAAGGTTGTAATTGTTAATGAAACGGCTAGTTATGGATTTAACCATTAGCCGGGTGGCTGGTTATGGATTTAACCGTGAGCCGGATGGCTGGATTATTGCCGTGTTACGGCGGAGCCATGATTTAGGCTATGTATAAAGGCATATATATGTTGTTGAATGAATTGTGAATGTTGCACTTCCACGGTTGGAGATGAGAGTTTCCCTGGGAGGAAGCAGTGGCTAGCCACCACGTGCTCCAGGTCGAGACTTGAAGCTCTTTTGACCCTATGTCGTCAGGGTGGCCGGGCACTGTGAAATTCCCGGACAAGCTCACCTCCAAAAATATTCACCAGTGATGGTGATGGATAAATATTCACCAGTGATAGTGATGGATAAATATTCACCTGTGAGGGTGATGGATATGGATCATGATTATGATCAAATTATAATGATCATGACTCAAGTTAGGGAGACACGACAGAGGGACAGTCCAATGGTTAACTGCCAGGACTTGTCGGGTTGGCTCTATAACCGACAGATGATATCATCAGCCACTAGGGACAGGCATTCATCATATGCATACTATATGAATTGTTTGAGATTGCCTATTTGACTGCATATTACTTGCTAATTGTCTAAATGCCTTAATTGTTCCTATTTGTATATTTCTTGTTTGCTATAACTGTGTTTGCTACATTATACTCCTGCTGGTGGTTGGGAGGTATGAAGGAATTGGAAAGGGAAGTATTAGTTAGACTGAAGAATCTTTAGTCAGATGCCCTTATGTGGTTTAGCTTGTTTATAAGCTTTGATATTATCTGGAGGAAGTTCTAGGATTGCCTTCGGCTTTCCTCTATTATTATGTATTATATATGTGGAAGCTGTTACCATGCTGGGGAGACGAGACGAGAATTTCAGTACCAATTTTATAGAATTCGGACCAAAATTGGATCGAACGGGCCAAACCGGGCCAACCGGACCCAAAGTGGGCCCTTGGCCCAACATAACTAAATCAAAACCCTAGTTTTCAGCACTCTCTCTCCTCACTTATCACTCAAAAAACGCTGAAATGGAGGCCATGGAGGGGAGAACTCTCTCTCAAGTTCTTTCTCTCACTTGATCTTCAAACCACCATAACTTTTGATCTAGAGCTCCGATTGCCGCACCGTTTGCGGTCACGTGTTCACCGCGGAGAGCTTTACAAAACCCATACAATCAATCTTCAGGTAAGCCATGTTTTTCTCTTCGAATTTCCAGCCTTGTTTTCGAGTTTCATGAGCAAAAATGTTGAGATTTTGGGCTCTTTGATGTTATAGGACCCAACTCTCTTGAAGGAGAAGGTTAATCTTGTCTCCTTGGATCTTGGGTATGGTAAGATTCTCAACCCTAGTGTAATTTGTTGTTCTATGATGTTTGGGTATTGAGATGTTGTGTTTGGGTATGATGATTGTGGCTTAGGTTGTGTATGTGTGAATATTGGAGCTTGATTAGTGATTTTGGAAAGCTTAAGAAGGGTTTTAGTGGTGAAAAATCTGTTTTTTGAGGTTTTGAGGCCTTGAGAGCTTGTGGATAAGTGTTTTGGAAGTGCTCCGGTTGAGCTTGGGAAATCGGCTAAGGTATGGTTTCGGTTTCTCGTATCTAATACGTAATATGGTAGGAAATACTTAGGCTAGAGACCCTAAGATATGCATTGAATGGTTGATGTTGTTGAATGGTTGATATATATGATGTGGTCATATATGTGATGATGATTATTGCTGCCTTGATGGTATGATGTATGAGAAATATGCATATTGTGATATATGCTTGATGATTGATTATGGTTGAATTGTGGGTGAGATCATGATGATGGTGAGTATGATATTGATTATGTACAATGATGGTTAATTGGAATTGGCATTGTTGAAAATTGGCATGAGGAAGAGTATATGATATGTCAATATGTTTGGGTTTGAGCCACTTGGGTGAAGTAGGCTAAAATGATGGGATAGTGATTTTGTGAATTGTGGTAATGTGTCAATGTGTGAGTTGAGGAGGCTTGATGTTGAATTTGATGTATTTTGATTGATTTCAAAGAAAGGGGATGAAATTGGCATGTTTTGATTGATTTTGAAAAGAGTTGAAAATGGCACTTTGTGGTTTTGTATGAAAAACATGGTTTTTGGGCATACTTTGACGGGACATAACTTGGACTACAGATCTTTGTTTTGTGCCAAATCTGTTTAGAAATGAAATTGGATCCGAGATGTCCATGCCGTTCGAAGAACGGGTGAAAAACGATTTAAAATGAGGAAGTTATGTCCGTCGGAAGATTGGGGGTTGAATCTGTGAATTCTGCAGTTTTTAACTTAGAAAATTTTTAGCAGAATGACCCCTCGCGCGTAGGCGCACTTGGCGCGTACGCGCCGTCCTTTTAGGAAGCGCCATCCACACATGCGCGTGATGTGCGCGGGCGCACCGATTGTGCTGCACCCAATACCCAGCCATTTTCCAGAGAGTTGTGCCAGAACTGTGCTAGTTTTGTGCCTGGGGCACGAGAGCACCCACGCGTACGCGTGGTTGACGCGTGCGCGTCGATTGGCTAATTTTCAATACACGCGTTAGCGTGCATGACGCATACGCGTCGATGAGTTTTTGAGTTTTAAAAGCCAAATCTCATACTTCTAAGCCTTCGATCTCACCACTTATGTCTTAAATCCTTATGATATGCCTAGCTATTAGAAAAGGAGCTAGTGGATGTGGTAACTTGCGAGTGAAGCAAGGGAAAAAATGAATGATCAATGAGGATCAAATATGATTATGTGAGAGGAGGAGGATGGTGGTGGAAGTGCTTGTTATGCCATGGGCCGAAAGGCTGTAATTGATAATGAAACGGCTGGTTATGGATTTAACCGTGAGCCGGGTGGCTGGTTATGGATTTAACCGTGAGCCGGATGGCTGGATTATTGCCGTGTTATGGCGGAGCCATGATTATGGCTAAGTATAAATGCATATATGCTGTTGAATGAATTGTGAATGTTGCACTTCCACTATTGGAGATGAGAGTTTCCCTGGGAGGAAGCAGTGGCTAGCCACCACATGCTCCAGGTTGAGACTCGAAGCTCTTTTGACCCTATGTCATAAGTGTGACCGGGCACTGTGAAAGACCCGGATGAGCTCGCCCCCGTAAATATTCACCAGTAAAGGTGATGGATATAGATCATGATTATGATCAAGCTTATAATGAGTATAACTCGAGTTGGGGATGCGTGATAGAGGGACAGTCCAATGGTTAGCTACCAGGACTTGTCGGGTTGGCTCTATAACCGACAGATGATATCATCAGCCACTAGGGACAGGCATTCATCATATGCATACTATATGAATTGTTTGAGATTGCCTATTTGACTGCATACTACTTGCTAATTGTCTAAATGCCTTAATTGCTCCTATTTGTATATTTCTGGTTTGATATAACTGTGTTTGCTACATTATACTCCTGATGGTGGTTGGGAGGTTTGAAGGAATTGGAAAGGGAAGTATTAGTTAGACTGATGTATCTTTAGTCAGATGCCTTTTATGGTTTAGCTTGTTTATAAGCTTTGATATTATTCTGGAGGAAGTTCTAGGATTGCCTTCGACTTTCCTCTATTATTATGTATTATATATGTGGAAGCTGTTACCATGCTGGGGACCTCTGGTTCTCACCCATGCGGATTTTGTGGTTTTCAGATGCAGGACGTGAGGTTTCCCGCTGAGGCATGCTGGAGACTTCTAGAATTGCGAAGATCCTTTGTTCTCGGGACTATGTTTTGATTTATATGTTTTGCTTAGATACTTTTATCTCCATTAAATAATACAAACTGAGATGACTCCTCTTATGAGAGATTTTGGAGAATAGGTTTATGTATTTGTGTCCCTTTGGGTTTCCTTTGGGGTTTTCCTTATTTTATCATATGTATATATTGCTATGCTCGGACCGGTTATCTTCACGGCCGGATCTTGAGTCTTGATATTCCTGTTTTTGACACTCCTTTGTATATATATAATCTTGCGTTGGTTATCCTTGTTCGTTACGTTATCGATCGGAGTGTTGCGCTTTCACGTTGAAATTTTTGTTTACCCCTTTTTTTTTTACAAAGGCTCCTAGTTATAATCAATCATTCTTACTACTATACGTACTAAATTTTTATTTTAGAGGTCGTAATACCTTGCCATCTCTGAATTATGACTTAAGCATAAGACTCTGTATGGTTGGGTGTTACATTATGGTATCAGAGCAGTTCGTTCCTGTAGAGCCTGAGGGATAGACTGATTATGCTTCTGTGCATTCTCTGTGTGTGTGTTATGTGCTATTAGTATATCTGCTTGATATAATTGGCATAAACGTTCATGAGCATGCATTTGGGACTTTGAAGCACTAGACTTTCGATATTGAGACTGATCAACTTAATATCGATTGTTGGGTGTGTATAGGGACCAGATGGCGCCTCGTGGACGCGATAGAGGTAGTGTGAGAGGTCATACGAATGCTCGTGCGCCAGAGAATAACCCTAATGACCCGGTGAACTTTATGACTGCGTTGGAAAACATGGCTGCTGCTATGCAAGCCACTGCTGAGGCTCTTGGTCAACAGATGAACAACCATGGCAATGGCGGAGGTAGAGTTCAGGGCCCGATGACACTTGCAAACTTCTTGAAGGTTAATCCGCCTAAGTTCAAGGGAACTGCTAGCCCGACTGAGGCTGATACATGGTTTCAGGCCATAGAACGAGCACTGCAAGCACAAGTGGTGCCTGAAGGACAGCATGTCGAGTTTGCTACCTATATGTTCACCGGTGAAGCGTCGCATTGGTGGCAAGGTATCCGGCGTCTTCTGCAGCAGGGTGATGACTATATCACCTGGAATGTCTTCTAATAGGAGTTCTATAAGAAGTACTTTCCGACTTCTGCTAGGACAGCTAAGGAACTTGAGTTACTACAGCTGAAGCAGGGTACCATGTCCGTATCAGAGTATACTGACAAGTTTGAAGAGCTGTTCAGGTTCTCTCGTATGTGTCAAGGGACTCCGGTGGAATATGAGGAATGGAAGTGTGTTAAGTATAAAGGAGGACTCCGGAGTGATATCTTTAGTTCAGTGGGACCAATGGAGATCAGGACTTTCTTCGAATTGGTGAACAAGTGTAGGGTTGCTGAAGAGTGTGTGAAAAGGGCAACCGCTGAGAAAGGAAGTCACAAAGGATCATTTCCACAGAACCGAGGGAAGAGCTTTGCACCTAGAGGCCCGTCTTTCAAGAGGGGAAGCTCTTTCAGGAGGCCCAACAACAACAGCTCCCAAGGGAAGAAGTTTGGGAAGCAGCCTCAGAATGATCAAGCTTGTACTAGATGTGGGAGTCACCATCCGGGAGCACCATGCAAGGCCGGATGGGGTTTGTGCTACAATTGTGGATAGGTGGGGCATAAAGCCGCAAGTTGTCTGGAGAAGCAGAAACAAGGTGCTGGGAAGGCACAACAGACTGGTCGGGTGTTCACCACCTCAGCTATAGGTGCCAAGGGATCTGAGACACTTATTCGAGGTAACTGTGAAATGGCTGGTCAAACTTTAAATGCTTTATTTGATTCGAGAGCATCACATTCATTCATTGCATTTGAGAAAGCCCATGAGTTAGGATTGAAGATTGTAACTTTAGATTATGACCTCAAAGTGTATAATGCTACCCATGAAGCCATGGTAACTAGGCTAGGATGCCCGAAAGTTTCCTTTAGGTTCAAGCAGCGTAATTTTGTTCATAATTTAGTCTGCTTACCGATGATCGGTCTTGATCTTATCTTGGGATTGGATTGGTTATCTAAGAACCATGTCCTGCTTGATTGTTCTACAAAGTCGGTGTACTTTATGCCGGAAGATACAGAAGGACCAGTCGTGGTGAATAATTATTACTTGAATTCGATGAGGGTGAACTGTTCTGGAATCGAATGTCAGGGTATCCTGTTGTTAACCGCGGGCGTTTCGGGTGATGATCAAAGGTTGGAGCAGATTCCGGTTGTGTGTGAGTTTCCGGAAGTGTTTCTCGATGATATTGATGAGTTTCCACCTAACCGAGAGGTTGAGTTTGCTATTGAGTTGGTGCCCGGGGCGGGACCAATCTCAAGTGCTCTTTATAGGATGTCACCGTTAGAGATGAACGAGCTAAAGTCTCAGTTAGAGGATTTATTGGGTAAGAATTTTATCCGACCAAGTGTCTCTCCGTGGGGTGCGCCAGTGCTACTGGTAAAGAAGAAAGATGGGAGTATGCGGCTCTGTGTGGATTACAGGCAGCTGAACAAGGTTACAATAAAGAATAAGTACCCATTGCCGAGAATTGATGATATCATGGATCAGTTACAAGGAGCTGGAGTTTTCTCCAAGATCGATTTGCGATCCGGTTATCACCAGATAAGGGTGAGGGGTGAGGATATCCCTAAAACCGCTTTCAGGACTCGTTATGGTCATTACGAGTACATTGTAATGTCCTTTGGGTTGACGAATGCTCCTGCGGTATTCATGGATTACATGAACAGAGTTTTCCGTCCGTTTCTGGATAAATTTGTTGTTGTCTTCATTGATGACATACTAATTTATTCCAAGACTGAAGAAGAGCATGCGGAACACTTGAGGACCGTGTTGCAGATTCTAAAGGAGAAGAAACTCTATGCAAAACTGTCCAAGTGTGAGTTTTGGAAGAGTGAGGTGAAGTTTTTGGGTCACGTGGTGAGTAAGAGGGGAATAGCCGTAGATCCAACTAAGGTGGAGGCTGTGACGGATTGGAAGCAACCAACCACCGTAACAGAGATAAGGAGTTTTCTGGGTTTAGCTGGCTATTACTGAAGGTTTATTAAGGAATTTTCACAGATAGCTTTGCCAATGACAAAGTTAACCCGCAAAGACACTCCGTTTGTTTGGACTCCTGAGTGCGAGGAGAGCTTTCAGACATTGAAGAAAAAGTTGACCACTGCACCTGTGTTAGTGTTACCTGAGCTGAACGAGCCATTTGAGGTGTACTGTGATGCCTCATTAAAGGGTCTAGGGTGCATGCTGATGCAGCATCATAATGTGGTAGCGTATACCTCACGACAGTTGAGACCTCATGAAGTTAGTTACCCTACGCACGATTTGGAACTCGCTGCGGTTGTTTTTGCCTTGAAGGTGTGGAGGCATTACCTCTATAGGGTTAAGTTCCAAGTCTTCTCCGATCACAAGAGTTTGAAGTATCTCTTTGATCAGAAAGAGCTTAATATGAGGCAGAGAAGGTGGATGGAATTGTTGAAGGACTACGACTTTGAGTTGAATTACCATCCGGGAAAGGCGAACGTAGTGGCGGATGCGTTAAGTCGGAAGTCGTTATATGCGGCTTGGATGATGCTTCAAGAGGAGAAGTTGCTCAAGGGATTCGAGAGTCTGAAAATTGGTGCTCGAGAAGTATCCGGAACCTTGTGTTTGAGCCGATTGAAAATCTCAAGTGACTTTAAGTCCGAACTCCTAAAGGCTCATCAAAATGATGAAGCGTTATGGAAGGTGTTACTAGCCATTGAGCAAGGAAAACAGTGGAGAGTGTCGGAAGAAAAAGATGGGTTATGGAGATTCAAGGGTAGGATTATTGTGCCGGATGTTGGCACCTTGAGGCATGATATCTTAAAGGAGGCACACAAAAGTGGATTCTCCATTCACCCGGGAAGTACTAAGATGTACCATGATTTAAAGGCGATGTTCTGGTGGCCGGGTATGAAGAATGATGTGGCGGAATATGTTTCAAAGTGCTTAACTTGTCAAAAGGTAAAGATTGAACATCAAAGACCTTCCGGGATGTTGCAACCTTTAGAGATTCCACAATGGAAGTGGGAAAGTATTGCAATGGACTTTGTGTCAGGATTGCCAAGGACTAGGGCTGGTTTTGATGCTATCTGGGTGATTGTGGACCGACTGACGAAGTCAGCTCACTTTTTGCCCATTCGTATGACTTACACCCTTGAGGAGCTAGCACGGTTATACATAAAGGAGATTGTGAGACTTCATGGTGTACCTGCTACTATAATCTCTGATAGAGATCCTCGTTTCACTTCAAGGTTTTGGGATGCATTTCAAAAAGCTTTTGGAACCCGATTAAGCTTGAGCACGGCTTACCATCCTCAAACAGATGGTCAATCTGAAAGGACGATCCAAACACTAGATGATATGTTAAGAGCTTGTGTTTTGGACCAACCGGCGAGTTGGGATCGGTATATGCCATTAGTGGAGTTTGCATACAATAATAGTTATCATGCGAGCATTGGAATGGCTCCGTATGAGGCCTTGTATGGGAGAAAATGTCAATCTCCGCAATGTTGGTATGAAGCTGGAGAAAGGGGCTTGTTGGGACCGGAAATGATAGCTGAGACTACTGAACAAGTCAAGAAAATCCGAGATAGGATGCTTACGGCGCAGAGTCGTCAAAAGAGTTACGCCGATCAGAGGCGAAAGCCCTTAGAATTTGAGGAAGGAAACCGTGTCTTACTTAAAGTTACTCCGACCATGGGAGTAGGAAGGGCGATTAAAGCAAAGAAGTTGAATCCTCGATACATTGGTCCATTTCAAATCCTGGAGAGGATTGGACCGGTGGCGTATCGAATGGCTCTACCACCTCATCTTTCGAACCTGCACGACGTGTTTCACGTGTCGCAGCTTCGGAAGTACACTTCTGATGCTAGCCATGTGTTAGAACCTGAGTTGGTTCAGTTAAGGGAAGACTTGACGCTTCCAGTGGCTCCAGTCAGAATTGATGATAATAGTATCAAACGGTTGCGTGGAAAAGAGGTTTCATTAGTCAAAGTGGCATGGAGTCGAGGCGGTGTTGAGGAACACACTTGGGAACTTGAGTCGGAGATGCGAACGGATTATCCGCACTTATTCTCAGGTAATTGCATTTGAATTTTGTGGGCAAAATTCCCAATTAGGTGGGTAGAATGTAAAACCTGGTTAATTAACGGCTAATTAACCCATAAATGAGAATTTATTCTAGAAAGCCCAAAATGTGATTTTTATGGCTAAATGTGATAGAGGAGGTTGAGACGAGAATTTCCGTACCAATTTTATAGAATTCGAACCAAAATTGGACCGAACGGGCCAAACCGGACCAACCGGACCCAAAGTGGGCCCTTGGCCCAACATAACTAAACCAAAACCCTAGTTTTTAGCACTCTCTCTCCTCACTTATCACTTAAAAAACGCTGAAATAGAGGCCATGGAGGGGAGAACTCTCTCTCAAGTTCTTTCTCTCACTTGATCTTCAAACCACCATAACTTTTGATCTAGAGCTCCGATTGCCGCACCGTTTGCGGCCACGCGTTCACCGCGGAGAGTTCCACAAAACCCATACAATCAATCTTCAGGTAAGCCACGTTTTGCTCTTCGAATTTCCAGCCTTATTTTCGAGTTTCATGAGCAAAAATGTTGAGATTTTGGGCTCTTTGATGTTATAGGACCCAACTCTCTTGAAGGAGAAGGTTAATCTTGTCTCATTGGACCTTGGGTATGGTAAAATTATCAACCCTAGTGTAATTTGTTGTTCTATGATGTTTGGGTATTGAGATGTTGTGTTTGGGTATGATGATTGTGGCTTAGGTTGTGTATGTGTGAATATTGGAGCTTGATTGGTGATTTTGGAAAGCTTAAGAAGGGTTTTGGTGGTAAAAAATCTGTTCTTGGAGGTTTTGAGGCCTTGAGAGCTTGTGGATAAGTGATTTGGAAGTGCTCCGGTTGAGCTTGGGAAATCGGCTAAGGTATGGTTTCGGTTTCTCGTATCTAATACGTAATATGGTAGGAAATACTTAGGCTAGAGACCCTAAGATAGGCATTGAATGGTTGATGTTGTTGAATGGTTGATATATATGATGTGGTCATATATGTGATGATGATTATTGCTGCCTTGATGGTATGATGTATGAGAAATATGCATATTGTGATATATGCTTGATGATTGATTATGGTTGAATTGTGGGTGAGATCATGATGATGGTGAGTATGATATTGATTATGTACAATGATGGTTAATTGGAATTGGCATTGTTGAAAATTGGCATGAGGAAGAGTATATGATATGTCAATATGTTTGGGTTTGAGCCACTTGGGTGAAGTAGGCTAAAATGATGGGATAGTGATTTTGTGAATTGTGGTAATGTGTCAATGTTTGAGTTGAGGAGGCTTGATGTTGAATTTGATGTATTTTGATTGATTTCAAAGAAAGGGGATGAAATTGGCATGTTTTGATTGATTTTGAAAAGAGTTGAAAATGGCTTGTTTTGAAAATGGCACTTTGTGGTTTTGTATGAAAAACATGGTTTTTGGGCATACTTTGATGGGACATAACTTGGAATACGGATCTCTGTTTTGCGCCAAATCTGTTTAGAAATGAAATTGGATCCGAGATATCCATGCCGTTCGAAGAACGGGTGAAAAACGATTTAAAATGAGGAAGTTATGTCCGTCGGAAGATTGGGGGTTGAATCTGTGAATTCTGCAGTTTTTAACTTAGAAAATTTTTAGCAGAATGACCCCTCGCACGTAGGCGCACTTGGCACGTACGCGCCATCCTTCCAGGAAGCGCCATCCACGCGTGCGCGTGATGTGCGCGGGCGCGCCGACTGTGCTGCACCCAATGCCCAGCCATTTTCCAGAGAGTTGTGCCAGAACTGTGCTAGTTTTGTGCCTTGGGCACGAGAGCACCCACGCGTACGCGTGGTTGACGCGTGCGCGTCGATTGGCTAATTTTCAATCCACACGTTAGCGTGCATGACGCATACGCGTCGATGAGTTTTTGAGGCCATCCATGCGTGCGCGTGGAGTGCGTGTACGCGTGGCCCTGTTTTCATCCCAAAGTTGATTTTTGAGTTTTAAAAGCCAAATCTCATACTTCTAAGCCTTCGATCTCACCACTTATGTCTTAAATCCTTATGATATGCCTAGCTATTAGAAAAAGAGCTAGTGGATGTGGTAACTTGCGAGTGAAGCAAGGGAAAAAATGAATGATCAATGAGGATCAAAGATGATTATGTGAGAGGAGGAGGATGGTGGTGGAAGTGCTTGTTATGCCATGGGCCGAAAGGCTGTAATTGATAATGAAACGGCTGGTTATGGATTTAACCGTGAGCCGGGTGGCTGGTTATGGATTTAACCGTGAGCCGGATGGCTAGATTATTGCCGTGTTATGGCGGAGCCATGATTATGGCTAAGTATAAATGCATATATGCTGTTGAATGAATTGTGAATGTTGCACTTCCACTATTGGAGATGAGAGTTTCCCTGGGAGGAAGCAGTGGCTAGCCACCACATGCTCCAAGTTGAGACTCGAAGCTATTTTGACCCTATGTCATAAGTGTGACCGGGCACTGTGAAAGACCCGGATGAGCTCGCCCCCGTAAATATTCACCAGTAAAGGTGATGGATATAGATCATGATTATGATCAAGCTTATAATGAGTATAACTCGAGTTGGGGATGCGTGATAGAGGGACAGTCCAATGGTTAGCTACCAGGACTTGTCGGGTTGGCTCTATAACCGACAGATGATATCATCAGCCACTAGGGACAGGCATTCATCATATGCATACTATATGAATTATTTGAGATTGCCTATTTGACTGCATACTACTTGCTAATTGTCTAAATGCCTTAATTGCTCCTATTTGTATATTTCTGGTTTGATATAACTGTGTTTGCTACATTATACTCCTGATGGTGGTTGGGAGGTTTGAAGGAATTGGAAAGGGAAGTATTAGTTAGACTGAAGTATCTTTAGTCAGATGCCCTTTATGGTTTAGCTTGTTTATAAGCTTTGATATTATTCTGGAGGAAGTTCTAGGATTGCCTTCGACTTTCCTCTATTATTATGTATTATATATGTGGAAGTTGTTACCATGCTGGGGACCTCTGGTTCTCACCCATGCGGATTTTGTGGTTTTCAGATGCAGGACGTGAGGTTTCCCGCTGAGGCATGCTGGAGACTTCTAGAATTGCGAAGATCCTTTGTTCTCGGGACTATGTTTTGGTTTATATGTTTTGCTTAGATACTTTTATCTCCATTAAATAATACAAACTGAGATGACTCCTCTTATGGGAGATTTTGGAGAATAGGTTTATGTATTTGTGTCCCTTTGGGTTTCCTTTGGGGTTTTCCTTATTTTATCATATGTATATATTACTATGCTCGGACCGGTTATCTTCGCGGCCGGATCTTGAGTCTTGATATTCCTGTTTTTGACACTCCTTTGTATATATATAATCTTGCGTTGGTTATCCTTGTTCGTTACGTTATCGATCGGAGTGTTGCGCTTTCACGTTGAAATTTTTGTTTACCCTTTTTTTTTTACAAAGGCTACTAGTTATAATCAATCATTCTTACTACTATACGTACTAAATTTTTATTTTAGAGGTCGTAATACCTTGCCATCTCTGAATTATGACTTAAGCATAAGACTCTGTATAGTAGGGTGTTACAATAGTGATAAGAGACTTATATAAATAGTTCAAATAGTATGAAATTTGAATATTTGTAACATAAAATTTATTATGATTAATAGATTATTATGACATTTGTAATATGAACGTTTATCAAGAATAGATTGTTTATAACGGTAACATATAACAAATATAGGGATATGAATTATTGGAGGTTACAAATTTGATTAGACACTATTAATTTCTAATTATTAATTGTATATTTTTTTTGCTAATTTAGAAATAATAGTTGATTTGACAAAAATTGAGTAGTTGATTCTAAAATTTTGCCAAGTAAGCGATGTTGCTGACATGGCATTAGTAGGAAGAGAAAGATATCTTAAGGATAATGTGGGTAAATTTATCTATTTACTTTTTTATATTAAGAATAGATAGATTGGTCCAAACCCAACAAAAATCAGTTTTATTAGTAAGAGCGTGAATACACGCTCCAATTCCCCAACAACTAATGTGAACATTCATAGCTTTCTTCTTCTTCGCATTCTTCTTTTTTCTCCGCGTACTTTCTTCTTCTTTTTCACATTCCTCGTTTTTTTGTGTATTTTCTCCCCATCGTCGTTCTTTTATTGTTGTTGTTGTTGCTGCATTTTTTTCTCTTTTTCTTCCTAGTAATTTTGTAGCATTGATTTTTTCTTCTCTTTCTTTTGATTTTATTTCTTTTAAGAGAGTGAAACACGAAGAATTATAAAAAAAAAATAAGAAGATGAAAAAGAAGAAGCAGCAAAAGATGAAGAGTTTTGAATTATACAAAACTTATCAGAACAAATAACACCAAAATTTCTTAATAATAACACATAAAATTCGTCGTTTTTACACCAAAATTTTGCTACAAAAGCACAAAAATGTCTTCTTTAATGCTGTATTTTTTTTCTTCTTTTTTTTCTTTTCTTTCTTTTTTTGTTGCTCTTATTTCTTTTTTCAGGAGCATTGCTTTTCATATTAGACTTGAATCAACATATTTGTAATGTATTACAATTTTATTTAGTTGAATGAATGTAGGTCCATCCTCTTCATAGTAATTTTAGAGTATTATATATTTCTTCTTCTCCTTTATTTGATTTTTCTTATTTTTATTCTTGTTAAGAGAGTAAAACAAAAAGCAAAACATGAATAAGAAAAAAAGAAGATGATGATGATGAAAAACATGAACAAGAAGAAGAAACAGCAGAAGATGAGAAAGAGAAAGAGGAAGAGTTTTGAATTATGCAGAATTTATCAGAATAAATAACATCAAAAATTTTCAACAATAATACATAAATTTCTTAGTTTTACACCAAAATTTTGCAACAAAAATACAAAAATGTATTATTTAATGCTGTATTTTTCTTTTTTTTCTGTTGCTCTTATTTCTTCCTTTAGGAATATTACTTCTCATATTAGATTTGAATGCACATGTTTGTAATGTATTGCAATCTTATTTAGTTGAATGAATGTAGGTTCATCATCTTCCTTGTAATTTTACAGCATTATGTGTTTTTTCTTGTTTTTATTCTTGCTAAGAGAGTAAAACAAGAAGAAACATGAGAAGGTAAAACAAGAAGGAAAAAATAAATAAGAAAATTAGAAGATGTTGACGATGCAAAAGAAGAAAAAGAAGCAACAGAAGATGAGGAAAAGGAAGAAAAGAGTTTTGAATTATGCAGAACTTATCAAAATAAATAACACTAAAATTTCTTAACAATAACACATAAATTTCTTAGTTTTTACACCGAAATTATTCAACTACAGAATCATAAACTACTAACAAATTATATTAACTAGATTTGAATCACACCTCAGCCACTTAATTCTATTCAAAACAATAGTCCAATTTGCCCTGGTTCAATTAATACTCTGAACTTGAATCATTCATTGTGTTTGAAAATGAAATACCTGTTCAAAGTTGATTTCACTGCTTGATTTTAAAAAATTTGATCCAAATCTTCAAATTAGATAAAAGAGCATTGATCTTGAACGAAAAGAATGCAAAGAATGAAGAGAACATAGAGAAGGAAGTGAACGTCAAGAACGCAGAAAACATAGAGAATATTCGAAAAGAAAACGAAATCCGAATAAAAAGGTCGTTATATATATTAGCGCGTTAAGTCAAAAGTTTGTTAGAGATAGTCGCGTGTGATGGTGAATTAGGTTAAAACTACTTATTTAGACTTGATTCGTTAAATGATTTAGATGTAGAAATTAATTGTAATTATATATACTAAAATTTGTCAATAATTTCAATATTCAATATTATAACCTTTTTTATAATATAAAATAATTACATTGATTCTTTCTTATATCTCCATGAAATCATGAACGTGTTTTTTTTACATTACATAAATGCTTGTTCTAGAGCAAAAGTCTTTTGTTTAACTTTTTATTTTTTTTTAATTATTTCATAAATAATAATGCATTCTTCGGTTTTGGTCTTGTAGGCAATTATTTTTTACCAAAATTATTTACACTCCATTATATAACACCCTGTCACACAGAGTTTTATGCTTAAGCTGTAAAATAGAGGTGGTGTGGTATTACCATCTCTAAAAATATATATATATATATATATATATATATATATATATATATATATATATATATAATTGAAAGAATATAATATTCAAAGAGCCTTGAAGGATAGTGAAAGCGAAATCGTGAAATTAAAAGCGCAACACTCAAGAATAACGTTTACTTGCATACAAAAAAAGCTTAGATACACATATATACAATAAGGGAGGAGGGTTAAGGATACAAAATATTCAAGCTCCGAACTCAACCCACGAAACTAAGGCTGGCTGGAGAATATTTACGTACATACATATAAATCCCAAGCAATAGAGTACTCAAAATAACCCTAGTTCTCCATCAAAAGCCTCTACGAGATACAAGAGCTAAGAAAAATAAGGAGAAGTCTATACAATACACACACGTTAAAATAACCCAACAACGACATTCTAACTCCGCTGTGCCAGAAACTCCAAACGACTAGCAAAGTGCCTCTCGACCTGCATCTGAAAAACACAAATGTCTGTATGGAATGAGAACCGGAGGTTATTGATGAGCGGATAATTTATACGTTTTTTGGTATTATTTTTAGGTAGTTTTTAGTAGGATCTAGCTACTTTTAGGGATGTTTTTATTAGTTTTTAAGCAAAATTCATATTTCTAAACTTTACTATGAGTTTGTGTATTTTTCTGTGATTTCAGGTCTTTTTTGGCTGAAATTGAGGGACCTGAGCAAAAATCTGATTCAGGCTGAAAAAGGACTGCTGATGCTGTTGGATTCTGACCTCCCTGCACTCGAAATAGATTTTCTAGAGCTACAAAACTTTAAACGGCGCACTCTTAATGGCGTTGGAAAGTAGACATCCAGAGCTTTCCAGAAATATATAATGATTGATACTTTGTTCGAGCTTAGACGACACAAACTGGCGTTCAACGCCAGTTCCATGCTGCATTCTGGAGTAAAACACCAGAAACACATCACAAACCAGAGTTAAACGCCAAAAACACGATACAACTTGGCGTTTAACTCCAAGAGAAACCTCTGCAGGTGTAAAGCTCAAGCTCAGCCCAAGCACACACCAAAGTGGGTCCCGAAATTGGATTTCTGCACTTAGACTTATTTCTGTAAACCCTAGTAGCTAGTCTAGTATAAATAGGACTTTTTACTATTGTATTTTCATCTTGGTCTCATCTTGGTATCTATCTTTGGACGTTTAGTTCTTAGACCTTGGGGGCTGGCCATTCGGCCATGCCTGAACCTTGATCACTTATGTATTTTCAACGGTGGAGTTTCTACACACCATAGATTAAGGGTGTGGAGCTCTGCTGTACCTCGAGTTTTAATGCAATTACTACTATTTTCTATTCAATTCAGCTTATTTTTGTTCTAAGATATTCGTTGCACTTCAACATGATGAATGTGATGATCCGTGACACTCATCATCATTCTCACCTATGAACGCATGACTGACATCCACTTCCGTTCTACCTTAGAACGAGCGAGTATCTCTTGGATTCCTTAATCAGAGTCTTCGTGGTATAAGCTAGAACCCTTTGGCGGCCATTCTTGAGAATCCGAAAAGTCTAAACCTTGTCTGTGGTATTCCGAGTAGGATTCAAGGATTGAATGACTGTGACGAGCTTCAAACTTGCGATTGTCGGGCGTATTGACAAACGCAACAAAATCAATGGATTCTATTCCGACATGATCGAGAACCGACAGATGATTAGCTGTGCTGTGACAAGAGCATTTGGACCATTTTCACTGAGAGGATGGGAAGTAGCCATTGACAACGGTGATGCCCTACATACAGCTTGCCATGGAAAGGAGTATGAAGAATTTGATGAAAGTAGTTGAAAAGCAGAGATTCAACAAGAACAAGCACCTCTATGCACTTATCTGAAATTCCTACCATTGAATTACATAAGTATTTCTATCTTTATTTTAATGCTTTATTTATTATTATTTTCGAAAACCATTATAATCATTTGAATCAGCCTAACTGAGATTTACAATATGACCATAGCTTGCTTCATACCAACAATCTCCGTGGGATCGACCCTTACTCACGTAAGGTATTACTTGGATGACCCAGTGTACTTGCTGGTTAGTTGTGCGAAGTTGTGAAGAATGTGAGTGAACCATAGTAGTGTGCACCAAGTTTTTGGAGCCATTGCTAAGAATTGTTCGAGTTATGAAAAGAGTAAATCACAATTTTGCCTATCAAGTTTTTGGCGCCATTGCCGGGGATTGTTCAAGTTTGGACAACTGACGGTTCATCTTGTTGCTCAGATTAGGTAATTTTCTTTTCAAAAAAAGTTTTCAAAAATCTTTCAAAATTTTTTTTATTTATTTTCGTTTTTCCAAAAATTGATTTTCGAAAAATCCAATAAAATAATAAAATCATAAAAATATTTTATGTTTTTTGTTTGAGTCTAGAGTCAATTTTTAAGTTTGGTGTCAATTGCATGTTTTTAAAAATTTATGCATTTTTCAAAAATTTCATGCATATTGTTCTTCATGATCTTCAAGTTGTTCTTAGTAAGCCTTCTTGTTTGATCTTGATATTTTCTTGTTTTGTGTTTTTTGTTGTTTCTCATATGCATTTTTGAATTCTTAGTGTCTAAATATTAAAAATTTCTAAGTTTGGTGTCTTGCATATTTTTCTTTTCTTGAAAATTTTTCAAAAATAAGTCTTGATGTTCATCTTGATCTTCGAAGTGTTCATGGTGTTCATCTTGACATTCATAGTGTTCTTGCATGCATCATGTGTTTTTATTCATAATTTTCATGTTGTGAGTTATTTTTGTGTTTTTCTCTCTCATCATAAAAAATTCAAAAAATCAAAAAATATCTTTCCCTTATTTCTCTCAAAATTTCGAAAATTTGAGTTGACTTAGTAAAAATTTTTTAAAACTTAGCTATTTCTTATAAGTCAAGTCAAATTTTCAATTTTGAAAATCCTATCTTTTCAAAATCTTTTTTAAAAATCAAATCTTTTTCATTTTTTATTATTTTCGAAAATTTTTAAAATTTATTTTCAAAATCTTTTTCTTATCTTTATTTCAAAATTTTGAAAACTTTGCTAACAATTAATGTGAATGATTCAAAAATTTGAAATTTGTTACTTTCTTGTTAAGAAAGGTTCAATCTTTAAATTCTAGAATCATATCTTTTAATTTCTTGTTAGTCAAGTAATCAATTTTAATTTTAAAAATAAAATCTTTTTCAAAATATATTTTCAATCATATCTTTTTTCAAATCATATCTTTTTCAAAAATTTGATTTCAAAATCTTTTCTAACTTCTTATCTTTTCAAAATTGATTTTCAAATCTTTTTCAACTAACTAATTGACTTTTTGTTTGTTTCTTATCTTTTTCAAAACCACCTAACTACTTTCCTCTCTCTAATTTTCGAAAATTACCTCCCTCTTTTTCAAAATTTTTTTATTAACTAATTGTTTCATATTTTAATTTTTATTTTATTCCTTTTCTTAATTTTTGAATTTTAACTTTAATATTTTTCTTTTATTTTAGTTAATTTTCGAAAACTCTTCTCTCTCATCTCTTTCTATTTATTTATTCATTTACTAACACTTCTCTTCATCTTAAAATTCAAACCCCCCCTCTTCCTCTCTGAGTTCGAATTTTCCTCTTTTCCTTCTTCTATTCTTTTCTTCTTCTACTAACATAAAGGAATCTCTCTACTGTAGTAAAGAGGATTCCTATTATTATTTTCTGTTCCCTTCTTTTTCATATGAGCAGGAGCAAGGACAAGGACATTCTTGTTGAAGCAGATCCTGAACCTGAAAGGACCCTAAGGAGGAAGCTAAGGGAAGCTAAAGCACAACAATCCAGAGAAAACCTTACAGAGAATCTCGAAAAAGAAAGAGACATGGCCGAACCCAATAACAATGGTGGAGGCGCAAGGAAGATGCTTGGTGACTTTACTGCACCAAATTCCAACTTACATGGAAGAAGCATCTCAATCCCTGCCATTGGAGCAAACAATTTTGAGCTAAAGCCTCAACTAGTTTCTGTGATGCAACAAAATTGCAAGTTTTATGGACTTCCATCAGAAGATCCTTTTCAGTTCCTAACTAAATTTTTGCAGATCTGTAATACTGTTAAGACCAATTGGGTTGATCCCAAGGTCTACAGGCTTATGCTTTTCCCTTTTGCTGTAAGAGACAGAGCTAGAACATGGTTGGACTCACAACCTAAAGATAGCTTGGACTCTTGGGATAAGCTGGTCACGGCCTTCTTGGCCAAGTTCTTTCCTCCTCAAAAGCTGAGCAAGCTTAGAGTGGATGTTCAGACCTTTAAGCAAAAAGATGGCGAATCCCTCTATGAAGCTTGGAAAAGATACAAGCAGTTGACCAAAAAGTGTCCTTCTGACATGCTTTCAGAATGGAACATTTTGGATATATTCTATGATGGTCTATCTGAGTTGTCTAAGATGTCAATGGACCATTCTGCAGGTGGATCCATTCGCCTAAAGAAAACACCTGCAGAAGCTCAAGAACTCATTGACATGGTTGCAAATAACCAATTTATGTACACTTCTGAGAGGAATCCTGTGAGTAATGGGATGCCTCAGAGGAAAGGAGTTCTTGAAATTGATGCTCTGAATGCCATATTGGCTCAAAACAAAATGTTGACTCAGCAAGTCAACATGATTTCTCAAAGTCTGAATGGATGGCAAAATGCATCCAACAGTACTAAAGAGGAATCTTCTGAAGATGAATCTTATGATCCTGAGAACCCTGCAATGGCAGAGGTAAATTACATGGGTGAACCTTATGGAAACACCTATAATTCCTCATGGAGAAATCCTCTAAATTTCTCATGGAAGGATCAACAAAAGCCTCAATAAGGCTTTAATAATGGTGGAAGAAACAGGCTTAGCAATAGCAAGCCTTTTCCATCATCTTCTCAGCAACAAACAGAGAATTCTGAGCAGAGTCCCTCTAGCTTAGCAAACATAGTCTCTAATCTGTCTAAGGTCGCTTTAAGTTTCGTGAGTGAAACAAGGTCCTCCATTAGAAATTTGGAGGCACAAGTGGGCCAGTTGAGTAAAAAAATCACTGAAACTCTTCCTAGTACTCTTCCAAGCAATACAGAAGAGAATCCAAAAAGAGAGTGCAAGGCCATTGATATAATCAATATGGCCGAATGAACAAAGGAGGAAAAGGACGTGAATCTCAGTGAGGAAGACCTCCTGGGACGTCCTCTGAACAAAAAAGAGTTCCAAACTGAGGAATCTAAGGAATCTGAGGCTTACCTAGAGACCATAGAGATTCTATTGAACCTCCTTTTGCCATTCATGAGCTCTGAGAACTATTCTTCCTCTGAAGAGGATGAAGATGTAACTAAAGAGCAAGTTGCTCAATATCTAGGAGCCATCATGAAGCTGAATGCCAAGTTGTTTGGTAATGAGACTTGGAAAGGTGAACCTCCCTTGCTCATTAGTAAACTAGATACATGGGTTCAGTAAACTCTAGCTCAAAAGAAACAAGATCCTGGTAAATTCTTAATACCCTGTACCATAGGCACCATGACCTTTGAGAAGGCTCTGTGTGACCTGAGGTCAGGTATAAATCTTATGCCACTCTCTGTAATGGAGAAGCTGGGGATGTTTGAGGTACAAGCTGCAAGAATCTCACTAGAGATCGCAGACAAGTCAATAAAACAAGCTTATGGATTGGTAGAGGACGTTTTAGTGAAGGTTAAAGGCCTTTACATCCCTGCTGATTTCATAATCCTAGACACTGGGAAGGAAGAGGATGAATGTATCATCCTTGGAAGACCCTTCCTAGCCACAGCAGGACCTGTGATTGATGTTGACAAAGGTGAACTAGTCCTTCAATTGAATGGGGACTACCTTGTGTTTAAAGCTCAAGGTTATCCTTCTGTAAACATGGAGAGGAAGCATGAAAAGCTTCTCTCAATACAAAGTCAAACAAAGCCCCCACAGTCAAATTCTAAGTTTGGTGTTGGGAGGCCACAACCAAACTCTAAGTTTAGTATTGAACCCCCACATTTAAACTCTAAGTTTGGTGTTGGGAGGTCCCAACAATGCTCTGATGATATGTGAGCTCCATGAGGCTCACTGTCAAGCTATTGACATTAAAGAAGCGCTTATTGGGAGGCAACCCAATTTTTATTCATTTATATTTCTATGGTTCTTTTATGTTTTATTAGGTTTATAATCATGTGGAGTCACAAAACAATTGCTAAAATTAAAAACAGAATCATAAACAGCAGAAGAAACAGCACACCCTGGAGGAAGAGCTTACTGGCGTTTAAACGCCAGTAAGGAGCATCTGGCTGGCGTTCAACGCCAGAACAGAGCATGAATCTGGTGTTGAACGCCAGAAACAAGCAGCCATCTAGCGTTTAAACGCCAGGATTACACCCTGAGGAAAGCTGGCGTTTAACGCCAGCAACAAGCATCAGGCTGGCATTAAACGCCAGAAACATGCTACATTTGGGCGTTTAACGCCAGAAACAAGCTTCAGTCTGGCATTAAACACCAGGATTACAGGCAGAGGGCGTTTTACACGCCTAATTGGTGCAGGGATGATTCATCCTTGACACCTCCGGATCTGTGGACCCCACAGGATCACCTTAGGATCTGTGGACCCCACAAGATCCCCACCTACCTCAACTCACCTTCTCTCCTCTTCAAACAATCCAATGACATTCTTCCCCAAACACCCTTCACCAATCAGCTCAATCTCTCTTTCCCATCACCTCTTCACCACTCACATCCATCCATTCTTCCCCATAAACCCCACCTACCTTCAAATTCAAAATCTCTTTCCCACCCAATCCCACCCTAAATGACCGAACCCCATTCCCTCTCCCTCCACTATATAAACCCCTCCATCCTTCTTCATTTTCACACAACACAACCCTCTCTTCTCCCCCTTGACCGAACCCACACATCTCTCCCTCTTCTCCATATCTTCTTCTTTTTCTTCTTCTTCTTCTATTCTTTCTCTTCTTTTGCTCGAGGACGAGCAACATTCTAAGTTTGGTGTGGTAAAAGGATAACTTTTTTGTTTTTCCATAACCATTGATGGCACCTAAGACCAGAGAAACCTCTAGAAAGAGGAAAGGGAAGACAAAAGCTTCCACCTCCGAGTCATGGGAGATGAAGGGATTCATCTCAAAAGCCCATCAAGACCACTTCTATGAAGTTGTGTCCAAGAAGAAGATGATCCCTGAGGTCCCTTTCATGCTCAAGAAAAATGAGTATCCGGAGATCCGACATGAGATCCAAAGAAGAGGTTGGGAAGTTCTTACCAACCCCATTCAACAAGTCAGAATCTTAAAGGTTCAAGAGTTCTATGCCAATGCATGGATCACTAGGAACCATGATCAAAGTATGAACCCGAACCCAAAGAATTATCTTACAATGGTTCGGGGGAAATTCTTAGATTTCAGTCCGAAGAATGTAAGGTTGGCATTCAACTTGCCTATGATGCAAGAAGATGCACGCCCCTACACTAGAAGGGTCAACTTTGATCAAAGGTTGGACCAAGTCTTCATGGACATATGTGTGGAAGGAGCTCAATAGAAAAGAGACTCTAAAGGCAAGCAGGCTCAATTAAGAAGACTGGACCTTAAGCCTGTGGCTAGAGGATGGTTGGAGTTCATCCAAACTCCATCATCCCCACTAGCAACCAATCCGAAGTTACTGTGGATCGGGCCATCATGATCTATAGCATCATGATTGGAGAGGAAGTAGAAGTTCATAAAGTCATCTCTCTAGAACTCTACAAAGTAGCCGAAAAGCCCTCCACTTTGGCAAGGCTAGCTTTTCCTCATCTCATTTGCCATCTATGCTATTCAGCTGGAGTTGTCATAGAAGGAGACATCCTCATTGAAGAGGACAAGCCCATCACTAAGAAGATGATTGAGCAAACAAGAGAGGCCATCCATGGATCTCAAGAGATGCATGAGGAAGCTCATCATCAAGAAATCTCTGAGATACCTCAAGGGATGCATTTTCCTCCAAACAACTATTGGGAACAACTCAACACTTCTCTAGAGGGATTGAGTCATGATATGAACCAATTAAGGGTAGAACACCAAGAGCACTCCATCATTCTCAATGAGATTAGAGAAGATCAAAGAGCTATAAGGGAGGAGCAACAAAGGCAAGGAAGAGACATAGAGGAGCTCAAGAACACCATTGGTCCTTCAAGAAGAAGGCGCCACCATCACTAAGGTGGACTCGTTCCTTAACTTCCTTGTTCTTATCTCTCTGTTTTTCGGTTTTTAAACTTCATGTTTGTCTATGTTTGTGTCTTTGTTACATGATCATTAGTGTCTAGTGTCTATGTCTTAAGGCTATGAATAATTCCATGAATCCTTCACCTTTCTTAAATGAAAAATGTTTTTAATACAAAAGAACAAGAAGTACATGAGTTTCGAATTCATCCTTGAAATTAGTTTAATTATATTGATGTGGTGACAATACTTTCTGTTTTCTGAATGAATGCTTGAACAGTGCATATTTTTAATCTTGTGGTTTATGAATGTTAAAATTGTTAGCTCTTGAAAGAATGATGAAAAAGAGAAATGTTATTGATGATCTGAAAAATCATAAAATTGATTCTTCAAGCAAGAAAAAGCAGCGAATAACAAAAGCTTGAGAAAAAAATGGCGAAAAAAATATATAAAAGAAAAAGAAAAAGCAAGCAGAAAAAGCCAATAGCCCTTAAAACCAAAAGGCAAGGGTAAAAAGGATCCAAGGCTTTGAGCATCAATGGATAGGAGGGCCCAAGGAAATAAAATCCAGGCCTAAGCGGCTAAATCAAGCTGTCCCTAACCATGTGCTTGTGGCATGAAGGTCCAAGTGAAAAGCTTGAGACTGAGTAGTTAAAGTCGTGATCCAAAGCAAAAAGAGTGTGCTTAAGAGCTCTGGACACCTCTAACTAGGGACTTTAGCAAAGCTGAGTCACAATCTGAAAAGGTTCACTCAGTCATGTGTCTGTGGCATTTATGTATCCGGTGGTAATACTGGAAAACAAAGTGCTTAAGGCCACGGCCAAGACTCATAAAAGTAGCTGTGTTCAAGAATCAAAATACTTAACTAGGAGAATCAATAACACTATCTGAACTCTGAGTTCCTATGGATGCCAATCATTCTAAACTTCAAAGGATAAAGTGAGATGCCAAAACTGTTCAGAAGCAAAAATCTACAAGTCCCGCTCATCTAGTTAGAACTAATATTCATTGATGTTTCGAGATTTATAGTATATTCTCTTCTTTTTATCCTAATTGATTTTCAGTTGCTTGGGGACAAGCAACAATTTAAGTTTGGTGTTGTGATGAGCGGATAATTTATACGCTTTTTAGCATTGTTTTTAGGTAGTTTTTAGTAGGATCTAGCTACTTTTAGGGATGTTTTTATTAGATTTTATGAAAAATTCATATTTCTGGACTTTACTATGAGTTTGTGTGTTTTTCTATGATTTCAGGTATTTTCGGGCTGAAATTGAGGGACCTGAGCAAAAATCTGATTCAGGCTGAAAAAGGACTGGTGATGCTGTTGAATTCTGACCTCTCTGAACTCGAAATAGATTTTATGGAGCTACAAAACTTCAAATGGCGCGCTCTCAACGGCTTTGGAAAATAGACATCCAGAGCTTTCCAGCAATATATAATTGTCAATACTTTGTTCGAGTTTGGATGACGCAAACTGGCGTTCAACGCCAGTTCAATGCTGCATTCTGGAGTAAAACGCCAGAAACATGTCACAAACCAGAGTTAAACGCAAAAAACATGTTACAACTCTGCGTTTAACTCCAAGAGAAGCCTCTGCATGTGTAAAGCTCAAGTTCAGCCCAAGCACACACTAAAGTGGGCCCCGGAAGTGGATTTCTGCACTTAGACTTATTTCTGTAAACCCTAGTAGCTAGTCTAGTATAAATAGGACTTTTTACTATTGTATTTTCATCTTGGTCTCATCTTGGTATCTATCTTTGGACGTTTAGTTCTTAGACTTTGGGGGCTGGCCATTCGGCCATGCCTGAACCTTGATCACTTATGTATTTTCAACGGTGGAGTTTCTACATACCATAGATTAAGGGTGTGGAGCTCTGCTGTACCTCGAGTTTTAATGTAATTACTACTATTTTCTATTCAATTCAGCTTATTTTTGTTCTAAGATATTCATTGCACTTCAACATGATGAATGTGATGATCCGTGACACTCATCATCATTCTCACCTATGAACGCGTGACTGACAACCACTTCCGTTCTACCTTAGAACGAGCGAGTATCTCTTAGATTCCTTAATCAGAGTCTTCGTGGTATAAGCTAGAACCCTTTGGCGACCATTCTTGAGAATCCAGAAAGTCTAAACCTTATCTGTGGTATTCCGAGTAGGATTCAGGGATTGAATGACTGTGACGAGCTTCAAACTTGCGATTGTTGGGCATAGTGACAGACGTAAAAGAATCAATGGATTCTATTCCGACATGATTGAGAACCGACAGATGATTAGTCGTGCTGTGACAAGAGCATTTGGACCATTTTCACTGAGAGGATGGGAAGTAGCCATTGACAACGGTGATGTCCTACATATAGCTTGCCATGGAAAGAAGTATGAAGAATTGGATGAAAGCAGTAGGAAAGCAGAGATTCAACAGGAACAAGCACCTCTATGCACTTATCTGAAATTCCTACCATTGAATTACATAAGTATTTCTATCTTTATTTTAATGATTTCTTTATTATTATTTTCGAAAACCATTATAATCATTTGAATCAGCCTAACTGAGATTTACAAGATGACCATAACTTGCTTCATACCAACAATCTCCGTGAGATCGACCCTTACTCACGTAAGGTATTACTTGGACGACCCAGTGCACTTGCTGGTTAGTTGTTCGAAGTTGTGAAGAATGTGAGTGAACCATAGTAGTGTGCACCATGTTTTTGGAGCCATTGCTAAGAATTGTTCGAGTTATGAAAAGAGTAAATCACAATTTTGCCTATCAGTTCTCAGCATGGTAAAGGTTCCACATACATAAGATATAATATCCCGAGAAAGACAGAGTCGATCCTAGAACTCCGACGCTCATATTATAAAACTTAAGGATTTTAAAATGGAAACCATAAATGTAAGAACCGAGGTTTCCACGCAAAACCGTTTTAATAAAATGATTTTAGTGTCTGGAATAGATTCAAAAATTAGAAGTTTTAATTTAAAAATATAAATGTGAAATTTGATTTCAGTGAATTTTTCTGAGTTAGAAAATGTATCTTTTTCGAAAAGTTTTTGTAAAAATGCGTACTGGCACTTAAGTTGGCAGTACCAGCTCTAGTCTGTCTAGTATCGCGTATTTGGAAAATAAGATTTTGAAAAATTGATTTATTGTTTTGAGAGGATAAAAATAATTTAGAATCGAAAATCGGACACTAATCTTAAAGGTTTTGGCCCAAAGTAGGCCAAACGGACTAGAAACGCTAACGAGTTTGATTGGGCCCAAGGCCCAACATATAAATGCTCATTTAATGAGCTTTTCAGCTCATTTGCTCCCCAAAAAGAGAGAGGGACGCTGCTGCTATGAGGGGAGAGGGAGAAGAAAACACTATTCACCCTCACCTTCATTTGCTTGTAACTTGATCTACAGAGCTCCGATTGACGAGCCGTTTGCGGCCATGTGAAGCCCTTGACGAGCTCTTTCTTTCTATCTAAATAAATATGGTAAGATTACTCTTTTCACACTCTAGTTTCCATCCCTAAGTTTCTGCATTTTTGGGGTTTAGTTTTTGAGGAGATTTTGTGGTTTTGCTTGTTTAAGTGATCTCTAGTAGCGGGTAATTGTTGGATTTTACCCCTAATCACGTTGGATAAGGTAAGTCTCTTCAAACTCTTGTAGTTTGATGTTGTGCTTAGCCATGGTGTTGATTCTTGGTATGTTATGTGTATGGCTTGATAGTTGGTGAGTCTTGGAAGCTTGTTTAGACTCAAAGTGGTGGTTTGAGCATATTGAAAATCGGCCAAGGTATAGTTTCGGTTTCCTTTATATAATATTAATGTTTTTGGACACTTAGACTAGTTGACCTTAAGATAGGATTGAATGCTTGGGTGTATGTTTAATTGTATGCAAATTTGATGTTTGATGATAAGTTGTATAGAGGTGGATGATAAGTATTGTGGTTTATTGTTGTTACACTACAAGAAAATAGCTCTATTGCCACGCTTTTAAAGCGTGCTGATAGCTTTTTGCCATGCTTTTTGAGCTACTGCCATGCTTTTGAAAGAGTAGCGTCTGTAAGCGTGGCGGTTGCTCTATCGCTACATTTTTGGTGACCTATCGCCATGCTTTTTGTAGATTGCCACGTTTAAAAATGTGGCCGTATATGGGAGTTACGCCCACGCTTTTAAAGCATGGCCATATGTGAGATATGGCCACGCTTTTAAAGCGTAACGATAGCGAGAGATACAGCCACGCTTTTGAAGCGTGGCGATAGCGAGTTATTGGTGTTAATGATATATTATGATGTTGGTTGATGTTGAGGAGTGTGTATGTTGATTGTGGAAATATGAATGTTTATAATGATTGATAATGTTGAGGTAAATTGATGAGGAGTATGAATATTGATTTTAATGACAATTGGTGAAAAATGTGAGTTATTGAGGATAAGGAGAAGAATAAACGTTTTGATGGATTTGAGTAATGTTGGGTATTGTTTGGTGATAATTATTGGAATTGATGAGGATTTGTATTGGTATTGATGAGTATTTATGGTGATTAGTTATGTTGATGATAATATGATGAATGTAGGTGTAATTATGATTGATAATGTTTATGAGTATTGATGATGATGAATTGATGATAATGTGTTTGTTGGATGGGAGTTTGGAAATAAGTGACATTAATGATGAATGGTAATGGTGAGTGGGTATATTGATGTTAATAAGGTTAATAGAAAGTGAAAATGTGAATTAGGTTGGATTTAGAATTGTTGAATGATTTAAAAGGTTGCGTGATTGAGAAAATGGTTGAAGTAGTGTTTGGTATGAATTTTGAGCTGTTTTGGTATGGTTGAAATGTGATTGAATTGGTTTTGGATTGAAGTTTGGTTAAAATTGAGTTTTTGAGATTTTGGGTAAAAATGGATTTTTGGTGAACTTTGATGGATCATAACTTGAACCTCAAAGGTTGAAATCACATGAAACTTATTTTAAATTAAAGATGGCTTTGAGAGCTTTAATTGATATAAAGTTTGTAAAATTTGGATTTTTGTAGAGGAAGTTATGATCATTCAAAGTTTGGTATCAAAATCTGATATTCTGCAGAGTTGCAGAATTTTGTGATTTCTGGTATGTGCACACGCACACCCCTGCAAATTTTAAACCTGTGCGCACACACAACCTTGTTCGTACGCACACGCAAGGGAAGGCTTCCTTTTTTGAGCGCTAGCACAGCTTGTGCGTGCACATACCCAATGAGGATTTACAACTTGTGCGTACGCACAGCCCTGTGTGCACACACACGTTGGAAAGGTCAGTCTGTTGAGGGCACTAGCACAGCTTGTGCGAGCGAACAGACTTGTGAACTTTTGTACCTGTGCATATGCACACCTCTATGCGTATGCACACTTTTTAAAACTTCACCTGGGCGTGTGCACTCACACCCCTGTGCGTATGCACACGGCATGTTTCTCAAATTTTAACTTTGTTTTCAACTATTTCACCTTCCCAACAAGATTGTAAGTTCTATAATACCATTTTAAGACTCTTGGGCTTAATTATGGATATTAAACATGGGGAAAAATATTAGGAGGATTTATTTGGGTTTTACCTTGAAAGTTAGCAAACGGAGGTGTAGGTTTCTGGTGCATTGAGGATGAGTTTGATTGAGAGAGAAGGAAGAGTAGTGAACTTGGTGATTTCTGGCAATGAATTGAGAAATTAATGAACCAATGAGTTCAGAATGGAATATTTCTGATATTGGTAATGGTTGTGATGAATTGAGAACTTGGAAAGGAATGATTATGGTTAATGGAATGAGTATGAGTGGAAGGGTGCTATGAGAACTGGCCTTTGAGATTGAATTTGTGATTATGATATGTTTTGTTCTCCGTCGTAGGGGCTGTGGCAGTCTCCCGCCTACGTTCAGATCTGAGAGTTGAAGCTGGGCTTCTTACTCATGCTTGTCGCTTCAGAGGAAGGTGGTAGGGCACGCTCCCTCAAAATATTTCCCTCTAAAAAGAGAAGGTGGTAGGGCACTCATCCCTCGGAATTATTCCTCATGAGAATGCTATTTTTCTCTGATTGCAAGGTGGTAGGGCACTAACCCACAGAATCATGCGGCAACCAGAGGAAGGTGGTAGGGCACGCTCCCTCGAAATGTTTCCCTCTGAAAGGAGAAGGTGGTAGGGCACTCATCCCTCAGAATTATTCTTCCTTATGTGCAATAGAGAGACTAATCCGGGAGTTGTCGACCGGATATTCTGTCAGGTTTGGCATTATAACCGACATGTGATATCACAGCCAATAGGACAGACATTCATCATGTGCATCTTCTATATGCTTGCTTGCTTTGATTACTTGAGTTTTCTTAATTGTGTACCAAATTGTCACGGCCTTGGACACACTCTAATGCTACCGTGCCGACACTCAGACTTGCTCAACATTCTGAGCTAAGACCAAGTCAGCCTAACCCTCAATACTTAGCAAGAAAGCTAAGAATACAAGAGAACACAAGAGAAAGGAAGCTTTGGTGGAAGAATACTTTATTATTCAAGTGTTTGTTACAAATGATTCACCCACCTTACACTAACTCTCACTTCCTATTTATAGCCATCTACCTTCTCAATGGATGGTTAAGATTAACTCTAATCAACCGTTCAGATTAATCATCCAGAACCTTCTTTACAAATATCTATCCTAACACAACTTTCTAAATGTTTCTGGATTATTCCATACCACTCTTTATACTTCTATATACATCTACACTCTTCTAGAATACTCTATGACCTTCCAGAGTCTTCTAGAAGCTTCTAGAATATTTCGGAACCTTTTAGGACATTCTAGAACATTCCAGAACCATCTAGAGTATTCTTAAACACTCCAGAAAACTATACAAACACAGTTAAATCTAACCTTCTAAAATTTACCGTGACATTCTCCCCCACCTAATGCGTAGACGTCCTCGTCGCGTTCTGTTCATGATAGCACCGAGTTTTCCAGCTAGCTTCAGTTATCGGGAGTCATTTCCACTTGATCAAGTATTGAATACTTGGCGGTACACCTCTTCGTCGCACGGTGCGATTAGCTAAGATCTCTTTATTTTCTTTATCAAATGATCTAATCACCACGGGCGTAGCATGACTCGAGTTACTTTTACTCAGTTTGTCTTGGTCTTCATGATATGGTTTAAGCATACCCACATAGAAGACCGGGTGGATCTTCATAGAGGGAGGGAGTTGTACTTTGTAAGCAACCTCTCCAACACGTCCAATGATCTCAAATGGCCCTTCGTATTTGCGGATTAAACCCTTATGAACCTTGCGAAAGGCTTTGAATTGTTGTGGAAGAAGTTCAATCATTACCTTATCTCCCACTTGATAGCTTGCATGCCTCCTCTTCTTATCTGCCCATTTCTTCATCCTCTTTGCAGCTTTATCGAGGTAAGAATGAGTAACATCTGCTTGTTCTTCCCATGACTTAATCATATGATAAGCTCCAGGGCTCTTCTCTGAGTAAGGGAAAGAAACAGAGTGAGGTGTAAGCGGCTGTTGTCCAGTCACAATCTCGAACGGACTCTTCCTTATAGATTCACTCCTTTGCAAATTGTATGAAAATTGAGCGATGTCTAGGAGTTTTGTCCAATCCTTCTGATTAGTGCTTACAAAATACCTCAAGTAACCCTCGAGTAAGGCATTCACTCTCTCAGTCTGCCCATCGGTTTGAGAATGGAAGCTTGTTGAAAAATAAAGCTCCGACCCAAGGAGTTTGAACAGCTCTGTCCATAGTCGTCTTGTGAAGCGTGGATCTCGATCACTAATGATGCTCTTAGGTAATCCCCAGTACTTCACCACATTCTTGAAGAATAGTCTGTTGCTTCCTCTGTAGTGCAGTCAGTAGGGGCGGGTATAAAGGTAGCATACTTCGAAAATTGATCTATTACCACGAGAATAGATCCAAACCCCTCAAATTTTGGTAAGGCAGAGATGAAATCTAGAGAGACACTTTCCCACGGTTGCTCTGATGGAGGCAGAGGTTCCAACAACCCACTTGGTGTCTTATTTTCAATCTTATCTTGTTGGCACACAAGACAAGTCTTTACATAGCTCTCCACTTTATCTCTCATTTGAGGCCAATAATAAGAAGATTCAATGAGTGCCAAGGTCCTTCGCTGACCTTGGTGACCAACCCACTTGGTGTCTTGGCATTCTCTCACCAATTTTCTTCTTAGGTTTTTCCATTTAGGGACATATATTCTTCTCCCTTTACTATAGAGAAGGTTGTTTTCTAGCCAAAATCTTTTGGTCTTTCCTTCCCTAGCCAACTCCACCAACTTCTTGGCTAATGGATTATGATGCAATCCTTCCTTGATGGTATGCACAATATCTCCTTCAACCATAGAAATGGTCACCATCCTGTATGGTTTTGAGATAAGTGGTTTCACTCCTAACTCTAATTCAATATTGTCATCCATCTTTCTTCTAGGTGGTATTTGCTTTGGCAACTCGAGAGGTATCACATCCTTATTTTCTTCAAGGACCTCCTTGATTTTAGGGGAAACATCTTCTCCTTTGGCTGTTGACTCCTCTTGTAGTAAAGCTAAAGACATCATCTCTTCCTTCTTGAAACCTTTCTTGAGTTGTATAGTCGAGAGCATCGGAATTTCTCCAGCCTTTGATACTGTAGGGACCATGCATGGAGACCCTTTCTCCATGACGTATACTATATTGTAGTATGGCATAGGTATTATATTTGCCTTTTTTTGCAAATCAAGCTCGATGACTATTTTAAAATCGTCCATGGAAGCTACTGAGAAATCCACAAGGCCCTTCCAAGAACCAAGAGTCATCTCAACCCCTTTTGCTACTCTTTTAAGGGGTTCACCCTTGGTATTCACGGGTTTGAACTAGCCATTCTTTTCGGTGATCTTCAACCCAAGCCTCCTTGCTTCATCAGGCGTGATAAAGTTGTGTGTAGAACCAGTATCGATCATAGTCATGATAGGTTTTTCATTGATAAAGGCTTTGACATATATCAAGCCTTTCTTTTCTATAGGGTTTGTCTCTTTGCCTTTCATAGCATTCATGAGTTGGACAGATCTAACACATTCAGTCACTTGTGATTGAGCCTTTCATTCCTCGGCGATAGATGCCAGAGTCCCTAGCTTGGGACAGTCCTTCATTTGGTGTGGTCCCTTGCACACGAAGCATCCTCCTTTGGGCACGAAAGCCTTCTTCTTTTCTTCGCACTCTTTCTTTGAATAGTATTTTCCTTCATTTTTGGTTGAGAAACTCTTCCCCTTGTCTCCCCCACCTTTACTAGGACTAGGCTTGGAGGAAGACTTGGGTTTAGAGTCTCCCCTATGACACTCAGTGAGTGATTCGGCCACCACAATGGCCTCATCGATATCCTTAACATTTCTTCTTTGTAGTTCTTATTTTGCCCAAGGTTGGAGTCCATCAATGAAGAAGAACAATGCATCCTCTGATGCTAAGTTGGGGATTTGAAGCGTGAGAGTAGTGAACTCCTTTACGTAGTCGCTAATCGTACTCTTATGCTTCAACTCCCTCAACTTCTTTCTTGCTTCATAGAACACATTTTCAGGGAAGAATTGTCTTTTTAACTCCCTTTTGAAATCTTCCCATGTGACTATGTTGCAAGTACCCTTTTCCAAATTTATGCACTTTCTCCTCCACCACAAAGTAGCATTATCAGAAAGGTAGAGAGCTGCAGTGTGTACCTTTATTGCTTCTTCGACCACCCCTTGGCCTTCAAAGTACCTCTCCATTTGCCATAGGAAGTTCTCCACCTTTCGAGCATCCCTCATGCCCTTGAACTCCTTTGGCTTTGGGAGATCAATATTTGTCGTCTCTCTTATAATGGTTGGTCGAGATTTTGCCTCCTCGACCCAAACTCGAACTTCCTCAAATAACTTCACAGAATTCTCAAGCTTCTCTTTGATTTGGAGCATGCTTTCTTTGAAAGCATCTAGTTCTCCTAACACATGAGCCTCGAGGGTCTCCTTGTCATGTTCTATCTTTTGGAAGCGCTCATCTATAGAGGATAGAATATTTTCTAACATAGAAATTCTTTCTTCTAAGAAGTTAGAGTCCTTACCTCTAGGCTAACTTGAAGAACGGACCTTCTTGCCTCCCTATTGAGAAGGAATAGCATTCCTTCCCCTTTGAGACTCAACATGCTCTATGGTGATACTAGAAGGCATACCCACAAACCATTTGTGCTCCCTCTCGAACCTTGCTCTGATGCCAAATTATTGAATGGTTTAAAAGGTTGTGTGATTGAGAAAATGGTTGAAGTAGTGTTTGGTATGAATTTTGGGCTGTTTTGGTATGGTTGAAATGTGATTGAATTGGTTTTGGATTGAAGTTTGGTTAAATTGAGTTTTTGAGATTTTGGATAAAAATGGGTTTTTGGTGAACTTTGATGGATCATAACTTGAACCTCAAAGGTTGAAATCACATGAAACTTATTTTGAATTAAAGATGGCTTTAAGAGCTTTAAATTGATATAAAGTTTGTAAAATTTGGATTTTTGTAGAGGAAGTTATGATGATACAAAGTTTGGTATCAAAATCTGATATTCTGCAGAGTTGTAGAATTTTGTGATTTTTTGTATGTGCGCACGCACACCCCTGCAAATTTTAAACCTGTGCACGCACACAGCCTTGTTCATATGCACACGTAGGGGAAGGCTTCCCTTTTTTAGCGCTAGCACAGCTTGTGCGCGCACATACCCAATGAAGATTTACAACCTGTGCGTACGCACAGCCCTGTGCGCACACATACGTTGGGAAGGTCAGTCTGTTGAGGGCGCTAGCACAGTTTGTGCGAGCGAACAGACTTGTGAACTTTTGTACCTGTGCGTACGCACACTTTTTAAAACTTCACCTGGGCAAGTGCACTCACACCCCTGTGCGTATGCACACAGCCTGTTTCTCAAATTTTAACTTTGTTTTCAACTATTTCACCTTCCCAACAAGATTGTATGTTCTATAATACCATTTTAAGACTCTTGGGCTTAATTATGGATATTGAACATGGGGAAAAGTCTTAGGAAGATTTATTTGGGTTTTACCTTGAAAAGTTAGCAAATAGAGGTGTAGGTTTCTGGTGCATTGAGGATGAGTTTGATTGAGAGAGAAGGAAGAGTAGTGAACTTGGTGATTTCTGGCAATGAATTGAGAAATTGATGAACCAATGAGTTCGGAATAGAATATTTCTGATATTGGTAATGGTTGTGATGAGTTGAGAACTTGGAAAGGAATGATTATGGTTAATGGAATGAGTATGAGTGGAAGGATTCTATGAGCACTGGCCTTTGAGATTGAATTTGTGATTATGATATGTTTTGTTCTCCGTCGTAGGGGCTGTGGCAGTCTCCTGCCTACGTTCGGATGTGAGAGTTGAAGCTGGGCTTCTCACTCATACTTGTCGCTTCAGAGGAAGGTGGTAGGGCACGCTCTCTCGGAATATTTTTCTCTGAAAAGAAAAGGTAGTAGGGCACTCATCCCTCGGAATTATTCCTCATGAGAATGCTATTTCTCTCTGATTGCAAGGTGGTAGGGCACTAACCCACGAAATCATGCGGCAACCAGAGGAAGGTGGTAGGGCACGCTCCCACAGAATGTTTCCCTCTGAAAGGAGAAGGTGGTAGGGCACTCATCCCTCAGAATTATTCCTCCTTATGTACAATAGAGAGACTAATCCGGGAGTTGTTGACCGGATATTCTGTCAAGTTTGGCATTATAACCGACATGTGATATCACAGCCAATAGGACAGACATTCATCATGTGCATCTTCTATATGCTTGCTTGCTTTGATTACTTGAGTTTCCTTAATTATGTAACATGCCTACTTGCTTCTTGAATTACTTGCTGTATATGAAAACTATCTGTATTTTACTTGTTTGCATTAATTGTGATTGTCTGGCGCTGAGGAGGTTAGATAGGTGGTAGTGATAGGATCGCACAGAGGTTAGGTTGGCAAAGGCTGTGGGATACAGTGGTGTGATTAGTATTAGTTAGAATTTTCCTAAGTTTAGATAACCCTATTTATTGTTTAGGTTCTTTATTTATTTATTTTGTTCTAAGATTGAATATCTGTATGTGATGTGAAGTTCTAGGATTGCCTTCGGTGTCCCGGAGCCTTACATCTTACATCATTGGACACTGTTACCAAATTGAGAACCTCCGGTTCTTATTCCATACTTTGTTGTTATTTTTCAGATGCAGGTCATATTTCACCTCGCTGAAATTGCGGACATGGTGGCAGAGCGGAGTATGAATTCTTCCTGGTTTATTTTTGTTTTATTTTGTTGTAGTACTTTCTCTCACCCTTTTTGTTTTACACTTTATGGCCTTAAAGGCTTACATGAGAGGTAGGTTGTATAAGCTGTTTTATTCTAAAAGACTCTGTATTTTTTTGTTTAGGCTAGTCGGCCTAAACTCCGTAGGCAGTGGCTAGTCTTCTTTTGTATATATATATATACTTTGTTGATCTATTAATTAATACCTTGTATTTAATGAGCTTTATTGCAAGGTTGTATATATTATTTTTTGTATCCTTTCGTGCCAAATGCGTTTAGTTACAGTGTGCGAATGCTTCACGTATGTAATTCCGCATCATGCGACTTTGAGCTTTAATCTTTCATCGGGCTTCTAGAATATATATATATATATATATATATATATATATATATATATATATATATATATATATATATATATATATGTAGAAGCCTTAGGATTGTCGTAACCTTTGATTAACCTTTGCTTTACGGCTAGAGGTAAGGCTTAGGGTAATTAGGGTGTTACAATAAACAGGGTGGTTCTCTAAGGTTCTTAAACTTAACCAAACTCTAACTAAACCCCTCCAAAATCCTTCTCCTTCCTTCAAAATTCTTCAGAACACCAATACAGTTACACAGACAAACAAAACAAATAAAAACAAACACATTTAGAGTACAGTTAATGCAGGTAACAAGTATAAGAAATAGCATATTGATTCACATAAGTAAACCCAATTAATGCACAAGCAACCAAAACAAGCATATGCATATGATGTATGTCTGTCCTATGGCTAATGAGACTCATCTGCCGGTTATAAATCCAACCCGATATATTCGGATGCTAAACCCTAGACAGTCCTCTGTGCGCGCATCCCCAAGAGTCTATGCATAGCTTTTTCTCATTCATAAATAAATTCTGGCCATTAATAGAATTTTCGAGGCGTTAAAGTGCCTGGCCACATCTTACGACGTAGGGTCAATAGAGTATCGAGTCTCGACCTGGAGCACGTGGTGGCAAGCCACTGCATCTTACCCAGGAAAACTCGAATCTCAGATAAAGAAGTACATAAGCCACATTAAAATTCATATTCATTCATTCATGTCATCAAGGCCAGCCAATTCATCATTTATTTTCATTCATATTCATTCATTCAATTTCATTAAGGCCATATACCTCATACATACGCTATTTCTGCACTTTCTATTCATACTTCATCATGTCTCAAGCTTTATTCACCTCCAAGTTACCTCTTTTTCATAGATCAATCTCTTCACTATACTTAAAACTAACATTCAGGGACTAAAAGAGTAATCCTAGATTGAATTATATGTCACTTATTCAAACTAGTTCTGAACCAATTGAAAATTATAAGAGTTGTACGACGCACACTTTTTAACGCATTATTCTTAGTTAGATTAAAAAGTCATGAAAAAGTGTTTTCAAGCTAATTCCAATATTAAATTTTCCAAAGTAATACTAGAATCTAAAATGGAGTTAGAATATTTTCCAACTGTTCTAATCTTTAAGGATAAAGAACGAAAACTTAATCATAAAATAAATCATTGTAAAAACCTCAAAAAAAAATAAAACACTTAGATTAATAATCCATAAAAAGATGAATAGAGCTCCTAACCTTAACAGAGGAGATTTAATTGTTCATAATACAGAGAAAACCAAAACAAAATTGTAAAGTGTGATAAAATGTAAAGTGGTGTCCGTCGAATAGTTTCTTGGACTTATTTATTTTCTAACTTAAACCTAACTTTCAAATTCAAAACAAAATCAAATCAAATATTTCCTAATTAATCTCAGCTAAAGATGATCTTCTCCTTATACTTGAAACTCGAAGCTTGGCCATTCTGATATTCAGTTAGAACATGGACCTTGCAATTACTCTTAGAACTTTGAGAGTTGGCTTGACACTTGGGTGAAGTGACGTTGCACTTGGATTATCACTAGAAGTTAGCCCAAGAATGGTTACATGAACATGGGTGTGTAAGGTAGCGTGCCCCTTAGGAAGGTGTTTGGACTTGGCGTGAAAATGGCGTGACACGCCTTCAAGTTGGCCTTTTGGAAGGCCTCCTGATCTTTAGCCCGGTGTGCCGCTTGAGATGCTTGGCATGGCACACCCTTGGTTAAGGGCTGGTTGAAGGTTGAAGGCATATGAAAGGGTGAGGATGGGCGTGGCACGCCCTTGGCTGGGTGCTTGGTGGGCACGAAGGCGTGCCAATTTGAGTGTGGGGCGTGGCATACCCTTGCTTCCTGGGAGGTGAGACACGAAGGCGTGCCACTTAAGTTAGTTGGGCGTGGCACGCCCTTATCCCTGCCACCCTTATCCCTGGAGGTTGATCTCTTGTTTGGCATGCCATATGAGAATGGGGTGGCACGTTATGCATGGAATGAGTGTTTCCATGGCCTCCTCTGCTTCTGTTCTTTCCTATCTATTCTTGCTAGTTTTCTTTCAATAATTTTCTACAAAATACAGAACACAAAACACTCAAAGCATATTGACTAAAACACAAAGAATTTAGAGAGAAACCACTAACTTAATTAGAATAATGAACTAGGAAAACTACTAAAGATGCTCATGTATTATACACCTCCAAATACCATGACCCAAACACAAATAAAAAGTAATTCACTGATCAAATCTATCAACAAGTTGACAAGATAAATTAGGAATAGAGGAAAGAAACCAAATGCCCCCTTTATGCCCAACAGCTTCAACAATACCAATAGCATAAAAGCCAAGCCCTTCCCAGAAGGTTTTTAGATTATGAAACCGACAATAAGTTGCAATGAAAATAATAAAAGAAGGTTGGAATCTTTTTACCAATTCTCTACAATGAACTTGTGCCAGTTTGTTAGAGGCTCCTCTGATTTTCCAACATAAGAAATTTAAACTATGCATAAACAAATAAATTGGAAAGAAGCTAGACCTCGACAACGACATTATCCTGCAGTCTCTTTTGGTGCCGGTGACTTGTCATGCTCCACGACCTTCTTTGCTAATGGTACCTATACCGAACCATACTTCTCCACTAGTGATGATTGAAGGGAACAAGGTATGAGGCATTTTTGTCCTACTGCCAAAGATGGAGTGTTCTCGTCCTGTTTCCAAACCTGCATTAAAGTCCCAACATTTTCCCCTGCTACTCCCTTTGGATATTGGTTCTGAATTATTTTCGAAGACCTCGAAGATCCGAGAGAGACACCCGGCTTCATCCCTAAAGATTGGCCTTTTGTTTTTTTTTTTTTTTTTTTGGTCAAGTGGATTGGACAACCCCCAATCCTAGGCATTACATTCATACACCCATGTATTACACACCCACACAACTCACTCACACACACTACATGGGAGTACACATAAATGGTTCTATATTCCTCCATGAGGACTTGAACCCGGTGCAGCTCTATGGGAGGCACACAAAGTGACCATCTAAATTGGCCTTTTGTTTAAATAAATAATTTTCTTTCTTATGAGCATATTGGGCTTTATTGTTTAAAGGCCCAACTTTCACATTGGTTTTATATGACCCAAGTTTTGCTTTACCTTTCCTATTAACCACGGTCCATCCATCATCAATTCCATAAGCTACGTGATTCCCATACAATATTCTCTCACTTATCACCGGATTTTCCTCATGCAACGAATTCTCTCTACAATTATTGCTATTTTCAAAACCATGCCTATTTTGGAGGGTTGCCGTTCTTGGATTCTCCAATTGAGGTTGTTGGAGCTTAGATGGCGTGTTAGACTTCTTTACACAATTCTGTCTGAGCACAATGCCATCGTTGTTCCCGGTGTCACCACTTTCGGATGCTTCTTTCTTATCATTCTCAACCACCACTGGCTTTGGTTGTTATATCTCTATGTTTCCCATGGTATACTCACGAGTAACATGACCATAAGAAGAGGACACATTATGTAAAACTCGGTTAATTAATGGATAATTAGTCCATAAATGAGAATTTATTCTAGAAAGCCAAAAATGTGATTTTTATGGCTTAATATGATAGAGGATACTGAGACGAGCCAAACTAGGCCAACTGGACCCATATTGGGCCCTTGGTCCAACTAAACTAAACCTAATACCCTAATTTTCAGCATTCTCTCTCCTCACAACACACAAACACACGCTGAAATGGTGGAAGGGAAGGGAAGAACACTATCTCAAGTTCTCTCCCTTGATTGATCTTCAAACTACCATAACTTTTGATCTAGAGCTTCGATTGCCGCACCGTTTGCAGCCATGCGTTCACCGTGAAGAGCTATACAAAACCCACTACTTTATTCTTGAGGTAAGCAATGAAATCATTTCAGTTCTTCATCCCTAAATTTCGAGTTTCATGGAGAAATGTGTTGAGATTTTGGGCTCTTTGATGTTATAGGATCCAACTCTCTTGAAGGAGAAGATTAATCTTGTCTCCTTGAACCTTGGGTGTGGTAATATTCTCAACCCTAGTGTAATTTATTGTTCTATGATGTTTGGGTATTAAGATGTTGTGTTTGGGTATGATAATGTGGCTTAGAAAGTGTGTATGTGAATATTGGAGCTTGATTTGGATCTTGAAAAGCTTGGAAAAGGTCTTTGGTGTGATAAAAGAGGTATTTTTAATAAATAATTTTTTTTTGAAAATTGATATTTTGAAAAAGCACAAGAAAAACAAGAAAAGACACAAAACAACACAGACTAAAGATCAAACAAGGAAAATAGACAAGAACAACTTGAAGGTCAAAGATGAACAAAGAACATTCAATTCGAAAATTGAAAGACAAAGAAATGCATGCAATTGACACCAAACTTAAAACATGACACTAAACTCACATAAAAACTAAAAATTAATAAAGAAAAATAATATTTTTGAAAATTTTTTTAAAAAGAAAATAAAAGACTCTGACCCAAAAAACAAAATTTTCCTAATCTAAGCAACAAGATTCACCGTCAGTTGTTCAAACTCAAACAATCCCCAGCAACAGCGCCAAAAACTTGGTGCACGAAAATTACACTCACACTATGTAATTCCGCACAACTAACCAGCAAGTACACTGGGTCGTCCAAGTAATACCTTACGTGAGTAAGGGTCGATCCCACGGAGATTGTTGGCTTGAAGCAAGCTATGGTTATCTTATTATTCTTAGTCAGGATACCAATAGGGTTCTTTAGTTTCAATTGTAAAAAGTAAAAGAGCAAGAAACTAGTAATTGTTACACAGTAATGGAGAATGTGTTGGAGTTTTGGAGATATTTTGTCTTCTGAATCTCTGCTTTCCTACTGTCATCTTCTTCATGCACGCAAGGTTCTTCCTATGGTAAGCTGTGTGTTGGTGGATTATCGTTGTCAATGGCTACTATCCGTCCTCTCAGTGAAAATGGCCCAGGTGTGCTGTCACCGCACGGCTAATCATCTGTCGGTTCTCACTCATGCTGGAATAGGATCTATTGATCCTTTTGCGTCTATCACTACGCCCAACCCTTGTGAGTTTGAAGCTCTTCACAGTCATTCAATCCCTGAATCCTACTCAGAATACCACAGACAAGGTTTAGACTTTCCGGATTCTCAAGAATGCTGCCATGGATTCTAGCTTATACCACGAAGATTCTGATTAAGGAATCCAAGAGATACTCATTCAATCGAAGGTAAAATGGAGGTGGTTGTCAGGCACACGTTCATAGATTGAGAATAGTGATGAGTGTCATAGATCATCACATTCATCATATTGAAGTGCGAATGAACATCTTAGATAGAAACAAGTGTGTTTGAATAGAAAAATAGAAATAATTGCATTAATTCATCGAGACGCTGCAGAGCTCCTCACCCCCAACAATGGAGTTTAGAGACTCATGCCATCAAAAAGTACAAAGTTCAGATCTAAAATGTTATGAGGTACAAAATAAGTCTCTAAAAGTTGTTTAAATACTAAACTAGTAACCTAGGTTTACAGAAAATGAGTAAACTAAGATAGATAGTGCAGAAATCCACTTCTGGGGCCCACTTGGTGTGTGCTAGGGCTGAGACTTGAGCTTCTCACGTGCCTGGGCTGTTTATGGAGTTAAACGTCAGATTGTAACCTGTTTTGGGCGTTTAACTCCAACTGGTAACCTGTTTCTGGCGTTTAACGCCAGAATGGAATATGGAACTGGCGTTAAACGCCAGTTTACATCGTTTATCTTCGAGCAAATTATGAACTATTATATATTGCTGGAAAGCCCTGAACGTCTACTTTCTAACCCAATTGAGAGCGCGCCAATTGGACTCCTGTAACTCCAAAAAATCCATTCCGAGTGCAGGGATGTCAGAATCCAACAGCATCAGCAGTCCTTTTTCAGCCTGAATCAGATTTTTGCTTAGCTCCCTCAATTTCAGCCAGAAAATACCTGAAATCACAGAAAAACACACAAACTCATAGTAAAGTCCAGAAATATGAATTTTTCCTAAAATCTAATAAAAATATACTAAAAACTAACTAAAACATACTAAAAACTACATGAAATTACCCCCAAAAGCGTATAAAATATCCGCTCATCAGCCTCCCTGCTCTTGAGTTTATGTCTAATGCGAAACTCCATACTGCCATCTGTGTTGTAATCATCTCCCCCTATATTGAAAAATAGAGTATCCTCATGCATCGCGTTAAGATTCAACGTGTGATAATGGCTAGCTATAACAGACAACTTCGGAAATGGCTTCGAGGCAAGCAGAAGATATTGAATTGTTCCACCGACTTGGGTCCCTGGTACAAACACCTCATCATCCCCTGAAGAATCACTTTCGTTGCTGTTGGTGACGTATTCTTCATCCAAATCCTTACTATCCACCTCCATGTGATCCACTGGACTAGCACAATGCGAAGGTGGTGGTGCAAGAGGTGGGTCATCTTGGACAAAATTTGAGTGTCTAGAACCACCACCATCTACATCACCTACCTCCGCAAAAAGCTCCATAACTTATTGGGTCATGATTATTTCGTGGACATCAAACATCAAGTGCACATGCTCATCGCCCTCTAACCAAAAAACACAAAACCGAAATACTCTATTTTTCATCGATGTTAACAATCTATACCCAAATCTTCCAACCTTCGTTGTCCTGTTAACACCCAAACTCGTCAATATTATGCTTTTCAACTCAGACAAAGAAGCTAATCGACGAGTGCACAGTAAGATAGGACTATAACACTCGAAAACAACTTCATCGTCATTATTTCTCATGTGACAATTAGGATATACACTCACAAAAATATATTCAAACGTTCTTATTAAACCTATTGAAAGAAAAGGGAAGAAAAATGGATAATAAGAAGTGATTTGCTAATGACTAAGGCTACTACTTGCAGATTTTTTTATATCTGAGTTAAATTTATCAAACTATATTTCATTTACAGTGTAAACGAATTTATTCTGATTTTATTTCGTTTATAGGGTAAAACGAATGGTATGTCTAAAATGAGCACAACAATTATGTGCTTATTGGAGTGCATGTTTATATAGGTCGTTAGATTTTATTAGATGAAAATTAAAGGCTAATATAAAAGAAGAGCATTGATGGACTCTAATAAATATAGAATATTCTAATACATAAATAAATACTTTAATACACAAGACTTTAAATGGCAACAAAATCTTTTATTCTTAAATAATTAAATATAAAATATATAAATACAAAATATATGAGTATTTTTTATTTATTAAGATTAATTATTATGAAAAAAAATTTATAATATTAAAATGATATTTTAAATTGTAACATAAAAATATAAAATAATTAAAATTTTATTTTATATTATTTGACAAATAATTAGATTATTATATTCAAAGTTTATTAACTAACTAATTTTGTTAAAGATATTATTATATAATATAATTTTTCATCAAAATAATTTAAAAATATAATTTATTTAAAATATTATATATAATACATGGAAATATTAACCTTTTTATTTTTTTAATTTTTTTAAACGAAATAAATAATATAATTTTAAATTCATGCCTAACACATTATATATTTACTTATATTAATAAGATCTAAACTAATAAAATTTAGGTAATTAAAAATATAAAATATATAGATACAAAAAATATAAATATCTTTTATTCATTAAAATTAATTATTAACATGAAGACTGTGGACTGATCCTTTGCCCATTGAGTTTCTCTCTCACTTTTTTCATAGTCCTTCTTATTGGTGAATCCAGTCTACATCAAATAACATATTAAATTTATTACATTAAAACTAATAAAATATATATTTTATTCTTGAATTTAACAAAATATATTTTTAATAAATTTTATATGATAAACAATATTTTGAGAAAGATATTTATACACCAATTTTATATATATATATATATATATATATATATATATATAAAGTCTGATCGAATTAGAGAATAAAAAATTTAACTAAATATATATAAAGTCTGATTGAATTAGAAAATAAAAAATTTAACTAAAAAAATAAAAAATATTTAAAAATGATAAAAATTTAAAAAATAATTGTATTGTAAATATATAATTATAAATATTATATATATGAAACTATAAATATTAAATTTAAAAAATAATTTTTAATTTTCAATTTTCAATTTATTAGTTATAAGAAAATAAATAAACGGTCATATACATATATACTCAAGTTATATAAACGGACAAAAATATGTATTTAAAATTATATTATTTATTTCGTTTAAAAAAATTAAAAAAAATAAAAAGATTAATATTTTTATGTATTATATATAATATTTTAAATAAATTATATTTTTAAAATATTTTGATAAAAAATTGTATTATATAATAATATTTTTAACAAAATTAGTTAATTAATAAATTTTAAATATAATAATCTAATTATTTGTCAAGTAATATAAAATAAAATTTTAATTATTTTATATTTTTATGTTATAGTTTAAAATATTATTTTAATATAATTTTTAATATTATAAATTTTTTTTGCATAATAATTAATTTTAATGAATAAAAAATATTCATATATTTTGTATTTATATATTTTATATTTAATTATTTAAGAATAAAAAATTTTATTGCCATTTAAAGTCTTGTGTATTAAAGTATTATCATTCAAAGTATTTATTTATGTATTAGGATATTCTGTATTTATTAGAGTCTATCAATACTCTTTTTTTATATTAGTCTTTAATTTTCATCTAACAAGTGTAATTACCCGTATCATGCATGTGATAAGATTGAAATTATAATTTTAAATTATTTTTTAAAAAGTAATTTGAATTATAATAATTTGATTAATAAAAAAGTAACATGTTATGCATTGTTTTTTTTTAATCTAGTATTAATTTGATTAACTCTAAAATAGTTATTAATCGATTTTAATAATCTATTTTTTTCAATAAATCATACATATATACTGAATGTGATCATAAATAACATAGTAAAAGTTAAATCCACCAATAAATATATTGCCTATTATCACACACTATAAAACAAGTTAAATAGAAAGGCTATTAGCACTTATAAATCAATAAAATCGCACTATCTTTGATTCGTGCAAGGGTTTACTTATCAAATAAACTTAAAATATAAACAAAAATATTTATAAAATAGACCTAGCATCACTTGAAAAAATCATAAAAAATAATCAACTTACCTTATCATCCATGAGAATCATTTCTATGTAAGTCATCTTGTTCTTGTTAAATTTGGATGGGAATGTCCATAACCTTATAATTTTTACCTTTATTTTTCAAACTTTTTCATTACGTAATCTATTATAGATAACACTGTTGATAGAATCATAGTTAGTAGCCCTTAGGTATGAAAAATAATAAATGGAAGAAGATCTATATCTGAGATACGAAATTTTTAGATAATAAATAATTGTAACAATTCACTATTACTCTATATATATATATATATATATAACTAATTATATACGGTAATAATTAGCAAATATGTTCAATGGAGATACTTGCTACAATTAGGTAAAATTTATGTCATTATATTTTATTAACTTTTATGATTAATTAAATAGAGATACTTATTCAATATATATGTTATCTACATTAATTATGTGCCAATATTTTTAGGAAAGAGCTAAAAGAGGAGATATATAAATATATATATAATATTATTGTTATATAGAAAGCATATATAAATTGTTATATTTTTTATTATATTATATAACTTAAAATTATAGTATCATGTTATTATTAATTCTAGATACTTGTTAATCATGTAATAATTTTTTATTTTTTATATCCATGTATATTCTTCGATCTCCATTCATATGCATGATTAACATTTTTTTTAAATAGTGATGTTTTAATTTTTCTTTTTTCACGTATATTAATAATGTTTTATTCATAACAAAAAGTAAAAATATAACTATTCAAATTTAGATTTTAGAAAAATTAACGTTATAAGTAACATATGATCTATTTTATTATGCATATTATAAATTAATGAATTAAACTAACTGATATAATGAATTATAATTAATTAATTGGTATAAATTATAATAAATTATATAATATTTAAAAAGAAAATAAAATAAATAAGAAGAAAATAAAAAAAATAGAAGATATAGAAAATTACAATAAAATAAATTGAGTGTGAGAGTTTTTTTTTTTGTTGTAAATTTCATATCACATCCATTTCAATAATAATAATAAATAAAAATACGTCAACTTGATATCTAAAAAAATGATTAGATAAAATGATAATACAGTTCTAAAGTAAAAGTTTAAATTAGACCATAATATCATTGTACAATACAAACTAAAAGTAATTTCACACTACAATATATCAGACAAACATGTAAATGACTTAAATTTAAATACGAAACTTTTTTTATTTATGCATACATGATAATACCATGGTCTATAAATGCTTCGTGGATAACATATCATATATAGCTCCGAATGATGAGCACGAGAGTTGGAGAGTGTAGTGGTTTGTGTCCACGATAGTTGCCTTCTTGCAACAACGCCTCATAAGAAGAAAAAGAATTGTTGTAAAAGCTATCCAATAAAAGAGTAATTGGTAAACAAATGATATTTTATTCTAGTATACATGATCTTTTATAGTGGCAAAATAAAAATGGAAGGAATAAAATTTTGTATTTTTATATTAGGAATAGAATTTGATATTTATCCTAATAAAATTATTATTATTATTATTATTATTATTATTATTATTATTATTATTATTATTATTATTATTATTATTATAAATGGGTTACCATAAGATAATAACTTGCCACTAATAAAATTATTGGATAATGAATAAGAATTAGAATGGTATCAATATATTAAAATGAATATAATTAAAATGATTTAAAATATTTCTAATTGATAATTAGTTTAATAATGTATTAAATATTGATTTTATATAATTATAATAACGATATTTTTCTAAATTAGTAATTATGCATTATTCATTAAAATGATTAAAAATATTTATGATTGATAATTGATAAGTTGTAATACCCGGTCTAACCGAAATTAATTAAATAATAAGTTAAATATGAGCGAATATGGTTGGAAGATTTGGCAATTGGAATTTGATGATTTAAATATGATATTTTGATTCAGTGAATTTTTCCAAGTCGGAAAACATAGTTTTCTGCGTAAAAGCGCGCAGTGAAATTTTGACCGGCAGTACCGGCTGAGACCTGTCTGGTACTGCAGTTGAGAAAATTGATTATGAGTAAATAAGATTAAGAAATGAGGAATTATAATTAGGGGAGGTAGAAATATTTGAAGTGCGATTTAGAGCGCTAATCTTAAAGGTTTTGGTCCAAAATTTGGCCAACGGACAAAAATAAGTGAATCGAACCTAAGTGGGCCCAAGACCCAACATATATAAACATTAGTTATGAGCATTTCAGCTCATTTTACCCTAAAAGGAAGGGTTGGGGGGCTGAATTGAGAAGAGAGAAGAGAAGAGAGAAAACCTAACTCTCTTTGATCTTCAAACCACCATAACTTGAGCTACGAGGCTCCGATTGACGAGTCGTTTGTGGTCACGCATCGCTCTTCTCATCCTCTACAATTCTATCTAAGTTTTGTGGTGAGTATTCCATTCATCTCTGCCAAGTTTTCAAAATTCCCCACTATTACACGTTTTTGGGTAGTTAGTGTTGAAATCTTGTGATTTTACGTATTTAGGGATACTCCAACATGGATTCTAAGTGGGTTCTATCCCTACTTCATATGGGCTGAGGTAAGAAGTGCTCAAACCCTTGTGATTTGTTATTTTTATGAGTCTTAGGTTGATGTATGTATGTAAAATTGGTTATGTTAGTGTATTTGGTGATTTTGATGCACAATTGGGAGGTTGGTATTGCTTGTGGAGCTTTGGTGAGGCTTGGAGCTAAGGGTTGGTGGAGACTTCCATATAAGAGGCTCAATTGGTTTGGCTACAAGAGGTGTGGTTTAAGTTTCATTTAAGTACTGTGTGGTGTGATGAGAATTCCTAGGCTAGATGCCCCTAGGATTAAGTTTGGATTATGTAAATGGTTGGTGCTAATATGCATAGTTGATATGTAATATGAATTAATGATTGGGTTGAAAATTGTGTGGCCTTGTATGCTTGGTGTATTGAGAATTTGATGTATTGGGTAATGAGTATTGATTTGTGGTTTATGCATTTAAATTGTGAACTTGGGCCGGAGGCTGTGAATCTTGGGCCGGAGGCCAGAAAGAGGTAAGAAAGGTAAGTTGATGTGTGCATTGTATGATGACACAAGTGATTGGATGAATTTCAGATAATGAATATATGAATGATTGAGTTGGTTATTGAATAATAAGGTTTGAGGAGTTGAAGTGTGGAATTTGGTAATTTTGGATGAAGTTGTATAAATGAGGTATGTTTGGTTTTGGTTGAGGTATGTTATGTGGTCATATATGTGATCATGATTATTGATGCCTTGATGGTATGATGATGCATGAGAGATATGCATGTTGTGATATATGCTTGAGAAATGATTAAGGTTGATTTGTGGGTGAAACCATGTGATAGTGAGTATGATATTGATTATGTATAATGATGATTGATTGGAAATAGTATTGTTGGAAATTGGGATGAGGAAGGATGTATGACATGTTAATGTGTTTGTAATTTAGCCATTTGTTTGAAATGGGTAAAAATGGTTATATGGCGATTTTGTGAATTGTGGTAATGTGTTAGTGTATGAGTTGAGGAGGCTTAATGTCGATTTTGATATACTTTGATTGATTTCAAAGAAAAGGGATGAAATTGGCATGTTTTGGTTGATTTTGAAAAGAGTTGGAAATGGCTTGTTTTGAAAATGGCACTTTGTGGTTTTGAGTGAAAACATGGTTTTTGAGCATACTTTGACGGGGCATAACTTGGATTGCGGATTTCTATTTTGTGCCAAACTTGTTTAGAAGTGAAATTGGATTCAGGATGTCCATGCCGTTCAAAGAACGGGCGAAAAACGATTTAAAATGAGAAAGTTACGTCCGTCGGAAGATTGGGAGTTGAATTTGTGAATTCTGCAGCTTTTAACTTAGAAAAATTTTTAGCAGAATGACCCTCCACGCGTAGGCGCACTTGGCGCGTACGCGTCGTTCTTCAAGAAGGCACCATCCACGCGTGCGCGTGGTGTGCGCGGGCGCGTCGATGCGCTGCACCCAATGCCCAGCCATTTTTCCAAGAGTTGTGCCAGAGTTGTGCCAGTTTTGTGCCTGGGGCGCAAATGCACCCACGCGTACGTGTCATCTGGCTGTGTTTCAATCCGCGCGTCCACGTGTATGACGCATACGCGTCGATGAGCTTTGTGGCCATCCACGCGTGCGCGTGGCCCTGTTTTCATGCCAAAGTTGATTTTTGAGTTTTAAAAGCCAAATCTCATACTTCTAAGCCTCCGATCTCACCCCTTATGTATTAAATCTTTATGATATGCCTAGCAATGAGGAAGGAGCTAGGGAATGTGGTAACTTGCGAATGAAGCAAGGGAAAAAGTTGTGATAAATGATGATCAAAGATGATTATATGAGATATGGAGGATGACGGTGGAAGTACCGTGTATGCCATGAGTCAAAGGGCTATATTTATTGATAAATGGCTGGTTCTTGATTGAACCATGAGCCGGATGGCTGAGTTATTGCCGGGTTACGGCAAAGCCATTATTGATTATGGCTGAGTATAAATGCATATATGATTAATGAATGAATGTGTTAAATGGATAATAATGAAAAATGTTGAAATGTGATGTGTGACCCCCGGTAGTAAGTAGTGGTGTTGTCCACTTGCTCCGGGTATGAGAATGTTTATGATAAATGAGTTTAATTATGGAGTTTTGAATGAACGTATTTGTGATACCTGGGTAGTAGTAAGGGGTGGTGGTTCGTCCCGCTTACTCCAGGTTAATGTTTGAGATTTGATAACAATGAGGATTGCTTTTAAACTGAACGAATGTATATTCTGAGATCCTGGGCAGTAGCAAGGGTTGTGGTTCGTCCCACTTGCTCACAGGATCCCCACCTACCTCGCCCTCTCTCTCTCCATTCATGGTCATCCCTTCTGTTTTTCATTCACCATCTACATCTATCCACTCTTCCCCATACACCCCACCTACCTTTACAATTCAACTTCTCTTTCCCACCAAATCCCACCCATATAGCCGAATACACACATCCCTCAATCTCCTCCATATCTTCTTCTTATTCTTCATCTTTTCTTTCTTCTCTTGCTCGAGGGCGAGCAATTTTGTAAGTTTAGTGTGGTAAAAGCATAGCTTTTTGCTTTTCCATAACCATTAATGGCACCTAAGGCCAGAAACATTGAAAAAAAAAAAGAAGAAGAGAAAAAAGGGAAGACAAAAGCTTCCACCTCTGAGTCATAGGAGATGGAAAGACTCATGTAAAGGGTTTATAGCTCAGTGGTAGAACATTTGACTGCAAATCAAGAGATCCCTGAGATACCTCAGGGGATAAATTGTCCTCCACACAATTATTGGGAGCAACTAAGGATAGGAACACCAAAATTACTAGGAATCATGCAACAGAAGCAGGGAAGAGACATAAAGGAGCTCAAAAAGCACCATTGGACCTTCAAGAAGGTGCCACCCTCACTCAGGTGGATTCATTCCTTGTTCTTATTTCTTTCTGCTTTTCGGTTTTTATGCTGTGTTTATCTATGTTTTGTGTCTCTACTTCATGATCATTAGTATGTAGTAACCATGTCTTAAAGCTATAAATAAAATCCATTAATCCTTCACCTCTCTTAAATGAAATATGTTTTAATTCAAAAGAACAAGAAGTACATGAATTTCGAATTTATCCTTGAATTTAATTTAATTATATTGATGTGGTGACAATACTTTTTATTTTCTGAATGAATGCTTGAACAGTGCATATTTTTTATCTTGAAGTTTATGAATGTTAAAATTGTTGGCTCTTGAAAGAATGATGAACAAGGAAAAATGTTATTGACAATCTGAAAAATCATGAAATTGATTCTTGAAGCAAGAAAAAGCAGTGAAAAAGCAAAAGCTTGTGAAAAAAAATGGCGAAAAAAATAGAAAGAAAAAGAAAAAGCAAGCAGAAAAAGCCAATAGCCCTTAAAACCAAAAGGCAAGGGTAAAAAGGATCCAAGGCTTTGAGCATCAATGGATAGGAGGGCCCAAGGAAATAAAATCCAGGCCTAAGCGGCTAAATCAAGTTGTCCCTAACCATGTGCTTGTGTCATGAAGGTCCAAGTGAAAAGCTTGAGACTAAGTGGTTAAAGTCGTGATCCAAGGCAAAAGGGTGTGCTTAAGAGCTTAGGACACCTCTAACTGGGGACTCTAGCAAAACTGAGTCACAATCTGAAAAGGTTCACCCAGTTATGTGTCTGTGGCATTTTTGTATCCGGTGGTAATACTGGAAAACAAAGTGCTTAGGGCCACGGCCAAGACTCATAAGTAGCTGTGTTCAAGAATCAACATGCTTAACTAGGAAATTCAATAACACTATCCAAAATTCTAAGTTCCTAGAGAAGCCAATCATTCTAAACTTCAAAGGAAAAAGTGAGATGCCAAAACTGTTCAGAGGCAAAAAGCTACAAGTCCCGCTCATCTAATTAGAATTAATATTCATTGATATTATTGGAATTTATAGTATATTCTCTTCTTTTTATCCTATTTGATTTTCAGTTGCTTGGGGACAAGCAACAATTTAAGTTTGGTGTTGTGATGAGCGGATAATTTATACGCTTTTTGGCATTGTTTTTAGGTAGTTTTTAGTAAGTTCAAGCTACTTTTAGGGATTTTTTCATTAGTTTTTATGTTAAAATTTACATTTCTGGTCTTTACTATGAGTTTGTGTGTTTTTTTGTAATTTCAGGTAATTTCTGGCTGAAATTGAGGGACTTGAGCAAAACTCTGAAAAAGGCTGACAAAAGGACTGCTAATGCTGTTGGAATCTGACCTCCCTGCACTCAAAATAGATTTTCTGGAGCTACAGAACTCCAAATAGCGCACTCTCAACGGCGTTTGAAAGTAGACATCCAGAGCTTTTCAGCAATATATAATAGTCCATACTTTATTCGGAAATTGACGATGTAACTTGGCGTTGAACGCCAAGTACATGCTGCTGTCTGGAGTTAAACGCCAGAAAAACGTCATGATCCGGAGTTGAACGCCCAAAACACGTTATAACTTGGAGTTCAACTCCAAGAAAAGCCTCAGCTCGTGGATATATAGGACATTTAACTATTGTATTAGACATCTTTTGACAGTTTAATCTTTTGATTGTTTAGTCTTTGATCATTCGGTCTCTTGATCATTCAGGGGGCTGGCCATTCGGCCATGCCTGAACCTTTCACTTATGTATTTTCAACGGTGGAGTTTCTACACACCATAGATTAAGGGTGTGGAGCTCTGCTGTACCTCAAGTTTCAATACAATTACTATTACTTTCTATTCAATTCTCTTTTATTCTTATTCCAAGATATACGTTGCACTTCAACTTGATGAATGTGATGATCCGTGACACTCATCATCATTCTCACCTATGAACGCGCGTGACTGACAACCACTTCCGTTCTACCTTAGGCCGGGCGCATATCTCTTAGATTCCCCAACAGAATCTTCGTGGTATAAGCTAGATAGATGGCGGCATTCATGGGGATCCGGAAAGTCTAACCTTGTCTGTGGTATTCCGAGTAGGATCCCGGGATTGAATGACTGTGACGAGCTTCAAACTCCTGAAGGCTGGGCGTGATGACAAACGCAAAAGAATCAATGGATTCTATTCCAACCTGATTGAGAATCGACAGATGATTAGCCGTGCTGTGATAGAGCATTTGGACCATTTTCACTGAGAGGATGGGATGTAGCTATCAACAAGGGTGATGACTCCAGACGATTAGCCGTGCAGTGACAGCGCATAGGACCATTTTCCCGAGAGGATTAAAAGTAGCCATTGATGATGGTGATGCCCTACATACAGCTTGCCATGGAAAGGAGTAAGAAGGATTGGATGAAAGCAATAAGAAAGTAGAGATTCGAAAGGATTCTAGCATCTCCACACGCCTATCTGAAATTCCCACTATTGATTTACATAAGTATCTCTATCCCTTTTTATTTTCTATTTATTATTAATTTTCAAAATCCATAAACCAATTTAATCTGCCTAACTGAGATTTACAAGGTGACCATAGCTTGCTTCATACCAACAATCTCTGTGGGATCGACCCTTACTCACGTAAGGTATTACTTGGACGACCCAGTACACTTGCTGGTTAGTTGAACGGAGTTGTGTCCACACATAAGTGCCATAATAATGACTCCATACAACAACAAAGAATACTACATTGATGTGATCACAATTTCGTCCACCAAGTTTTTGGCGCCATTGCCGGGGATTGTTCGAGTATGGACAACTGACGGTTCATCTTGTTGCTCAGATTAGGTAATTTTCTTTTCAAAAATGTTTTTCAAAATTTTTCTTTTTATTTTTCGTTTTTCCAAGCTATATTTTCGAAAAAAATAATATAAATCCAAAAAAAATTAGAAAATCATAAAAATCAAAAATATTTTGTATTTCTTGTTTGAGTCTTGAGTCAACTTTTAAGTTTGGTGTCAATTGCATGCTTTAAAAATTTTTCTTGCATTTTTCGAAGATCCCATGCCTTCATAGTGTTCTTCATGATCTTCAAGTTGTTCTTGATAAGTCCTCTTGTTTGATCTTGATGTTTTTTTTGTTTTGTGTTATTTGTTGTTTTTCATATGCATTTTTCGTTTGTTAGAGTCCATGCATTAAAGATTTCTAAGTTTGGTATCTTGCATGTTTTCTTTGCATCAAAAATTTTTCAAAATTATGTTCTTGATGTTTATCATGATCTTCAAAGTGTTCTTGGTGTTCATCTTGACATTCATAGCATTCTTGCATGCATTCATTGTTTTGATCTAAAAATTTCATGCATTGAGTATTTTTGTTGTTTTTCTCTCTCATCTTTAAAAATTCAAAAATCAAAAAAATATCTTTTCCTTATTTTCCTCCAAATTTTCGAAATTTTGGGTTGACTTGGTCAAAAATTTTTAAAAATTAGTTGTTTCTTACAAGTCAAGTCAAATTTTCAATTTTAAAAATCTTATCTTTTCAAAATCTTTTTCAAAAATCATATCTTTTCCATTTTTTTCTATTTTTCGAAAATTTCAAAAATATTTTTCAAATTATTTTCAAAATCTTTTGCCTATCTTTATATCATATTTTTGAAATTACACTAACAATTAATGTGATTGATTCAAAAATTTGAAGTTTGTTACTTTCTTGTTAAGAAAGGTTCAATCTTTAAGTTCTAAAATCATATCTTTTAGTTTCTTGTTAGTTAAGTAATTTTAAAAAAAATTAAATCTTTTTCAAAATATCTTTTTCTTAAAAATCTTATCTTTTTATTTTATCTTTTTCAAAATTTGATTTCAAAATATCTTATCTAACTTCTTATCTTCTTATCTTTTTCAAAGTTGATTTTAATATCTTTTTCAATCAACTAACTAACTTTTTGTTTGTTTCTTATTTTTTTTTCAAAACCATCTAACTACTTTTCCCTCTCTAATTTTCGAAAATACCTCTCTCTTTTTCAAAAATTCTTTAATTAATTGTTTTAATTTTAATTCTATCTTTTTTTTATTTTCGAAAATACTAACCCCTTTTTCAAAATTATTTTCGAAATTCTCCTTCTCTTTTCTTATTTTATTTAATTATTTATTTACTAACACTTCTCTTCACTTCCCCTATCCTTACTCTTTATACAGACTATTTATTTTTTTCACTCTTCCCCCCTTTTCTTCTTCTACTAACATAAAGGAATCTCTATACTGTGACATAGAGGATTTCTCTTTCTTTTCTTGCTTTCTTCTCTTTCATATGAGCAGGAACAAGGAAAAAGGCACTCTTGTTGAAATTTATCTAGAACCTGAAAGGACTCTGAAAAGGAAACTAAGAGAAATTAAATTACAACAATCCAGAAACAACCTTTCAGAAATTTTCGAACAAGAGAAATGGCAGCCGAAAATAATAATAATGCAAGGAGAATGCTTGGAGACTTCACAAAGCCAACGTCCAAATTTGATGGAAGAAGCATCTCCATTCCTGCCATTGGAGCCAACAACTTTGAGCTTAAGCCTCAACTAGTTGCCTTAATGCAACAAAACTGCAAGTTTTATGGACTTCCATCTGAAGATCCTTATCAGTTTTTAACTGAGTTCTTACAAATCTGTGAGACTATAAAGACGAATGGAGTTGATCCTGAAGTCTACAGACTCATGCTTTTCCCTTTTGCTGTAAGAGACAGAGCTAGAATATGGTTGGATTCACAACCTAAGGATAGCCTGGACTCCTGGGATAAGCTGGTCACAGCCTTCTTGGATAAATTCTTTCCTCCTCAAAAGCTGAGCAAGCTGAGAGTGGATGTTCAAACCTTCAAACAAAAAGATGGTGAATCCCTCTATGAAGCTTGGGAAAGATACAAGCAGCTGACCAAAAGATGTCCATCTGACATGTTTTTAGAATGGACCATATTAGATATATTCTATTATGGTCTATCTGAATTTTCAAAAATGTCATTAGACCATTCTGCAGGTGGATCTATTCACCTAAAGAAAACGCCTGAAGAGGCTCAAGAACTCATTGACATGGTTGCAAATAACCAATTTATGTACACTTCTGAGAGGAATTCCGTGAATAATGGGACACCTCAGAGGAAGGGAGTTCTTGAAATTGATGCTCTGAATGCCATATTGGCTCAGAACAAAATGTTGACTCAACAGGTCAACATGATCTCTCAAAATCTGAATGGATGGTAACATGCATCCAACAGTACTAAAGAGGCAGCTTCTGAAGAAGCTTATGATCCTGAGAACCCCGCCATGGCAGAGGTTAATTACATGGGTGAACCTTATGGAAACACCTATAACTCATCATGGAGAAATCATCCAAATTTCTCATGGAAGGATCAACAAAAGCCTCAACAAGGCTTTAACAATGGTGGACGTAATAGGCTTAGCAATAGCAAGCCTTTCCCATCATCTTCTCAGCAACAGACAAATCTGAACAAAACACTTCTAATTTAGCCAATGTAATCTCTGATCTGTCAAAGGCCACTTTCAGTTTCATGAGTGAAACAAGATCCTCCATCAGAAATCTGGAGGCACAAGTAGGCCAGCTGAGTAAGAAAGTCATTGAAACTCCTTCCAGTATTCTCCCAAGCAATACAGAAGAGAATCCAAAAGGAGAGTGCAAGGCCATTGATATAATCAACATGGCCGAATGTACAAGGGAGGAGGAGGACGAAAATCCTAGTGAGGAAGACCTCCTGGGACGTCCCTCAAGCAAGAAGGAGTTTCCTATTAAGGATCCAAAAGAATCTGAGGCTCATATAGAGACCATAGAGATTCCATTAAATCTCCTTCTGCCATTCATGAGCTCTGAAGACTATTCTTCCTCTGAAGAGGATGAAGATGTGACTGGAGAGCAAGTTGCTCAATATTTAGGAGCTATCATGAAGCTGAATTCCAAGTTGTTTGGTAATGAGACTTGGGAAAGTGAACCTCCCTTGCTCATTAATGAACTAGATACCTGGATTCAGCAAATTTTACCTCAAAAGAGACAAGATCCTGGCAAGTTCTTAATACCTTGTACCATAGGCACCATGACCTTTGAAAAAGCTCTATGTGATCTGGGGTTTGGGATAAATCTTATGCCACTCTCTGTAATGGAGAAGCTGGGGATCATTGAGGTACAACCTGTCTTGTTCTCATTACAATTGGAAGACAAATCATTGAGACAAGCTTATGGAATAGTGGAGGACGTGTTAGTAAAGGTTGAAGGCCTTTACATCCCTGCTGATTTCATAATCTTGACACTAGGAAGGAAGAGGATGAATGCATCATCCTTGGAAGACCTTTCCTAGCTACAGCAGGAGCTGTGATAGATGTCAACAGAGGTGAACTAGTCCTTTAATTGAATGGGGACTACCTTGTGTTTAAGGCACATGGCCACCCCTCTGTGACAAAAGAGAGTAAGCATGAAGAGCTTCTCTCAGTTCAGAGTCAAGAAGAGCCCCCACAATCAAACTCTAAGTTTGGTGTTGGGAGGCCACAACCAAACTCTAAGTTTGGTATTAAGACCCCATATCCAAACTCTAAGTTTGGTGTTGGGACTATACAACATTGACCTGATCACCTTTGTGGCTCCATGAGAGCCCACTGTCAAGCTATTGACATTAAAGAAGCGCTTCTTGGGAGGCAACCCAATTTTATTTATCTAATTTTATTTTATTGTATTTTATTGTTATTTTGTGTTTTATTAGGTACATGATCATGAGGAGTCACAAAAAAATCATAAAAATTAAAAACAGAATCAAAAACAGCAGAAGAAAAATCAAACCCTGGAGGAAGCACAGACTGGCGTTCAACGCCAGTAAGGAGCATCTGGCTGGCGTTCAACGCCAGAACAGAGCATGAATCTGGCGCTGAACGCCATAAACAAGTAACATTCTGGCGTTTGAACGCCAGGAATGTGCCTAGAGGAAAAGCTGGCGCTGAATGCCAGTAACAAGCATGAAACTGGCGTTCAACGCCAGAAACATGTTACATATGGGCGTTGAACGCCCAGAATGTGCACCACTCGGCGTTTAAACGCCAGAATAGTGTGCAAAGGCATTTTACATGCCTATTTGGTGCAGGGATGGAATTCCTTGACACCTCAGGATCTGTGGACCTCACAGGATCCCCACCTACCTCGCCCTCTCTCTCTCTCCATTCATGGTCATCCCTTTTGTTTTTCATTCACCATCTACATCTATCCACTCTTCCCCATACACCCCACCTACCTTTACAATTTAACTTCTCTTTCCCACCAAATCCTACCCATATAGCCGAATACACACATCCCTCAATCTCCTCCATATCTTCTTCTTATTCTTCATCTTTTCTTTCTTCTCTTGCTCGAGGGCGAGCAATTTTCTAAGTTTGGTGTGGTAAAAGCATAGCTTTTTGCTTTTCCATAACCATTAATGGCACCTAAGGCCAGAAACATTGAAAAAAAAAAGAAGAAGAGAAAAAAGGGAAGACAAAAGCTTCCACCTCTGAGTCATGGGAGATGGAAAGACTCATGTAAAGGGTTTATAGCTCAGTGGTAGAACATTTGACTGCAAATCAAGAGATCCCTGAGATACCTCAGGGGATAAATTGTCCTCCACACAATTATTGGGAGCAACTAAGGATAGGAACACCAAAATTACTAGGAATCATGCAACAGTAGCAAGGAAGAGACATAAAGGAGCTCAAAAAGCACCATTGGACCTTCAAGAAGGCGCCACCCTCACTCAGGTGGATTCATTCCTTGTTCTTATTTCTTTCTGCTTTTCGGTTTTTATGCTGTGTTTATCTATGTTTTGTGTCTCTACTTCATGATCATTAGTATGTAGTAACCATGTCTTAAAGCTATAAATAAAATCCATTAATCCTTCACCTCTCTTAAATGAAATATGTTTTAATTCAAAAGAACAAGAAGTACATGAATTTCGAATTTATCCTTGAATTTAATTTAATTATATTGATGTGGTGACAATACTTTTTGTTTTCTGAATGAATGCTTGAACAGTGCATATTTTTTATCTTGATGTTTATGAATGTTAAAATTGTTGGCTCTTGAAAGAATGATGAACAAGGAAAAATGTTATTGACAATCTGAAAAATCATGAAATTGATTCTTGAAGCAAGAAAAAGCAGTGAAAAAGCAAAAGCTTGTGAAAAAAAATGGCGAAAAAAATAGAAAGAAAAAGAAAAAGCAAGCAGAAAAAGCCAATAGCCCTTAAAACCAAAAGGCAAGGGTAAAAAGGATCCAAGGCTTTGAGCATCAATGGATAGGAGGGCCCAAGGAAATAAAATCCAGGCCTAAGCGGCTAAATCAAGCTGTCCCTAACCATGTGCTTGTGTCATGAAGGTCCAAGTGAAAAGCTTGAGACTAAGTGGTTAAAGTCGTGATCCAAGGCAAAAGGGTGTGCTTAAAAGCTCTGGACACCTCTAACTGGGGACTCTAGCAAAGCTGAGTCACAATCTGAAAAGGTTCACCCAATTATGTGTCTGTGGCATTTTTGTATCCGGTGGTAATACTGGAAAACAAAGTGCTTAGGGCCACGGCCAAGACTCATAAGTAGCTGTGTTCAAGAATCAACATGCTTAACTAGGAAAGTCAATAACACTATCCAAAATTCTAAGTTCCTAGAGAAGCCAATCATTCTAAACTTCAAAGGAAAAAGTGAGATGCCAAAACTGTTCAGAGGCAAAAAGCTACAAGTCCCGCTCATCTAATTAGAATTAATATTCATTGATATTATTGAAATTTATAGTATATTCTCTTCTTTTTATCCTATTTGATTTTCAGTTGCTTGGGGACAAGCAACAATTTAAGTTTGGTGTTGTGATGAGCGGATAATTTATACGCTTTTTGGCATTGTTTTTAGGTAGTTTTTAGTAAGTTCAAGCTACTTTTAGGGATGTTTTCATTAGTTTTTATGTTAAAATTCACATTTCTGGACTTTACTATGAGTTTGTGTGTTTTTCTATAATTTCAGGTAATTTCTGGCTGAAATTGAGGGACTTGAGCAAAACTCTGAAAAAGGCTGACAAAAAGACTGCTGATGCTGTTGGAATCTGACCTCCCTGCACTCAAAATGGATTTTCTGGAGCTACAGAACTCCAAATGGCGCGCTCTCAACGGCGTTGGAAAGTAGACATCCAGAGCTTTCCAGCAATATATAATAGTCCATACTTTATTTGGAAATTGACGACGTAACTTGGCGTTGAACGCCAAGTACATGCTGCTGTCTGGAGTTAAACGCCAGAAAAACGTCATGATCCGAAGTTGAACACCCAAAACACGTTATAACTTGGAGTTCAACTCCAAGAAAAGCCTCAGCTCGTGGATAGATCAAGCTCAGCCCAAGCATACACCTAGTGGGCCCCGGAATTGGATTTATGCATCAATTACTTACTCATGTAAACCCTAGTAGCTAGTCTAGTATATATAGGACATTTAACTATTGTATTAGACATCTTTTGACAGTTTAATCTTTTGACTGTTTAGTCTTTGATGATTCGGTCTCTTGATCATTCAAAGGGCTGGCCATTCGGCCATGTCTGAACCTTTCACTTATGTATTTTCAACGGTGGAGTTTCTGCACACCATAGATTAAGGGTGTGGAGCTCTGCTGTACCTCAAGTTTCAATACAATTACTATTACTTTCTATTCAATTCTCTTTTATTCTTATTCCAAGATATACGTTGCACTTCAACTTGATGAATGTGATGATCCGTGACACTCATCATCATTCTCACCTATGAACGCGCGTGACTGACAACCACTTCCGTTCTACCTTAGGCCGGGCGCATATCTCTTAGATTCCCCAATAGAATCTTCGTGGTATAAGCTAGATAGATGGCGGCATTCATGGGGATCCGGAAAGTCTAACCTTGTCTGTGGTATTCCGAGTAGGATCCCGGGATTGAATGACTGTGACGAGTTTCAAACTCCTGAAGGCTGGGTGTGATGACAAACGCAAAAGAATCAATGGATTCTATTCCAACCTGATTGAGAACCGACAGATGATTAGCCGTACTGTGATAGAGCATTTGGACCATTTTCACTGAGAGGATGGGATGTAGCTATCAACAAGGGTGATACCTCCAGACGATTAGCCGTGCAGTGACAGCGCATAGGACTATTTTCCTGAGAAGATTAAAAGTAGCCATTGATGATGGTGATGCCCTACATACAGCTTGCCATGGAAAGGAGTAAGAAGGATTGGATGAAAGCAATAAGAAAGTAGAGATTCAAAAGTATTCTAGCATCTCCACACGCCTATCTGAAATTCCCACTATTGATTTACATAAGTATTTCTATCCCTTTTTATTTTCTATTTATTATTAATTTTCGAAATCCATAAACCAATTTAATCTGCCTAACTGAGATTTACAAGGTGACCATAGCTTGCTTCATACCAACAATCTCTGTGGGATCGACCCTTACTCACGTAAGGTATTACTTGGACGACCCAGTACACTTGCTGGTTAGTTGAACGGAGTTGTGTCCACACATAAGTGCCATAATAATGACTCCATACAACAACAAAGAATACTACATTGATGTGATCACAATTTCGTCCACCACTCCGCAAGGGGTGTTTCTGTCCAATGGTTAGCTACCAGGACATGTCGGGTTGGCTATATAACCGACAGATGATATCATCAGCCATATGGCAGGCATACATCATTTGCATATGTTTGAATTGTTTGGGTTTGCCTATTTGTTTTAGATTTCTACATCATATATGCTATGTTAACTGATTATGTGCTACTTGTTCTACTTGTACCTTATTTGTGTATTACTTGCATGTATTGCTTGTGCTTGTACAACTGAGAGGCCCCTCATGCTGGTGTCGGTGGATGTTGAGGGCTGTTCTTGATGAGATAATTTGAGCTCCCTGGGTAGACGCAGTGATGTGGTTTCACTAGCTCCAGGTGAGGGTATGATGTATTGATACAGAATTGCTGAGGTAGAATAACTGGTGATGGTTTTGTTTATGATTTTGAGTCTGATTCGTGGAAGAGTCAACGAGTTGGGAAACATGTGAAGCATGAATTAGTTTTAGCACTCCTTTATGACAGTTGCCTATTCATGGATTAGCGAGAACCTAGGATGGATAATTGTTGAAGAAGTTTAGGATGCTTAGTGAGTTTTTATTGCAGTGCATTGTATTTATTTGGCACTTTTACCGTACTGGGAACCCATGGGCCCGGGGTTCTCATTCCGTATATATCTCTTGTTTTTCAGATACAGGTCCAGGTGCTCAGAAGTGAGCTGTGGTTCGTCTGAGAGACGGCGAAGATCTTTATTTTCTCTACTTTGTGTTTTGCTTAGAATCTCTCCACCTTTGTTTCGAAAAGATTATATTATGTATTGAACTCTTTTGAATTTGCCTATAGAGACTCTCATGTTTCCTTTGGGAGAGATTAGGATATATTGTTGTCAACTACTTTCATACTGTACCCTAGCCGGCCTAAACTTCGCGGGTCGCGACTAGTGGCTATTTACTTATGTTATATATATCTATCTGTTATCTATCTCTTAATCTCCTTTATGCCTTGTCCGTATATCGTTTTCGGCTTCACGTTTTATCTTTTGTTGTCGAAACGTGAGTGATACGTCTTCGAGATTTTATTTCTACTCTTTTCAGACTTCTCGATTAATACTCCTTTCGAATTTACCTATATTTATATATTAAAAATCCACCTGAGAGTCGTACCACCATAATATCGTTAACTTATGACTCGAGCATAAAGATTTGAATATTAGGGTGTTACATAAGTAGTTTAATAATACATTAAATATTAATTTTATATAATTATAATAAATATATTTTCTTAAATTAGTATAATTATGCATTATTCATATATTTTGTTATCATATTTATTATTTATTAAATAATTTGATATTTACTCCAATCAAATCAAATAATTAATATAATTAATCAAATTAATTAATTGATATAATTAATTATAATTAATCAATTCATATAAATTATAATAAATGGTGAGATTTGAATATCTAATCAAATTAATTAATTGATATAATTAATTAATTTGCTTTAACAAATTAAATGAAAGATCAGGAAACATCTCAAGAACATGCCACATCAGTTACATCATTAAGTATAAAAACTCAATTTTTATATAATAGAATAGATAGATAATAAAGATATTTTCTTAAATTAGTATAATTATACATTATGCATTAAATATTAATTGTAATATTGTAATATAATTATAATAAAAATATTTTTCTAAAATAAAATTATTTAGAAAAATATAAATTGGTTATTAATAACCGGTATCATTATCATATAATTATCATATTATATTATTATTATCATTATTATTATTATCAATATAATTAAAAATATTTTTGATTGATAATTGATAAGTAGTTTAATAATACATTATATATTAATTTTACATAACTATAATAAAGATATTTTTCTAAATTAGTATAATTATGTATTATTACTTAAATGCTAATTATAATATAATTATAATAAAGATATTTTTATAAAATAAATTTAAAAGAGAAAAATAGTGTATTTATTTTGGCGAAAAAATGAATTCATGAAGATTTGACACCTCATTTCTATTAGTCGAGAGAAAACTCAATTTTAATATATTATAAGTAGATATAAGTAGATAAAATATAATTATTTATATAAATATGACATATCCAATAAACACATAATTATTGTACTCATTTTAGACATACCTTCAAACGAGATATGTATATTATTAACTCATTTACTTGAATTTAAATATTTATTTAAAAAAAATCCGTCTCCGCGCTCTAATTTTTCCTATAAAATTGCACTGAACCTGTTCGCTCAAAACAACCATCCTACCATTTTCGCTCGGTTTCCCAAGTTTCGCATCGACGTTGGCCTCTCGCATGTCTTCATCACCATTTCATTTCAACCCACACACCAGCAACAAGTGCGATGGTCACTCTCCTAGGCCCACCTGAAATCTACAATCCTAAACCAAAATCCTTCCTAACCCCAACCTCCACCGCCACCACCACAACCCCAATCGAACCCTCTGATCCCTTCATTGACGTAATGGTTTCAAAATTCAACACCAGAACCACCATCCAACCAAAACCACCAATGGGATTCACCGAAAACAACTCCGCAACCTTCTTGTCATCCGGCAACCCATGCCTCGACTTCTTCTTCCACGTCGTCCCCGACACTCCCCCGGACTCCGTCAGAGAGAGGCTCCACGTGGCATGGGCCCACAACCCCCTCACCACACTCAAACTAATCTGTAACCTCCGAGGCGTCCGTGGCACCGGCAAGTCCGATCGCGATGGCTTCTACGCCGCTGCCACGTGGCTATTCTCTAACCACCCTAAGACACTCGCAGCCAACGTCCCCTCCCTCGCCGATTTTGGATATTTCAAAGACCTCCCTGAGATACTCTACAGGCTTCTAGAAGGTTCCGATGTGCGCAGTCATCAGAAGCAGCGGTGGCTTAGCGTTAAACGATCCAGCAAGAGGAACAGGCTAAAGAGGAGGCCATTCAAATCAAAGCCCTTACAGAAGGTTTCGGATCCTGTGGCGGAGAAAGAGAAGGCCCATGCTTTGAGGGAAGAGAGGAAACTCGCCATGGCCAAGAAACTCCTCGATCGTTACAACAGCGATGAGAATTTTCGGCTCCTCCACGATAGCGTCTCGGATCACTTCGCCGATTGTTTGGAAAATGATCTCCAGAATCTGAATTCCGGTGCGTTGACCAAGATCAGTCTTGCAGCAAAGTGGTGCCCTTCGGTTGATTCTTCTTTTGACCGATCAACGTTGTTGTGCGAGACTATTGCCACGAGGATCTTCCCTCGCAACGGTAACCCTGAATATGAAGGAATCGAGGAGGCGCATTATGTTTACAGGGTCCGCGATCGGTTGAGGAAAGACGTTCTTGTCCCTCTGAGGAAGGTTCTAGAACTTCCCGAGGTTTTCATGGGTGCGAACCGTTGGGATTCAATCCCGTACAACAGAGTCGCCTCCGTGGCCATGAAGTTATATAAGGAGAAGTTCTTAAAGCATGACAAAGAAAGGTTTGAGAAGTACCTCGAGGACGTGAAGTCAGGGAAGACTACCATTGCAGCCGGCGCTTTACTTCCTCACGAGATTATTAGGTCTTTGGGGGACGGAGATGGCGGTGAGGTGGCAGAGCTACAGTGGAGCAGAATGGTGAGTGACATGCTCAGTAAAGGTAAGATGAAGAACTGTTTGGCTGTGTGTGATGTTTCTGGGAGCATGGATGGGGTCCCCATGGAGGTTTCTGTGGCATTGGGACTATTGGTGTCTGAATTGAATGAGGAACCATGGAAGGGAAAGGTTATCACATTCAGCGAGGAACCTAAGCTTCATTTGATTGAAGGCGAAGATCTTCGTTCCAAGGCTGAGTTTATTAAGGAGATGGAGTGGGGAGGAAACACAGATTTTCAGGCTGTATTTGATCGCATTTTAGAGGTGGCTGTGAATGGAAAATTGAAAGCAGATCAGATGATTAAGAGGGTATTTGTGTTCAGTGACATGGAGTTCGATCAAGCATCCGCAAACCCTTGGGAGACTGACTACCAAGCAATTATTAGAAAATATAGTGAGAAAGGTTATGGCTCTGCCGTTCCTCAGATTGTTTTCTGGAATCTAAGGGATTCGAGGGCCACTCCGGTGCCATCCACCCAGCAAGGAGTGGCGCTCGTGAGTGGGTTCTCTAAGAATCTGTTGAGCTTGTTCATGGACAATGATGGCGAAATAAGTCCTGAAGCTTCCATGGAAACTGCAATTGCTGGCCCGGAGTATCAGAAACTTGTTGTGCTAGATTAATTTCGTACCTTAAATAGAGTTTTCTTGATAATTGCAGATGAGCAGTTGAATTAAATAAAATGAATTATCCTTAACTACCTTTCCTTGTAGATGCTTGGTGTGTGTTTTCGATTGTGTTTATTGATGTTGCTATTGCTGTAGGTCATAATCTCGATAATATTTTTCATTCAGTTAATACTGATGGATTCAAATATCGTACTAATCCTAGTGTCCAAAGATTACTTCGATTATATCAGCCTTGAACCTTATCTGGAGGTTATTACTTGAATGCAAATCACTTGCAGATTATTGTTATTTGAGATACTTCAACATCTGATGCATTGATATATGTTGTCTGTTATGTTGGGAGCTAGCAAGCAGAAGAGTAGCATTGGTAAGAAGTCCAATGTCTAATTTTGAACTTTTGATCTTATATTTTAATTAATATAGAAGCAGCTATTATTTGCTTTTCCTAATCTGAACTTGTTCATATGGCACAGCTTTTGTTTCTATATTCTACATTTAGTGCTTTTATGTTACTTGTGTCTTTACAAGCAATCACACTATGTGTTCTGATTTGTTTCAGATGTTTGACAAATATGTGAGAATGCCAAGATTTTAGTTTCACTAGTTTGGCATCTGTTTCTTCTGGCTTCTGTTGTATGAATTTACCCTTTTTGGCCCAATTTTTAATACTCCTCTCTTAAATAACAGTTTTATATTTGATTTTTCTTGTCATGGAAAATAAAATATTAGCAGAATTTTGCTTGAACCATGGTTTCTGCTCTGAGTGCTCTCTTTGTGAATGACTGACTGAGGATGTGAAATTGTTATGTGTTTCTTTTTTTTTTTTTACAAAGTTTCTGGACCTTCAGATAACGTGGTGTGTGGTATACCCTTTGCTAAGTACACACAATATATGAGACGAAACCGTTGTTAACATAACATTCATTGGGGGAATCATCCACTGTTATATGTTTTTAACTTGGGAGAAGCTTTGAAGAGCTGAGTTAAGACAGTAAATGTCTTAGTATTTGTGGATGTACATACCTTGATTTGTTACCCTTTCCCTTCTTATAGTAACGTAGACATTACTCCCTTAAATTCGTAGCCATTTTCCCAACTTAATTTTCTGACTTCGTAACGCCTTCATTAACTATTGCTTTTATTACCTTGGATACATTACCTGTTTGATTTATTATTTTCCGTTATTGCAGTGTAACGATTTCGGAAGCTCTTTTTCTAAGAACATTTGGCCTTGTCCATAACACAAACGCAAAGTACTATTTTGTTCTTTGGAACTAGCTAGACGCTAGTTGCTATTATTCCAATAAAATACATGTCTTTTATTTTTTGCTTTGATCACATTGAAAGAATGATCTACATGATTATATTATTAAGAATGACTCTTCAATTCATGATTAGATAAACAGATCACTTTTCTTTGCCTTTTATATTAGTTATTCACTATTATGCATGGACACGTTATGGAACACATGAATACATGAATTTAAAATTCTTACAAGTCACGGAGACACCGTATATATATAAAATATAAAATTTTTTAAGATAAATTATGATGATATTTTAGTATTTTATTAATATTAAATATAAATTAATTTTTTATTGTTTTTAATATTTTTAATTATATAATATATTTAAAATATTTTTTAATAATTAATAATATATACTATTTCTAAACTCATTTCAAGAATAGATATTAAAAATAAGGCTGGACGTGTGGACACGTGACATGATAGTACTTAGCTGTGTCCAAAACCGAAAAAGAATGTTTTAATTTTTTAAAACACAGTTGGACATAGAAAACATGCATGTCAGACGAGTGTTGACGAGTGTCGTATCAGAAATATGTCCGACACGCAAACACGACAAATTAACAAAGTGTTCATGCTTCAAAGACATACTGGGCAGAAATGGATGCAATTCTTAGAGATGTTATCCAAATGTTGGAGGAAGCTCCAGATGTGGGAGTCACATGGGCACCATGGGGAGGCAACTCTTTGGCTCATCAACTGGCATCAATGACATCAGATAATAGACTTGGGAGACAATTACCTATGATGAGCATAATCAGACGAGAAACGAAAATAGCTAATTTATATTAGAATAGAGGGAGAGAGAGTTTCAGGTTACATGATAAGAGTAACAACCCAAGTCCAGTGGAAAGAGGAACCAGAACCACTAATCACACAAGCACCAATGTGACAACTCTGGAACAACAAAATCATGGAAATCAAACAAGGCAAGAGCATGGTGGCAACCCAGAGATTCGATATGAAAGAAGTATTGGAACCACACAAGAAAGCAATAAACAGATACAATATAATCAATGAGGCCTTAGCAGAAATCAGAATTGAGGATGGGAGTTTTTGAAGAGTGGCGGTGAGTATAAGGCGCACTGAGCTAATGAAAATAATAATCAGGTTCTTGCGCAAAGACAAAAAAATAAAAAAATATGGAGAATAAATTAGTGCAATGGCTAGAGAGGAGTGGTACGAAACAGAAGCATTAGGAAAGCCGTTAGGTAGGAAAAGCGACGTGTAACTCCTTTCACCATGAAGAACTGTTGCTGAGGAAGATGAGGAAGGAGATCCTTGGCGTTCTGAGCTCAAAGACGACAATGGTCATCGTCTCTGATACTGGCGGCAAAAACATGAGCAAAGGCGTCAGGGAATCACTGGGGTTGAAGTTCCAAGAAAAACTCCTTTTCATCATGAAAACAGGGGCTAAGACTGAGGAGGCGGGAGATTGTCGTTCAAAGGGGGGAGGGGAGGGAGGGGCGGGAGATGCACAAGGAACTGGGTCGGGTACTGTGTAGTCGATAGGGTTGGGTTTCTGCTACCAGCTTGACCCAAAAAAAAAAAAAACTTACTATACTTCTCTCATTCGTATGATCAGTATTGGGTAGACAGACCTAATTCCTTTTCATAACAATTTCTAAGAATGAACCCAGTTACCACGAAAGTTGAAGTTTCACATTAAGAACAGGAAAAAAGGGTGATCAACTTTCACAAATTTCAGTCCATCCACACACCAAATTAAATTTAAATTGCGAAAAACCCAATATGTGCAAAGCGGTTATAAGTTATAACAGGGTGTAGGAACAGGTTTCTAAAGAGAAAACTACGATTTCCTAGTCATGCTCATGTTAACACACTTGTCATACAAGCACGTTAGCAATTGGTCTAACTGTTGTTATACAGTAACCGGCCTTTAACTAGCTAGTGCCTCTATAAATACATTCTTTCTATACCACTGAACAGCAAAGACTGGAATATCTAACTGCACAAGTCCCTTAAACATGTTCAATCATGGAATGTACCGGAGATGCTGCTCATAGTAATTGATCAGCTGAAACATCATTAGCAAAAAGTGTTAGAGCCACAGACCATAAACATTTTGAGAAGCTTCAAAGGACATAATCAAACATTGATACGGTTGGGGTAGCAGATTACCAGGAGGGGATTGTGTTCCTTTAGATATTTGTTATCCACCAAAACTTCTGCTCCGTCGCACCTGTGACGTTCATAAAGGGACCATTATGCAAAGAAGCAAGCTTTATGATTATTAAAAACAACTGACTTCACTCCAGTATTCATAAAAGGAGTGGAAAGGATACCAAATTTAACAACAAAATTACTTGTGGAAATTAGACCTCATATAATCACGTAATATGAGCCAAATGAAAGTAAGTTTCAATCATAATAAATATAAATGTCAAGTTGCAATTATACAAAATAAATAGCAAGCTACATTTATACGAGTTCATTCTACATTTGTCCATTACAAATCTACAACATGAAACAGAAATAAATTACATTGCAAATATTACCAACAAAAGTTTGATCAATATTTCTTTCTACAACAAACAATAAATGTATGGTTTAATTTGATCAAGTGACATTTTTCATTATATTAAAGGAAAACACAAAAACCCCTCCATTCATCATCAAACATTCTTCTCTCCATTCCTCCCCCACCATAACACGAAATTCATAACTGGTGTGGTTGAAGAGAATGTTCGGGAACAAGTTGCAAAATGAAGATTAAGCTAGTGGGAGGCTATTTTCCTTGAAGGAATTGATATTTTGGGACCATAAACAGTTACTTTTGATAGATAGAAGCTCATGAAATCCCAATCTCAGCATGAGGGTTCAAAACAAAAGTACTTCACATTACAATCATACAACACACGTAACTAGGCGGCTATAGAATTAATTAATATGTAATCACTAATTAATTATAAATAGGTTGACAACAAGCGGTGATGGTGGTGGACTGGTGGCAATGGAGCAAAGAGAAGAGTGTTGGATGGTCTGAATGTGTAATACTGTGATCTGGTAGGGACAAAAAAGGTGGAGGTATTCTTGGTATTTCATGTCAATAATAGATAGCTTAGAGAGGATTAGTATAAGTTGGACTAGAGGGGTGAGTGTAATTTACCGCCTTTTTTTTGTGCTTTTTCAAATAGCCATGGTCACAAGTGATTGGAACAAGCTAAACTTCAGAACTTTGATAATTCAAATTTTTATTCATGAGTTCATCATTCAATGCTCATAATGGTGAGCTGCAATATGCATCAAATGTAAATTAACAAATTTTGTGCATGAGTATATGACTAAAGTTCAGTACGTTAATTGATAGAGTGGGGCCTAGTAACAGGTTTGGGGTATTTTACAAGAGAAGAGATAAGTAGCTCTACTCTATTAGCTGATAGTTAGCAATTCTAGATTGGTTTAACCGGCTGTTGGTTAGTTAGCTCTACTTCTGACCACCTATTAATAGGTGTATTGTAGTTAGTTTTGGTTTTATGCTTTTCTGTTTTGTCAATTCTGTTAGAGCTGGAGAGAAACTCTCTCTCTCAGTTGGTAGTTCCAACTGTCTAAGAACCTTCTAGAGAGTGCGATTTGCAATCCCTTTTCAGCAATAAAGTCCTAACGTTCTACTAGCTCCTGGTTCTATCACAATTCTACTAATTCTACTTGCTTGTTGGATTTAAGGTCCTTAATTATGACTTCATGAACATACTCATGAAAACTACTATAATTATCAGCTTCTATATCAAGGTGTAGCTACAAAATATGGGACAGTTAGTTGAGTGACTAACCTCACAGCAATAAAGGTCACCAAGATATCCTGTGTGTTGCCAGACAATGAAGCTGAATAGCCTATTGGCTTTATAATCTTGACAATATTCCCTACATTGCAATTCCTACCATGACTATTATTCCCCACATCACGAGGCATTCCTGCCCGGCCTGTTCCAAACACACTGAATGACTTCTGAGTATCAACAGCCTCAGATGGACACTTGAATCGCTTCACAGATCCTGATTTCCTCCTTTTTGCGCCTCTGCAGCGGTCACTTTGAGGTGGGTCCATGGAATTCACCTTCAAATCACCAGCTGGATGACCATTTCCTGCGGAGGCATTTACTAGTTGAACATGAGGTGCAAGATTATCTGCATCAACCCCATTGTTTGTTGTTGCTCGAAGTTCACTGAGCTTTGGATCGTAGTCATTTTCCTGACTCCTCAGAATAATTTGGCCGGAAGCAACCGCAAACCCATTTTGATTGGGTGGTTGCGCCCTGCTGCCATCAGTGTTAGTTTCCGATTCGTCAGCAAAGACAACCGTCTGAGGATTGGCTGGAAGATCGGGAGGAAGAGGGCCTGCAACTGCAAGAGGTTCAGGTTCCGGTTCCAAATGGTGGTCAGCTGCGGGAGTAGGGAAGCGTCTAAGGGTGTAAGAAGTGGCGGAGCGGTGGTGCCTCTTCTTGGGATGTGTGTGGTGATCAACGTGCTTGCGTTTGCGCCTCCGCTGTTTTCCAGATCTCAGGCTAGATTAAGAAAACACAGAAAATTAGGGAAAAGAACACTGCATAATGATGCATGGCTTGGAATTGAATAAAATTCCTAAATGGTTACGCGAATTTCGTAGTTTGTACCAGTCCTCAAAAGCATCGATGACCTCCGGAACTGACTGGAGATTGTCAAGAGGCTCCCATGTGTTGGCAGTCTCGGGCCATCCCCGCCTGTCAATGTCATCACCCATCAATCAAATGTACAACAACACAAATAATCAAACAAGGGCTCATCAAGGGAAACTGACCATTTGATAAGGTACTGGAGTTCACCCTGTGTGGTTTTAATAGCAATAGCATTAGCATTTGATTATAAGATGAAATAAATAGACAGAGACAGATGAAAAAAGGTGCACCTTGCGCATCCTCTTACGGCGAATGGCCTCAATTTCGTAGAAGCCGTCATCAAGGTTGGGAGAGTTAGAGTGAGGGACAGTCACAAGGGTTTGGTGATCCCCTCCCATTCTCATTCCCATTCCCGTCTCCGTCTTGTTTTGTAGAGCGAGCTGAATCTGCTCATCATTTGCAGCAGCATCGCTCTTCTTCCTCCCTCCCTTCATTTCAATCCCCACCTTGTTCTTGTTTCTCTCTCACGCAATGCAGCAAACAACGCCTAAACCCCCAACCTCTTCAGTTCCCCGCTCTTTAATAGGACTGACCGACTGATACTCTGAATTCTTTTCTCTTCTAACTTCTTCTAGTACATTTTTTAAGCTAAACAAAATATAAAAAAATATTAAACGATGAAAAATTATATTTTATAAACAAAATTTAAAAATACAGAATTTTTACATTTATTTGAGACTTTGAGTAATTATTATTTATTTTATTTTATTTTATTTTATTTAGGGTTTAGTTATTATCCATATCAACTAAATAAAAATAGAAAAAATAGGAACAACAGAGTTAAATGTTAAATTAAAAAATAAAAATCTTATATCTATTTCTTTATATATAAAAGTTAATTAGTAGTAGTCTTTATATTTGACAAATGAATGCGATCTATGATCCACACTTAACATTATAAAGTTGTATATTTTTTTAGTATATATAAAAGTCTAATCTTTTTATATATAAAAATTTGTATATATAAAAGCTATCTTTTTAAGTAAAAAAATATAAAAATCTCTTTATATATAAAAATTAACTAGTGGTAATCTCTATACTTGACAAATGAATGCGGTCTGTGATCGACATTTGGCATTATAAAATTGTACATTTTTTAGTATATATAGAAATCTAATCTCTTTATATATAAAAATTTGTATATAAAAAAGCTATCTTTTTAAGTTAAAAAATATTAAAAAAATATTAAATAATAAAAAATATATTTTAAAAGAAAAATTTAAAAATTAAAAATACATTTTTCTCTTTTATCTACAAACCACATCTATAACTTGTTTTTCTTTGCTTTCACTATTTTTTTTATCAAACTTTTAAGTAAATGTTTTTTTTATAGAAATCTTTACATTTGTTTAAGACTTTGAATAATTATTATTCATTAAATTTTTTTCTTCTAGGGTTTAGTTGTTATCTATATCAAATAATTGAAATAGAAAAAGTGAGAGTAAGAGAATTAAGTGTTGAATGGAAGAATAAAATCTTATTATTTATTAATATATAATAGGTTTATTGGGTTGACGAGTATTATAGTTAAACACTTAACAAGTGTTAGGTTTATTTAGTTGAGAAGTGTTATAACAAAATACTTGACAAGTGTTGAATTAAAGAATAAAAATCTTATATCTATCTCTTTATATATAAAAGCTAACTAGTGGTAGTCTCTATGCTTGACAAGTGAATGTTGTCTATGATTGACACTTGCCATCATAAAATTGTACATTTTTTTAGTATATATAGAAGTCTAATCTCTTTATATATAAAAGACTGAATATATAAAACCCATCTCTTTATATATAAAAGTTAACTAGTGGTAGTCTCTATACTTTACAAGTAGATGCTGTTTATGATCGACACTTGACATCATAAAGTTGTATATTTTTTTAGTATATATAGAAATCTAATCTCTTTATACATAAAAGTCTGTATATATAAAAGCTATTTTTTTAAGTAAAAAAATATAAAAAAAATATTAAATGATGAAAAATTATATTTTATAAAAAAATTAAAAATAAAAAAATATATTTTTCTCTTTGATCCACAAACGATATCGATAACTCGTTCTCTCTTTGCTTTCACTATTTTTTCATCAAACTTTCAATTAAATATTTATTTTTTTATATTTTTCTATTTTTTTGATAAAATTTTTTACATTTGTTTGAGACTTTGGGTAATTATTATTCATTTAATTTTATTTTTTTTTCTAAGGCTTAGTTGTTATCCATATGACCATATCAAATAATTGAAAATAGAAAAAATGAGGGTAAGTGTAAGGTCCCACATCGGTTGGAGAGGGGAACGAAGCATGTGTGGATACCTCTCCCTAGCATGACGCGTTTTGACGAGTGAGTGTGGGGGGTTTCGGCTATCATCCCTATCGTCAAAGACAAAACAGTGAGGCATTGTGTGTCAAAGTGGACAATATCGTGCTAGCGGGTGGTTTGGGCTGTTACAGATGGTATCAGAGCTGGAGCCCGAATCGATGTGCCAGCGAGGGCCTCGCTCGGCTCCCTTAGGGAGGTGGTTTGTAAGGTCCCACATCGGTTGGGGAGGGGAACGAAGCATGCCTTATAAAGGTGTGGATACCCCCTCTCCCTAACATGACGTATTTTGACGAGTGAGTGTGGGGGGTTTCGGCTATCATCCCTATCGTCAAAAGCAAAACCGTGAGGCCTTGTGTGCCAAAGCGGATAATATCGTGCTAGCGGATGGTCTGGGCTGTTACAGTAAAAGGATTAAGTGTTGAATGGAAGAATAAAAATCTTATTATCTATTAATATATAATAGGTTTATTTGGTTGACAAGTGTCATAGTTAAATACTTGACAAGTGTTAGATTTATTTAGTTGACAAGTGTCATAACTAGATACTTAATAAGTGTTGAATCAAAGAATAAAAATCTTATATCTATCTCTTTATATATAAAAGCTAACTAGTGGTAGTCTCTATGCTTAACAAGTGAATGCTGTCTATGATCGACACTTGGCATCATAAAGTTGTACATTTTTTTAGTATATATAGAAGTCTAATCTCTTTATATATAAAAGTCTGTATATATAAAAGTTATTTCTTTATATATAAAAGCTAACTAGTGGTAATCTCCATGCTTGAGAAGTGGATGCTGTCTATGATCGACACTTGGCATCATAAAGTTATATATTTTTTTAGTATATATAAAAGTTTAATATCTTTATATATAAAAGTCTATATATATAAAAGCTATCTTTTTAAGTAAAAAAATATAAAAAATATTAAATGATGAAAAATTATATTTTATAAAAATAATTTTAAAAATTAAAAATTTATTTTTCTCTTTGATCCACAAATGACATCGATAACTCGTTCTCCCTTTGTTTTCAATATTTTTTCATCAAATTTTTAATTAAATATTTATTTTTTTATATTTTTATAGTTTTTTGATAAAAATCTTTACATTTGTTTGAGACATTGGATAATTATTATTTATTCAACTTTATTTTTTTTAGGGCTTAGTTGTTATCCATATCAAATAATTGAAAATAAAAAAAAATAGGAGTAAGAGGATTAAGTGTTGAATGGCAGAATAAAAATTTTATTATCTATTAATATATAATAGGTTTATTTAGTTGACAAGTGTCATAGTTAAATGCTTGACAAGTGTTAGATTTATTTAGTTAACAAGTGTCATAGCTAGATACTTAATAAGTGTTGAATCAAAGAATAAAAATCTTATATCTATCTCTTTATATATAAAAGCTAACTAGTAGTAGTCTTTATGCTTGACAAGTGAATACTGTCTATGATAGACACTTGCCATCATAAAGTTGTACTTTTTTTAGTATATATAGAAGTCTAATCTCTTTATATATAAATGTCTGTATATATAAAATTTATTTCTTAAAATTATAAAAGCTAACTAGTAGTAGTCTCCATCAGTGGCGGATCCAGAAATTTTATAAAGAGGGGGCCGAAAACAAAAAATTGAAAGTACCATATTAAAATTAAAAATTTTAATAAAAAATAATTATATTTTAATATTATTTTAAACTAAAATTAATTTTAAAAAAATCATTTATATTAAAGTTTTTTTTCATAAAATTCTAATTTTTATTCGTATTATAAAAGATATAAAATAAATAATATAAATTATTTTCTCTAATACTTTTAATATATATATTTTAAAATAAATTAATGAATATAATATATAAGATATATTCATATTAATAAATAATTCACTTAATATATTTTGATTTTAATATCATAAAAAATAAAATTTAATCTAATTTATTTTTATGTATATTTTTTTATTACATTCAATTAGTAATTATTATAAAAAATAAATAATTTACTTAATATATTTTGATTTTAATATCATAAAAAATAAAATTTAATCTAATTTATTTTTATGTATTTTTTTTATTATATTCAATTAAGAATTATTATAAAAACTAAAGTATTTTTATATAATAATAGATAGAAAAATTATAAAAAAGATCAAAAAATTGAAAAAATAAAAATAATAAATTTAAAATGCATGAAATGAAATTTGAACCCATGTGTTGGAGTATAACATGCTTTTCTCTAACCATTGAACTAGTAGATATATTATCTAAAAATTTACATATTATATTGTATATATTTTAAGTTTTAAAATTTTAGGGGGGCCATGGCCCATGCAGGTCCTCTCTGAATCCGCCTCTGGTCTCCATGCTTGACAAGTGGATGATGTCTATGATCGACACTTGGCATCATAAAGTTGTACATTTTTTTAGTATAGATAGAAGTCTAATATTTTTATATATAAAAGTTTGTATATATAAAAAAAGTCATCTTTTTAAGTAAAAAAATATAAAAAAATATTAAATAATAAAAAATCATATTTTATGAAAATAATTTTAAAAATTAAAAATTCATTTTCCTATTTGATCCACAAACGACATCGATAACTCGTTTTTCCTTTACTTTCACTATTTTTTTCATCAAATTTTTAATTAAATATTTATTTTTTTATATTTTTATATTTTTTTGTTAAAAATATTTTTATTTGTTTGAGACGTTGGGTAATTATTATTCATTTAATTTTATTTTTTTTATGACTTAGTTGTTATCCATCAAATAATTGAAAATAAAAAAAAGTGAGAGTAAGAGGATTAAGTGTTGCATGGAAGAATAAAAATTTTATTATCTATTAATATATAATAGGTTTATTTGGTTGACAAGTGTCATAATTAAATACTTGACAAGTGTTATAGTTAGATACTTAATAAGTGTTGAATCAAAAAATAAAAATCTTATATCTATCTCTTTATATATAAAAGCTAACTAGTGGTAGTTTCTAAGCTTTACAAGTGAATGCTGTTTATGATCGAAACTTGCCATCATAAAGTTGTACATTTTTTTAGTATATATAGAAGTCTAATCTCTTTATATATAAAAGTCTGTATATATAAAAGTTATTTCTTTATATATAAAAGTCAACTAATGGTAGTCTCCATTCTTGACAAGTGGATGCTGTTTATGATCGACACTTGACATCATAAAGTTGTACATTTTTTTAGTGTATATAAAAGTTTAATATCTTTATATATAAAAGTCTGTATATATGAAAACTATCTTTTTAAGTAAAAAAATATAGAAAAATATTAAATGATAAAAAATCATATTTTATGAAAATAATTTTGAAAATTAAAAGTTCATTTTCCTCTTTGATCCACAAATGATACCGATAACTTATTCTTCCTTTACTTTCACTATTTTTTTTTATCAAACTTCCAATTAAATATTTATTTTTCATATTTTTATATTTTTTTGATAAAATTTTTTACATTTGTTTATTATTATTCATTCAATTTTTGTTTTTCTAGAACTTAGATACTTGACAAGTGTTATAGTTAAATACTTGACAAGTATTAGATTTATTTAAATGACAAGTCTCACAGCTAGATACTTGACAAGTGTTGAATCAAAGAATAAAAATCTTATATCTGTCTCTTTATATATAAAAGCTAATTAATGGTAGTCTCCATGCTTGATGAGTGAATGCTGTCTATGATCGACACTTGGCATCATAAAGTTTTTCATTTTTTTAGTATATATAGAAGTCTAATCTCTTTATATATAAAAGTCATATCTTTATTTATAAAAGCTAACTATTGGCAGTCTCAATACTTGTCAAGTGGATGCTGTTTATGTTCGACATTTGACATCATAAAGTTGTATATTTTTTTAGTATATATAGAAGTCTAATTTCTTTATATATAAAAGTATGTATATATAAAAGTTATTCTTTTAAGTAAAAAAAAATTAAATGATTAAAAATTATATTTTATAAAAAATTTTAAAAATTAAAATTACATTTTTCTTTTTGATCCACAGACAATATGGATGACTTGTTCTCCCTTTATTTTTACTATTTTTTTCATCAAACTTCCAATTAAATATTTATTTTTTTATATTTTTATATTTTTTTGATAAAATTTTTTACATTTATTTGAGACTTGGGGTAATTATTATTCATTCAATTTTTTTTCTAAGGCTTAGTTGTTATCCATATCAAATAATTGAAAATAAAAAAAGTGGGAGTAAGAGGATTAAGGGCCCTTTTGAAAAACTTTAGAAGTAACTTTTTTAACTTTTGATTTATGAAAAGTATGAGTATTAATATCGGGTGCAATTTTCAAAACCAAATTGCAACTTTCTAAGAAGCTATTTAGGGGCTTATAGAGAAGTTTAAAAAAAAATGACTTTTCTCATAATACTTCTACTTTTCATCACATTTCTATAAAATAAACACTTTTAGAGTTAAAAATCCAAACACAAAATAACTTATTTATAAGTTACTTTTAACAGAGTTATTTATTGTTTAAGTTATTTTATCAAAAGAAACTTAATTAAATTGGTTACCCAAACTGGACCTAAGTGTTGAATCGAAGAATAAAAATCTTATCATCTATTAATATATAATAGGTTTATTTGGTTGACAAGTGTCATAGTTAAATACTTGACAAATGTTCAGTTTATTTAGTTGACAAGTGTCATAGTTAGATACTTGACAAGTGTTGAATCAAAAAATAAAAATCTTATATCTATCTTTTTATATATAAAAGTTAATTAGTGGTAGTCTACATGCTTGACAAGTGAATGTTGTCTATGATTAACACTTGATATTATAAAATTGTACATTTTTTTAGTATATATAAAAGTCTAATCTCTTTATATATAAAAATTTATATATATAAAAATTATTTTTTTATATATAAAAATTAACTAATAATAGTCTTCATATTTGACAAGTGAATACTGTTAGCACACGTCTCGCCAAATCAGGCGGTTCGAACGCCTCTTATCATTTGAGTTGTTGTCAAGGTCTGGATGAGCCACGTTGTGTGTTGAGTGGGAAGAAATTGGCATGCAGTGGTACACCTTACCAGGCAGCAGGTTCAGGGGTCTTGTAAATATTTTCATTTGAAGGCCATCTAAAGAGGGAATACATAAAATATGAATATATGTGGTAAATTTTTAATTTTTGGTCTGAAATTATTCTTTTTGGTTTATGACTGGACCAGTTAGGTTGGACTTACTAATGGGCCATTCAGTTGGTATCTAAATAATTTCAACGTTCTTCATGTTTGGTACCTAAATAAATAGTGTTAATAAGATGAATTAAAAAAATGGAAGTAATGGCCCAAAACAACTAAAAAAGAAATGAAAATATAGTATGAAAATTAATTTTGAGATGTTCAAATTTAAATCGCATTACTCTAATTTTGTCTTTTTGTCATCCATGGTGTACAATAAAATTTTGTCTTTTTGTCGTGGTGTATAATAAAACGGTGAGGTATGTTAGAGAAAAAAAAAGTGAGAATTTAAAAATTTTAAAAATTTTTTATTAATATTTTTTTATTACCAAAAATATAAAAATATTTGTCATTTAATAGCTATAATAATTAATAAATATTAAATAAAATAAATTTTTTTTTTGTTTTTTAACATTACTAGTAAAAATAATGATGATGGAAAATAGTTAAGTTGAGAAAATACATTATATGTTTTATATTACAAAATTTAGTATATTTAATATAACAATTAGAACTCTTGGTCACCCATTTTAAAAGACACATAAGAGATTGGATACAAGGACTTTAAAATTTAAAAAAAAAAAAGTGGTACTATATTATAGGAAGGTGGCTTTGCAGCTCTTGTGATATTTGTGCGCTCTTTTATCCGCCTTCGTCGTCTTCCCATTACTATCGCATAGTATTTTAGTCATCGACTCATACTCTTAGAACTTTCGACCAGCAGCCTGAATCTCAACTCCGACCGTATCAGATAGGACAACACACCAGCAGCTCAAGATTTTATTCTCATCTTTAATATTTTCGATCTTCTCAATTTAATGAACTGAATATTGAATTATGGCAATAAAAATTAATTTCCTGCAATAATATATTTATAAACTCTTTAGGGTCAGTTTGAAAAGTTGTAAAAATGATTCTTTCTGAATTTTTGACTTATGAAAAATAGTAGTATTAATGTTTAGTACAATTTTTAAAATTAAATTATAATTTTTTAAAAAACTATTTGAGTGCTTATAGAAAAATTAAAAAAATATTTTTTTATAATAATTTTTTATTATATTTATTTTAAAATAAATATTTTTAGAATAAAAGTTAAATATAAAATAATTTATTTATAAACTATTTTTAATATAACCATTTATTATTTAAGGTATTCTTTTTGAAAAGAACATAATTAAATTATTTACCCAAACTAAAGTTTAATATTTAATAGTTTTTCGAAGCAACAATTACCATAATTTATTATTGACCCGACCTCATTTCAGTAGGACCAATCCATCTTAAACCAAAAAGATATCTAAATTGGGGAAATTTGCGTAATAATCTCTCTAGGGAGCCAATGAAATATTTGTACAATATATACAATGGGCTATGAGTCCCATACTATTTAGAATAATCATCCGGGTACCAGCGATAATAAACATCTCATGTCATGAAAACCACTCATCTCAAAAGCTTAAGTTGATTTTGGGGTTCACCAAGGATCGAACTCTTGACCTTTCAGATCTAGAGCTCTGATACCATGTCATGAAATCACTCATCCCAAAAGTTTAAGCTGATAGGAAAAGGTAACATTAATGGTTATATCTCTAGTACTGAATCGGACATCCCTAAACTTCCATTATACACATTGTACAGATATTCTATTAGCTCCATATACTTCCTCATTGCGTAATTATTGAGAACTAAAATGCTCAAAATGGAACTCATGTTAAGTAAGGGACAGGCTGCGAAAAGGTATAAGAAACCCATTAACCGGTGTCAGATTTTACCACGTAGGGAGGCGTTCGAACCGCCTGATTTGGCGAGGCGTGTGCTAGCATATATAGAAGTTATCTCTTTATATATAAAAATTAACAAGTAGTAGTCTTTATGTTTGACAAGTGGATGTTATCTATGATCAACACTTGGCATCATAAAGTTGTATATTTTTTTAGTATATATAGAAGTCTAATCTCTTTATATATAAAAGTCTGGATATATAAAAGTCATCTCTTTATATATAAAGCTAACTAGTGGTTCTCTCCATACTTGACAAGTGGATGCTATTTATAATCGACACTTGACATCATAAAGTTGTACATTTTTTAGTATATATAGAAGTCTAATCTCTTTATATATAAAAGTCTGTATATATAAAAGCTATCTTTTTAAGTAAAAAAAAATATGAAAAAAATATTAAATGATGAAAAATCATATTTTATAAAAAAATTTAAAAATACATTTTCCTCTTTGATCTACAAACAACATCGATAACTCATTCCCCCTTGCTTTCACTATTTTTTTCATCAAACTTTTAAGTAAATGTTTAATTTTTTATTTTTTTATATTTTTGATAAAATGTTTTACATTTGTTTAAGACTTTGAGTCATTATTATTCATTCAATTTTATTTTTTTCTAGGACTTAGTTATTATCCATATCAAATAATTGAAAATAGAAAAAATGAGAGTAAGAGAATTAAGTGTTGAATCGAAGAAAAAAAATCTTATTATCTATTAATATATAATAGGTTTATTTAGTTGACAAGTGTAATAGCTAAATACTTGACAAATGTTAAGCTTATTTAGTTGACAAATGTCATAGCTAAATACTTGACATGTGCTAGGTTTATTTGGTTCACAAGTGACACAAATAAAATAAGGATCTAAAAACTATTTCAATTATTTATGATATCTATAAATATATAATAGGAATGTAGTTGTGGTCTTTATTTGATAAATGTCATAGCTAAATATTTGACTAACAAGTGCTAAGTTTTTGTTTTGGTAACTTACCACTTTTTTTTTGTGACAACAGGTGCTAAGTTTATTTGGTTGACAAGTGACACAAATAAAATAAAAATCAAAAAACTATTTCAATTATTTATGATGGATAAAAATATATAATACACTTTATCCTTATTATTTTAACATTAATTCAAAACTAATGTTACAAATGGTTATTTGTTTGTTTGATTGTTTCCAACATATTGTTTAAAAGGAATGATTGAGTTAAGCGCAATCTTTCCCTTTTGAATATACTGATTTAAATTTAGGTTAAAAATGAATTCTTTGCTAGATTTTCTCTATCTCTCTTTCTCTTCTTTCTGTCTTGTGCTTACTTTTTCTCTGATTGAGTAAACACAAATGGAGCTATCATTGAAGAGGATGAAAAAGCAAAGAGCTTGCTACTGATGGAAGTAGTAACAGTGACTACTGATAATACAAAAGGAGAGAGATAAAGAGAGTAAAAAACAGAACGAAATAGAGAAGAAAATAACACAGTGACGAAAAGAAGCACAACGGAAGAAGGAGTAAAAGGAGGCGACGACGGTGATGGATTGAGAAAGAAGGAGGCTACATCGAGAGAGAAAGGAAGAGAAGTGAGGTGACGATGGTGATGAAAGCCACAACGCTGTTCGATCTGCAAAATAGCGTCACAGTCGCTCCTTTACTAACAACGACAGAGGGTACTGTGAATGCATTGAAACAGTTCGTTACGACGTCGTTGTACATCGGGAATTTGGACCCTGATATCGATGAAAGACACATGTACGATTTGTTCGATCAGGTCGGACAATGGTTTCGGTTTGTTTTGTCCCCACCCTTTTCTCAAAATTATTTTTGTTTTGTTTTGTTTGTTTAAGTTTATTTTCTCTTTTTCTATGATTGTTTGTATGAATAAATGGAGTGTCATTTAGTTAGAATGATGAACATGGTCCAATAAAGTTAGTTTGTTCTAATCTAAGTTTGTCCTCAAATATTCACTTGATTTATTTTTGAGATTCGTATTCAATTCTAAAACCTGATAAAATTTCAACAGCATCGAGCAAGATGGAATTTTTTATACAAATAAATATATAAAAATATATTTTTTTAAATATGCATAAAAAAAATTGTTTCCAAAATATGCGGAGCTTTTACTAATAACGCTCGCTAAATGAAATACACACAAAATAGACCGTTGATATTTTGACGCAAATAGAGCGCACACGAAATAAAGAGCGGTTGGCCATTTCTCACCCAGATGGACAGTAATAATAATAATAATAATAGTAGTGAATAATAATAATATTTAAATTCATAGTAATAATAATAATGTTTAAATTAACAATAATAATATTTAATTACAACAAAATAAAATGTTACCATAAAATATATTGATCTTTTTAATTAAATATGTAAAAATATGATGCTCATCTGCTCGATTAAGATTTGTCTCAATACTAGTATTAAACCCGTGCGATGCACGGGCTTATATTTAAATTTGACATGTTAAATTAAAAATAATATTTTATTATAAATTTTTTCAGTTTAGTATGATACGATCATCATCATTATATAATAAACGTACTGAATATGTTGTTTTATCTTTATTCAAAGTAGAAAGCAAATAAAAGAGTTTATAATAGCAGAAAAAAGTCCATTTCAAATAAATGTCTTACCACACCCACTATGCACATAAAAGAAGTAAAAACCACCAGAGTTTGTGATAACAACATTGAGTATCTCATTGAATACTAACCTTTGCTCATGAATCATCTTTTGTTCCGTATATAAGTTTGTATGAGTCAACTCATTTGTGTCATATGCTAACTCCTCCTCTATTAGCTTATTCTAAAAAAAGGCGAACATCAGATATCTCAGGATATGGCATTGATTGATAGTCTTTTAAAGATCTCGCATTGCTGTTGAGTATCTTCTCAATCTCAATAAGGCAGAGATTTTTCAATTCGTCATCAATCATCTTTAGTCCTAGCAAAAGCACATGGTGGTTTTATGAAATATTTAATAATTCCAAAATAAAACTACTAATATTATTAATAAAAATAAAAATAATAAGAGAATACAATCTTGATATAAAAAAAGACATAGTAAAATATCTTATTTTTTAAAGCTCTCCTCTTATATAGTATTCCATCAACTAATAATGTCCAAGTTGTATTCTAAATACGCTCTGGGTTGCTAATGCTATATTAGATATCAGTAGCATCGCAAATAATTTTCTCAATTGATGACTAGATGCAAGTTCAGCTACCTTATTAATAGCTGTAATGAATTTCCTATCGTCGCACAGTAGTCACATGGAATAGCAAGCATCTTGGAAGCTAAAATATGTAATTTCATTAACTGTCCTAATAGACTCATATGTTGTGCAACCTCTCTGAACAACTAACAAAATTCTCATATAATAAATATCACATGTACCCGATGGAACATAGTTTAACCTCCCGATAGAATACCCTCTTTTGCGTGGATATCATTCCCTTGCTTCTCTATCATAAACAAATTGATTTGGAAACTCAGCATATGTCAAAACCTGATTCAAATTTTTTATTGGCCTCCATCCATGCTAAGAACATTGTACATTTTTTTTCCTCTTCTTTCACGATTTTCTCAAGATCATCATCGTCTTTAAAGATGATATTTTGCTCTCTAGACAAATAAAAGGTTAATCTCATCACTGAAGACCAATTTAATTTGATTTGTGTGCTCCAATGAATGTATAATAATAATTATATAGCATATACCAAAGATTATTTTTAATAGACCAATTGAAAAATTAAATGTTTGGTCTTTAAGTAATAAAAGCATATTAACATACGCTGGCTTTGAAATTGGTCGATATTATTTGATGTTTGTTGAAACTGTTGTTGACTTGTCTGATGACATGGGCTATCATATGCTCCACGTGTGATACCTGAATTACTAATTCTATTAATATTGGCACATTGTTCTTTTTCACCTACAGAGTGTAGATTAGTAGTTGGAGACCTTGGTCGATACGGTGTTGGGTTATTACCTAATAAGTAATTCGAGACGTTAGTTTTGAACAAATTTTTTGTTAAAGTTTATAATTAAATAAATGGTAGGAATATCAAAATACATAAAGTGAATACATATTCACATAAGCAAGTTTCAAAAAAAATCATCCAAAAATTAACTTGTATTAATGCTGCTATTTGTAATGTCCGACAATACCAATTCAAAATGCACACCATTGAAACTATTACTCAAATTTTCTATAATTTTTTTATAAACAAATTTAGTAAAATATTACGAAGACAATATAAACTAATAATTTATTACTTGTCAATAGCTAAATAATATATAAAAAATATTGTATTTTTAAGATTTTATTTGGCCAAAATACCCATGACCCAACACGCACATTTGCTCCTTCTTCCCTGTTATTATATATTTATATTCATGTAGTTCTCATTTTTTCTTTATTTCTTTTTCCAACCATTTCACCAACTATCCTGTTTAAATTTAACCTCCTCACTCCTCTGAAATGGTCAGTTTAACTTCAATGGCGGCTTTAATTTTCTTTTCATTCTCATTTATTTAGCTACGTAAATATATTTTACGAAAAATAATATATATTTTTTCACAAAAATTTCTTTTTTCAAATAAATATAAGTTTAATCTCACATTCAATAAATTCAACTAATAGTTAAAATCTTTTTTTATTTCTTTAAATAAAGAAATTGAAAATGAATAACTTATAATTAAAAAGAGAAAAAAAGATGAAAGTACCTCTATTATTGTACAAAGACAATCTAAAAAATAACAATGTAAATAGAGTAAAGAGAAAATTTATAAATGTGACAAATAAAAAAAAATAAATTTAAAAATCGAAACGGTTAAGAAGTCACTTAATTAGGAATTAGTATTAGAATTTCAAATTTCAAATTTTTAAATAGAGTTTACTAATTAGTTAGTGTAAATTTTAAATTTTTAAATAAAATTTTCTAATTAAACGTTCATTGTTCATCAGAAATATAGGAATTTGTTAATTTAAAAATAATTTTATTAGTTTCGTCATAAATAGTGTCAATCCTATTATTTGTCGATAAAAATAAATAAAATTAAATACAATCTAAACATTAATAACCTTATAAATTACATAAATTTAGAAAAAATATTTAAAAAAGAAAAAAATGAAAGTACTTATATTGTGCAGAAACAATTTAAAAGATAACAATGTAAATTGAGTAAAGAGAAAATTTATAAATGTGCCAAGTAAAAAAATTTAAATTTTAAAATCGAAACAGTTAAGAAGTCACTTAATTAGGAATTAGTGTTAGAATTTCAAATTTTAAATTTTTAAATAAAATTTTCTAATTAGTTAGTACGAATTTTAAATTTTTAAATAAAATTTCATAAATTAATTCAATTTTGTCAGAATAATATTGAAAACAGAATTAAATATAGAAAAATATTAAATTAAAATTTTTTTTAGGAAAAACTACCAAAAGTACCCATAAAATTTACGAACGCTGACAAAAGTACGCATAAACTAAGGAAATTAACGTTGTACTCATGAAAGATGGGTTCCGTATGACAAAAGTATCCAAATTCTAATTTTTTGTTGATTTTTTAATAAAATTCCTAAAATACCCCACCCTAACCCCATTCTACCGTCACTTCCTCTCTTCTCTTCTTCCTCTCTCCTCTTCTTCCTCTCTCCTCACTTATCCCTCAAAATCCTCACAGAGTCACAGAAACTCTCTTCCTACCTCCTCATTACCGTCCGCCACCCACCTACTCCATTACCGCCAATCTCTTTCCCTCTCACTGCTTCTCCCTCTCACTATTAAGGTGACTACAATACCTTCATCGCACACCTGTGACCCAACCTAAGAAGAATGTTGCCGTGCCGCGCTTGTTGCAGCCGAGGAGAGCGTCGTCGTGGCACATCTGACCCAGCCGAGGAGAACACTGTCGTCGCACACCTGAGAAGAGAGAGGGGTCGTAGTACTCTTGCATGCAGAAAGCGGGTTCGGTGGTAAAGAGAAATCAGAGAAGAAAGGGAGGCGGCACTGTGGATGGAGGTTCTGCCATTGACGATGTTACAGTCGGCCGGCGAAGAAAAAGGTATTTCTTTTTTTTTTTAAACATTTTTATTTTATTTTTCTTCTTTTCAGAAATTGATTTAATTACTACTAAAATGATACTGTTTTATTTTTTTTAAATCTGTTTCTATTTTTTATGAAGGCTGAGATTGATTTAAAGAAGATCCAGTTGATGATTTACTTCTACTTCTGATTTTTGTTGAAATAAATTTCAAATTGGATGAATGGATTTGTTGATTTTTTATGGTTGATGGCTTTTTCTATTTCTAATTATGCTAAAGTGAATTGAAATTGGATGAATGGATTTGAAATTTTTTATGTTTTGAGTATTTTTTGGTTTTTGATTAATTTGGTTTGGGTATGGATTATAAACTTATGAGTGAATCGGTTGAGATCCGATCCTCTACCACCATCACTACTACCATTGATTTCGGTCTGGTTTGTTGTAGGAGTAGTTTTGGACTCCATGGCAAGAGTTGGTGCAAATTGAGTTATGAAAGGTTGAAAAAGTGAGTTAAGGTTGAGTGTAGGGTAGTTTAGGAATTTTATTAAAAAATCAACAAAAAATTAGGATTTGGATACTTTTGTCATACGGAACCCATCTTTCATGGGTACAGCGTTAATTTCCTTAGTTTATGGGTATTTTTGTCATCGTTCGTAAACTTCATGGGTACTTTTGTAATAAATAACCTCATATTTTAATAAGACTGGTAATTCTATTTACTTTAATATAATCTTTTGTAATTAACATAGTAGTTTATAAATTATATAAAATTTTAAAAAATATTCTCAAACCCAATTGCTTACTTAAAAATTCAAAAAAAAAAAGTTTATTTGAATTTAAATTTAAAATTTTAAACATAATATTTTAATTAAAAATTATAATTAGATTTTTTTTTTAAAATAAGTACACATTAAAATTCAATAACTAACTTAATTATATCAACAATAATTCATATGAGAAATTTATAACTTTATGACAATAAATACTAAATTAGAAATTAACAGAATATCAACGGTGTGAATTGAATTAAAAATAAAACCATAAGTAATAACCAAATAACTTCAATTTATATTTAAAAAAATTCTAAATTCCAAACATAAAAATCCAAAAGAATCAAAAGAAAAATAACAACTCAAGAAAAGACAAGGATGTTTCCACCAAAACAAACATATGCTTGACATTATTCTATTAGATATACTCTAAAAGGGATTCTAAAACATGTGCATCCAAATTCTCAAGTTTCATTCTCAATCTTGATCTTCTTGCAAGTTGAGGTATCTCCTTGCACCTTCGAATCTTTCGACTTCGAGGATAGTCGCTTGGTTGGTGTAATAGCATTTTCCAACACTTCGGATTAATCATTGTCCGCAACTTCATTGGAGAATTCAAGCAACAAATTTTGTACAAAATACTACGTTAAATTAAAGACTTCCTTCTCACCTTTGATTTTATCTCAATAATATTTTTTTAATAAAATAAATATCTAACTTTGAGAAAACAAACAAACAAAAAAATTCATTTTTTGAACAAATACCTTAACACCTTCTACTTTTTCCCCTTCAATGATTGAGGAAGACTTTGAAGTTGGAAGCAAATCACTGGTGTAGTCAACATCCTAAAATTATAATTAGTTATTAATTATTATTTATAAATTAGATACTACTAATGACCAAGGAAGAGAAAAATAAACTGCTTTTTAATAGAAAGTACATTTATAATTGTACTCACAATTTGAATAGGGTGAGCCTTTTTGAATTTATTCATGAGGTCCACATTATCAGTTATCTTCTTAACTTTATAAAAAGGTGAAAAATGTGGATTATCAAATATTTAAACTTCAACGATGAAGAGGAAGGTCTTATCAATTAGGTTGAGTAAAAGTGTAGGTGTATCCAATAGATCTCCTTTCTGCATAGTATTACATAATATATTAATAATAAATAATATAAAAATTAACATTTAAAATATCTTCACTGATGTTTTTAGAAATAAATATTGGTTAGAACTTACCAATAGGAGTGGATCAAGTATCTTTACACAGGTCTTTCCCAAAACTTGTTTGGCCTCCTTGTCACGAATCAAGACACAAGAACCTTCTTAACCGATGCGTGTATTTTTCCTCCCTAGAATTGATAAACAAAAATCAAAGAACAATTAGATGGGGATAAACAAACAAATTTAAAATATAAATAATATAAATTTAAAATAAAATAAAAAAAATATTAGTAGAAAACTCACGTCTTCATCGAGTCAAACCATCTCAATTCAGTATGGCATTGAAGAATTAACGTACAATAATTAGTTATATCTACAAAAATAAATTAAAAAATTTTAAAATTCTAAATTAACGTAAATATATTTAAATTTACGTATGTAGCTGCAATTTTTGAAAAAAATCTACAAAAATTTAAAAAATAGTGCTAAAAAGAATCAACAAATTTTTAAAAAATAGTGTTAAAATTTTAAAAATAACAACCTAAGTAAAACAATTTAAAATTTAACAAATAACAACCTAAGTACAACAATCTAAGATTTAAAAAATAACAACCTAAATAAAAAAATTTAAAATTTAAAAAATAACAACCTAAGTATAACAACCCAAAAAAATAATTTAAAATTTTAAAAAATAACAACCTAAGCAAATAATAATTTATGATTTATAATTTATACATATAAATCTAAAAATCTAGTGACGACACCTAAGCAAGTAAACTCTCAGACTCAACGTATAAGCGCCACGTCAGCATATGAGCTCCCCATTTGTATTACTATAAAGATTTGTTCCACTCATTTTTTTAATATCCCTTTATCTTTGTTAGAAATTAGAGAGTAATCTAAAAGTGTATTATTGAGTTGTCATGTAGAATAATACAATATAGAAACTATTTATAGGTGCTAAGAGAATCAAAATAATTAAAACATAATATCCTGTAATAAATATTCATATATACTAAAGAATTCTAATAAATGCTAATTGATCCTAATATATTTTAACGATCTTTATCAAATTCTAATCCTAAAAGTTTTTAAGATAAATTATGGAAGTATTTGCATTTTTATTATTTTACTTTTATTTTTAGTCTTCTATTTTTAGAATTTAATAAAAAAAAGTGAAAATAAAAGATAACATCTTATTTCTAATATCTTTTTGCTTCTAAAATCTTATTAAAAAAATAGTGAAAATGTTAAATATAATGATAATTAAATAGCATGTCCATTATCTATCATTTTTAATTGATCATTGCATTTAGTATGTCCACCATCTACTTATTATTCATTTAAAATTACATGAATTCTTTTGTATTATATTTTATATAAATTTGTATAATAAAATCACTCCTATTTTGATAATGTCACTCATTCAAAAACAAATCTTAATAGAATAGATGAGCATTATATTTGTGCACATTTAATTAAAAAGGTCAATATATATTTTGTATTGATATTTTATTTTATTGAAATTTAAATATTATTGTTAATTTTTTTGCTGATTATTATTATTGTTAATTTAAATATTATTATTATTATTATTATTATTATTATTATTATTATTATTTACTGTTATTATTACTATTATAGTTATAACTATTTACTATTATTATTATTATTATTATTATTATTATTATTATTATTATTATTTGTCTATTACCCATTTCTCGCAGTGTCATAAAAAAATTGGTGTTTTTTTTTCCATTTCGCAAGCACTAGTAATAAAATAATTCTGTGCATTTTAGTGACAATTTTTTCTTTGTGCGTACAACAACAACAACAATAATAACAATAATAATATAGTAACAACAATAGCATATCAACAATGGAGAGAGCACAACGCTAGCAGCGGTTGAACCATATCTGTAACAAGGAGAGCAAATCAACGATGAAAACCCACGACGAAGAAAAGTGGTCGCGATGACACTGAGACGTGCATGAGAGACAGATTAGAGAAAATATATTCATACTCTATGTTGTCAAGTTAAATTTTTTTTTTCAAATTAAGTTTGAGAGTTTAATTCAATGAACAACACGTTGGCTTGGTGGCCAGTGTGCATGACTTAAAGCCTTGGCCATTAAAGGTCCGATGTTCAATTCTCATAAACTGCCCTTTATTGGTAAATTTTCAAACCAGTAGTTTCTAGCGTGTTTCCTAGCACCACCTGTACATCCGTGGGTATGTGTGGTTTAAGGGCCCAAATTGCATTGGATTTGTGTCGAACTGTCCAGATACTAATGATTTACTAACTTTTCAATCAAACTAGTTGGTCTAATTTGATTATGATAACAATGATTTATAGTGAGTTCGGAAAGGGATAGGAGCGCATAAGGAAGAACGACTGCTGAACATGCTGAGAAAGAGACAGGTGTCCCACAACCTAAACACTCGTATGCGAGCATGGTGAAAGAACCAGACTTTGTGTATGAAGAGAAAACTGATTCTGAGGAGGACAAGGACGTAATGTCAGATGAGGATGAAGCAGACTCTGAGTTAGAGTATGAATACTCAGATAGGGAAGGAGAGGTTGAAGGAAGCGAGGGATGGAGAGCTAGAAGAGTGTTGTCAAATAGGAAAATTGTTTGGGATGAGGATGGGTACCCCAATCTCATCATAAACAAAGTGAAACAGAGGAGACTAAACAAACAATGGAATCACACTCTGATAATCAAGTTGTTGGGGAGAAGAATAGGGTTTGGAGTGCTGAAAAAGAGGCTAAACACATTTTGGGATAAAGAGAGGTCTATCAGTTTAATAGATGTGGGGAATGAATTCTTCTTGGCAAGGTTCACTGCGACTGTTGATTATGAAGGAACCTTGAAGGATGGATCGCGGATGATCTTTGACCGTTATCTGGCAGTACAGAGGTGGAGGCCAGATTTTAATCCTAATGGGGAGGAATTACGTAAAATTACTGCATGGGTGAGGATACTGGATTTGCCGATTGAATATTATGATCGATGGATACTAAAGACGATCGGAGGAGTTATTAGAAAAACTATCAAGATAGACTATAACAGCGGAGCAGGCGAGAGGAAGATTTGCAAGGCTGTGTGTAGAAATAAACCTCACCAAGCCCCTCAGATAAAAAATCAGAATAAAAGAAAAAATGGTGTTCATGGAATACGAAGGACTCCATACTATCTCTTTCAAATGTGGTCAGAGCGGACATACCAAGGAAGGATGTGCAAAGACTGAGAAGGTTCAAGTGGTGGAAGGTACCATTGAAGGAAACGGTGGGCAGGATCACAACGGAGGGCCAGTGAGTGAGCAGCAGAGACAGTACATGTATGGAGAATGGATAACGGTTCAAAAACCTAAGAGGGGTAGGAGGGTAATTCCTGCAAAAGATGTGGATATTAAGGAGACAAACACTAATGCTTCAAGATTCAACACCCTAATGGGAAGTGAGGAAGACGCGCGTGAGAATCCCCTTCAGAGATCAGGATCAACGGCCCAAATACAAAGGGTTGATAATTCACAGCCTCAAAGAAGACCTTTCTTATTAGGGAGTGAAATGCAGAAGGAACGTGGAAAAATGATAATTCAGGGACATGGTATGAACGAATTCCAAGAAACCGTTGAGTGTGTTCCAGAGACACCAATAGAATTAAAGAATGGTACAAGGACATGCATGCCTCAGTATGGGAGAGAGAGGATGGAAAAAGACAAAAATCATATGCAACCAATAATTGGTGCGGGACCCAGTAAACAAATTTATGAGCAACATATTGGAGAAGTGGGAGAAAAGAAAAAGGGGAAGCCAGCAATAGAAATTATTATTGAGGAACCAAACCTTTAGATATCCAAATGGGAGAACGGGACACAAATTTGGGCCTCCACAGCTATGGCCCAAAACAAGATTACAATGAAGCAACTCTAATGGAGGAAGAAGGAAATTTGGCTAAAGAGGTACCGGAGGAAACCCAGATGTATAGCTAAGTGGCTCATCTCTTCTTATTTTTATTTAGTTATGATTATTTTCAATTGGAATTCTAGAGGTGTCGTTGGGCACCCATTTAACATAGCTTGTAAAGAATATATAAGAAGATATAAACCAGATATTACTGCTCTACAGGAAACTAGGTGCTCTGGAGATCAGACCCAAAGAGTCATTAGAACTTTGGATTTTAATAATTCCATTCTGGTAGAGGCAAGAGGCTCTAGTGTGGAGGGGGGTGGTTATTGTGGAACAGAAGGGATTTGAATATCAGGCCCATCTACCTGAATGACCATTTCATCCATGCTGTTGTGAAAGAGGGACATAAGTGATCGTGGTTGATTATGGTTGTGTATTGTAGCCCTAGAGAGACAGAGAGGAAGGAGGGTTGGAGATTAAAAGAGATTTCGTTGAACATTAATGAGCCGTGGCTTGTTGTTGGAGATTTCAACGCAATTGCGAGCCCTATGAAGAAAAGGGGGGGTGCCTGCGGTGTTAAGAAAATGCCAGGAGTTTTCTACATGAATCTCACAGTGCAAGCTTATTGATTTGGGTGCAAAGGGATCCAAGTTCACTTGGAAAGGAGCAATAAGGAATGGGAGGGAAAGAGTGTTCGAGAGGTTAGATAGTAGGTTGTGTAATGCTGATTGGAGGCTAAGATACTCAGAAGCGATTGTGTCTTGTCTTACTCGCACTCACTAAGATCGTCATCCGCTCTTAATTGAAACTAATGGTAGCCCAAACGATCACAAAAATAGACACTATCGTTTCGAAACATTTTGGATGCAACATCACGATTTTGGAAGAGTCTTGAGAAACAGCTGGGATGTAAAGGGCAATTATTTTCAGAAGATGCTACACCTCAAAGACAACATTAGCAATTGGAAGAAAGATATTTTTGGAGACATCTTCAAAAGGAAAAGGAGGCTAATAGCGAGGATTGATGGTATTCAAAAGTGTCAGTCGTATGGAAGGAATCGTAGGCTTGAAGATTTGGAGAGCGATCTGCAAAATCAATTGGCAGAAACTCTTGATTAGGAGGAGAGACTTTGGATCCAAAATCCAGGGCAGCATGGAGTAAAGATGGGGATTGGAATATAAAATAATACCACCTAAAAATAGTTGTTCGAAGATGTAGAAAGAAAGTTAGGTGTCTCAGGAGGGAGGACGGGAGTTAGGAGTTATCAAAATTTGAAGGACATGGTGTTATGTTATTTTGACAGTTTATTTACTGATGAGCAGAATATAAGAGATAAAATTAATTGCTTGAAGACCTTTCCCCCAGTTGGGGAAGACATTGTTGTTAAGTCTATTAGGGCCCTAGTAGCAAAATATTAAGAGAGCTTTCTTTAACATAGGTGCTTTAAAAGCCCCAGGGAAGGACAAGATGCCAGACATTTTCTATCAATAGAACTGGGAGATAGTGTACAAGGAGGTGGAACAAGTTATTCATCAGCTTTGGAGGTTTCCTGAGGAGGTGAAAGGGTTAAACAAAACCATGATTTTGCTCATTCCAAAAATTGATAAACCTGAATTTCTGAACCAATTTCGTCCTATTTCCTTGTGCAATGTGATGTATAAGGGTTTCTCGAAGATCATGGTTGATAAGCTGAAGCCTTATTTGAAAGACCGCATCTCGCCTTTCCAGTCTAGTTTTGTTCCGAGAAAGTGTAACACCCTAATTAGCCTAAACTTTACCTCGCGTCGAAAAGCAAAGGTTAATCAGAGATTACGACAGTTCTAAGCTCATACACGTAAGGAATAGTATAATCTAGAAGCCTGATGAAAGATATAGCTCAAAAACAGGATTTGAAAAGCGCAAAACATACTAACGAAGCTACTAACTTAAAGCACAAGAAATAATTACAATATAATCATAGTATAATATCATAAGAATCTAGCCACGGCTTGCGGAGTTTAAGCCGGCTAGCCATATATAGACCATACAGGACCAGACAGTAAAAAACATCTTATACAAGTTTTGTTCTCTCAAATACAAGCCTCTAGGCAAAACAAAATACAAAAGTGAGAGACATATACAAAATAACCTAAAATGACTCAAAAGAAGTATCCGGATCCTCCGCTTCTGTCACCAACCAGACAACTCATCGAGGTGGGTTACAACCTGCATCTGAAAAACACAACAGAAATATGGTATGAGAACCGGAGGTTCTCAGTATGGTAACAGTGCCCAATAATGTAGGATATAAGACCCCGGGACGCCGAAGGCAATCCTAGACTCCATATCCATCACAAGATCCAACTTAAAGCATTCTAAAACCATAAAGCATAATATATATATAAATCTTAACATAGATAAACAGGGTACTCTATCTTAAGGGATTTCTATTCTAACCAAACACCGCTGTCCCATAGCCTTCCCCAACCTATCCTCCATGCGATCCCATCGCCACCGCCTTCCAAACCTCCTCAATCCCAGTAGAAAGCACAAGTAATAACAATGCAAGTAAATCACAAGTAAAAGCATATAAGGCAAGTAGATCAAGTAAGCACATAGGCATATTATTCAATTAGGCATACAATTACAACTCGGCAAAGCAAACAAACAAATAGAAAATGCACATGATGAATGCCTGCCTTATTGGCTGTGATATCACATTGTCGGTTCAACTACCACTCGACACATCTCCATGGAGATATCGTGCTTCAGAATCATCATATGGGAACCCCCGAGATATAGTGCTCGGATCACTGTCCAAGGTTTTGCGCCTGCACGCTCTATTGATCCGAAGGGATGCGAGCGGGATACTCTTACCACTGACCTCGCATCTCAACGCAAGCGGGACGAACCACCACTCTTGCGCCGCCGCCGCTACCTCGACAGGCGGGATCTAACCACATGTCCCTGCCGGGTGCATAGTGTCTCATAATCTCAATATAAAATAGTAGTACAGTGGTTTTTTTGAAAACATTTTCAATATATCAGTGATTCCTCATCACTCTTTCGAGTCCTCGACTCATCTCAACCACTGTCAATTCACATTTCCATCCCGAACTCAATAGTTCCTCAAATCTCATCTTATACATCAACCATTCGTCACATATCATCAAACCATCCCCAGTACAACCGAAACCTAGGCCTCCATCTTCTAAGTTTTTCAAATAATATCATTTAAAGCCATTAAATTCTTTCCCATGGTTAAAATATACAAAACTAGGCCCAAGATTCCTAAAATGGTGTTAGAGAAGCCTACAACCTTGTTGGGAAGGTAGAATAGTTGAAAACAAAGAAAATTTTGAGAAACAGGGCGTATGCGTATGCACAGAAGTGTGCGTACGCACAGAAGTGTGCGTGCACACGCCTAGGAAGATTTTGAAAGTGTGCATCCTCACAGGGGTGTGCGTACGCACAGGTACTAAAACTTGTAAGGTCTGTTCACTCGCACAAGGTGTGCTAGCGCCAACAACAGACGACCCTTCCCGACTTGTGCGTGCGCACAGGGCTGTGCGTACGCACAGGTCGCAATTCTTCATTGATGTGTGCATGCAAAAGCTGTGCTAACGCTGCAAGCAGAGAGCCTTTTTCAGCCTGTGCGTCCGCATAGAATAAGATATTCGCAGGGTTGTGCGTGTGCACAAGGCTGTGCGTGTGATAAACCTCATTTTGAAGGTTTATCTTGTATTGAAATTAGGGTATTTTGACAACCTTTTCTCGCATTTAACCTATGAATTGGCATGGTTTTGTAATCTCTCCCGTATTCGTGCCTAAGTGTAAAAACATGCTTTTTTAAGCCTTATTCTGATGAATTCTAGTTCTTCTTTGATACCATAAGATGCCTTGATGTGTTTGCTAGTAATCTCAGGATGAAGTAGGTAAGGCATGGATCAAAGGAGCAAGAAGGGAACATGCAAGTGGAGAGAAGCACAAAAAGCCAAAGAATTGATCTAGGCCATGCACGCGCACGCGCACAAGGCGCTCGCGCGCACATTGCGAAAGAGGCCAGGGACGCGCACGCGTACCGTGCGCGCACGCGTCGATGACGGCACATGACCTCACTAATGCAACATGTGCCTGGCGATTTGAGAGGGTTTCTGAACCCATTTTTGGCGCCAATTGCTAAGGAAAAGGGATAAAAGGATGAAGGATTAAGGGGAAAGGGGAATCAATCAATGAAGGACAATTAGTTAGTTACCATTAGTTGAGGATTAGTTTAGAGTTCTAGAGAGAGAAGCTCTCACTTCTCTCTAGAATTAGAGTTAGGATTAGGTTTAGTTCTTAGATCTAGGTTTTAATCTTTGCTTTCTTCTACTTCTACATCTCAATTCCTTGTAATTACATTCATTCTTCTTCCATTCTTTTGTTATAATCTTTCTTATGTTGTTCTTGCATTTGTTATAGATCTAGTATTGTTTCCTCCACTCTCTTTCAATTCAATAAAGGTAATTCATAATAAATGTGTTTCTTTTAATTGTTGTTGTTAATTCCTTTCAATAATTGTTGTTAGATTTTGCTCTTGTTGTTGATTTACTATGTTTTCCTTTTATGCCTTCCAAGTGTTTGATGAAATGCTTGGTTGGATTTTAGTTTAGGTTTTGTTCCTCTTGGCCTAGGTAGAGTAATTAGTGACTCTTGAGTTATCTAATTCCTTTGTTGATTGATAATTAGAAGTTGCTAATTAGTTTGAATATCTCTAAAGCTAGTCATTCCTTTAGGAGATGATTAGGACTTGAGGAATCAAATTGATTCATCCACTTGACTTTCCTCCATGGTTAGAGGTTAATTAAGTGGTAGCAATGAACAATTCTCATCACAATTGAGAAAGGTAACTAGGATAGGATTTCTAATTCTCACATCTTGCCAAGGGCTTTGTTAGTTGTTAGCTTATTTTCATTACCATTTACTTTTCATGCTTCTTATCCAAAACCCCAAATATAATTCATAACCAATAACAAAACACTTTATTGTAAATCCTAGGGAGAACGACCCGAGGTCCAATACTTCGATTTATAAATTTAGGGGTTTGTACTAGTGACAAACAATTTTTGTATGAAAGGATTATTGTTTGGTTTAGAAACTATACTTTACAACGAGATTTCATTAGTGAAATTCTAAACCGTCAAAAATCTAATCATCAACGTGCGCACATATCAGAAATCCTGAAATTTTGCAACTTTGCAGAATTTCAGATTTTTAACACCAACTTTGAATGATCATAACTTCCTCTACAAAAACCCAAATTTTACAAACTTTATATCAAATTAAAGGGTTTTTAATAAGCTTTGATGTCAAATAAGTTCCAATCAATTTTGAAAAATGAGGCAAAAGTTATGATCGAACAAAGCTCACTAAAAATCAACTTTTACCCAAATTCACAAATCCCACAATTTCTCATAAAACACAACCAAAACCATACCAAACCATTCAAACTCCCTTTCTCATCAAAATCAACACTTTATTTCACATTACACCAAGTTTACCATATTTTCCTTTACCATTCATCATCCTCAACCTTAGCATCAACATATCACTTTATAATCAATCCCCATTAACATTTTTCTAACTACATTACCAAATCATCAACATTAACATCACATATATCAACACAATTCACTTTTCAACTCTACAAATCAGTCATCCTTATCATATCATTATCAATCGTCATAATCAAACTCAACAACCATCAATTCATCATCAATCAACATACAACAACATTCAACACTCATCAACCAGTTTTAATTCAAACCTATCCTATGGGTCACTAGCCTAAGTGTCCATGAATATTATACTACATAGAGGAAATCAAAACCATAGCTTGGCCGATTTCCTATATGAACCAAAACTCCAAAATGGCACAGGTTGAGTTCTCCACCATAAGCAAGCCACCAACAAGCTCCAAACTCACAATAATCAAACTATATATGCATAAACCATCACAAATCAACCTAGGATTCCATTTAAACATAATACCACAAGGGTTTAATGTCTCTTACCTTTTCCAACAGATTTGATAGCCAAAATCCAATGCTAAGCAAGGATTAGAGCAAACCTAAACATCCAAAATCACAAAAACTCATTTAACCCAAAGCCCTGAAAAAACTCGAAATTTTGAGGAGAAGAACTGAGAGGATTTCAAGCTTTCCTCACCAGTTCTTTATATGGATTTTGTAGAGCTCTTCACAAGGAACGCGTAGTCGCTGACGATACGCAAATCGGAGTATCGTTGCTCGAGATATCGCAAAGAGAAGAGAGGTGTGGATAGTGTTCTCTTCTTCCTCTTCTTCCCTCTTTCAATTCTGATGTGTGTGTGTGTTTATGAGGTGAGGGTTCATTAATGAACCCTTATATATGTTGGACTTGGGCCCAACTTGGGCCCGTTTGGCCCAACTTCGGGCCAAACCTTTAAAATTAACGCCCGGTTTTCAATTTCTAATGTTTTCTAAGGTTTTTAACTGTTTTCACTTTTTTTCGCGCAACACCGGGCAAACTTGAACCAGTTGAACCGGTTCGACTGTCGGTTCGTGATTTTTCACGGTTTTTCGCAAAAAACACATTTTCTGACTCAGAAATAGCTACTGAATCTAAAAATCACATTTAAATCCTTAAATTCTTACTCTAACTTTGTGGAGTCTAATCTGGGCAATATAATCACTTAATTAACCGGTTGATTAGTTGCGGTTCTTACACGAAGCATTCATGACAATATTGTAATAGTTCAAGAAATGGTCCGCTCCATGAGGAGAGTGAGGGGAAGAAGAGGATTAATGTTGATCAAGATAGATTAGATGAAAGCATATGATAGATTAAGCTGGTCCTTCATTAGGGATTCCTTGATTGAATTTGGTATACCGCAACACCTAAGAGATATTATCATCCAATGTATTACTCCAAACTAATTATCTATCCTTTGGAATGGTTAATAGACGAATTTCTTCACTCCTTCGTGTAGAATTAGACAAGGCGACCCGTTCTTGCCATATATATTTGTTATATGTATGGATAGGTTGTCGCATATGATCTTGGAAGCAGTTGAAGGAAATAGGTGGAATCCTATGTGGGCCGGTAGAGAGGATCCGCTAATATCGCATTTAATGTTTGCGGATAATCTTATTCTGTTTGCTGAGGCAAGCGATGATCAATTGAGAAATGTGATTGCCATTCTTAAGGATTTCTTTGAGGTGTCAGGATACCTTGTGAATTGAAAGACAAACATTTATTTCTCCAAGAATGTCACAGAGCAAACTAGACAGAGCATAATCTCTATGAAAGTTTTTTCAGCCGTGAATGAAGTTGGAAGATATTTAGGGGGACATGATCCAAAATCCCAGAGCAAAGAAGGCCAACTTTAGTCACATTCTTGATCGAGTGAATATCAGACCGTAGGAGTGGAAATCCATGTGCCTTCAATGGCGGGAAGGATAACTTTGGCGCAATCGGTATTGGGCTCCATGACACTTTATCCTATGCAACATCTTCAAATCCCAAAAAGTGTTTGTCATGAGATTGAAAAAGCTCAACATGCGTTCATTTGGAGCCATACAGTCATAGAAGGGGAGCTCATATGGTGAGGTTGGAAAAGATTCAAAATCATCAATATAAAGGGGGCCTTGGCTTTCGAGATCTAAGTATTGATAATGAAGCTTTGATTCTCAAACGAGGATGGAATTTGATTAATGATTCGAGCTCTTTATGGGATAAGGTTATGATTGGTAAATATAGTTGTGGAGATAATTTACTACAGCGTTGTACTTCAAAGAACGAGGACTCTCCCTTATGGAAAAGTATGTGCAAACTTTGGCCAATTCTGATCCAGAATGTTGGGCACATAATTGGCGATGGAGAGAAGATTAATTTTTAGAGTAATGATTTGATGGAAAAGGGGATCAAGTTACAGGATTAGGCTTCTCCTATGAGAACTCAGGAGAAAATCAACTGGTCTATTAATAAATATATATATTCTAATGGAATGGGATGTGAGTAGACTTGACATCCTCCTACCAAATGACATGGTTACCAAAATTCTCAAGTGCTCTCCACCATGAACAGAGGAAAGGGAAGATTCATTGATGTGGAGACTAAATCCTAAGGGAGAATTCACTATTAAACATACATATAGTAATCTGCCTCAACAACAACAAGAGGAAGACCTGATTTGAAAGAAAATTTAGGAATGGAAAGGGGTATAGAGAATTAAGATATTTGCCTGGCAATTGGCCCATAATGGTTTATCAACCTTATTAAGAACAACTAAATAGACTCGGGGGAATAAATCCAATTGTATGAATTGTAATGTGGAAGATGAGTCCCCTCTCCATGCGGTAAGGGATTGCCCGAAGGCTTCTATCATTTGGATGGCGTGCATTAAATCACAATACATCCAAAGTTTTTTCTCATTGAATCTAAGAGACTGGATCCTATTTAATATGTCCATAGAGGTTGGGAGGGACCAGAATTTGAAATAGAAGGACTTTTTTATGACGACAATTTGGATGATATGGAAGTTCAGGAATGAATATGTGCACTCTAATAAGGAAGATCAATATAGAGTCAAATTATTAAGAATCAGGAGGATAATGGAGGAGAACAAAATCATCGTTAATGGAACTCATAGGTAAGACCATAGAGGAAATAGAATGATCTCTTGGAAAATTCCCCCGGAAAATTGGTACAAACTAAACACTGATGGGGCCTCCAGAGGAAATCCAAGGCCAGCGAGTTGTGCTGAAGTTCTAAGGAATGAAAATGGTGGTTAGGTGTGGGGAGTTGCTAGAAGATTGGATAATGCAAAGGCCATAGAAGCTGAAATCAATGCTATAAAAGTGGGGCTAGAAATTGCTTAGAGTAAAGGAATAAAATTTTTAATAGTGGAATCAGATTCTCAAGGAGCAATCGAGCTTATCAAAAACTCTCCCATGCGTCATCCAACTATTTCTCGTCCTTTGCGAAGAATACGGGCTATGATGAATAATAGTTGGAGAGTGAAGTTCCAACATGTGCTCAGAGAGACTAATCAGATAGCGGATAGGTTAGCTAACCTGATATTGGATGGTGAAGAAGAAAGTATATTCTTTGAACAACCCCCTAGAGAAATCTCAATGCATCTGTTTGCTAATAGGTATGGGATCTCATATCCCCGTCTTTTGTAATCCTTTTTTTTTTGCGTTACGGCCTTCTTAATACAAAAAAATATATTAGAATATGAATTATTATAAATATATAGATTAGAGAGGCATATTCATACTTTATGTTGTTCAAGTTTAATTTTCTTTTCAAATTAAGTTTAAGAATTTAATTTTCATATAAGGAAATTTAATCTAAAGAATTTTGGATTTATACTAATTGTTTTTGTTTATTATAGATAAGATACATAGTGATTTATAGTTCATAGATTTTTAAGGATGCTTTAGATAATTTATCTTATTGTTAAAGATAATTTAAGTTATCATGAATGTTGAAATTATATGAGGGTAATAATAATAATGAATAATGTTACACATCCAGGTATTTTTATTAACCAAGTTCAACCAAGTTAGTCTAACATCAACAAAATCAGTTATGGATAGTGTTTCAGGTATTATTAGAAATGGACTAATTGGATCTAAACATGAGATCCAGACTCTTGTTGGGTGAGATGTTCCTTTGTCTTCTCTAGCATGATGATGCTGTACGAGCTCTTTGGAGAGAATAGTGGGGGTACCTGCAATGGACTCTGATACTTAAGTTAGCAAGGGATTTAGGCAGGTTTTTAGTAGATTAGAGTTCGAAAAATACCTGAAAGTGTCGGAGTATTTATCAATGTAGATGTAGAGCAAATAACCACTTTATAGAATAGTTCCACTTTAGGTGGTGGATAATTATTCCCTTTTATTGGAGATATTATTAAGATCCCCTTTCTAGATAAATAGGAGAAATTGTAGGAGTCGATTGCTCATGTAGATAAGCAGGGCGAGGCCTGTGTTGCCTTGTACGGCCTCTTTAAGGTCGGCTAGGTCACGAGTATGAATTGTTATAGGGCTTTAATCATTTTAGGCCAACCCCTTGCAACGGTCTCAGTTATGAACAATGCCCCTGCTTGAGGTTAACTTTCAAAAGTTGGACTCAAGCATTTTATCAAGTAGGTAGTGGAGTTCAATTAAAGTCGTCCGAGTAGGTCGCTCCTGTTGACTTACCGATTTTATTAAGTCGGTCAATTTAACGTAGTTGATACTTGTAGAGGTTGGATGCTCGACGTGGTTTTGAGCAGTTGTAACATTTTACTTTATAACCTCCTGACCGCTCTTTCGAGAAATGTGCGCCATCATTCAAAGTGGGGTCTTTTTACTTTTTTGCCTCTATCACTATAAAAATGTAACTCCCTCTCTTCTTTCTTCTTTCCTCAGAATCTCCATAACCATTTCTTCCTTTTCTGGCAATCGTTCCAATGTTTGCTTCATTTTCAAGGGGTTGTTGTTTGCTGGAGTTGCTGTTCGTGCCATTCTGATACTTCGTTCTTCACAAAGGTTGGTATTTTTATTAGTTTTTCTGTTATGTTGGCTTCCATCATTTGGTGTAGGTATAGATTCTTGAATTCCTCCTGTGATCTTGGTTTGCTGATCGTATTGTGTTCCTAGGGTTTAATCTCATCTTGTGAAGATAACTGCTTTTTGGTTGAATCTTGATGTTTTTGCTTGTGAAAAATGCTTTTATCGATTTTTGTGAATCAAGGTATATTACAATATATTCTTTTCCCAAATTGTGTCGTTGTTGGCTGTAAGATCCAGAAAACTTCATTAGTAAATTATATATTTAAAAAATTGAGTTAAAGGTGTTTAAATCACCCAGTCTGAGTTAAAAATTTAAATTTCATAATTTAATAATTTACAGATAAAAGTTGAACTCAGAAAATTATTTGGAGCGCAAAAATATAATTATTTATGGAAAAATGTGTATCGACGTTATAACTGATAGTTAGGGGTGGAAACAGGTCAGGCCAGGTCAAGCTTTGCTCTTAACAGGCCTGGCCTATCATGTAGTCAATTGGTCTGAGTCTGGTCTGCAACCTGCTATATACTTTTTTTAAAGTACTAAGCTTGGCCTGAAGCCTGTTAAGAGGCCTGATAATTTTTTTATAAAAATAAAAATATTATTTAAAATTTTTTTTAATAAAATTTATATGTAATATGTCATATTTAATAATTATAAAAAAATTTTAAATTTTAAAGTATTTAAAATATATAAAACTATTTATAATTAAATATAATAAATTTCAAATATCTCATAATTCTGTTAATAACAAAAAATTATTTATATATATAATTATGTATTAACAGGCCCAGGCAGGCCAATAAGGCTAATTAGTGAGTTTGGGTCTGACCTATTAACATAATAAGGCTTTTATAACAGCCTGAGCCTGTGCCTATTTTATAACAGGTCAGGCCAAACATAGGCTAGGCTACAGGCCCCTGTTAGGCCGCCTGACCTTTTTCCACCCCTATTGACAGTATACATTTATAAATGTCTGGTACTGTGTATGAGAAAAATAAAACTATAAAAATGACCAGAAAAATATTTAGAATACAAATCGAAACACATACCCTTAAAATTTTGGCCCTAGGTAGGACTAATAGGTAAAAGGACAAAAATGCTCCTCATTTAAGGAGTCAAAGACGTGACTCCTGAGAGAGATCGCGAGTGATGAGGAAAGAAAAATGAGAGAGAACCTAGAAAATATTATTCACCTTCTTCTTCAAATATATTTTTCTCACAAATTAGAGCCCCGATCGACGACTTGTTTGCGGCTATGTGTCGCTCTAATATCTCTCTACATTTCTATGTATCTTTTGTAATGAGTAATCATGAGAACTCTACTCTATTTTCCTTTTTCCTACTGTTTTACATTTTTAGGTAGTGAGATAATGAGTTTGTGATTTTAATGTTTTACGAAAAGCTCAAGCCCAAATTCTAGTAGAGTTTTAACCAAGGTTGCGAGAACTGAACCGATAAAATAACTGGTTCACTGATTCAATGGTTTGACCGGAGTTCAATCAGTTTAATTAGATATTAAATAAAATTATTAAAAATTTAATATATAATTTTAAATATTTAAATTCAATCATTTCTAAGTCAAAAAAATTTTAATATGAAAATAATTTTAGAGTTATACCTCAACATGATATTAGAAGGTGTTATACCTCAAGATTAGATATTAGTAGTTTTCTTACAAAATTTATTAATAAAGTTTGATCAACTAATGTACACTACACAAGCAAAATTACAACCACACAATTATAAGGACTCATAATACTGAACCAAAAGTTAGACAGATAAACAGAGTGGATACAATCTTGTTCTTAATGCATAATATAATTTTCTTTTACAATGAAACTAGAAGCATTAGTAATGGATACTTTAAGATGCTCAATAAAAACACTAATAGGAATAATGCATTTATATTAATTAATACAAGGTCTTTCCATTATTTAGATACAAATGGTAACAATAAAAATAAAAAATACGCATATCAATACAGAAACATGTCTGCGAATGGCATTATTGATTGAATTGGGTGAGAAATTTGCCATGGCTTAAGAAGCTTATCCAAATCCAAAATTCTGAAATCCAAATTATAAATTACATACAACAAAATCCAAAATCCAGAATCCAACATTTAGAATGATTAATTCATATAATTCAGAATTCAAATCAAGAATACAGAATGATTAATTCATATCATTAACACTTTGTGATTCTTTCATCTTTAATGTACATCAAAAAAAAAAACTAAAATTAGCAAAAAATTAGCAAACTCCACAATAAAACTAAAATCAGCAAATTCCATAGTAAAATCAACAAATTTCACAGCAAAATTATGAACAAAATTAACTCAACAAACTTCATAGTAAAACTAAAATTAGCAAACTCCACAGTGAAATCAACAAACTCTACAGAAAATTATGAACAAAATTAACTAATATCACCGAAATTTATGAACAAAATTAACTATTATCAGAGGAAGCTCAAACAGGAGAGAAAGGAGACACAATGGCAAAGAGGAAGTGGAGTGCTTACCGGCGGGGAAGAAGAATGGGAGTGCTTATCGGCAGCGAAGAGGAAGGGGAGTGACGGCGGTAAAAAGGGAGAAAGTTGACACCGGCGAATACAGAGAGAGAGAGAGAGAGAGAGAGAGAGAGAGAGCTCGAACAGAGGAGAGGAGATGCGTTGGCTGTGGGGCCTGCGGGGCTGTAGTGGCGGGCTCCAAGGCTGGGGGGCTACGCCGCTAGGGTTCTTTTTGTTGAGTTTGTTCATTCTTTGAGTTTTCAGAGAGGAGGGGAGATGACTAAAACTGGGGGCCTGGGGGACTGGGTCGGGTAGCCATTTAGGTTTTTTTTTAAGGGGTCAAAACGGCGCCGCTTTGGAAGAGTCACCAAAGCAGAAAACCTCTAAAAAATTGGTCAGTTCAGCTAGTTCACTGGTTAACCGCTGGTTCGATCGGTTTTTTGCCAAACGATTTTTAGGATCAACCGAACCACTCTGGTTACCGATTTTTGATTAACCAGGTTGAACTGGCCGGTCTGGTTCAGTTTTCAGAACTATGGTTTTAACCCATGTTCATGTGTAATAAGGTAAGAGAACTCTTTCTCTCTAGTTCTCCTAATTGGTGTGAAACCTTAGTATGAACCTTGTGTAATTTGAATGAAATTATATTGAATAGCATTGGTTGAAGCTTGAATTGGTGAGGAATTGATTGAGACTTTGATTGACCAGAGAGAAAGGTTTAAGAGGTTGAGACTGTCGTCAACTAAGGTACGGGTGATGATCGGATTTCTATCGGTAAAGAAATTCACAAGAATATAATCGCGTTGTAAGTATAGCTTCTAAACCAACAGAAAATCTTTTCGTACAAACATTTGGTTGTCACAAGTAACAAACCCAATAAAATTTATAAACTGAAGTATTCAAACCTCGGGTCGTCTTCTCAAGGAATTGCAGGGAAGTATGATTTATTATTGGTTATGGAAAACAGTATTTTTAGGATTTAAAAAGGTTTGAATAAGAGAAATAAATTGCAGGAATTAATAAATTAATAACTAATAAAACTCTTGGCAAGGTATGAAAACTAGAAGTCCTATCCTAGTTATCCTTATCAATGGTGATGAGAATTATATTTTGCTCCCACTAAGTCAACCTCTAACTATGAAGGTAAGTCAAGTGAACAAATCAATTTAACACCTAAAGTCCTAGTCAACTCCTAAGGAGAGACTAGAGTTATGGGAATTTAAATCAATCAGAAAAGATAACAATTATAATTCACGATGAGTTTGACAACTCAAAAGTCACCAATTAATCAACCAAAACCAAGAATGTAGAAAGCTAAATTAAAATCATATATCTGAAAATACCTCAAATTATATTAAATAGAACATTCAAATCTTAACATGGAAAAGTTCATAAATTAAATTAGAAAAATAAATAAAAAGAACATTGAACCTGTAATTGAAAAAGATGAAATCCTAATTACTTTAAGAGGAATCTTAATCCTAAATCCTAAGAGAGAGGAGAGAACCTCTCTCTCTAAAAACTACATCTAAATTATGAAAAGTGAATAATGGAAGACATCTTAATGAATGGATGTATCCCCCCCCCCCACTTTATAGCCTCTAATCTGTGTTTTCTGGGCCGAAAACTGGGTCAAAAATAGCCCAGAAATCGCCCCCAGCGATTTCTGGTACATACAGGTCGCAGGAAAGTGGCGCGGAAGCGTCGTCTACGCGTTAGCATGGATTGGGTTTTCGCCAGGTCACACGTCCGCGTGATCTACGCGTTTTTGTCGCCTGGCTTCAAGGCAGCTATGGCAAATTATATATTTTTGCGAAGCCCCGGACGTTAGCTTTCCAACGCAACTGGGACCATCTCATTTGGACCTCTGTAGCTCAAGTTATGACCGTTTGAGTGCAAAGAGGTCAGGCTGAGCAGCTTATCAATTTGTTCAACTTCTTATATTTCTTCCACTTTTGCATGCTTCCTCTCTATCCTCCAAGCCATTCTTGCCCTATAATCTCTGAAATCACTTAACGCACATATCAAGGCATCGAATGGTAATAAGAAAGGATTTAAAAATAGGAAAATAAAAGCCAAAGAAGCATATTTTCAATCATAGCACAAAATTAGGAAGGAAAAATGTAAACTCATGCAAATCATATGAATAAGTGTGTAAAGAATTGATAAAAACCACTCAATTGAGCATAAGATAAACCATAAAATAGTGGTTTATAAACGGGTTTCGATTTTGGATAATATTATTGTTGTATTAAATTGCCTAGATTATTAAAAATAAGAGTTGTGATGTTTATTTGCCATTTCATTAGAATTGAGATTGGTGGTGGTTGATTGTCTAGATTGTTGAGAATGAATTTTGATGAATGTGGTATTGGATGATATTGTATGTTGAATTAAAATGGTCGGAGGCCTTGATTGATTGAGTTCCTATTACTTGGGATGTATTGATTGGTTGTGGCAATTGTTGAAATTAGAGTTTTTATGATGAATATGTGAAACTGAATTTAGGGTGAATATTGTTGATTGTTTGGAAAAGTTTTATGAGCGGTAAGATTAAGGATGAGATGAGATTTGAGATTTAGATGAGTTATGTAGTGAAGAGCTAGGTGAAAACAAGAGCGAAATTTATGAGTAGTGGCCTAAGCTTGGATTTGGCTAGGTTGGTATATAACGGATTCAAATTTAGCGTAAATTTTTTTCAAGTGGAGCAAAAAAATTCTGCACTATGACAGATTTTTAGCCCAACTTTAGAGGGTCATAACTTGGCGCTCGGTACTTAAAAATTAATAAAACTTAAGTTAAAATAAAATTGGGGATGTCTATTTTGTTGTCTTCAAAAAATAGAAGCAAAAAAAGTTTTGTACTAAAAATTATGATCATTTGAATTTTGGTGGTTGAAATTGAATTCTGCAGATTATGCAGTAGTGCCTGGTTTTGTGCGTACGCACGATGGCTGCATACACATGATGGCAGATCCGTGCGTACGCATGATGCCTGCATACCCATCATTTGTGGATCCTCAAAAACTAGTGTTGGATTCGGCGCGTATGCACAATGCCTGTGTACGCTCTATTCCCTTGAATTTTATTAAATGCTGATTTTGAACTATTAAACCTTTCCGACAAGCCTGTACCCATCTGTAATCTCTATATGGAGTCTAATAACTATTTTAAAGGCTATGAATGTATTAGGGGTGGGTATAATGAATTTTATTGAATCACTCTCTGATAAAGACTCGTTAAATGAGATATAAATATTGTGGAGATGGTGATTCATTCCGTACACAGTGAGGACGGTGGCTTTGTCCCGCTCACGGATTGATGATATTAGTTACGTTAATAACAAATGGAGTTATGATGGATGATAACTTATGATTATGATTATGATATACCAACTGAATTGGCAAGAACAGAGGTTTTGTCCCACTTGTATTGTTAATGAGGCACCTGAGCCTGGCAAGGATGGTAATTTTGTCCCGCTTGCTCAGTGCTGCGGTGTGGATGTGAGAAAGACAGTAAGGAACTTTCCCTCGATTTTATTCTCCCACATTCTCTCTAGTTTCAAGGTGGAAAGAGACTCTCCTTCGTTTTATATGGCACGACCTCACAAGGGAAGGTGGTAGGACACTTTTCCTCGATTTATTTTCCCTGGAGATACCTCCAACAGAAGGTGGTAGGACAAACGTCTTCCCTTGTATTCTCCCTGAGGATGCGCAACAGAGATATGATGTCTAGGATAGCTACCCGATGTGTCAAGTTTGGCCGTATAACTAACACGCGAGCTCATGGCCAGTAGGACAGACATGCATCATATGCATTTGTTTGATTTATTTAGATGTGCATAATTGCTTGGTTTGCCTACTTGTTAATCTATTTATTTGCTACTTGTACTACTTGAATTATTTGTACCTTGTTGTGATTGATTTTGGATGTCTTGCTTGTGTTTGTTTCGCCAAAAATAATGAGACAAGATGAGATTATGGTTTTGGTTGATAAATTGGATTGCGGCTAGGTTTGATGTATTTGGTTAACTTTACATATTGAGATGATCAATTAATGAGGAATGTATTATGGCGGTATTGGTTTAATGTCAATAAGTGAATTGTTTATTTTAGAGTTCTCAGCTGGTAACTTTAAGCGAATTATCATAATAAGGACTTAACTAATGAATTGACAAGTAAGAGAGGTAACTAAATTGTAATCAGAGTTATAGTACACAGTAGAGGTTCCTTTTAAACGATTTAGTTAAAAACCTTAGGCTTTAGAATCCTGTAAAGTTTTGAGATTAGGATTGCCTAGAGGGTTCATATTTCCTTATGTAGTCATTATATAGAACAATTACCCTACTGGAAACCTTCGGATTCTCACCCGTTGTTGTTATCTTATTTTTCAGATATGGATCGCCACGCACCTCGGTGAGAGTGCAGGATTCAGGTGCTGAAGTGAAAAGGATTATTTTTGAGATTTTATTTTGAGACTAGAGTTCTCTTCCTATTTTGATATTGTATTGTATATGACTTTAATTCCTCTTAGAGAATTTTTATTGGAGAGAGAGGTTTATTATTTTTTATTGCCTCTAGTGATGTAATATTCTAGCTAGCCTTTCTTTACGAGTCAAGACTAGTAACTATTGTGTATATACTTTATTATGTACCTTCTTATTAAACTTCCGATATTTCTGCTTCTGTATATGCTCGCTCTATAGTTTTAGCATGTCCGTGAGTATTTGACGGCTAACGATATTCGAGTTTTCTTTATGGGCTCCTAGTATTAATATTATTCTTCTATAATTATATATGTATCTCTAAGAATAAATGTAGTAATGCCTCGCCATCATTGATTTACAACTTAAGCGTAAAGTTCTGTGTGGTAGAAGGTGTTACATTGGCTCGATGATGGTGCCATTTGAGATTCTTGTGGACCATAGTCATGTATTCTATTCAATGGTGTTGGTTGACGATGTGAGTTTTATCTGTGTCTGAACATTTGCATTTTTTTATCTTTGTAGACCTTTACAATTGACCATCTTGTTTGTGTGTAGTAACTTGGTAACATTTTCTTTTTGAAGGTATTCTTTATGTCTCGATCTGTAGTGTACATCATGCCTTCTAACACTCCCGCCGACTAAGATTGGGTAGATAGTACAATTTTATCTTCCATGTCAGTAGTGGATAGAGAGATGTTAGAGGAATTTCGAAGTAAACATCGAATTTGTAGGGAAAGAGAAGATGAGGCCAATTATGACTTCGAGGCCCCAGATCCTGAAGAACAAATTTGTTATGCCCGAAATGACACGTCGGGCGAAAATTTCTTATTCATATATGAATGTCTTTTCACTAGGTTGGGTGTTACGATTCTTTTTTCTAATTTTGATATGGATATCCTTTTGACCTCTAAAGTTTCTCCTATCCAACTTCACCCAAATTCTCGGAATTTTATGAAAGTGTACTAACTAGTTTGTCATGAGCTTGAACTCCCTATTTTCTTTAAGGTTTTCTTTTACCTTGTTTCAACTGACCAAGCCCTTTAGCTCGAAGAAACAATATTGGGCTTCTTTCTAAGCTATTTAGGGCAAAAATGTATAAACTAACTAGTGGTACCCGACCTTTTTATAGGAATAAGATGGGACAATATATGTTTTGTTTGTATTGGGAAGAGGTTTTCATGGTTGTAAAACACAATTTTGAGGATTTGAAAGAGTTGGAGCATAGTAACCTTTCATGAGAGTTGGAGCATAGTAAACTTTCATGGCTTAGATATAAAGAAATTTTTGACTTCCAAGCCAAGTTAACTCGTGGTATGCTTACCTTGTTACTCAAATCTTTTCTTTCTTTTTGTAAAAAAAAATGACTAGTGGTTTGGCTCATTACAATAAATTCACCAAGCCAAGAAGAATGCCGTAGCTCAGCAAGTCCAACTCAAAGAGTTTGGGAAGTTGGCTGAAACTCCCTCCTCTTCTCCTGGACAAGGTTCGACCTCTTCTCAACCTAAACAACTTGCTCAAGCTTTTCCTCCTCCTAAGGATTCTACTGTCCAATTTATTCCTCTTGTCCCTCACTTTTTGGACACTGAAAAGGAATCGGACTCGGGTTCATGTTACAAGCACAAGGCTCCCTCCAACAAATACGGTAATGTTTACGACAAAGATTTTAACACAATTTCCTTTAGTGAGGAGTACATCCTTTTTGGGAGCTCTATTGCCATAGATTGTGTCTCTCTAGAAAAAAATATTGGCATGGTGGCAAAAGGGAGCATTCGTACTGCTGGGATTTGTACTGCTTTTCTTAAAAAGCTTCACCAAACTCCTCTGAACGCCACTCAAAAGGAGGTGTCTGACCTTAGAAGAGAGGTAGATGAGCTAAAGAAGACCAAGACGGCATGGGAGGCTGAAAGGAATGCCTTCAAGTCAGACGTCGCAATGCTGAGGAATATGGTGAAGGACTCTGATGCCAAACTTGATAAGGCAGAAGCTTTGAAGAAAAAGGCAGAGGAGACCTATACCCGAATTTATGGGGAGAAGCTTGAGTTGGTGTCCTAGTTGGAGGATTTAAGGTTTGATCATGATGTGCTAGAGGGCTCTATTGGACAGGAAATGGATGCCCTTGTGAAAAATTTAAAAGCTCAATTTCAAGTGATCGCCCTCGGGGTTGACATTTTTGCCATTGAACCAGACAAGTTTGTGGTCAACAGAGAGATTGTCTTAATTCTAGAAGACAATGAGAATGCTCCGAATCCTCAGAGTCTCAAAGCTTCTTCTTCAGTTGCCGAGGAGATTTCTCACCCGACTTCTACTGAGGAGGTTGTGCAGGATGAAGAGATTATCCAAATTTTGAAACCAGAGGAGGTTATTCCCTCTGGTGATGTTTCCTGATTTCTTTTACTTTTCTATTTTGATGACCCGACCTGTGGGTCTTGATTCGAACAATTTTGTTGTGTAATATTGGATACCTTGTGCCCTTATTTTGGACTTTTATTTTGTGGTGCTATTGTTGCTTGTTCTGCATTTTCCATGCTTTTGTGTTATAAGAGAAAGTAATTTGTTAATTGTGGGAAGAGGTTCCAAGAGCAAGATTTGCCTGAAAATCTGTGAAAATGATTCATGCAATCCCATGAGGAAACAGTGAATATACTCAACTTGAAGAAACTCTTGCATGGCGCGCGCATCACCGCAATTGCATTGCACCAGGCGATATGAGTTCAATTCTTTCCAAAGAACCTTGATTCTTGTGAAGTATTGTGACACAAACATGGCACCTTGTCGAAGATTCATCAAGTCGTGCTTCAATTCGAACATGCGAGGGCTATTTCCATATTGAAAATGCTCCTTCAAATCGTTCCACAACTCTGCTGCAGAATCTGTGTATACGAGAGAGGTAACAATTTCTTTTGAAATAGAATTCAAAATCCATGTGCTTATTACGTCATTCACGCACTGCCAGTTCTCAAATTTCTTTGATTCAGTGGTTGGATCTGGTTTAGGCACCGATCTAGTGTTGAAGCCAAGCTTGCGTTTGGCATTGAGGGCTTTCTGCATCAATTCATGCTTCAATTCAAACATGCGAGGGCCATTTCCATATTGAAAACGCTCCTTCAAATCGTTCCACAACTCTGTTGTAGAATCTGTGTATACGAGAGAGGTAGCAATTTCTTTTGAAATAGAATTCAAAATCTATGTGTTTATTACGTCATTCACGCACTGCCAATTCTCAAATTTCTCTGGTTCAGTGGTTGGATCTGGTTTAGGCACCGATCCAGTGTTGAAGCCAAGCTTACGTTTGGCATTGAGAGCTTTCTGCATCGCGTGGCTCCAAGAATGATAGTTGTCCTCAGCAAGTTGTTGAGTGACCAAGATCAAACTTGGTTGATTAGCGGGAGAGAGGTTATAAGGATTTACAGCTATTGATGAAGCTAAAGAAACCGCAGATAAAGATGAAGCTAGCTGCGCCATGGTTGGTGAAATTAGGAGAAGAAAAAAAAGGAGACGCTTCTTTCTAAGTCTTGTTGATCGGAATCGCTGTTTTTACCAAGAATAGAGGTGAAATACGCGCATTCTCATCAAGCTCAGTTGTGTGAGTCAAGAAAAGAGGAAGAGAGAAGAGAGAAAGAAGAGAAGGATGGAGGGTTCAAGGAAAAAAAAAATGTTTCTGATACCATGTTGAATATTGTGAAGAGTGTGAGAGAATGGACTTAGTTGTTATTGATTGTAAAAGAGTCAAGATGTAAAGAGTGTAAGACAATAGACTTAGCTGTTATTGATTGTAAGAGGATCAAGAAGTGAATTAGCTTACTCAATTGTGGATATACAACGTAATAGTCTAACTAACTCTATGTCTAGTCTAGCTAATTAGTATACCTACTTCAGTCCTAACTAACTTATTAAATTATAACAGATTATACAAGTATATGCTATGGCTAATAAATATGGACATTGTCAAGAAAAGATAAAAATAATAAGTAGCATTTTTCATTTATTTATTTTTTTAAAAATAAAATAAAATTGTTTTTAAATAAAAAACTGTGAATCATGATTTTTCATGCATATAAATTTTTAACTGATTACAGGATATTACTTTTAAACTCATACGTGTGTATTATACCATTCTAACCCCATTTTCAAATATTACACTATTCTTCTGGCCCGAATTAATAATAAATTTTTTAACTGATTATAGGATTATTTTTTTTCATAGTAAGTTATATTTCATTAATTATTGAAAAATAAAATACAAAGATGTCCAAAAGCAGGACAACATAATGAAAAGTGGGAATTTTTCAAAAACACTACACTGAAAGTATTCATCCAACGGTGCGTGGTCGAAAAACGAAGAAAAATTTTAAAGAAGAAAGAATGATAAATCAAATTGGATGCAACTAAGAGCTTGCCTCATGGAGATGACGGCCTAAACTGGGAGTTCTTTGGATTTCACGGAGCAACTTGACAGAGCTTGCTAGAATGGCAAACGGCATTGAAGTAGAACCTTCAAAAATCAACTGGTTGCGAGCTTTCCAGCAGTTCCAACAAATGATGGCAAGCAATTAAAGATTACGGTCAGCATTCTTCAATGGGTTAAGCATCTCTGTTGATGCAATCCACCATGTCCAAAAGTCGTTAGGACTCTGAGGGGGAAGACAGTCACAAAGATAACTCTGAGACCATACATCTTTAATTCTAGAGCAATCGATCAAACAATGAGTGACTGTTTCGGTTGCTTCATGACAGCAGGGACATATTGGTGATATAGATGGGATACTGTGATGAATCTGAGCAAGCACCGGAAGCCGGCCATGGAGAGCTTTCCAAATAAATAGCTTAATTTTGTGAGGCAAGTTCAACTTCTATAGATCAATCCACGGCTTTTTCTGCTGCATATAATTAGGGCAAAGCTCCAGGCGGATGGTAAAATAAATAGCCAATTCTGTAACCTGAAGCTGTATCATATTGATTGCTTGGATTTGTTCAAATCCCATTGCAATTTGTCCCTATTCTGCTGAATTTTAACTGACAAAATCCTGTTTGCAACGTCTTAAAAAAATAATTCTTGAATAAAATTCTGATTCCAATTTCTATCTTAGTAATTATATCTTTTAACTTGATTACAGGATATTACTTTTAAACTCATACATGTGTATTATACCATTCTAACCCCATTTTCAAATATTATACTATTCTTCTGACCCAAATTAATAATAAATGCTTAAAAATATGTCTACTTATTAAAAATAATTAAAAATTAATATTTAATTTTAAAATATAATAATAAATAATTATTAAATATTTAAATTTTACCATATGTTAAGGAAGACATTATAAAATTCACCTAATAATAATTAGCTGTCTACCGGATGTAATTGTTAGTGCTTAGTGTGTTTACTTTATTCGTTCTTAATTACTTGTATTTGAAATATTTATCATGCTTAAGCAATTTGATTTGTAATTTTTTTAGGTTTAATTATATCATTAGTTCCTATAATTTTATCAAATTAAAAATAATGTAAATTAAAAACCTAATTTAAAAAAATAAAATATAAAAATTTAATTATAAATTCGATAAAACTATAAAAATCAACAAAATAATTAATTTTTTTTTTACTTAATATTATAAGCCCTAGCAAAAGTTGCCATACCAGAACTTCAACAAATAACAAGTAACAACCCTCTAGGCCTCTAAGACCCAAAAAATAAAACAAAAAACTATGGCACCTGCATTTACAGATCAGAAATCAGTATAAAAAAAAAGAATAATTTCACAAATACTGCATGAACAATTAATTTGTGGAGTTACTTTACTTATACAACTGATGCAAATAAATATAATTAAAAGTAATTTTAGAAATATACTGACTATACAACTCCAAAATATGTTTATTACGAACGATAGTGGTATAAGTAGTTGAATTATTCATGCAGAATATCTGCAAATGTGATTTGTGAATAATTTATACAACGGTTAACAGGATATTCTTGTCTGGGGAATTATCTATTTATGTTCGTCAGGAAATGAAGGGGCAGAGAGCTCACTTCAACGTCTGATAAAAAATTGGTTGACTAGTAATAATAAATCCAGTTATTCCCTTGTGTGTACATCCATTTCCGAGTGGTATACCAATAACGTTCTGTTTCCTATTTTGGAGAGGAAGAAGGTAAAAGATGAAAACGAAAATAAAAAGGAGGAAGAACGTACATACAATGATACAAACAAATATGCAAAAGGGAGAATGGACCGCACCCTCACCAGCATCAAATAAGCCTAACTCTCTGTCTCCGCTGTAACAATGAGAACATATATATATATATATATTTCTATATTTGGTAGGATTATGATGAAACCAAATACTGCTGGAAATGCTTGGTCCTCTTCTTGTTCCTAAGTTTCCTAAAAGCAACAGACTCAATTTGCCTGACTCTCTCCCTACTCACGCCCATCATTTCCCCTATCTCTTGCAATGTCTTCATCCTTCCATCATCCATACCAAATCTCCATCTTATGACCTGTTGCTCTCTGGGATTAAGACTTTCCAGCACCATCTCGAGGTCCTTCTTCATCATTTGTTTGATGAGCTGTTCCTCAGCTGTTTCAGCATCAGGATGAGCGATCACTTCCTGGTCAAAAACACAAATCCGTCATCATATCAGTAAAATGAACTCAGATAGACAAGTCCTTTTCCATCAAGCATAATAAATTTTAATAAGTTTAGGACAGACCGAAGGCTTCAAATTCTGGTTGATCCCAATCTTCTGCTCTAGAGATCTGGGAGCTTTTGGGGTCAAGAGTACAGCACCAAGCCTCTTCATTGACAGTCCAGTTGCTGCAGCAACTTCTTCATCATTGGGGTTTCTTCCATTTTCACTAAAAAATTGTTTTCTTGCCTCTTTCACTCTGTAAGTTGCCTCCACCATGTGGAACTGTCGAAACAAAAAACAATGCAATGATACAGACGATCATAGACATTAGATCTATTTCAACGTTGCAGTTTCTTTCACTGTAACACGCATAGTCAGAAAGAAGATAACCAAAGATAAGTATAATGCTCACAGGTAGGCGAATGGTCCTTGACTGATCAGAAAGCGACTTTCGAACTGCCTGTTTAATCCACCAATGAGCATATGTGGAGAACTTAAAACCCTTGGAAGCGTCAAACTTCTCTGCACCTCTCACAAGGCCTCGGCATCCTTCCTGTAATCAATGGGAATTATATAGTTGATTACTGAAACAATAAGGTCATCATGTTCGTCATAGCTACAATGTGTTTAACCGAAAACTGTAGAATCGGTAATATACCTGGACAAGATCCTCCAGGTTCATCCCAGCTCCTTGATAATTCTTAGCAATTGATATCACAAGCCGTATATTGCTTTTAATCATTTTGTCTTTGCAAAATTTCCCATGATTTAGACGTTTCCTCAGGGTCTTCTGATCTACTCCAGCTACTGCAGCCCATTGAGCAAATGTGGGTTGCCCACCACATCTTTCTGCAACTTCCTCCCGGAGCTTTTCAAGCTTTAGTAAGTCCTGAATCATATTCGCAGTAGGGGCCAGATAATTTAGGCGACAAAAAGAATATTATAAACTTCACTGCATTATCAGAAAGAAACTTTGAAAACAGTTATTCTTTTTTTTCTTTTTTTCTGGGGGGGAGAGGGGTACTTGATTGCAATTTTATAACTTAAAGGATTAAAATCTCCTAAAATATAAATTCTTTGAATAATAATCTGCATAAGTATATTATTTCTAATTTCATTGTAATATTGCATTCCTTTTCTGACTCTGATGATTCTTAAAACAAAAAACAAAAATGGTCAGCTAAACAGGAAGTAAGATTAAGTGAATAGCCGCAAACCTAACGGATGAGACTTGCATAACTTGATATATCTTAAAATTGGCAATGGTCAGCTAAACAGGAAGTAAGATTAAGTGAATAGCCGCAAACCTAACGGATGAGACTTGCATAACTTGATATATCTTAAAATTGGCATAAAATTTATTGATGAATCATAAAATCAGCATGCATTTTATGGAGACTATATAACATATTTGGAGCATATTAAAAATAAAATGCATGAAACCATGGTTGCCACGCGAGTGTAGTATAAAAATAGTGCATAACCACTAACATGAGATTCTCACCTGAATTCCTTCAGACAGTTGAACTTCTTCAGTTGATGTAAGAAGCCTAGTAGTGCTGGTTGTTGTTCTCAAGTAACGAAGTGGATCGGAATAGTCTACTTCTTGAACGGGAACACGCTTTCTCCTGCTGGGGGAACCAGACTTAAAAGAAACAATATTTGTGGCAGTCTTCTCTGCCACCCTCTCTCTTCTAGCTTTTCTTTCTATTTGGCGCCTAGATCTTACGGCTATACTATCTGAAAGCTGTTCCTGCAGAAGCTCAAGTTCCTCATAGGTAGGCTCCACATTATCAGACTCCTCATCACTATCCACTATGTTTACATCTTCCACTGTTTGTGCTCCAGAGTCAATGGGACGTCTTGCTATGTCATCTCCTGTTTCCATACGTTGAACCCACTTCAGAAGTAAATTATCAGATTTGGAAGATACATGTGATCTAAATGCTGGTTCTGCCGAGGGTTTCTTTTTAACTAGAAGGGCTGCATCCTTTGCAACCTTCACAGCAGCTTTAGCAAGAGCAACAGCTTCATAAGCAGCAGCAGCTATTACAGCCTCTTCACTAGTAAGAAGTGATTCTGTAGATAAGGTTGATTTAAACTTCGCCTGATTATAGGCATAAATAAATTAGTCTCTGGGTGAGTTCGATATAACTAAACCTATTTTCTAATTATAATGGCCTGTTTGGCTTCTATTTTAAGTTCCTATAATATGAATTTGTGAAAAAGAAATAATAAAAAAAATGGGTAAACAATGAAATTTTGTTTTTCCTTCCCCCTCCTATCTTAACTATTTCCTTTACAACAACTTGTAACAAGAAGCACACAAAATAGAATGGAAATTGTCTACATCCAGTTCAATGTTACAAACCATGTCAAGCCTCATCGACAGTTGGATTATAATTATAATAACATAAAAAATGGTGATAAATGTTGCTGAACTTTGTCAAAATGGCAGGCTTAATGCAGCCATGAACAGGAATAAGTAAGCTCCCTGTCCATGAATGAGTAAATAACAATAATAATAATAACAATAATAAAGCATCGCCAAGGGCAATAAGATCACACTGACATGACTCAATCCAAATATACAAATGTAACAATACAAAAAAGTGGAATGCGGAGCCAAGAATGGTGAAATCGAATTGATAATAGATTGGGGAAAAAATGATTGTGGAAGGGTAGCTGTTTGTTATGAGTAAAAACGAGGCCTAAGATCCAATTAAGATAGTTTTACTAGTAATTGATTTACTATAAATAGGTATAGTAAGAATGTAACTAGCAATGAATGATTTCAGTGATTGATTCCTTTCTTCTTTGGCCCTAATTGGGATTCTCTCAACTCTCTCTTCTCTCTATTGGCCCTGAATTGGGAAAATTTTCTATTCTCTCCCTATCTCTTAGATTCTTATCCCTAACATTTGGTGCTTTCATTGGCCACCATTCTCCATTTTCATGGTGGTTTGGTGATCTCACCTCCAATGGAACAAATTGGAAGTGTAGTTGAGTATTTTACTGCCTTTTTATCTTATATTTAACGTCGCGGAAATATTGAAGAATTTTCTCAATGGATTAAACACATATCCATATAGAAATTATATTTGACAATCCTAAATCTCTTTGGATGCATTTTATTTAGCAAAATTTTATGAAGAAAGATGGAAAAATCCTTTTCCAGAAATTTCAAAGCCAAAATTACCATATCAACACCATATCCAGATCCAAAAAAATTCATCCACAGAATCAACAGCTCAAGCAGAATTTCAAATCTCAGATCCAGAAATTCAATCAAAATTTCAATGTCCAGTTCCAGCATCATCAATCACAATTCAGGATACGACAACACAATCAATTCAACAAGTAGAAGATTCAGAAGATATATCTACCGCGATCGCGATTGACAGTGACGATGTTGATGGACGAGCAGTGAATGGCACCACTCTGGGCAACGGAGACGGGAAACTCACTGCCAGAAGCGGCGCCGAAGACGGCGCCGTCGCGATGGAGAAGGTGGAGGACGCAAACCAAGAACCGGCAGAGGTGAAGGCGACGCGACCACCACCAAAGCCACCGCATCTGAACTCGCACGCGGTGGTCTTGCCCGGCACCGACGACGCTGCAGAGCTAAACAGGGGAGGCGTCGCCGAGGACGGCGCCTCCGCGAAGGGAGAGCAAATGCTCGCGAAGTTCCGGGTTGACGGAGCAGCGACGATGGAAGACAGAGCGGCGACGGTAAAAGGCAGGGGTCTGTGCCGTCGAGTTCCCTCAATCATGGCGAAGCCAGCACCACTCATGGCCGCCGTATTTCCTTGGGACCGTGAAAGTGGACTCGGGTCTGTGACGGGTATGCCCGAAAGGCGGCCGCTGCACGCAGGGTTGGGGGCGTGCTGGTCTTGGACGGCAACATCAATCCTAGGGCAGCAAGGGTTGGACATGGGTGGAGGGCAGCAGCTGTAGGACAGTGGAGGAGAAGGAGTCGCTGGAGATTCCTTCCCTGGGAAGGAGAGAGGAGTTGGGTCAATTGAGTTTGGTGTTGCATTAGCCCGAAACCTAATGAAGCCCAAAATAAGAAGGGGATAGGTGATCCATTTAATTCAAGCCCAATTTTGAGAATTATAGTTCTTTTGGACCAATTTTAGATTTTTTATTTTCAGTAGTAGTTTTTAGTCTGACAAACTAAGACCTAATTTTAGATTTATTCATCAAATATATTTTATTTGTTTTAGATTGATGGAATAAAATTTTATCAATGAAATTCTAGTGGTAATTTTGTTTTTTGTAGTAGTAGAATAAAAATAAAATAAAAAATATTATTTTTAGATTTAAATGTTTTTTTAATTGTAATTAGGATTTTTTATTTTTTTTACAACTTATAGGCAAGGTTGTCGTTAATGGGAAGTTAATCTTAAGAGTAAAGAAGAAGTTCAAGGTCTAATTAAGATAGTTTTACTAGTAATTAAATTTACTATAAATAGGTATAATAAGAATATAATTTGTAATTAATCTAACTCAATCCAACTATGTTTATAAATCGAAATTTAAATACAATAATAAATGTGGCTTATCTTTTGTTAGAGAGAATCTCGTTAATAGTAACCCACTCAGAAATAAATTAAGATAGTGACTGAAAGATAAAACAAATATCTTAACTTTTCTGCACAGGATTACACTTTATAAATACTAAATCCTAACTATGTAAAAAGTACGCTATTAATTTTGAATTGCATTATACTCATCTTTTGGGCATCGAAGTGTTTTGTGGGTGCCCGCCATCACCATTTCTCTTAAAGGTGACGTATACCTCATTCGTCTCACGCAAAGACAAGCTCAATCCTTGAACAAAACAAGTTATACCTCAAATCCGACTTACTACATAGGAACATTTGGCACCCACCATGTGGCCGAGTCTACTTAACGCCACTATTATTTTTTCTGTCCGATTATTTATCCTGTTTTGTAGGTTATAACTAATGGCAAAAAAGCAAAACAATTCACCTTCATCTCCTACTATAGCAGAACTATTAGTGATCAAAGAATTACTAAAAGCATAAATTCGAAGGTTAACTGAACTTGTAAACCAAAACGAACAAGGTGATGAAGAGGACCAGAGAAGTTTTGGTAACGGTGACAACGGTGATGACCACACCTCGGAAATAACGATCGTGGTAATAGTCACTCCAAACTCATCAACAAAAAAAAAACAAATTGTGTCAAATTCTCTGGTAACATTGTCTAATGGTACATAATTTTAGCTACATATAAGACATTTTTTGTTCCCATGTTTTGATTAGAAATTCTGAATTAGCACAATTATGCAAGCATTTGATTAAATAAATTGATTTTATTATTTCTGACATATAACCAAGAGTGGAATCATATATAATCCAAACAATCTAAGCCAATTGACAATGAACTTCTCTCGTTGCCATTTAGATTATTATTGCTATTATTAATATTGGCCTTGTCAATTGCCTTTTGACTACTCAGTGTTAGCTCATGCTATTTTATTCACAGATATTTGTACTCATTCTCTTCAATTATTTGTTCTTGGAATAATGAAATTCAACTTTAGCTTTAACCGATGAATTCAAAACATGTGTTTATAATCCTCTGTACAAAAAAAAAATTCGAAATTACCTCGAAAAACAATCGAAAGGCGAATGACCGCAACAAATCAAATCGATAAAGCATTATACCACGGTCACACAATGCGTACGCATAACCTAACATGCTTATATAATTCTTTTACTTTAATTTTCAATACGACATTACCTCTATAAGGCATACACTGCTCTATATACTTGAATCGCTTCACTTTTATGTATCTTACCATTTCATATACTAACCTTGAACACGCTATATTTCTTGGTAAATTGTCGGTCTACGTTTCTTTTTCGATAGAACTTTCTTAAGTATATCTGGTACCACTGTTTCTACTGTACATTTCTACGCCAAGTTTTGTATACAGGATAATACAGTCATGCCAACCGGAAGAAAGTCAGGCAGTGCTATAAACAAACTTACCAAAAACAATTCCAGCAATAGTACCACCATGCAGACTATAACTCGAACAATTCGAACCTTCTAACAGAACTCAACTCCATAATCAATGTATAAGATTGGCTTAAAGGTGCATTTCAGCTAAGCTCACAAGTCGAAACATGGTGATGTTTTTCTTCTTTCATTAATAAAATATATTTACTCTTCTATTTTCAATTTTTATAAAATATATTTACTCTTCTATTTTCAATTTTTTCTATTAATCTCATTGATCACTATCCCTAATTGATCTATAAGCCATCCAGTACGATCAAATCAAAACCGAACTACACTTCGATTTTCAAGCGCACAAGATACCAAGTTATTTATCATGTTCTATTATCCCTAACAACTAAACTATAAAGATCGGATACTCAAGCTCAAGTGCAACTCACACAAGTGATACTTTGATACAATCATTCAACTTCAAAATCTATCAATCAATCAGAGAACAAAACTCAGCTTTCTATCAATTCGAGAACAAACTTAATTATCAATTAGTTCGAGAGCAATTATATATGCTCTACCAACCATTATCTTTCTACATTTTATAATCTCCATGAGACCATGACTAATAATATTCTATTATGTTATTGCTATACAGGGACGGACATAAGGGGGGGCGAGTGGCGGCCTCGGCCCCCCCAACTTTTTTTAATAGTAATAAGTTATTATGTATAATTTAATTTTTTTTAAAAATTATTTATTATTTTGTCTAGTATAAATAAAAGTTCAGTCTAATTTAAATATTAATAATTTTTAATATCTACAAAGTAAGTAACAATATTAAAGAAATCTGAAAAATATATTATTACTAATATTTTTTAATTAAATAAAAATTTTCAAATCTCATAAAGTGAATTCTTTTTCTTCTTGTGGCCGTCTTTTTTTATTCATTTGGTATTAATTTTCTCTATATCAACTGCTACAATTAAGAGATCTTTTTCAACTATGAATATTGTGAAAAATAACTTAAAAATAAAATAAAAGATGAATTTCTTGCCAATTGTCTTTTAGTTATATTGAAAAGAAAATTACTTAAAAATTTGACACAAATTCTATTATTGGTGAATTTTATAATACGAAGATTCGACCACTTCGTTAATAAAAAGTATATACATATTTTTTTACTTTAAAATATATTCTCTGTCGGTATATTTTTGTAATACATCTTATATTATATAATTTTTTTACATAATTTTTAATATTATATGTGTTTTTGGCCCCCCCATAATATCATTTCTGGATCCGTCCCTGTTGCTATATCAATTCTTGAAAGCTAATAGAACTCTTATCTAAGAGGAACTACGATAAACCAATACTAATGTTGGCAGACAAAAATAAATCGACAGTTATAAGTCAGTATCAATCCAACAAACCGGTAGTTATAAGTCAGATTCATTTCAAACTAATCAGCAACTATAAGTTCAAATCATTCCAAACAAACCGACATCTATAAGTCAGAATCATTTTGAAACAAATCAGCAATTATAAGTCCAACTCACTCCAAACAAATCAACACCTATAGTCGAAATCATTTCAAATAAATCCGCAATTAAAAGTTCGAATCATTCCAAACAAACTGACACCTATAAGTCGGAATCATTTCAAACAAATCGGCAGTTATAAGTCAGAACCACTCCATACAAAATGACATTAGTCGAAACCAGTCAAAGCAAATCGGCACATCTAAGTCGAAGTCAATCTAACAAACTATCAACTATGAGTTTATCCAAAAGTGCACTAATGCAAGCAACAGCAAATCTCATTCTCAAAATTATGAAGTAAATCTTGGGGGCTAATCTTCATCTCATTATTTAAACCATTATTTGTAATCATTCTCAATTTTTTTTTTTACTTTACTATTCACCTCAAATTATTCCCAAGCATGACTATCATTTTTCAACATACAACAAGTTGAGTTTAGGGGCTACTACTATTACTATCAACATTCTAATTTATAGGTCCACATAAAACTTGAAAGCTCAACCCGTCGTATTGAAAAAGACCACAGGTCAAGCTTGGGGACTGTGATAAGGTGCTTATAACCCAGTCCAACTATGCTTATAAATCATAATTCAAATACAATAACAAACATGGCTTATCTTTGTATAGAGAGAATCTCAATAACAACCCACTTAGAAATAAGCTAAGGTGGTTATCGAAAGATCAGGAAAATATTTCAACCTCTCTTCAGAGGATTACACTCTATAAATACCAAACTCTAACTATATAAAATGTACGCTATTCGTTTTGAATTGCATTATACTCATCTTCCACTCTTACTAATTTGAGCGTCGGAGTGCTTTTGCAGGTGTCTGCTGCCGTCGTTTCTCTTGAAGTTGACGTATACCTCATCTGTCTCAAGCAAAGGCCAGCTCAATCCCTGAACAGGATGAGTTATACCTCAAACCCGGCTTACTACGCAGGAACAACAATGAATAATTTTAGTAATTGATTCCTTTTTTCTTTAGCCCTAGTTGGGATTCACTCTTCTCTTTATTGGCTCTTAATTGAAAAATTTTCTATTCTCTCCCTATCTCTTAAATTCTTACCCCTAACACTGGAGGTGGGTGGAGCAAGTGCATCTGTATAGGCTCTCCAATGAGTGTTTGGAATGAGTGAATCAGAATACGCATCTAAAACGGATAACCCCAAGTGTTGCAAATTAAGGATGAGTGGTGGTGTTGGTGTCGCTAAAATGAAGGTCGCCGATAGAGTACAGTATGCTGTAAACATAAATTTTTCTTTATTTTCGTTGCATATTTGGTTTCATATGGAGGCACGACAAAGAAAAGACGAGCAAGACCCCAATCCAATAGAAATAGAAAACAGCATAACAGTCAACAACTATAATTAAGATAAAAAAAGGAAAAAGAAGAAGGTTACTTAGATAGATAGGAAGAATATAATGGTATCGGGGAGGCACTTGAAGTGTGACAACAGATACAACATGGGGGTGTCGTAATCTATTATATCTCGTTATGTTATGTTATGTAATGACATGCCAAGGCTCAAGAGCATTAAAAGCATTAACGGTCTTGAAATTTTACAGCACATTCAATTAAATCATAAACTAAATTTAATGGCCACAATCAATTAATTAAATATTTGACATCTATTCTATTATATAAAAATCGGATTTCTATACTTAATGATGGAGGTGACGTGGCATGTTTCTGAGAATGTTTCTCGATTTATTTTTTTTAATTATATAAATTAAATCAATTATAACTAATTAATGATATCAATTAACTAATTTAATTAGAAATTTAAATCTCACAATTAATTATATTAATTAATTAATTTAGTTAATTATTACTTATTTGATTTGATTTGATTGGAGCAAATTATTTTAGTAAATAACATATATGATAACGAAATACATGAATTAATTTAATTAGTTTATTTTTTTCAATGGCATCTATTTATACAAAATTATAATGTCTTTTTTATTCAGTCCTTCTCTTTTCTCTCTTTCTGTCTCCTTCTCTTATGTTTAGGATACAATTTTTGTAATTTATTTAATTTTTATTTCTTTTATTACTACTTATACATTTCATTTTTTTATATTTTTTAAAGATTTTTGTCTATTTTAGTTGCTCATTATTAGGCGCATATTTTTTCCCTTCGAGCTTTTGATTAACAAAAGAGATGTGTCTTTTTTACGATATTTTTAAATAATCTTACTATGATTTTGTTTTGTAATATTCTCTTTTACCATGTGTACTTCATGTGTTTAAGGAGTTGACTTAAAGTTATAATATTATATATAAAATTATAGTATTATTTATAGTATGTTAAAATATTAGAACATTATCGTATAGATATTTTTAAATTTGTCCATTAAATTCAATCATATAGGATCTTAAAAATTATGCAATTATGTAATTATTTATTTTTTCATATAATTATTGTATTGGTCATTTACATTAGTGAGACTATTTTTATTATTAATATTTATAAATATACTATTATTTGTATAATTAATTGAATCATCTTATTCGTTTAAGTTTAATTCCGAAGTGTCATCGCTATTTTTATTTTTAAAATTTTTTTTCAATATTATTTAACAATTATAATAACATGATAATAGTTAAAAAAGGATAGAACAAAAAAAAATTAATGTAAAAATAGGGTAAAAAGAATAAATTTATTTAATAACTTTTTCAGAATATATATGTTTCTTCTTTATAGATAATTATTGTAAGGTATCAAAAACTCTAACAATTATTAAGAATAAATGATCGTTATAAAAACAATGCCAATTTAAATGATATACAAATAAACCATGCCAAACATAACGTACAACTTAAAAGGGTTATTTATGAAAGAATATAGTTTATAACATTTTTTTTTACTATTTATTTCAAAAAAAATCTTAACTACTCAACAATCTTTATTTTTAAAATTCACTATATATATATATATATATATATATATATATATATATATATATATATATATATATATGCAATTTTACTCTTTTTTTTGATAAAATTCTACTTGTGATGCTAATTCTTCTAATGTTGTAAATGCGGACAATTATATTTTTATTTTTTGATATAATCGATATATTAATAATAATGAATAGTAATTAACTCCTCATATTTTTAATCAAAGCATTTTGACGATAGTTTTTATTTATTGATGTTAATGGTTGATTGTTTCTTTAAAATAAAATACATTATAATTTTAGGTTATTTCATAATTAACAATAATGCTTGATTTTTTTTTTAAATAAATTACATTATGATTTTAGGGTATTTCACAATACATAATTAATGTTCATAATACTAAATTACTCTAAATTTTTTTATTTTTTATGGTTAGTAATTAATCCCAAATTGAAAACATTATGTTGAATTATTGAATAGTCCAAGTATAATTGAGGTAGTTAATTTAGTTTATTTGTTTATTAATATATTTGATCAAAAACATGAATGATAAATAAAATAAAAAAATAATTAAAAAAATAAAATATTAGTAATTACTTAAAATAAATAAAAAAATAAGTTATAGTGTATTATTTTATTTAAATTATTAATAATTAGAAGAATAGAATGTAAGTAATTATTTTAAATAGACATTGAATTCAGTTTTATGTTACTAATTATTTAAATTGTTAATAAAATTTTATAATTTTTAGATTTATATCTATTCAATTTATGTATTTTATTTTATTTTACTTTAACAAAAAATTAAAACGTGCCTTTTTAATTATTTTTTTAGAAAATATAGTGAAATGAGTTATATCAATTATAATTAATTATCTATAATTAAACTCCAATTGTTTGAAATGAGTTATATCAATATAGTGAAATGAGTTATATCAATTATATTTACGTTTTTAAATTGTTTGAACTCCAATTTTATGCAAATACATTGTTTCAAAAACGGATACGCAAATACATTGTTTCACTATTTTATATAAACCGCTACTGGCAGTAGCGGTTTACAAGTGCACAGAAATCGCTAGTACCAGCCGCGGTTTATGAGTGTTCTTGGTTGTTCATAAACCGCTACTGCCAGCAGCGATTTATGTTGGTTGGTATGCGTGCGTAAACCGCTGGTGGCCATAGCGGTTTACGTTTATTGTGTGTCATTGGGGTCCTTATATAAACCATGGAGGGGCCAAATGTGGAGAGGTAGAGTATTATTCACAAATGGATGGGGAGGATAGTTTTGTGGCTCTGGTCGATTGCTCTGAAAAAATTCAAAAGAGCAAACGGCATAGTGTGAAATTCACAGATAGAGAACCGGTTAGTATTTTTATCCGATCTTCAAGTACATTGGTAGAGATTAAGCTCAGCATACTAAAAAAGCTCGGTACCCGTGAGACGAAGCTGGTTAAAAAGTTGTTTTACAAAATTCCCATTACCGTTGTGTCAACCGGTGTGAGATATGAGACCTTTATGATAGGGTCGGATGAAGACCTGTAGGTCTTGTTTCACTGCAAGCGTAGTTTTCCGGACGTGAGGATACCTGAGATGTTTGCGAAGTTGGAAGATCGTATGGATAGCTCTGGAGCATCGGCACCGGGTCCTCAGTCAACCACAGTGGGTGGTGCCTCGACATCACTGCATGTGGTAGCAGCGGTAGTTCCACCTCCTGAGCCCGAAAGTGCTAGGGTTGAGTTTGAGGTCGGACCGGATCGAGTTGAGAATGCGCTGTGTGATGATGATTCCAATGAGGAGCCGGTCGATATTGGTGGGGACAGTGAAGATGATATACCGAGAGGTGTACGTACAGGCCATGGAGGTTCCGGTTCTGGATCACAAGAGTACCCTCCCCACCTGTCGTCTTTGAACTTGGAGGCCATCGGCCAACACCAGAATGTAGAGGCAACATTCGATGGGCAGGGTATGCATGATGGGTCAGGTTTGACTGAATTTCAGATTGGCCAATCGTTCCAGAGTAAGGAGGAAGCTGTGCTGAGCGTGAAAGATTACAGCATTCGGCGTGGAGTTGAGTACAGGGTTATGGAGTCAGACAATCTAAAATACCAAGGGAGATGCAAGGAGTTCGGTAACGGGTGCACGTGGTTGATTCGGATAGTCATGCGGAAAAGGAAGAGCACATGGGAAGTAAGGAGGTACAACGAGCCACACACGTGTATGGCCACATCGATTTCGAGCGACCACAAGCAGCTTGATTATCATGTGATTTAGGATCCTAACAATAGACCTAGGTTAGATCTTACTCACTTGACTTAATATTTTGAGTCATTACTATAATAAATACTATACTATTAAATATGATTATATTTAGTATATATAAAAGTTAGGTATACTTACAATAGATTTTATAATCAAACTAAAAAAATTCTATTATCTTTTTTTTTAATTTTAAATATTATTTTTACTATCTTATTGAAAAAGTGAATAATAATAATCACTTACATAATTAAAATAGATCATCCTAATATATACATGACACTACATATATCAAGAATTATTATATGTGATAAATTATTTCTTTATTTTTCTAAAGATAATTTATATGTAAATTAACTAATTTTTATAACACACGATCTATTGGATATTTTTTCTCCTCTTAATATGGATAAATTGATGAATTTAATATATAAAATATAATTTATATTATTTAACATATGAAATAAGTAACTTAAGCCTTTATCTAAGACAATAAATATAATAGTACAAATACCTACATATTTATTACTATTAAAAAAATATACAAATAATATAAACATGATTTTTTTGGTAGAAAAACAATAATAAAAGTTATTAATTAATTTAATTACATAATAAAAAATTATGAATAATTTTTTAAATAATAATAAAAAATAAGATCACTATTTTCACATACTATAAAGTTTATAAAAAAAATTTAGACAATAAATTAATTCTCAATAAATTATATATTAGCTCTGTTAAAAAAATTAAATGATATATCAGATATTATTATTTGTGTACTAATTATATATATATATATATATATATATATATATATATATATATATATATATATATATATATTATCGATTATTAAGTTATAATTAATTTTTAACTCAATTTTTGGTAATTAAAATTTAAATGATTGAAATTATTAAATGATGAATATTTTGCAGCTAACTAATTTTGTTTTTGTTATTAAAATTTTAAAAAAGGTGAATTGTTAATCGATTCTAAATTCAAATTTAATTTAAATTTGTATAAGAAAATATTTTGAATTTTTTTTCACTAACCAGAATTAATTTTGAAATAAAAAATTATTTTGTACATCATATTATAAAATAATATAGTCATTCATTTTTTCTTTAATGGAAATTATTGTCAAATAAAATAATAGAAAAATAGAAAAAAAAAATATATTTCAATCTAGGAATAATAATTCATTTTTCAATAGAATAAATTATATATTGAATAACAAAAGTTATTATAGTTTCTTTTTACACAAATTAATATACTCAACTACGGTGTTTTGGTAATATTACCAAAAGATATTAATCAATCTAATAGTTTTTGTAATGATATAAGTTTATAAGTTTAGAAGTTTGAAAACCGGTAATATCGTTGATCATATTGTTTGACTTCCTGAATGAATAAAATTATAACAAAGGCAAATCTCCATAAGTATTGCTATCATCAATGAGAATTGTTCTACTTTCAAGACAAATACTATTTTTCAGCTTGGCAGGTCAAGAACTAATCCTCCACAGATTGAAGCTCCATTTATTAAGGGTATGCCACTAGTCAATGAGTTGTTACATACACAAGGCGGGATTCAAAACTCTAATACTTACTTAGGTAGATGAGTGAGATAATCACTCAATCAATCTAAATCAGTTAAGATAAATACTAATTATTTTAAATATTGTTAACATTAAAAATAATTAACCTTTAATTTTAATTATAATTTTGTAAAATATATATTTATAGTAATAATTATTATATATTTTTTTGTTTAATCTCTTTTAATAAAAAAAATTATATATTTTTATTAATTATCCCGTACAGTGTACGGGAACATACACTAGTTACAATAAATAATAAAAGAATTTCACTAGAAAATCAACAGGAGTCTAATCAACAATACACCAACAAGTGTTTTTGAACTGCATTTTATACTAATTAATTGTCATTAATTAGTGATTATTTAAATTTTATTTTTTAAAAGATAAAAAATTAATTATTAATAATTACCTCTTTTTACTTTAGTTCACTTTTTACTATTTATTACGCAAATTCTAATTCTTCTTTCAAAAAAAAATTTCGAAACTCCAAAAAAAATACCAGAACATAAGATAAAGAATCACCCAAATCCTAAGAAAAAAAACATACAAAACATAGGATAAAGAATCATCCAAGACTAATAAAAAGAATCATCCAAATCCTAAGAAAAAACATATAGAACATAGAAAAAAGAATCATCCAGAGAATCATCCTTAATTTAGAAAAAAGAAACATAAAAACTAGTTAAAAGAATCATTTAAAACCAAATAGGAGGAGAAGAAAAAGAGTCGCAGGTGGCCGGCGACAACGTCTTGGACAGTGTTGCGTGGACGGTGCGGACTCACAGTGGCACGTTGCGAGGAGGAAGCCATAGAGGTCGCGCATCGCGAGTGGAAGAGTCGCCATGGATCGAAATAGTTGATCGCTCGTCGCGAATGAGGATTTGGCGGTGGCTGCGTCACAACGGATAAGGAGCCGTTGGGTGCAAATTCTGCACTGTCTGACGCAACGGATAGAGGCCGCGATGGTGTTTGGCGGTGCAAATGTATTGAGATTATAATCCATGGCAGTGGAGGCGGCTATGTCCAACGAAAAAAGAAAATAGCGAGACGCGCGAAAGAGGCCACGCAACGTGACGAAAGACGTGGCGGTAGTTAATGGGCGGCGCCGAAAACTGCGTGAAAATGACAACTTTGTGGAGGGAGAGATTTGACTGTTTCCAAGTGAATGGAGGGGAATTAGATTTTTTGTGAATTATTTTTATTGTATACTATAAATATGATTATAATTAATAAATATAGATAGAATCTTTTTTATATTTTAAATTTTAATTTTTAAGTTTTTATTTATTTATAAAATTTAAATTATAATAGAGTTGATTTATATTCACTAGTAAAAAAGATGTTTGCTATACTTTTCCATAATAAAATCTTTTTTTGAACTCAACAAGATTCAACCCAGATAAAAGGAAATTGAAGGGAAAAGAGTTGATTCACGACTTACAAAATAGAACACCCTATCCATAGTACAGCGTGTTATTAGGACCACCATATCCACGCGAATTAGTCAAATTAATATAATTCAAAGAGGGATTATATCTAATTCAGTTAACTATTTCGTGACACACAATAAGTTTTTGAAGTAACATACGACGACGACAAATAATGTTATCACATTTTGGATTATGATTTATTTTGCCATTTTGATTACACAAACAGTGGTTGTTTATTAAAAAAAATAGTTAAAGAAAAACTATAGACATATATTAAGAGAAATGTTTTGTCATTTTAGATTATGATTTTTTTTTAGTTGTTTAGGTATCCCTCAATCGACAAATCAAAAATTAATTTATCGCAGATTTATATTTTATTCTACACAAATTTATTTTTGTCTTTGATGAGCCAAGATTTGAATTCATTATTCACATTGTTCATTATCTTCATTGTTTACTTAACAAAATTGTTTTTTTTTATATATTTAAATTAACACCGATTACTTTTCTATTTTCTTTTCAATAAAAATGTTGTCCTCTAACATTTTCAGCATATTATTATTTGTATTTACTGAATCAACACATACATACTCTCATTATTTTCACACTCACAAGTGCTCATTTATAAAACAAAATTAGTATAGACACTTAAGTTTTTTTATCTCTCTTTCTTATTCCCATTCAATCATAATCTTCAGGCACAGGTATGTCCTCCTCTTCTGGGGCATCCAGGACCCACTCACCATCGTCCCTTTTCACCATCCCTTTATTCTTCTCAACCCACCATAACCCAGGCACGCGGTACTCATCCTTCAAGAACTCACAAGACTTGTTCACAAGAGCCAAGCTTCTCTTCACTCTCAACTTAAACTCACCATGCTTCCCATTCCACCCCGCCACCACATGCAGCATTGCCTGCAGGTTATGCCAGTCGCTAGGGTTCTTCGAGTCCCTCAGATTCCGCGATTTTCGCGTATCGATCTCGAGCTCCACGCCGGTATATTCGTACCCTAGCAGCCTCCCTGGGTAATGAGGAATTACGTCAATCACGTTTCTCACATGAAGAACCTTCAAGTTATTGAAACTCTTCACTCTCTCGTTGAATGCCTTGTTCCCAATTTGGGGTGAACCAAAGACGAAAGCGGCGACGGGGACGTCGGTGATGCCGTTTTCAACGAGGTCGAAAGCGCTCACGATGGATAAGGATGCACCTAGGCTGTGCCCTACCAGGACCACGCTAGGGTTCTCGTCTTTGTAGAGTTTCAACAAGGCTTTCACTTTGGTTAAGACTTGTGTCCTTGCGCTTAGTTTTGTGAATGGAGATTTTGGATCTTCGGAGGTGTAGATTGTTAGCCAACCCTTCATTACTTTGGGGACGTCATCGTCTTCCTCGCTGTCGCTGCTGCTGCTGCCATCTCCGTCTTGGCTTTGTCCAAGTTTCTGCATTAATTAATTTGCAAGACTTTCTTCGGTTATTGATTAGATTGATCTAATTGATACACATGGGAACAAAATTAAATAAAATAAATTAAAGTTAAGTTCAATTATTTATGTGCTTGCAACTGGGATGTTTCATATATATTTTTCAATTTTGCTAGATAGACGGTGAAAAATGGGTTATGTCCTAAACTCACTAAACATAAACAAACCTAATTAATTTAAAATTAAAATAATTGTAAAATTAATTTTTTTAATTAATTATTTACATTTTTTATAAAAAAACGTTATTTTTTTATATTTTCTCATATATTTTTTTATCAGAAATAATAAGAAACAAATTTTATTTTATATTTTAATTATTATTAAAATAGTTAAATAATATTAAATATAATAAATATATAATTGTAAATATGATAAACATAAAATTATAAATATTAAATTAAATAATTAAAATAAATTTTAATTATTGTTTCATATTGATCAAATGAAACTGTGAATACAGTTTGGTATCTATCAGACTCTTTAATCTAAATTTGTCAGTATCTAAAAATTTTATCTCAAATTTAAATATTTTTTTTTTGTAGAATTTAATCTATTCAACCATTTTTTTATTTGGAATAGGACACCTAATTTAAAGGATATATATAATAACCCATTAATGGTATGATATGTGCGTTTGTTTTACAAAATTGTTATTTAAATATTAAAATTGGTATCCACATTTTTTACATTTAAAAACAAAAAAATATATGAAAAATAAAAAATGAGCGAGTTTGAAAATAATAAGGCTAATATAAAAATAATACTATTATTTTTAGTGTAAAATAACATTATTCTTTACATATTTTAAATATATATTTTATATTTTAATACGTATTTTATATAAATAATAAATAATAACTTAATTAGTTGACGACATACATTGTATTTATACCAAAACGATTAAGACACCAAAAAAAATGCCAAAACTATTACTACAAATATTTCCACGGAACTAAAGCCGTCCTGCATATTCAATACCGAATTGCAAAACAGAATATTTTTGCTTACGTAAAAGAGTCTTCATCAGAAATTCTTTTCCTCTTATAACCCAAAAATAAAATAGAAAATCGAAAAGAAAAGAAAAATTATTTTATTGGAAATAAACGTGTTAGTGTATATTTGCCTATTTAGATTTGCGTTTGTTAAATCGAATGAAATTAATTTTATAAAATTGATTTTGGATAAAAATAAATTTGTGCCAATATAATTTATGTTCGACTATACTAAAATTAATTTTAAAAAAAAAATATTATTTAAATAATATTAATTAAAATTATTTTTAAATAAATAATTATTAAAAAATACATAATATTAAATTATAATAATATTTTTTTAAATATTTTTAAATTTTCGTAATTTTTTAGTATATTTTTTATATAGTATTATTTATAGTATTTTTGAAGTTTTTTAATATATTATAAATTTTTATTATTATTATTATTTATGATTAATTTTTTAATTTATTTTATCTAATGAAATTAATAAATTATATTATAAAAAAATAATAAATATAATATTCAAAAACTATAATTATAAAATTATACAATATTAAATTAAAAAATTAACAAAAAATAAAAATAATAAATAATAAAAAAAAGTTTATATAAAAAAATAATAAAAATTTCATCAATAAAATAATAACATATATAAAGAGTAAAGTTGCTAGAAAAATAGCCATGAAGTTTTCAAACCCACCCTTATTCATGCAAGTTCTTTTCCATCAAATGACTTTTTGCATCATCATATTTAAAAAAAAAAAATCAAAGTCGAACGATCCTTCCGTTTCTTTATTTAACTTTTTTTTTAAACAAAAAATACCCAATTATAAATTACTATTGCAATTTTAAGCATTTATGACAATTTCAAGCCCATTCCACATATATATGCAAAAATATAATAAATACCTTAAACTCTTAGCATTCAACAAGCCGGTTGCAGATTCAGGAGCAGCTCCAAACACATCAATCCACTCAAAGTCCCGGGTGGTGCCGCGCCACACAACATAGATCTCACGCCGGTTCAACTTCTTGCTGACCTCATCAATCGTCACAGCTATGTACCCGATCCAGTTGGACTCGCGGTCCCACGCCTCACGTGAAAGGGAGTGCAGAAGAAGCGCTTCGGGGACGGACACGCGCGCGGTGCCGTACAGAAAGCACGCGACAGTGTAACTTTCGAGATCATCAAACATGACTTTCTTGAAGAAAGAGGGCTTCCCGTAACGGCTGGAGCCGCAGTAGGGGGAGTTTTTGTCGTTGTTGAAGGCGTCATAGGTGGCTTGGATGAAGTCGCCGCAGCGGAGGATGAGGTTGAGGAGGTGAGGGTGGAGCGGGTCAAGGAGATTCTCCCAGTTGTTGCTTCCCAAGAGTTGGTGCCATGTGGGGGTTGTTGTGGAGTCTGCCATTGGTAGTGAGAGGAGGGAGGGTGAGTCTGAGTGTCAGTGTGTATAGTAGTTTTTGTTTGGGTGGGGAGTGGGAGAATGTGTGGTGGGAAGAGAAAGGGACGATGTCATGTTTATGTGGGGTAAGACTTTGATTTTAGTCAGATATGGTGGCTTGTTAAATAATTAAAGGGGTGCTTTCTTAAAGTTGCTTTTCTTTTTTTACTTTTAAGTTTTCAAGAGTAATGAGGATAATAATACATGGAGAAAGGACCGTTGGTAACATAAGTGGTTATAAATCTTTCGATTAAAGAATCAAAATAGTACGTTAATTATTTTTTATATGATGGATGAAATGGTGTAATACGTTGATATGAGTTGAAATGGGTATATTTCACAAGTGTGATGTATAATGTAAATCGTTACTTACGATTTGTATAATAAAAGAAATCGTTATTCACGATTTCATAAATCACATTTTTTTTAATTAAAAAATTCAAATCGTGACTCATGATTTCTTTTATTTTTTTGTCTTATATGAAATCGTAACTAACGATTTCTATTAACTTTTTTTAATTTTTTGTCTTATTTGAAATGTTACTCACGATTTCTTTTTATCCCATATCACTACATTACACCAAAACATCATAATATTAATGAAAAACACCAATAACAACACAATATAAAAAAAAAATTAGCCAAAATAGTACTCGATAAGGATTATTTTTGATTGGTCTATTTATAAAACTGATTAATTTATTTTTTAAATTTGATTCGGCCCGGCCGGCTTACATAACCCGGACCGGGTCATTTTTTTTTCTTTTACTTTGGTAAACGACATCGTTCAAAACCCTACCCCTCACTCCTCATCATCTCCTCCCTCAACGTTACTTTCTCGCTAAAGCTGAGCTCTCTCATCTCTGTCACTGTGGCTCAGTTGCTCTCGCACAAGCTCTCTCCCTCTCTCGGCTCCGGTCTCTCTACTGTCTCCGGTATCCCACTCAAGCTCGTCGTCCCTCTTTGTGCCGTCACTCACCACCATCTCGCATCAGTCGCGCTCACGCGCCTTTCCTGCCCTCGTCGTCGTCAGCGGCAGAAGCAGCAGGTCCCGGGATTGGTCGTCGTCATCGCTCCTTGTCTCATCACCGTCTCACACTCAATCCCGCGCCTTTGTTGCCATTGTTGTGCTCGTCGCCGCCGCCGGCAGAAGCATCCGGTTCCGGGATTGATTTTCGTTGTCGTCTTCTTGCTTCGACTTTCGCCACCAGCTTCCTCTTCGCCGTCAGCTTCCTTCGCACAACCAGAAGCTGGTCTCCAATTTGGTTAGTTCCAACAAATTCCCATGTTCTTTCTTTTTCAATTTTGTTGTTCTAATTCATCACTGCACTTTGATTTTGCCGCTGAAATTTATTGCTGAGAATATCACCGAACTAGATTTCCTATTGCTGATAATCATCACTGAACCTTGAATAATTTGTTATTGAGCTGAAATTTTCTATTTACATTGTGATTGGATTGAACCTAATTAGTTGTGACCATATGTATACTTCAGTCTAGAAGTTGGATTAATAGTTTATTTAGATAAATATGTCTTGGGGATGCTGAACAGTACTTGTAAAAGTTGTTGCTGCAAGCATAAAATTTAATATTAATTTGTTACTCGTTTATATTCTTATATAAAAAAATTACAATGGTAGAATTAGCATTGTGTGAGCATATTATGTATTGTGAGATATTTTGGTGATTAGCTAACATATTATTTGGAGTCTATCTAAAGGTAGACGAGGCAGGATAATTGTTTTTTGGAACTTTATCCATGCATGTTCTTTGGTTGTTGATATGATGACATTAGGGTTCTGTCTATTAAGCTCTAATGAATTTTCATTTTTAATGGTTTATTATTTTGGTACATAATTAATTTTAACATTATGTCAACATTTTCAAGAAATCAATTACCTTTATCTTAAATAATGTGTTCTGTTTTTGTTATCCTGAATACACTAAGGGACAGTGCAAAGGCAACAGAGCATAGGAGTGCATTCAACAAATACAATATAAGGGGTCTGTTTTGATACCTGAATTGGTTGAATTTGTTATTGATTATCGTCACTAAACCTTGAATTTGTTGCTGTTTTACTCAAATAATTACTTAGGTAAATCTTTTTGTTGCTGAAAGTTATCATGAATGGAATTTGTTAGTAATTGAACTTTAAATTTGTGGTTGTTTTGCTGAATAATCAGAGTTAATTTTTTTTGTTGTTAAAAATCATCTGAGTTGAATTTGTTATTGATTATCGTGACTGGACTTTGAATTTGTTGCTGTCTTTACTCAAATAATCACCTAGCTCCTTTAAACTTTTACAACATGACTTTGCAGTTAATGTATTTTGTATTGTGTTCCTTCATCATTGTAGCTTGTGCCTTTGAATCAAATGAAAAGATTTGTCAATGAAATTTCCTTGCAAAAGTGAAGGTGGCAGAAGCTCCAAACAGATTAAAGATCCCTCACGTTCATTGCTGCAACACAGGCAAGCAGCTTTGAATAGAGTGAAAGGCTCACTTGACTGCTCTCAATTGGAGATTAACTGGCATTTAGATCCATCGTAATTCCACCATTCAATGTATTTTAATGAATTAATAACAAAAGATTGAAAAAATTGGCAAAACATAGGCCAAATATTTAATATCAACTGTACTATAGGCATTGATTCATTGTTGTAATAGAAGTTACCTATAATGTATTATCTTGAGGAAGCTTATCCTCTTATAGCAAATATTAAATTCATACATGTAATCGAAATATGATCTTTATCAAATACATTTGAACTTTTCCGTCAATTTTCATTAGTTTTAATCAAAACTCTAGTATATAAATTGATTCATTTGCAAAATATAAAAACAGAATCATATGAAGCACGTAACGTTATTAATTCAATTCAAAATGATACATGATTCTCGTTCATGGTGTTAGCTTGTCATTTAGTTGGAGAAGAAGTGAAGAACTATAAAAATTCTTTTTTATTCTGAGTTCCAACAATGCTCATCATCAAATAGAAACTTAGAATAAATTATATTAAGAATCAGGATAATATATATTCTCTTCTCTTTATCAATTATAACAACAATATTGGTACTAGTCTTTTTTAAAAAACCAACCAAAAAAAAATATAACATAAACAAAATAAAGATATTAAAATGAGTCAAGGCAACACCAAATCATATGAATTGTTGCAAGTTCTTCTTTAATATCTACATTGCATATACAAAACTTCAAGATACAAATATGCAGGACAACGATAAATTCAAATTCTAACAATGGCACAAGATTAGTTGTTTACACAGAAATTCACTAATTTTGTACTTCAAATTCAACAATGGCAAAAGAGGCACCCCCACCCACTGAGCCATTTTATTCAATCATCCGTAACTCTGTTTGAAAATAACAGCACAAGTAATAGAGCTTTTTTAGCAACAACACCCACAATCATCTCATCATCATCATCATTAATCACTAAAACTAATTAGCACCTCAACAACATTCTTGCTATAATAATGATTCCAATCTTCTTCATCAGCATTCCTTTGTCTTCAAGTACCACAATCCATCAAGATCAAAAGACACACACTAAATAAAATCACAGAAGACTTACCGGAAGGAAGAGCGGCGAACGGCGAAGAGGCTCACGGACGAGCTGCGACGAAGACCGGCGAAAATGCTGCTGCAATGGCGATGAAGACCGGGCTGGAGGCGGCGACGTTCAGGCTGCGACGAGGGAAGGCGACGATTCTGCCTAATCCCTCAGGCGGAGACAGCGACTTTGCGATGAGGCCGTGAGAGTGAAAGACCGCGGCAGTAAGGGGGGAGGACCGGCTAGAGGAAAAACCCAAAATGAACCGTTTATAACCACAAATAAAAAAGAAAAAACCGTTAAAGATAAACCGAATTTTGGTTTAATCAATACTAGGTGTCGAACATTAATTGGTAGAAATAATGTGTCTTTAAAAAAAGATGTTTTTTTTATATTTATCTAAGTCTCGTTTCTTAATTTTATAAAAAATAAATTAAATTTAATATTTTATTCTTTAACAAATTTTAACCATGCTAAATATATATACATTAAAAATAATTATTAATATAAAATTTATATTAAAAATAAATTAAACTATATATATAAAAATATATAATAACTAATTTAAATAGTTAATTTTAATATATAAATAATATTTTAAATAAATTTATATACATTTTAAAAATTTATTTGTCTTAATAAAATTTATTTGAAGATTATTTCTCCACGTATACTAAATATTTATTCGAAAAGTATTAGATTGGTCTTTTATGTTTTGGTGTAATTTTGTTTTGGTCTTTAAAGTTTAAAGTGTACTATTTAAATCTAAAAAAGTTTCATTAATTTTAATATAATCCCACCGTGAGATCAAAGTTAAATAATTAACGAAATATCCTATATGACAGCAGTATAAAAACAAGGTCATTAATCTGGAGAATAAGTACAAGCTCTAGAGACACAAAATCAACCATAGATACATCAATACATTTATTTATCATTCTTCTCAACTCTATAAAAATATTTTATTTAAATTGTAAGAAAAATGATAAATAAATATATTGATGTATCAACGGTTGATTTTTGTACCTCTAGAGCTTGTACTTATTCTCCAGATTATCGACCTTGTTCTTGTAACGCTGTCATGTAGGATATTTCGTTAATTATTTAACTTTAACCTCATGGTGAGACTATATTGAAACTAAATAAAATTTTTTTGGATTCAAATAAGACAATTTAAACTTTAAGGATTAAAACAAAATTATGTCCAAACGTAAGGGACCAATTTAATATTAATTAAAACTTAATTGATTTCTAATAAATTTTGGATCAATAATATTTGGTCTTTAATAAAAATTTATTGTTTAAAATGTATGTTAAAATTATTTTGTCAACAAATTTATCTCTTTTATTATTATTTTTAATAATTTTTTAATATATATAAACTAATATATCTCTAATAAATTTTATTATAACACAATTAAATCTAAAATTATAATTAAATAATAAATTAATCGCCTTTATAAATAAGTCAATCTGTCTCAAAAAAAGGATTTAAGTAAGAAAAAATTAATGGTAAAGATTTTCTTAACTTTCTCTATTGAATAAAAAACAAAAAAAATATTTTAAAATTACTAATGCAGTAATTCAATAAATTACGGGATTATTTTTTATTTTGTCTTGTACTAATAGGATAGTAATAAAAATGAGAGAAGATGAAAATGCAGTCATAAATCCTGATTTAATTTTCAAGTACAATAAATTACAACCCTAATTCATCGAAAATTTTAATTTAAAAAGTCCTAATAATTCATCTAGAATCTTAATTTTTACTATAATTAATTAAATTATAGACACCAATTTTAATAAATTACAACCCTAATTCATCTAGAATTCTAGAACTTAAACCAAATTCAAAGCCATTAAGCTTACGTCAAGTCTAGCCAAACTTCTAGTTACTAATCCAACTTAAAAAAAAGGAGATTACATAAACTCTACCGGAGCTTATATTTCTGAATCACCACCAAACTTCACTCAACCAGGCCTAATTAAATCATTAAGTGCTAACTTATGAAGAACGGACACTTCTTTGAGTTACTATGTTCTCGTGTCTGACATATTTTGGTTACGACATTTATTGATACTCGTCCGACACATATATTGTGTCTAACTGTGTCTTAATAAAAAATAAAAAATTTTCTCCAGACACGCTTGGACACATTTAAATACCATCACGTGTCAGCGTGTCCAGCCTTATTCTTAACATGTATTTTTGGAATAAATTTAGAAACAGTATATATTATTTATTAAAACAAAAAATATTTTAAATACTTTATATAATTAATGTCTATTAAACTAGTTATGCTTTATGGTACAAAGTGTTGGACGACCAAAGGGGAGCACGAATACAAGTTAAGTGTGGTAGAGATGAAGATGTTGAGATGGATGAGTAGTCATACACGATTGGATAGAATAAGAAAAAAAATATAAGAGAGAGAGAGAGAGCACCTATTGTGGAAAAAAATGATAAAATCGCTTCTCAATAGTTTGGATATGTGAGAAGAAGATTGACAGAGCACCCAGTCAAGAGGGTGGATGAGATGGAAGATAGACAATGGATGAAAGGCAAAGGAAGACTTAGGAAGACCATCCATGGGGTGGTCAAACGAGATCTATATATAAGCGGTCTCTCTGTAGACATGATAGAGCTCAATGACGTCGTTTGATCTATGTAACCAACCCCACCTAATGCGACAAGGCTTTGTTGTTGTTGTATGTTTTAATATCAAAAAATTATCAAAATATCATTATGATTTATTTAAAAAATACTTTATATTATATATATATATGCATGTCTCCGTATCCTATAGGATTTTAAAATTCGTGTGTCAGCGTGTCCTATATCGTATCATATTCTGTATTCTTGTCAGTATCTGTGTATCATAAGTGCTAACCCAACTTAAAAAAAAAATCCTTGTTCAAGCAATCAAAAAGTTTATTACAAAAAAAAATTATGATTTTTTTAAATTATATCACCTTTTTTTTCTCTTTTCTTTTACTGTGATTCTTCCCATACTCAAATTACTCTTTACTTGTATACAAAGAAATAAAATAGAAAAGATAAAAAATAAGATTATTTTAGTAAGTTCTTATAGAAAAAAGATGAAATATAAATTGTAAAAAATATATTTTGTGTTTTTTTTTTTGGGTTCATCCTTAGAAGATTATCAATTATATGGTTAATATATCTAAGAATGAATTTTTCTCAATTTGCTACTGTCATATCTTTTCTCGACCGTTTACACAAGTTGTGAATTCTCCAAAAATTTATGGGCTTATTGATTGATGATAAATTGATACTAATAAATTGATTACTGGCTTGTTCTTGCTAGGTCTTACTTTTTTTTTTCTGTTGTTAAATTTTGTTAAAATTTCTTGATTTTGTTGTTAATGATTGTGCTGAGCTTGTTAAAATTTAGTTGAAAATTTTGTTAATTTTTGTTAAAGCATGTTAATTTTTGTGTTAACATTGGGAAAACTATGTTAAAAATTTGATGGTGCATCTTTTAGGTATCTTTTATCATTATCTGAAAACACATTTGATTGGATGTTTGGAAAACATTTAATACTATCAATGTATTAAGTATTAACTATTAAACAAAGATGTTTTATAATTCTATAATATAGCAATAAACATGTTCTATAATTTTTATTGTGTTGATGATTTATTGATTGTTTTTTATTGTGTTGATGAGAGTTGTTCTATAATTTATTTATTATTTTATTTTAAAACAGTTTTTTTCGGTTGGATTACGGTTAGACCAGTTGAACCAATAAACCAGTAAATCAGTTATTAGAGCGGTTTGATGACGTTCGGTTTTCAGAACCTTAATTTTTTTAAAATCCTCCACCCCAAACGACGTCGTTTGACGTTTTAATTTAAAATAAAAAAATACCCAGCTGAACTAAGCCCCACGCCCCCAGCCAACCCCCAGTTCTCTCACTCACACACTCTAGTCTCGACGGCACCCCATAGACACAGAGGCAGAGCTGGAAGCTCATCTCGGTTCACCGCCACCACATGCTCGCCGCCTTCGCCGCACCTCTTTCCGGATCCTCCTCGTCGTGTGCTCGCGTCTGGCCTCTCTCCTCCGTCTGAATTCGGCTGCTCGTGCCTCTCTCGCCTCCGCGTCTGCTCGAGCGGTGCTTCCTGCTCGTGTCGTCGCCGCGCCTCCCTCGCCTCTCCCTCTCCTCACGTCTCTGCTCGATCTTTGTCGTCCCTCGCGTGCTCGTCGCCGGCGGTCTTGCTCCCCATCCCTCATATGCTGCTGGTTCTCCGCGTTGTAAACATAAGGAGAAGGACTGCCGCAGTGCCGCCAGCTTATCCGCGTCACATTTTCGCTCATTCTCCTTCATACTCTGCTCGTTGGAAGATCACCGAAGGTTACTTAATTTTTCTTGCTTACTTTTTTCGTTTTTAATCTGTTCATAAAAAAATGTGATTTGGTTAATTTAGTTTTTAATGTGTTCAAGATGATTTAGTTAAAAACAATTAGTTAATTTTGTGTGTGTTTGTGAGCTCTGATCTCTTATGATGCTATGTATGAAATGTAACTGACTAATTGCTTGGTTTTGAATTTGTGATGAGACTTGAATTTGTTAATTTGTTGAATGGGAGACTTGAATTTGTTGAATGAAAAGCTTTCTAATTACTAATTTAGTTATCGATTGCTGATTTTGTGTTGGTTTGCTAATTTCGAATTTGGAAAGAAAATCTTGTGGAGAATGGTATTTAATTATTTAGTTTTACTTTGTGGTTATGATATTATGACTCTCTAATAAAAATAATAGGAATGCACCTTATTTTCAATTTTAATTTTGAGGGCCCTGAAATTACTATTGTTAGAATTGATTGTTAATTGCCTAATTGATTGTTAATTGTTAATAGGCTCTGTTGCTACAATGTGAATGTTAATTGTCTAATTTCAATTGATTGCTAATTGCATAATTGATTGTCATTGTAATAGTGTGATTATAATTAGATAATAGTCTCTGTTAGAATTGATTGTTAATTGCCTAATTATTAATAGGCTCCGTTGCTGCAGTGTGATTATTAATTGCTTAATTGGAATTGATTGCTAATTGCCTAATTGATTGTCACTATTATTGTGTCAAATTAAGATATTATTGTAATATTGAGTAATAATCTGTCTATTTTCGTATTAGTGATTTTAGAAATTGAGACTTGATTGTTGTTAAAGTGTTGGTGAAGATATATATTTCAAAATTTAATTTTAAGATTTTGACTATTTTATACTTTTATTTAAGTAGGACCGGGTTAGTCGGTTCAACCCGTAACTCACCAGTTAAACCAGTGACTTAGTAGTCTGACTGGTTCGGTTTTGACAACTATGCTTTTTTGTTTTCCATCTCCAGGTACCTCGTCCCTTCCCTGCATCCTACTTTTGGATCATATTTGTTTGTGTATTGTTATACCCCTATTGTTTCTGCCCTGATAATGGTGAACAAAATTGCTTGTTGAAATTGATTCGAAATTGGTATCACAAACTTAATCTGAGGTGCTTCTGTTTTATTATCAAATGTGCTATGCAGAGCATGACGTAGTAGCTCCTGGATTGCTGAAACATTGTGATTTGATCTTCGAATTCAGTTTCCTTTTAGTACCATGTAGAAAATTGGTTAATTTGTTGCATGGTTTTGATTATTTGTTTACTTTTGTTATTCCTGGTTAGTGCAAAAGTACACTGATGGTGGTTTTCTTTTAGATTTTATTGAGAAATTATTGCTGGGATATTAAATAACGTGACTTACTAAAACGGACATTGCAGTGTCAAAATCTTATTAACATGCTTTTGAAATGAGATTTCCTTTGAAAAAACGTGGCTAGATTATCGAAACTCAAAAATACTAAAAACTTGTTATAGTTGACTGATGTGGAAGGAGAAGGAACAATTGGGTTGCAATGGTCCAGGAAACTTTTTGTAGGGTCTGCACTCTCCATAGAAACTCAGCTCCTCCTTTTATGTACCCATTATGGATCTTCTCTCTTCTTTTTCATCAAATCTTGTCTCCTCTTTTTCTTCAATTTTTCACTTTAGTTGTTTGTCATAGAGTTTGCAGAGTTGTCTAAAATTGTGATTATTTTATTAGTTTTTTTGGCCAAAAAATAATCTGATGTAATTTGAAAATTTTCCTCTGTGATGAAACAGAGAATCATGAAATTGCCTGTGTCGAGGTGTTAACTAGAGGATCTTGGCTTTCTTAATTTACAAATAGCAAATGGGTACATCTGCTGCGAACAAGGAAAACTTCAAAGGCAGTAGAATTGAGCCCTGGAAGCAGAAAGAACTGTATTTTTTGGTGACTTATGCTTTTGTTTTCTATGTCATCATCATTCGCCGTTCCCTTCAACTCTCTCATGGTGAAACTCTTATTTCACATCCTCCCCCCCCACCCACAAAACAATTATTGTTTGCTCAATTGTATTTTCACTTCCTGTACTTAATTGGTGAACATTGGGATTGATTTTCACAGATTATGGCAAGCAATTATTTGGTTTACGCCCAGGATGGCTCATACCTAGGCAACTCAATGTATGTGCTCTTTTCTTATTATTATGAATTTATGATCATTCTATAAAAAGAAAATTGAATTTATGATCATCTTCTTTCTAAGAATTTCAGTAGTTGGCTAGGTTGCTCATGCGTTTCTTTTCTGTTGCTGTTATTCTTGGCTTGATCTCTTTCTTCATGCTAATCAAATATATGCCTGTTCTGTTATGTATAAAGGATGTCACAGATGCTCAATGGAGGAATTTGCGAGGAAATATACCTGTTCTTACTGTTGTCTTTGGCATTTTTACTCTGCTTGCCAACTTGATGAGGGCTTTTTTCAATTTAAAAGTGGGGGGAATGTCCATTATCTGGCTTTTATTTTCTTTGACCTATCTATCATATCTACATGGAGCTTGGTACAGTTTTTCTTTATGTTCTACATTTAATGCTCTTTCTTTCTTTCACTATTGGCACTCTTTACCTTGTTCACTCTAACTCCGTGTCTGTTTCACTTTGCAGCATCATATTTGTCCTATCAATAGCAACTGTTAATTTTCTTCTCGTGAAGGTGCGTGTAGTGAAACAATAAATAATATTTCAATATTTCATCCGTGGAATGAGTAACATTGACTTCCATTGTTAATTTATCATGTCATAACAGCTCTAGTTTTCATTAAAGGTTATTTCCCTCGGACTGCTTAATATTGATGTCTATATTAAATTTATTAAGGCTCCTTGTATTTCATTTTTCCCATTACAAATATTGTGATGACTGAAGGTAGCTTCAAAGAACAGTCTTAAGAGTTTTGTGGTTAAATGTTGGAGTAATGTGTATCCCAATGACGAGCATAGAAGGGTCTCCTTTTGTAGGTTGGTTTTGGGCTTACAATGTAAACAGATTTTAGTCTGAAAGAATAAGAATGATCAAAATATAAAATGGCTTTTAAACTTCTGGACACCACTATAAATATACTTAGGAGTTATGTTGCTTTTGCTTGTTTTTTTTCTTTACCTTTTTCTTTTATTTTCCTTTTTTTATTTTAAATAGATCTGTAATGTTCTTATGTGCAGTTCCACATTTATCATGTTATCGTTATTTCCACAGTTGTCATGTAAAATTCTGTTTCTGCAGATATTTGCACAGAAGAAGTACTTTCCACTTGTAATTTGGAGTTACAACTCTTTTTTTCTTGTCTGTAATCGCATTTATGAAGGATATTCATTCTCAATTTTTGGGTAAGATGAGTCATATTGGTTACATCGATATTATATGGTAGGAGTAATTCTATTCTCGCCTAAGGTTATGTATTATATTTTAGGCAACAGTGGGCATTTTTGGACAATTTCCGAGGGACTTTTAGGTGGCACATATGCTTCAACTTTGGTATCTATTTTTATTATTTGTTTTTGTTCCCATAATACCTATAATAGACTATGTGTTGCTAACCATATATCTCTGGCCGCTTTCTTTTACCCATTCTGTTGGTGGAACTATTCTCATGCATATCCAGCTGATGCATAAAATTTGACACAGCTGTTTATTGTCGACTTCAATAGTAGTTTCAGTTTGCAGTGACATATTTAGAATACTTATCATCAAGAATATTGAAGTTCGGTGATATGAACATTTAAATTAAAAGGGACTTATTGTGCTTTTTCTAAGATATATATATGTGCCTGTCTTTATATTTTGGTTTTTGCATAATCAGTGTGTAATGTGATAAGAAACATTACTCAATGTATTTGTTTGTGGCAGTTGTTTTACGCATGATTAGCTTTGGCTTTGATTATCATTGGAGAGATCAAGATTCTCATTTTGATATGGAGGTATTTTTCTTTTAGTGCATCACTTTCCTGTTCTGAATACAAGTTTATACTCTACGGTCTCTCTGAATGGTGATGACAGTTTGAGGATCTGGGAATAAATAATGCAGCTTTATTACCTTGTAACTTTTGACATAACCTTTAGAAGCTTGATTTTTTCAGTATCACGCATAGTGTAGGCTGAATTAAACATTCATATAAATCTTGAATACCTCTTACAAAGGCCGTGTTTTGTAATGTAACCCTTGCTTGATTAGGTTCTAGTTTTCTATTATGGTTTATGAACAACCTGGTTATGTTCATGTTTTTAAGAGAAGACTATTATAAGGTTGTACTCATGTTCCTTAAGCCATCAAATTTATAGTTTGCTATCATGATTTAGTGTATCTAGTACACATGACCTCTTCTAGCTCAAGATCTGTTGCCAAATTCTGTGACTTTATGCTTTTGTGTATTTTACATGATTCATAAATACTTGGCAATATTTTAGTCTTTTTATTATTGCAGAAGCATTGCAAACGTTGTCATATTTGTAAATCAGGAAAATCTTGCTATCAAGCTTTACAGGTTAGGATATCTGCCAGTTAATCAAGAATCTTCTGTTATTTTTATGCTTTTTAAATGTTTACTTCTATTGTTCTTCTTTAAGTTCGGCATGTGGATGCACAGTTTTCTGGTTCATAATTTTAATTCCATTATCAGGAGAGCAGACCACAGAATGACAAGTTTGCATATACCACATACCTTTGTTACTTGCTGTATGCTCCTCTTTACATTGCTGGTCCAATATTGAGCTTCAAAGCTTTTGCCTCACAGGTCTGACTGTAACTTATATTTCTCTTATAAGCTCCATGTTTGATTTTCAGTTACATTTGTTATAGTTCTAGGCTTTCTGAAATTTCGATTGATGAAGTGAACCCTAACCTGTCATTTTCCATCATAAAATTATATGTAAGATATGATTTGTTTGAATATTAAGAGAAACCAAATTCGTTATTGTTTGGAGATTCAATTTCTTAATTGACAATTGTTAAATGTATTACAATAACAACAATGACAACTAGGTAGATGTTATACTTTCTCTTCCTCAACATTTCTTGTGTCAGTAATTGCTGGCAAATGTTTTTAAATGGCAAAGTTTCTGGTTCGTTGATGGTATTTTTCTATTGTTTCTGCAGCTAGAAGTTACTCAAAATACTCATTCAGTTAAGAATGTGGCACTCTATGGTTTCCGTTGGCTATTTAGTCTTCTCCTCATGGAATTGATGACACATTTGTTCTATTATAATTCATTTGCTAATAGGTTAGAGTACTATCAAGAAAGTCCATGTGTTATAATTAATATTTTATCCAATTTTTATTCTGTTAACTGAAATAGTTTCTTCATTACTTAGTGGTTTGTGGAAGCACATGTCTCCCATGGATATCTTCATCATTGGATATGGGGTAAGAGGATACATGTTCATCATCTTTAAATGGTATTATTGAGACTAATGGCAACTCCTGATTCACTCAACAACCTAACCCAGTGGGATAAAGTTCAGTATAGGTGGTTGCTGTTGCTGTATCAAAAATATTGAAAAAATAAAATTTCCAAATTCACTCACCATAGTGTTTCTCATTCTTTGTTACATATTTGTTTCAGGTCTTAAACTTCATGTGGCTAAAATTTTTATTGATCTGGCGCTTTTTCCGTTTCTGGTCATTGGTATGCTACTTGCTCTTTAACCCTCTAGAATAAATGTTAAAAGTTTGAATTTAGGTCATTAATTTGGAATGATAAGTTGTAGATAAATGGAATTGAGGCTCCAGAGAATATGCCAAAATGTATTAATAATTGCCACAGCTTGGAAGACTTCTGGAAAAATTGGCATGCTTCCTTTAACAAGTGGCTTGTGAGGTGGAACTGATTCTTTTGGGCTGATTTTGCATTTTATTTTTCTTGGATGATAGCAAATTATTGATCGAGTAGAAATTCAGGTACATATACATTCCTCTTGGGGGATCTCAGAAAAAGCTACTGAATGTATGGGTTGTGTTCACATTTGTTGCCATCTGGCATGATTTAGAGTGGTATGCACCCTTCATTGGTAACTTAAATCCATTCTACTTGTAATATTGGCATATTCTTTGACCTGATATCTTATTCTTGATTATCCTCTTGGACCTTAGGAAGCTTCTTTCATGGGCATGGTTAACATGTTTATTCTTTATCCCTGAGTTGGCTTTAAAATCAGCAGCAAATGCATTTCAGGTAAAGCATATCCTTGCATTTCTTCTTCACTGTTCCATTGTTCCAAAGTCATTAATCTTTTTGTTTGACATCAAGTTAAATGTGGTTCATCAGGCTGAGAGTTCTTTTGGGGAATTCATATTTCGTGAAATCAATGCTGTTGCTGGTGCAATCACAATTACTTCCCTCATGGTTTGTCCTTGGATGTACTTTGGAAAGCTATAGCACATATGAATGTTTTAATTCTTAGTTATTCTACATCTCTACTTGCGGCTTACTTGATCACAATTTAATTATGTGGAAATCAACGATAGTCAATTTCTAATTTTAGTGCAATGACTTTTCTTGACAGGTGGCAAATCTGGTTGGTTTTGTTATTGGACCCAAAGGCATTAATTGGCTTCTTGATTCTTTCCTTAGCAAGGAAGGTTTGTCAATATTTTTAGTCTTCTAAACTTTGTTGCAGTTAAATACAGTTTAAAATTAATCTGGTAATTCCATCACTCAGGGCTGCCTGTTCTCGGTGCAATGTTTATCACATTTTACGTGGGAACAAAGGTGTGACATTTTCGTCATTTGCATTGTGAAACATTCCAAATAGTTTTTATTCTCTTTGATTCCTTTTTTAGTTTAGTAATCTTATGTCTAAGTTCTTGCAGCTTATGTTCCACATAGAGGAGGCCAGAAAAAGGTCACGTTGAAATGAGACAATTTACCTGATCATAATACTTGATGCCAATGACCAAATTCATGTTTATTGCCACAAGTTTCAATCCTGAAACCAGACAGCATGGTGAGTGGTGGTTCTTGACCAAACAAATTCCCCAATGCATTGTGCATCGAATTCGGATCCAGTGCCTTCGAATTTTGTACACTAAATGGAAAAATCACAGTTGACTCGGGACACGGGAATTAGAACTTGATCACATCTCACTTCTGCTTTGATCCTTTGTTTGGTTTGTTTTAGCTCCTTGGACTATGTTTTTTGCAAGTTGTCATTAGTAATTACCGTGAGCAGGTGCAATATTTTTGCGAAACATTTCGAACCCCATTTTTAGCTTTTATTTTTCCATAGTCCATACGCAGTTATGACTTTTGATAGATGCGCATCACGGTTTACAACTTTACATACACGTTTATTTACATTATTAAGCTTCGAATGAAACATATCATAACAAAATAACATAAGAAAAATTTCAAGTGTACCAGAAACACTGATGTTTCAGTTGTTTTAACCGTTGATCTGAATTATAAAAAATATATATAATATATATTAATTAAAATCAACAGTTAAAATAATTGAAACACTGGTGTTTCCAATATACTTGAAATTCTTCAACTAGCATAAATATCTGGAAATGTATTACATTGGCCGATTCAAATAATAAATACTCGTAATAACAACATTGGCCGATTCAAATAATAAATACTCGTAATAACAACAAACGAAAGACTTGTGAGGCTGAACATATGAGCAAGCCCATTACCTTATATCAATACAATATAATTGCGGATACAGGACACGATGCGATTTGGGATATATGTATATGTAAATTTAAAATTCTTATAAAATACTTGAACACGATATATATATATATATATATATATATATATATATATATATATATTATAGATAAATTGTAATAATATTTTGGTATTTTATTGATATTAAAATATAAATTAATTTTTTAATTATTTTTAATATTTTTTTAATTATATAAAATATTTTTTATTTTAATAGTTAAGAAGATATATTGTTTCTAAATTCATTTTAATAATTCATGTTAAGAATAAAGTTGGACAGACTGACACGTGATGATATTTAAGTGTGTTCAAGCGTGTTTTGAGAAGAATTTTTTATTTTTTATTGAGACACGGTTGGACATAGATGACACACGTGTCGGGCGAGTGTTGATGTGTGTCGTGTCCGATACGCGAACACGAAAAATCAGATAAGTGTTCGTGCTTCATAGAATATTCATGTCTCAAGTCTTTTCAAGTTATGAAGTGATAAGGTGAAACGAAAACCACAACGATGTGGTATTTGTTGCATGGAAGGGCACAATAAAATATCTTGTCCATTAACAAAGGACATTATGCAAATCAATGCCAATTGTGCAACTTGTCATGGTATTATGAGAACCTTTTTGAGGAAGACTTGTGTAGTATCATGATTTTTTCGTAACTAAACGACGTTTTGGTTTTCACTGATTAATTTTATTTTGTCGTTTCTGAGCCTTGTAAATAAAATAAATAATAATATAATTTTATTATTATGTTATTTATTTATTTTATATGCCATAGTTATAATAAGGTTTACATAATAATTTTTTTTATTATCCTTATCGAGTTCGATATCTGTCGATATAAGTAAATGGTATTCTTTGATGGATTTAGAGTTACTAATGCTCTATCATATACCTTTTATCATTAAGTTACTAATGTCATTTATATTAGTAACTCATATATGTTTAACCCTATATATATTATTACTTGTGTTTTGATATACCCAGTTTTCATAATTATCCATTTAAGACATTTATAACTTAAATCGCTGACTCAGCAGTTTAAGGAAGTGACATCCAACCCCGAAGCGATGGCAACGAAAGACAACGTTCGTACGGATGTAATCGGATGCGGGTCGAAAACCGACGGATGAGCTCATTACCTGCACTAGGGTTAGACATGCATTATAGTTGTTTGCGCATATCTCTTGTGTGTTTTGAATTCGTTCTTGTATTGTATGTTATGTTGCTATTTGTTTTTGTTTGTTGTTTGCTCTATGCTCTTTTGTTGGGGTCTGATTGATCTGGGACACGTGGCCGTTATATAAAAATCAAATTAACTTATTTCACCCCGACCCTACTAAGAACTCCTCAGTTCTTACCCCTTATCTTCCTACCCCCGTCAGATGGAGACGAGTGTTATCTTTTATGAGCTCGATCAGCCTTATGTGTACGAGGATTCTGTCCTTCACAGCTTCTACGTGGTGGCCGTGGAGTCTTGAGTCCGTACATACGAAGTTAGAGATCATCCTTTTCAGCACCCGCTAGCTTCACCTCTCTTTGATCCTAATGCACTGTATGCTTTTCCACTATCTTGGTTACATCCCGATTCTGTCCATCATCCTTTTGATCACATGCATGGAGGTCCTGTTCCAGCACAGCAAGATGGTCAGGTGGTGTCTGAGCCTAGCCCTGTCGTCGATGACTACATCCCTGAGTATCCTCTAGTAGCTTTGGATATGTCGATAGAGTCTCTTTCTACTTGTTCCTCTGACCCTTTCAGCATAGAGCCTATCAAGACTTCCGCCATAGCTTCTAGTCAGCCCTCAGCAGTTGAGCAGATTTCTCTTAGTGGTACACTTTTCACAGGCGATAGTAGTGATGGTAGTCTCCAGAATACATCTGACGATGAGGACATCGAGAAGATAGAGATTATGGATCTGACTTCTGAGGACAATGAGGATCCTGAGATAGATATAGAGATCATGGACTTGACTTCTGACAGCGATTAGGTAGCGACATCAGCATCTTCTTTTGGCAGCTCTCTAGTTTAGTGTTTCTTTTGTCTTAAACTCTCACTTTTATTTTTTTGAGAGATCAAGTTAGAAGACTAAGCAAGTCTGAGCGTCAAATTAGGGGATTCCTATATGGGCAGACCTCGGAGATGTTTTGAGTTGTATATATGTACATAACTATGGGGTAGTAACTAACTTTTCATCTTTTGGGTGCTATGTAATATATATATATATATATATATATATATATATATATATATATATAGTTTATTATCCTGTTTGTGTATGAATCTATTTATCGTTTTGGTTGCGATTTTATTTTCTTTAAGAAAGATTTTTCATAAAAATCAAGTTCCGTTAACCCAATTACAGGCTTGATATTATTAAAAACAGTGTCGGTGTTGTTTCAAGTTGGTAACACTCGATGTTTTGGTATGAGCATGCCATATTGGAAATTAAATCGTTACAACCTGAACTAACCTAGCAAAGCTATATAACTCTTAATCTCTCGGTGGATCTATCTAAAAGTGAGAGACTACAACAAAATCTATGCTAAGTTGAGACGCTCCCAAAACCTGCTAGCTTGAGCCATCAGTCGTCACTATCTGAAAATGAAATCTCTATGACATCAGGGTACTCCTCAGGATCCGCCTCATCATCAGAAATCTCTATAACCTCTGGAACTTCTCTGATGCTGCTATCATTGCCAAGATCCATATGCAAAGGCTCATAAGGAACATAGGTCTGTCCACAGATGTTGTATCCAAAGTCGCCACAGAAAGTCTAGACTGTTCTCCAGTCAGTGCGCCAGACAAGGGTGGTGAAATCGGCTCTAGAGGAATATCCCAATTAGGTACAAGCTACTCAACTAGGTCCGACGGAAGAACAACCTGATCCTCGGACTGTACAGGATGAGGGTGTCCAGGTTCATCAGGGAACGGATGATGTAGAGCGTCCAGATGAAACCAAGATAACGGAAACTCATAAGGGGCGTCAGGATCAAAGAGAGTATCGATCGGATGCTGGAAGGGATGGTCTCGTAACACATATAGTCGTATTCGAGGCTCGGCAGCTACAATGTAAAAACTATGATGTACCGGGTCCTCGTAGATATAGAGGTGGTCTAACTCATATGCTTCTAAGCAACCCTCTTGGCAACAACCTCCTCCATATTCTTATAGCTACTATCCACCCCTTGATGCACATTAATACAAATCAAACCCTCAACATTTTGATCAACCTCACTCACAAGCCACATCACACTACCACCAAACACTCCCATGTAATCCAATTCCATATCCACTGTATCCCCAACCATGCACACCTCAAGAACCACTATATGAGCCATGCCACCTATACTTAGAACCACTACCTCAATACACCCACCAACATGACCTACCATCCGACTATGAAACCTTTCTTCCAACCAACGCATCTTCTTCTTCATCGCAATGTGAAACTCTCCAATCCTTACCCCAAGAACAAAAAGAGCTTAAAGCTTTTTTTCAAGAGCAAGAAGAATTCCGGAATAGGCAAGGGTGATCTATGGCTATCATAGCCAAAGCAGTGAACCGCTTAGTCCAACTACGCTCAAGCAATCAAAGCGTTTTTCTTGAGGAATGTGGGAGATCAAGTAAGGAGTATAGTGAAGAGGAGAATGTGGAACCTCAAGGAAAAGAAGGAGAGTTAGAGCATGAATCGCAACAAGAGGAGGAAAGTGAAATGCTTGAACCGGAGGAGGTAAGGGGAGAATTGAGGGAAATTGATCAACAAGTGGATTCAATCATTAATGTTTTTTGTCCACCTTGGTCAATCCTCTCAATGATCTTGATGAATCCTTCCCCATTGAGTTTGAGAGAGATATGGAGGTAGACTTCACACAACTTCCTTGTTATGACTTGAGTGATGGAGAAGAGGAAGTTGGTGAAGAGGTAGTTATTAACCAAGGAGTGTAGGTCCTCATGCAAGAATCTAGGAAAGCAATTCCCTTCCAAGAGTACATTGAGTGGGTACCAATCTCTTCCGTAAACTTCATCGGCCCACGCCAATACGCTATTATGAAAACGGATCACCAACTTAAGGCCTTGCTTGGAGTGTTGAATGGTGGCACATTGGATTTTGGTTGGCAAAAGGGTCTAAGACTCATCAAAGAAGCCAAATCAATTCTTGGGAGCTTCATGTGCTTAACTTAGGACCCCGAAGGACAAATGAAGACTAAGCATGGGTGGAGATTCAACGAGGAATGGAAGCACAAACCTCCTTGATATGAGCTCCTCAAAAAGTCCAACTTAAGGACTTTAAACCAAAGTCTAGGTGGGAGACACCCCACCATGGTAATATCCTTCTAATCCCTCTCTTCTTTTAGTTTTTGCTTATTGAATTTTGTTTCTTTTGGTTAGTTTAATTTAATTTGATTCTAGGCTTATTTTAGTTGCATTTTAGTTTTGCCAATATGTTTTTGAAGAATAATATGTTTTGGGGTTGAAAATCTTTAGTTGATATCATGTTTGGTGCCTTAGAGGCATTAAAATTTTGCAGAAACAGGGCAGTGTGCATACACACACACTTGTGCGTACGTACAAAAGTCCCATTTCCATTGCCTTGTGCGTACGCACCCTGCTGTGCGTACATAAACCCATTTACACCCCCTCTGTTGGGAGTGCTCGCACTTGCTTGTGCGTTCACACCCCAACCTTTTACGCCTTTGTGCGTACGCATGTCTGTGTGCATACGCACACATGATCCTAAAAAAATTGCCCTTTGTGCGTACGCAACCTCCTGTGTGTACTCACACAAACCCCTTCCTTAATAAACTGTGCGTCCGCACCGAGATGTGCGTACGCACACTTCTTAATTGCTCCTCTGCCGGGTGCATTCTCACGTTCGTATGCGTATGCACATCATCCATTTTCCACCTTGTGTGTGTACGCACAAGTACTGCTTTGGGCATACTTTAGTTTTTCATTTTGGTTGTTGCTTAAATAAGTTGCAAGTGTTTCTTTGATGATTAATTGGGCTAAATGTTGATTGAAATTATCTTGAAAGTTGATAGATATGTGCACTGTGTGTCAAGTGTTCCATGAAATGCCTGAATGAACTTTTAGTTTAATGCATGTGTTGTAGTTACCATATGTGTTGGACTATATCCTTGTTTGGAATTCGATTCAAGAGTTGTGCACTTTTGAATGATTATGATATTATTTTGGAATGGAATTTCAATGATGTACTTATTGTTGCTTTGAGTCGCTAGCACCAAATTAATATGGAAATTAACGTTTGATTTCTTATTTGGTAAATTTTTAACAAGTGCATATTGAATTTAATAAATTGAATTGAACTGCTTGTTCATCATGTTTTATTAAATCAATATAATCATATAACAAGATCTTTGTTTCTTTTTAATGCTTTGCATTTGTTTGAGTTGACTTGACTTGATTCTTATCAAGCTTGTCAGTTTTTGCAACAAGCACCTTGTCTATGTGATTATTTCATCAATTTTCAATGATGAATAAATATTTTTCTTTTCATCATTGAATTGGTTATTGTTTGTTGTGCTAATTTATATTAATCTTGCGCTTTCACTTGCACAATTTCAATATCTAATATTTTCTAAATTCAATTCACTCTTGCTATAATTGCCTAAGCTTGCTTATGTTTGATTAATGCTTATTCATTGCCTGCAACTTAGGCCAATTAATTGAGAAATTCATGCTTACTTCTTTTTGATTGTGTGGTTGTCATTTTAACCGGCCAATGTGTGTCTGCTAACTGTGCGCACATTTAGAATACACACATTGTCTTTTATCATACCACACGCATATGAACTCTTCCTCAAATTCTGTTTAATTGTTTTATACAACAGCTGGAATCCCAATGCCCACCAGCTGAAGGTAAAGTCTCATAATTCTTCACCGCCGGATTGTGTGCATGCACGGAGGACCGTGCAAAGATTAAGTGGGGGGGGACTCGCAATTTTGGAGCGTAAAACTCTCTTTACGAACACTTTGCACTATTTCTTGTTTTTAGTTTATGTTTTTTCTTAATATTTGCTGATAGTTTTTACTTTTGCACCGTACCTTATTTATTTTGCTTATATATATGTGTGTCCTAGTTTGCTTATAGATTTATTATAGTAAATATTTGCATGTTGCCTAGTATAGGAAATAAGTTAGTAAAAACAACAAAAGAATTTTTAAGAAATCTCTTTTAGGGCGTTCTATTGATTAGATTTGAAAATTTGTTTTTCAACTTGATTGAAGTATTTTGTGGAGCATAAAAAAGAGGAAGAATAAGACACCAAGTAAGATTTGAGCTTTAATTGTGTGGTTGCATATTTTCAACCGCAAATTTTGTTCTTGTGTGCTATAGTCCTTTTATGATTGTGATCTTAGATTTGCTTGAGTCTTTATGTCCTATATTTGATATTTTGAATGCATTTAGTATGGTTGTGATCATTTTTTGAAATAAAAACTCATTAACCCATATGATCATACCCTTATATCTACCTTTGTAACCCACTTTGAGCCTTTTAATCCCCCTTTTATTCTAATTTTAAGCACATCATTCCCCCTAAGCGAAAAATTATTAATGTCCATGAATTGTATCTTTGATTAGTTTGGGTTGAGGAGTGTGTGTTACTCGAGTGTAAGGGGAGAATTTGTGGAGAAACATTGGTAGTAAATTTACTTTGGGTATTCGTTGAAAATTTTTTGAAAAATGGATAAACACTCATGCATTCATTACTTAAAACATATGCATCTCTTTTTCATGATAAAAGAAAAAAAATTTGGTGTATATACTTTTGCATGATAAAAAAAATACATATATGTGTGAATTAGAAAGAAGATGCATGAGTGAGTGTGAAAAAAGAGATGAATAGAAAGTTAGGTTGTTTTCTCTTGAGTAAATAGGGTGATATAGAATTAGGTGGGATACTTGAGCTAATCAAAGATCCAATCTACTAATCCACTTAACCATATTAATCATACCCTTACCCTAACTCCATTACAACCCTCCAAAGACCTCATGATATTTGCATTTATGCATCAAATATTTGTTGATTGTTAGATAACTAGCAAATCCTAGAAAACATGACTAAAAGAGAATTGAGTGATTAAGCCCTAAACATTGAGCGATTAGAGCGTATACATATCCGATGAGGGGTTCGATTGCTCAATTCTATGATTCCTATTCTTATCTTGTGTTTTCTTGCAAGTGCCGAATTAATTTTTGAAAACTTTGAATCAAATCTTTGGATATTGATCATATTGCATTAATTCCTTGCCTTAGCCCTAATGATTTTCTTTGGATTGATTGGAATTCTATTGTTTGTTTTTGCCAAATTCAGTAGAAATCTTAGTATAGATATAAGTAGGTAATATTTAGCATAGTTGCATGCATGTAGACAATGCATTAAATAAGTTGCTTGCCCTTTTACCCTCCTCCTTTGATTGTTTTTAGCATGAGGACATGCTATTGTTTAAGTGTGGGAGAATTGATGAGTCCATATTTGATGATAATTTTTTACTTGAATTGGACAGATTTCATTACATAAACTCACACTTATTCATTTAAATAGCATACCTTTGTGTTTTCTCTCTAAATTATGTCTAATTGTGAAAACATGCTATTTTGTGCTTAATTTAATCAATTTTATTCCACCTTCATTCCATTCGATGTCTTGATATTTTTGATGAGTGATTTCAGGTGTAATAGGTAGGAATGACTTAATAAAAATGAAAGATAAGCATGCAATTGGGAGAAAATATGAAGAAACAAAGGAGAAGAGCTTTCCAGAGTGTGCGTACGCACAACCTCCCGTGCGTACGCACGAGATGAAAATCAGCAAGTGTGTGTACGCACACACCTGTGCGTACGCAGAAATCCCAACGCGTGACTTCATTAAAAAGTCACGTGGCTCGCGATTTTGGAGGCTTGGAGTCCCATTTCTGCTTGGTTTGATGCATATATGGAAGCGCTAGCAAGGGGAGAAGGGACACAACACACTTAGGCATTTTTAGATAGTTTTAGGAAGTTTTTAGTTTAGTTTTCTTAGGTTTTCTCTCAACTTTCTTAGGGTTTAATTAGGGTTTATACTACAAGTTTATATTTTCTATTTTTTATCTTAGATTCTAGCTTGTTTCCATTGTAAGTATTTCTTAATTTTCTCTTTAATTACACTACTTATTCTAAACTTTCTTATATTTTAATTCACTTTATCAATACATATATACTTTTGCAATTTTGAGCTCTAGTTGATGAATTTGATGTTTATTGGTTACTACATGTTTGTTTGAGTTGCCATTGTTGACTTTGTTCATTGATTGTTCATAGTTTCAAGTATTTTTGCAATATGGCTATATTTTGTGATTATGCTCACCAAGTATTTGTGGAAATGTCAATTTTAAATATGGAGTAGATTACCACTCCTTGTCTTGGGAAAATGAGTATATAAGATACTAGAGTCAGAATGTCCGACATTTATTGATAATTCTTGGATTGTTAGTTGTCCTTGTTTCCACTAACGCTATTTTTTTACTAAGATAATTAGTAAGTTAGCTAGGATTTGTGGATTAAGAACAATTATGCTCACTTGACTTACTCTTCGATGTTAAGGGTTGACTAAGTGAGATTAATTCATTATAATTACCATAGTTGTGATTATGATAAGGAAGGAATTCCCTAACTCAACCCAAGCCAAGGTTCTATTTATGTTTTGAACCACAATCCAATCATTTTGAGCTTTACTTGTTCTTGTTATATTAATAGTTCTTTAATTCATTTATTAGTTCATTAATTGCAATTTTGTTTGTTCTTTAATTCCTTTAATTGTTTGCTTCATTATTGAACCCTCGATTTCACAATCAAACTTGTGCACTTGTGGTCACTAGTTCCTTGGGAAGACGACCCGGGACTTCAAACTCCCGGTTTATATTTGTTTTAGATTGTGACAATCTTTTATTTAAACTTTGATTGAGATGATCGATTGTCGGTTTGGACTAGGGGTGGCAAACGTGCCTAAACCCGCCGAGCCGGCTCGCGTAACCCGCCAAAAAAGGCGAGCCGGGTTGGAAAATTGGGACCACCAAATAGCAAAAGTCCGCCTAACCCGCACCGCTTAAACCGCGGGCTTTGGCGGAGCGGGGCGGGCTTTTCTCGCTGGGCTTAGTGTTTTTTTAGTGAGGGTGTTTTTTTACAATTTTTTTTGTCAAAACCTAACTTTCCTCAACCTAACTTACAAGAGTATGAAGATAAAAATTGAGTGGTTTGGATTATGTTTATATTACTTTGAAGACAATATTTATAATTATGTTTTAAATTATGTTTATTTTGCTTTGGAGAGAATATTTATACTTATGTTTTGGATGAAAACTTGGTTTATAATTATGTTTATTAGATATTTATAATTACAAAGATTTTAATGTTTATGAATATAAAAAATATAATTTTTTATGTCTTTAGAAATTATAAATTTATTAATATGATTGTAAAATTAAATATATTATTTAGTAGTTATTAGTAAAAAAAAAAAGAGGAGTTTTGGCGGGCTTAGCCCGCCAGCCTGCAGTTAGGCGGGCGGGGTGGGATTCTAGGACCGCCTCACTAGGTGGGGCGGGGCGAGCCAGCCCGCCAAAGTGCTTCTGGCAAGGCGGGGCAGGCTTTCCCGCTTGCCACCCCTAGTTTGGACTATGCTATCAATGGATTTGTTTTGTCTAAATTTCCGAACCGGCATAATCTTCTTTATCAATGCGCAAACAATTATGATGCATGTCTATTCCTAGTGCAAATAATAAGCTCATTTGTCGGTTACACACCCGCTCCCGACAATATCCGGTAATCATATCCGAATATGACTTTCCAGTTGGCATACCCCTTGTACACACCTCCTGTCAATACATGGTGGCTTTTCCTCGCGAACGTATGGCTGACATACCTCTGTGAACACCCCCTATCGTCACAGGCTGCGGTCTCAAGCTGAAAGTATGTATAACAAAATCTCTATGAACATTCCCTATCGTCACAGGCTGCGGTCCTAGGCCGAAGGTTTCTGAAAATAAGTCTTAGTGGTCGCACCATCATCAATCTGACTGCCTTTCTACAGCAGATTCTCACATAATCTTTTTCATTATTCGCCATCAATTACCCTTTTTGGTTACACATCTTTAGTTCACACTTCTATTCAGAACCTTGTCACTTCTTTATTTTCTTTGTTTTTTTTTCTTTCTTTTTCTTTCTTCAATCTTTTACTTTATAAATCTCAAAATATCTAATCATGTTCGCATTATTCTCTCGCTTTTCCCTAAATGTTTTGTGAAAGGAGAATCATAAAACTCTTTAATAATACTCTATATTTTTAATACTTTTAGAAAGTCGTATTACTTTACTTTTCTTTCTTATTAAATAAAAATAAAGTAATGAATTTAACAAAAATATACTAATTAAATATGCATAATTATAATAATAATTAAGAAGTATTAATGTTTAATATTTCTATTTTTTATACAAAACTAACTTTATTAAAGCTTTAGTCTTATACTTTTAGAAATTATATTTTAAATTCCAAGCTTGTAAGTATTTATTTTTGTCCCAATATTTTTAGAAAAATATTAATTAAATCTCACATATTTTAATATTTATAAAAGTAACTCATAATTTTTATGAAATATCTGTTAATTTCTAAACTCTTATTTTTTACTAAAAATACTCTGAAACTTATATCTTTACAAAATCAATCTCAACTTTTATCAAAATATAATTTCATTCTCAAAATAATAATGTTATGTTGGTGACAAATACAACTCTTAAAACCCAAAAATTCTTTATTAAAATTTATTTGAAAATATATATAATTTTTAATCCGTTTTCGAGTTTTACAGTTACCGATTTTTCACCATTTTTTAGTTAATCTCTTGGCCATCAATTCTCATCAATTTTTTTCAATAATTTTGCATAAACCAGCCCCAAAATTCACTTAAAACTCTTTGGTTCTGGTCTGTATCCATCAAGCCCAAACCATAATCTCAATATAACAATAATATATCAACAAAATTCAATATAGCTCAATTCAAACTCAAACAATAATCAATTAAACTAACATTCACTTATCACATATCACATTAACATTTAATCGGTGAAAATGACTAAACTCTACCTTTATACGAAATCACAATAACCGAAACTCTAGAGAAAGCTCCTGAATGAGAAATTGAAGACGAAAACGTCAAAAATCGGCTACTCCCTTCAACTCTTCAATTCGGCCGAGACATGCAAGGGGAACATCGATTTCTCCGTCGACTTCTACCAAACAAAAGTGACGTCAACGTGAAAAAGAGGAAGATAGGAACACTTTAATCAGTTTAGATTTTTTTATTGGAATTTTGGATTTCAAGAAATCGAGGTTGGAAGCTCGAAGATTTCACAGTTTCTCTCTCTCACCCACGGTTTGTTTTTCTTTCTTTTTTTTCCTTATGGCTTCGGTTAATGAGAGAAGGTGAGATGTTGATGATGATAATTAATGAATAAGGGGGTTAGGTGTTACAAGGGGGGTTGGATGTTACTTCTTTAAGTTGATGAGTCAGCGATTCAAGTTATAAATTTTTTAAACAGATAATTGTAAAAATTGGGTATATTAAAATACAAGTAATAATATATATATAGGGTTAAATATATATGAGTTACTAATATAAATGACATTAGTAACTTAATGATAAAAGGTATATAATAGAGCATTAGCAACTCTAAATCCATCAAAGAATACCGATATTTATTTATATCGGCGGATATTGAACTCGATAAGGATAATAAAAAAAATAATATTATTATATAAACCTTATTATAACTATGCCATATAAAATAAATAAATAATATAATATAATATAATATAATATAATAATAAAATTATATTATCATTTATTTTATTTACAAGGCTTAGAAAGGACAAAATAAAATTAATCATTGAAAACTAAAATGTCATTTAGTTAAAAAAAATCAGGATGCTACACAAGTCTTCCTCAAAAAGTTCTCATAATGCCATGAGAAGTTTCACAATTAGCATTGATTTGGTGACTATCCTTTGTCAATGGATAAGATATTTTATTGTGCCTTTCCATGCAACAATTTTGAGAATTTTGAAAAAAAAATGCCATTTAAACTATCAATTTCAGTACCAATTTACTTTTCTTATTCATCCTCAATCTTAAAATCTTTGATTAGGCTCATAACAGTGTTTCGAATAAAGTGGAATCTCTCCTGTCTATATAGGACAATTATCAATACCAATCCACCAAGTTTCTATATTAACTCAATATTATAGAGTCCCAAGTAATGCCACTTGAATCAAAAGTGCTTGTCTTATTATTTTTCAACTACCTTGTTAATACAAGAGATTTTGGCAGCTCAAAAATGTTAAAAAATACCAGTACATAAACTATATGCTCACACAAAATTTTAAAAGATTCTGTCCTTAAGCATGAACAACTGAATTTCGTCATTTCGTTGTCAACAAACCTCCCATAGACTTCTATATTTTGATATTGTGTAAAGAACAAAGGACTCAAATGCCACATCTTGCACAACTTTCATTCTTATAGCCCTAACAAGCATTTGCCAAAATAAAAAATATCTCTCTTGTATAGACATTTGATGCAAATCTTTTTAGAGATTCTAATGCTATTTTAGGTACCAGAAAACCAAATATGAAAATATAGTCAATTTCAACCTCCTTATATCACAAGTAGATAAGATATCGCTAAAATGCTTTATGAAATCAACCAATTAACCTAGGATCAAAGCAATTATGATTGTGCGACACAACAAATAAAGCCACATACCATCTTCTAATATAAACTATAAAACAAACTACAAACTTAGCTAGGCAACCACAACGGTCTTAGATTTTGGCTTCCTTTTTCTATTTTTTATATTATAATATTTCTTTTGTTTAAATTCCTCATGAGAGCACACAAATACATATTTTTTTTGCTGTTTTTTTAAGTCTTACTCTTTCTAACACCAAAACCAGCAGATTTTGTATAATGGTTATAGAAATCAAATACTATCCAAAGATTAGGAAAATGAAAACATTCTATCTCATGAGCACTTATATTCAAAAAATCAACCCTGACAATATTTTTAATATCATTTATTCGATATACTTCATCCACTTATATGAAAAATCATTCCATTAAAGATTGCTTGAAATTCTTGCTCTTCCAAGCCCTCAGAATTCACATATTAACTACCTCTTTTATTATCTCATTAAAGAATATCCTTTCTTTCATTTTATCATCCATCTCAAAATTTTGCACAGTAATTTCATTTGTAATCGAATCATTTATCATTTGTCTCTGAAGTGATAAATTCAAATTATTTATAATTTTTTGTGTTCTTGATTTACTATTAATAAAAAGATAAAACAAATTATATATTTTTCTAATCCTTCTAAATTTATATTTTGCTTAATACCAATACTATTCTTCCAAGCTCAAAAAAAATAGTATTCTAATAAAATAAAGGTCCACAAACCAACAATATGAAAAAATAGAATTGTAAAGAAATAACATAGAAATAAGTAAAATATAAGGAAAAATAGTATTGATATTAATAGTATTAAACACGAATTTTTATCTTTTTCAGTTTTATGTGATTTTGTTATAAATGTTTCTCCCTTTTATTTTATTTAATTCACATTTTAATAGAATTGTGTTTTCTATTAAAAACTTGATTACATAGATCTATAAAAATATTTTTTCCTTTTTTTTTGGTATAATTTTGAAAAGAGCATTACAGTTTAAAAGAGTAAACACGCTCCCTTCTCCCTTATTTTTGAATTACTCTTGAAGAACAACATGACATTACATACAGTAGTTATCTAAAAATTTCAAGATTCAAAACAACTATCAAATTTGTTATTGTATCATCATTGTATAGTCAAATTTGTTATTTAAAATAATAAAAAATGTAAGTAGTAATAGTACTAGTAGGTGAATGAGATATATAAAGATAGTTAAAAAATTATTTAGAATATTAAGGTTAGTAAAGTAAGAAAAAACAACAATAGAAGAATGTTATTGTGTGGTTAAAAAGAGTAAGAAGAAATTCAAAAGAAGAGACTGAGAATTCGGAATGAAAATGCCAAAATGGAGAACTGGTGTAAGAAAGGAAGAAAATTTGAAATAGAAATGAGATTGGATATGGTTAGAGTTTAAGAGTAATTAGGTTAAGTTAGAGGAGTAATTTAGAGATCGTTGATAATTTTTAAGATTTTAGTAATTTTGTCCACTGAGCCTATCCTTTATAGTTACAAATTAGTTTTAATTATTTTATAGTTAAATTTATGAGCGTCATAATCTTTTATGATCAATTTTGATACTTTATTCAAAACTGAAATGTAACCAATCTTTAATAGTTATATTTGGATTATTTTAAAACCTAATTTATTTAAATATGTGATTTACCCTTTTTTATTTTTTCTTTACCTTTTTTTAAATTTTTTTTATTTTTTATTCCTAAATTCTGTGAGGTTCACAAACAATTTTAAAATTCACGGGTTATTTTTTTTAGAAGATAGGATAAATTACAAAAATATTATAAAAGTGAATATCTAATATTATTGTAATTTTTTTGAAAAAACTATTAATAAAAATCTAATTAATTTTGAAAATTGCCAAAAAGCATGTGCAATTAAACCTTTAAAATTTTAAAATTTGATTTCGATCCTTGGAGATATTGATATTTCCGGTTTACGTTATTGAATTGAACTCCATTTTTCAGCATGTGTTCTCATCATGATTCTATTAAAAACTTGATTTATATCCATAAAAAGTATTTTTTTTCCTTTCTTTCTTTTGGTATAATTTTGAAAAGAGCATTACAGTTTAAAAGAGTAAACACGTTCCCTTTCTCTCTTATTCTTGAATTACTCTTAGAAGAATAATATGACATTACAGTAGTTATCTAAAAATTTCAAGATTTAAAACAATTATCAAATTTGTTATTGTATCATCATTATATAGTCAAATTTGTTATTCAAAACAATAAAAAAATGTGAGTAGTAATAGTACTAGTAGGTGAGTGACATATATAAAGATAGTTAAAAAATTATTTAGAATATTAAGGTTAGTAAAGTAAGAAGAAACAACATGAAAGAATGTTATTATGTGGTTGAAAAGAGTAAGAAAAAACTCAAATGAAGAGAGTGGAAAGAAAATTTGAAATAGGAATGAGAATGAATACTCTTAGAGTTTAAGAGTAATTAGGTTAAGTTAGAGGAGTAATTTAGCCTGCATTTGTTCATAGAAACAGGACATTGAAATGTGGACACAGAGACATAAAATTATGTTGGACAGAGCTAGGAAACATGGATAGAAACAATATGTTCAGACACTGAATTAGTGTATTTTGTGTTCAATCCTGACAGGAAGGACACAGAGACACTAACAAAAGACACAACTTATTTTTTATTTTTTCTTTCATTATTCTTGTTAATTTTTCATAATTATATTTTTTATTATTATATTTTTCGTCTCAAATTTATTTTGAATGAAAAAAATGAGAATAAATTAGATTTTTATAATTTATTCTAGTTTATCACCAAACAAAATACAAGAACACAAAATTTCATATCTATATCATTTATGTCTTGTTCTCAGTGTCTTGTCTTGTTCTATTATCAGAAAACAAACACAAATTGTTGATAGTTTTTAGGATTTTCGTAGTTTTGTCTACTAAGCCTATCTTTTATGGTTATAAGGCAGTTTTAATTATTCTATAGTTAGATTTATCAGTGTCATAATCTTTTATGATCAGTTTTGATACTTTAATCGAAATTGAAATGTATCCAATCTTTAATTGTTGCATTTGAATCATTTTAAAACCTAATTTATTTAAATATGTGATTTACCCTTTTTTATTTTTTACCTTCATTTATTATTTTTTTTTTAAATTTTTTATTCCTAAATTCTTTGAGGTTTACAAATAATTTTAAAATGTACGGGTTATTTTTTTTAGAAGATAGGATAAATTAAAAAAATATTATAAAAGTCAATATCTATTATTATTGTAATTTTTTATAAAAGAAAATTATTAATAAAAATCGAATTAAATTTTGGAAATTGTCAAAAAGGCAATGCAATTAAACTTTTAAATTTTCAAAATTTGATTTCGACCTTGGAGATATTGATATTTCTGGTTTACGTTATTGAATTGAACTCCATTTTCCTTATTTTTCCAGCAACGTGTGTTCTCAACATGATTCTGAAAACTAGATCAGACCAGCCGGTCAAATCAGTTTCACTGCAAACCAAGTTTTAGCGGTTCGGTTTATTAATAAAAACCACTATTTTAAGAGTTGGAGACGAACCGTTGAACTCGGCCGGTTTATAAAAAACGACGTAGTTTCCTTTCGTGTTCTCAGCATGATTCTGAAAATCAGATCAGACCAGCCGGTCAAATCAGTGTCACTACAAACCGAAGTGGTTCAGTTTATTAATAAAAACCACTATTTTAAGAATTGGAGACGAACCGTTGAACCCGGCCGGTTTATAGAAAACGACGTGGTTTCCTTCCTTGAAAGAGGGAAAAATAGAGGATTGCACGCGTTATCCCCTCCCCTCCCCCTTCTCTCTTCCTCCACCTCCACCTCCACCAAAGAAAGCAAACCCTAGCCACCACCAATCGTTGTCGCCGTCTGTCGGAGTGAGAGACTGCTGCCGCCGTCCGTCGCACTCAAGAACTTCCGTCTTCGTGCTATCGGTCCTCTCGCTGGATCCTCTGCGTCGTTTGCTCGCGTCTCGCCTCTCTCCTCTGTGCTCGGCTGCTCGCGCCTCCCTTCGCCAGTGAGTGCTCGAGCTGTGCGTGTTGGTTGCCTCTCAGTCTCACTCGAGTCTCGTCTCAGTCACACTGCTAGCATCTCGTGGTTCGTCTGTCTCGTCGCCGGCGGCAGGAGCAACTCGTGGGGTTGTCTCTTGCTTCGTCGCCTTCCGTGGGTGGTCGCCGACTCGCCGTCGACCGTTGGTGAGTCCCTGCACCATCGCTTCCCTGTTCTCTCTTTTTCAGATTTCCCTTCTCCCTGTATTTTTGCATGTTGCTGAATTGCTAATCAATAAATTTGCCTTGTTGCTGATCTAAATGTTGCTGCAAATCGTGACTGAACTAGGATTTGTTAAATTTGTTGCTGTAACTTGAATTTGTTGCTTCCCAGTCACAGAATCAGAACAGAATGCTCAGTCAGTGTTTGGTTGATTGGCTTTGCTCACTGATTGTATTTGATGATAAATTTTAAATTGATAACTCTATTACTGCTTTACTGTCTGTTTCTGTAGTTAAATTTTATTAAAGTTTCTTGAATTTGCACTGCCTATGTTACTGATTCACTGTTCCTTCAGTGCTTTTTGTTGTTGTTAATCATTGTGATGAGCTTTGTTAAAATTGGGTTGAAAACTGTTAATCTTTCTTCATTTTTCATTGTTCTAACTTCTGTTCTTATAAAAAATTTGCAATTGGTGATCTTTTGATTTATTATATGCTTCATGGTTTTAATTTCACTTTGCTTCTAGGCTTTGAAATCAGTTATGGTAACTGTGATGCAATTATTTAGTTGGATAACTGATGTAACTATTGAGTTCAAGAGATTGAGTTTTTCTGTTCTCATTATTAGTAACACATGGATAGTTTAGAATTTTCTATTTCTTTCCCTTACTTCTGAAGTTCGTTATTTCAGAAGGTTCAGTGTTGGCTTCAACTTTCAAATGGGAATTGGGAGCTGGTGAAGATAATAACATCTTCTGGAACTGAGTCTGTTGTTTCACAGCCTGATGGGAAAGTAAGATATGATCTAGAATTACGACAGTACACAGTGATTTTGTTCCATCTAGTTGACTCAGTGAGACAACTGGGAAATGCTCTTTTTTGGTCTGATTAACTAACTTCAATATTTAACCTTGTAAATTATAGGTTTTAATGCACGATGAAAGCTTAATATCAACAAATCCTGATATTCTTGATGGAGTGGATGACCTCATGCAACTTAGTTATTTAAACGAACCTTCAGTCTTATACAACTTACAATATAGATACAACCAGAATATGATCTATGTAAGTCTTTATATTGCTGATCTTTTCCCCTCATCAATTTGCTTCCTTATCATAAGTCATAACAGCTTTATGGGCATATCTTGTACAATTCAGACAAAAGCAGGGCCTGTTTTGGTTATATTGAAGCCTACAAGTGTAAAAGAATTAAAAGGGCTTGTTTTGTTTTACTTTTTGACTCACTACATTAAGGCAATATTCTTTATCTTTAACTTGTGCACTGCAATTCAATCCAGCTACTTTTAATGGAAGTCTAATTATGTTAATTGTCAACAAATTTGCAGCAAGTTTTTGCATATTTTTTATGATTAATTACATTTAGTTGGTGATATTTTATGTAGGGTTTTAAATTTGAAAGATCTTTTAGGATGTTTATTTATAATTTATTTGTTATTTTATTATGGAACGGTTTTCCCGGTTGAACTACGGTTAGACCGGTTGGACCAATAAATTAGTGAACCAGTGACTAGAGTGGTTCGATGACTGGTCCGGTTTTCAGAACCTTGGTTCTCAGTTCTTGAGCACATCGATATACTCCTTTAGGAACGAAGACTTGCTGTTTGGTGGATTTCTTTTTCAGAGTCACTGCGAGGGAATACTTCTTTGGGTTGCGAATCTCAAGAACAGCTCCTGGTATGTTCGACCTAGTTACGTGCCTGTCCCTTTGCAATTTGAGATTAAGATTAAGATCTCAATTTCTCATTTGCAATTTCAGTCGCTCTCTAAAGTCTCAACGTACTGATCCGTTTCCTCTTCGAAATGCTAACCAATAGTTTGGTGCTTATGGAATACTAATCTTAACAAAATTCATAACGCTCTGAATGTTCGGGCCTTGTGTTCTCCATCTGAAGGAAATGACACGCGTATTCTACTGAATCGGGAAAAAGAGAAGACAATGGCTTTGGTTGATGTTATCATTTCTTGCACCGATTCCCTCAAACAGGTTAATTAATCTTTATATTTTCCTGTTATTGCTTGGTCATTTTGTGAATTTGATTTTTAATTAGTCCACTTCTGAATTTCAAGAACTTAAAAACTTTTTGCTTTTAGAAGGATTTTATTTTATTATTTTTTTTCAATTTTGATGTGATTTTGAACGGTCTTAGTGTCCTAAGAACTTATTTTTTTATGCAGAGCTACGATCAGAGCTGAGACACTTTACCTTTGAGTGTTAATGGAATAATCTATAATCCAATAAGGCAAAACGTTGTTGCAAAACTCATTTTATATTTAATTTTTAGGTTATATTTCATTGAAATCTATATTTCTTGTATCAAGCTGCTGAAATTGCATTAGCCTTGAAATCACTTTTCATGATAATTTTTGTTGTTATTCAATATTGTTTCTTACTGGAACATTTTGGTCACAGACGATGTGGTCGTCAATAGCAAAACTAAATAAAAGAGGAGAAAATTGCTATGGACTGAAAGTCTCAAGCAGGCTGCTATTTTTATTACGGAATCTAGATGTTTGAACAGATTCAATGAATTCTTATCGTTATATCCATTTCATGTTGTTGATAGAGCCCTTGCTTTTGTGTTTTTCAACCAATTTCATCAATTGTTGCCTTTTAACCACCTTTATTCACAAATATTTAAGTTGAATACCATTTTTAGGAACTCACAATTAACACACATGCATTTTTGTTTGGTTTAAAGTGATAAGGTATGTTTTGTTGTAATTAGCTTGGTCTTGTTGGCATATGTTGTAACTTGATGACTGCATACAGATGATACCCTTTTGTTTTCTAAAACTTATTTTGAACCTCCTGTAAAACCTTCTAGACCTATCTTTGTGATGGAGTTATCATATAACTAATTTTCATTTTCCTTTTTGTTAGCATGAAATAAAATGATCGGTACATGGACCTAGTGTGCACCAATATAATTGCATTTATGCATCTTGGGCTGCACCCATGACTTTGGCTTTGTCTTGCAATACGTGTTTATTTTCAGATATCAGAGCATGTGGAAGATGCTATTGTTTATTTAGATGCTGGTTCTACAGAGAGTTTCCAGTTTATAGGGGCATATCCTATACTTCTTGATCTTGGAGCACAAGCTATTTGCAGTTTGGAAAGTATGTCAGTACTTGATGCGGTATGTAGTAGTTTCATATTTTATCAACATTGTCTTTACTCTGTGGACTTACAGTAGGCTGCTTCACATTTGATTAATCATTGAAAGGGCAGAAAATGTAGTCCTTTTTTTGGTTGGCAACACCCGCGGTGACCAATTAATCCAATTCGGAGCCTAGTTAGAATTAAGGCTCTTCAATCTCCAAGGAGTGTGTTTAGTGAGGATCAAACCTGGACCTAGTCTTGTTTTTTTTTTTTTTAAAATAAAAAAAAGTATATATCTATAAAAAAAAAATAAAATTGAAGATTTACTGGCTGATGGCAAATCTTATAGTTCATTATTTCCATACCTAAACTTGTTACAGACTTTTAGTAACAATTAATTGAGGGAAGATATATGGTTTCAATAAAAAACAAGCAAGTCACTAACATTTGTAACTGACTTACTGGTAATGGTCAGTGTATGTTAGGTTCAGAATTTTGTTTTTAGTTTTTGATATTGGGAATTGAAATTATCAAATAAATTAAAACCTCTACTTCCTTTTGGCCTTATGTAACAAAAGGTAACAAATACTCACCAGGTTGGACTACATAATGCTGTATTGTCATTTGTCAAAAATGTAACTCCTGCAGAAAATGGACGGTGTCCTTTTGGGATCTGGAAATTCATTTAAATCTTGTTTGAATTGTTGAACATTTCAATATAGAGAATTGAATATTTTAACATTTTATATAATGATGTCATAGGATTTGATCCCTAAACCTTTCCATCCTTTAAAAATGGCAGCCTAGTGCGCAAGGCTTCCAGTTGTGGTCAGGTTTGGAGAGGGATATATATATATAGCCTTATCCCTTCAAGCAGAGATACCAATTCCAAGTCTTGGTGCTATATGAATTCTGGTGTCTTGTTGCCTTGATCATGATGTGTATTAATATACGTTTCTCAATTTCATCCACTAGCTCAGATTAATGCGGTGCAAAAAATATTTGTACCTTGTATAATTGTAGCAACTCCTCATCAATTATAATCAACTTTAATTTATGGTTCGTTGTATAGGTGGCTGATTGGAACTCACATTCTAATCCTGCGGGGAAATTTGTGGTTATTACATCACGCCTATTAAGTGATGCACATCGGTATATTTTACGTTGCCTGAGTGCACATCAAGTTGTTCGTCACTGCGTTATATTTACATCTATCTCAGAGGTGCTTATTCATAATTACTGCTCTTGACTGTTATCTTTGTACTTTCCATGTTTATAAATTCATTATTGGACTTACTCTTACCTATATATTGGGAAAAAGCTTCCTCACTGGGTGTGAATATTTCTCCCCCTTTCTTTGTTCTTTATAACATGATAGTTTACTGCATTCTATTTAGAAGCCTTCCTACGTAATCTTGTAATGATTTTTCTGGATGAATCATACTATTTTGTCAGAAAGAGGTTTTGTGCAACTTAGAATGGAGCTTGGTGATTTATTTAATATGTTGCTTTAATCCTGATATTCCAAGTGACTAAACTTTTGTTACAAAATAGGAAGAAGTTTTTGGTAGTATTTTTAACTTGGCCCTAAGTCCTTCAAATTATCAGCATCACGGTGAAATTATCTTATTCTTAATCTTGTGCCTAAATATGACACTTGGATTGCAATGTTACATTTATTTTGTTCCAGGACCTTTTGGATAGCAATATTACATTTATTTTGTTCCAGGACCTTTTTTCTCTTTCGCTTGGTAAAGATGTTTTAATAATAGTTAAAATGCAGGCAGCTCATTCGGTGTTTCCGGATTCACCTCTGGGACCAGATGCCTATCGTGAATATGAATCCTTATTGGTTCAAGATTATGACGAACTAAATAAGAAATCTGGGGCAAAACCTAGGCAGTTTGGTAGTAAAGTCCAGGCAAAGATTAAATTTGAAGACGGAGGACGTTCAAAACTTTCTCCCAGTGGAGAGGATGTTCCTCATCTTGAAGCTAGTTCAAGTGGAAGAGATTTTTTGGAACAGACTCCATTGGACTCCACTGAAGATGCAGTGTTTAAATTGGATGTTTCTGTTCATCATTTTCCAATGATTTTATGTCCCTTATCACCAAGAGTATTTGTTCTACCTTCAGAAGGATTGGTGGCTGAAGCACACTTATCATCTGAGCATGAGGATTCCGTTGGTCCTGGTTTTCCTCCCTTAAGTACTGGTATGCTTTCTGATACAGATGATGTGCCTCCAGGTGCAACTCTCACAGCACACTTTCTCTACCATTTGGCGGCCAAGGTAAATAGTGGCTCACACTTTTGCTGAAATGTTTGCCTACCTCTGGTGACTTGATTTCTGCATTTCTTTTTCTATTCACTGGATTCTTATATTATATGCTTCACCCTGAGTTCTGTCCCTATTACAATCTTGTACATCATGAGTGATAGATCTGTTGCATGCCAGCATCCTACCATCTTACTGGGGTACCTATAGATCCATTTAAAAAGTATGTAAATAAAATAAAATAATAAAAAATATTAAAATAAATTTTAATTACTATGTATGTTGCCTATGTAAATATGTAATATACCTTGCTCTTAATGGCCATTTCAAACATTTGGTTTTTAATAATACAATGTTGTTTGATCATTGTAATTAACCCTATTAAATGAGAGAAGGCTGCTTTTGCCATTGCTTTTGTATTATTAAGAATGTTGGTAACTCTCTCCTCGATGACTACCTCTGGTTTGGTTTTGTTTTGTTTATTATTATTATTATTATTATTATTATTATTATTAAATTCCTCCTCTAATATGTTACATTGGCTGTTTCTTTTGTTTATGATGTAGATGGACTTGAAAATGGAAATTTTCTCGCTTGGGGATATGTCAAAAACTGTTGGAAAAATTTTGACTGACATGTCAAGTCTTTACGATGTAGGCCGCCGTAAACGGTCAGCAGGACTGTTACTCATTGATCGCACACTTGATCTCCTTACTCCTTGCTGTCATGGTGACTCACTATTTGACCGTATGTTCTCTTCTTTGCCCCGAAGGAATCGAATTTCCAATACCCAAGGTAAAGGTTCAGGGCTCCAGCTCAAACTTGGTTCTTCGTACCTGCAACGTGCTCCTTTAGATGCTCAGATACCACTTACAAAGATCCTTAATGATGAAGATTGGCAAATAAACAACTTTCGGCTTTTAGAAAGTGTTGAAGCTTTTCTATGTGGTTGGAACTCTGGTGATTCTGATTCTCAGGTTACAGGTTTGATTAATCTTGGTCAGAAAATTCATGAAAAAGAGAGTCACTCTAGTGCAGAAATACTCATTGGATCTTTTGTTTCCTCTGAAACTTTCCGTGGAACCCCATTCTTGGAAGCTATACTGGATAGAAGAACAAAAGATGGGGGCTTACTAGTAAAGAAATGGCTACAAGAAACTCTGCGCAGGGAAAACATTACTGTAAATGTGAAATCCCGTGCTGGTTTTGTTACAAAACCTGAGCTACAAGCTATGATCAAAGCATTGACTGGGAGCCAATCATCTTTGCTGAAGAATAAAGCAATTATCCAAATTGCTTCAGCCACATTGTTTGCACTTGGAGAAACAAATTGTACCAAGTGGGATGCATTTAGCAGTGCAGAGAAGATTCTGAGTGTGAGTTCAGGGGAAACCAGTCAAAGTCTTGCTGCTCAAATTGGTGATCTCATCAATAAGAGTGCTCTGTTGGGATCTCAAGTAAATAAAGGGAAAAGTGAGATGTCAAAAGGGTTACTTTCTTTGCAAGATGCTATTCTGTTGATGATTGTTGGATATATATTGGCCGGTGAAAATTTTCCATCATCTAGTTCTGAAGGCCCATTTTCTTGGCAGGAGGAACGCTTGTTAAAAGATGCTGTTGTAGATGCCCTTCTTGAAAATCCATCAGTTGCAAATCTCAAGTTTCTAGATGGGATAAGGGAAGAGCTTGAGAAAAATGTATGCAAGTCAAAATCGGAGAAAGATACTGAAAAACTAGACATCGATGATTTTGATGATGAGCAGTGGGGGGAATGGGGGGATGAAGATGTTGAGGATGACAGCAAAAATGAACAAGCGTATGGTGACGTGCAACTTAAGTTGGAGTTGCGCGACAGGGTGGATAACTTGTTCAAATTTCTTCATAAGTTATCCAATCTGAAAAGAAAGAATATACCACTTAGGGATGGATCATTGACCATGGAAGGCAATTTCAGTGAGGATTCCTATATGGGGAAAGGATTACTTTATAAGCTACTAACAAGGGTGCTAGGCAAGTATGACGTGCCAGGGTTAGAATATCATTCTTCCACTGTAGGTCGTCTGTTCAAAAGCGGGTTTGGCAGATTTGGCCTTGGTCAGGTGATTAGTGTTTCTTACCCTTTTTGCATGACTCTTGCTTTAGTAGTTCAGTTCTTCAAATATTCTATATCTAATTTTTCATTCTTTCCACCTTTATTGTTCTGCTAAATACAATACTTCAGGCAAAACCAAGTCTTGCTGATGAAAATGTCATTTTGGTGTTTGTTATTGGGGGCATTAATGGAGTCGAGGTGAATTTCTAGACTGCCCTGGTCTGATCTGTTTATTATTATTGTCTTTTTGTAGTGAATAAAAAAGATGGTCACTTTTTAATATGGTAGTAAAATGAAATACCATATTCTGAACTGACTGGTTTTTTTATGTGAATTTAGATTCTCTCATCTTTGAAATGAACATAATAATGTTCTGTTCACATCTCCACCATCGATAAACAATCAATGGTCAGGATGTAAACATAATCTTGTTATGGCCATTTTGAACATAAGAGGATCCAAATCCTTTTATTTTCCACATTTTCATTGGTTTGCTGTATTTAACATTTTATTTAAAACTTTCTCCTTGTTGGCATGGATTAGTAATATAATACTATCAATTACTTTTCTGTCACAAAGGTTCGTGAAGCTCAAGAGGCATTGGCTGAAAGCGGAAGACCTGACATAGAATTGCTTGTTGGTGGAACAACTCTTCTAACTCCTGAAAACATGCTTGATTTATTGCTAGGGGACTCCAGTTTCTTTTAATTCTTTTGTTTGCATATGTAGGAGATAGAAATCCAATTTATTTTATTTTATTGTATCTCCTAAATCATGTATGTTATAAATGATATAGATTACCGGATAAAAGTTTTGATCTTTATCAAAATCTAAAGGGAAATGAACCTAAGATAGGGTATTTTGCCAAACCCTTGGTAAAATGGAATGTTTAGTTATCTCATGCTAACAGGAACATTAGCATACTAGCATTGATCAACGAGTTGAATGAAATGAAAGATTGTGTTAAAATTATAGGTTCATACAAGTATGAAAACAGGCAAATAAATATGCTTTTTTGAAAAAACACAACTTAGTTTATATATATATAATTTTGGTGACACCTAGCGCTCCTTTAAATCTACCAAATCACAGCAGGGGGATTAGTTTCAAACTTCGGAAATTTGGAAAATTAATTTTATTTTTAAATTAATTAATTTGTTTGAATTTTACGAAAAAATGAGAATTAAATTAATTTTGAAATCTAATAGATTTCATCTCGTTTGTATTAGAATTTTTTTAGATAAGATACGATTAAGCTTTTATTCAATAATCAATTTGGTCACTGTGTTTTAAACATGTTTAATTTGGGTTTGGAGTTTTACAATCATGAATCAACTTTTGACAGAATATTTGTGTGTAATAATCGCCACTGAGGTAGCTAATGACTAGCACGATTCAACTTTTGACAGAATATTTGTGTTTAACCATTAATAGGTTCAATTTTGTGTTTTGAGGGACCAGATTGAGTTCTACAGTAGACGGTCACAATGATAGTTACTGCATGCATTAGATAATATTCTGCTAACCAAAGTGGTTGTGAAATGAACAAGTTGATTCATGGTTGCTGTGAAATGAACAAGTTGATTCATGGTTGCAAAACATGGCTTTTTCTTTTTCAACCATAACAGGGTCACACCAAAATTCGCCACCAAGGTAGAATAAGAATTAGGATACAAAATATATATTAAAAATAAATTAAACTACACATGTATTTATTCATAAATACATAATGACTAATTTTAGTATGTAAATAACATTTATCTTTTTTTATATGGATTAAACATGGAATTTTTTAAAATAAATAAAATAAATGTTTTATTTATGGATATAGGTTATTTGGAACGTTTTGACCGATTTGTGCAGCATGTCTTATTTCGTTTACACGTATGTGCATATCTCGTTTATAATTTACATTGTAAACGAGATAAGACATGTCAGCAAGTACACATATCATGTTTATACACATGATCTCATGCGTGGCTATAAATGAGACCAGCACATACTTATTTTATTTACATTGTAAACGAGATAAGACTTAGATGCGCCTATATAAGTAACTCATTCACGGTGCCTCTAGTGTCACTATCTATACCCATCAACCTTCATTTCTCTCTTTGTCCCATGTTTTGTTGATATTCTTGAGATACTTCAACGTTATGGCACGCGCAGATGCATGAGACGATGACATCAACCACCTAAATGCTACTTGGCACATCGTGGGAGCAATCGACTTCCAAGTCAATATTGTTGTTTTTATCTTTTAAATAAATAAGCATATGTGATTATAGTTAGGGAACTTATATAGATTTGGTGTTGTTATACATGGGTAGAATAGATTATATTTTGCTAATATAAAATAGGTTATTTGGCAAGTTATTAACATTTGTTAGATGTCGAATGTATCTTTAGTAAATGTTAATTTACTAATTAATTTAATTTAATTTATTCATTAATTGTTTATTAAGCTATCTTACTTTTTTTAGTCGAATTTTATATTTTTAATTTTAATTTTAAATATGTTAAAAAATTTAGTTTGAAATCCAAGATTTTACAATTGAAATAGATTTGCTATTAAAAGGTTTCATTTTTTAACAGAAGCTTCGCCTACTACTATTTAGGCGGGTGGGACACACTCTTGCACCACCGGACACCATTGTCCCTTATCTGAGGGAGGCTGGGTTTGGCGACACAATACAGCTTAGGGACTTCGTGTTTGACAACTCCCTGATAACTGCATTCGTGGAGTGATGACATCCAGAGACCCATATTTTCCACCTGCCATGGGGTGAGTGCACCATCACCCTGCAGGACGTTGCGTACCACCTAGGTTACACACACATGGAGAGCTAGTGGATGAGTGCTTGCGTGACTTCCAAATTTGGTACCAGCAGACATGGGAGTACGTAGAGGAGCTCCTAGGTTCCATTCCTCCTCATGCTCAACAGTAGGGTGTCCAGAGGAAGGAGTCGTTTAGTATCAAGATGACATGGCTTCGAAACTGAGTCCGGCATATGCCAGCGAATGCAGATGCAGCCACCCTCCGTCAGTACACAAGGTGTTACATCTTGTTGCTGATCAGGAATTACCTGGTGACGGACAAGTCAAACAATCAGGTGCATATAAGATAGTTGCCACTTTTGGATGACATCGCTAGGTGCCGTAGTCTGTCTTGGGGATCCGCAGTGCTTGCATGAATGTACCACTATTTATGCCATGCAGCGCATCGAGATACGACAGATATAGCTGGATGCACTCCGCTCCTGGTCTCGTGGATATACCATAGGTTTCTTTAGTGGTGTCCACCTTAGAGATAGATTTTGAGGTTTTCCCTAGTAGTGAGGTAACTATTTTCATTTACGATTTTTGTCCTTTCTATTTATGTAATTAAACTTTTTATTGCATGGAGTGAGACAATTTGATTGTTGCATATGTGAACATGTCGAAATTCTAACATACCTCCCTAACGAATTCAAACATCATCAGTCAAAATTCTAACCAAAATAAGCTAATGCATTCAAATACAAAGTAAGGCTTGCTAATATCTGAGATTTTGTCAGAGGGCGATACCAAGACTCCAAAGACAATCATCAGTGAATTGCTTGCAACGTATATGGTACTTTAACCGATCCAACTCCACAACTCAGTACTCAACACTTTTTTGAATGTTGTAATTCTCCACGCCTTGCATGACTGCCTCTCTGTTTCTAGATCTGTAACCAACTCTAAACTCCAAATTACCTTCTATGTTGTAATCGTCCGCACCCATATTGAAAAATGGAGTTACCTCGTGCATCACGTTCAAATCCAATGTATCAGAGTGGCTGGGTACAACTTATAACTCTGAAACTGGCTGCGGAGTAGGCAAAAGGTATCGAACTGATCCACCAATTGGAGTCTCTGGTACGAACTCATCCTCGTTATCATTTTCAGAAAAACCACTTTCGTTGCTATCAGCAATATACTCTTCATTGAACTTCTCACCGTCCACGTCCATGTCTACCGCTGGTCTAGCATAGTGCAAGAATGGAGGTGCAAGAAGTGAGTCATTCTGGAAGAAATTCGTGCTGCCAAAACCACCACCACCAACATCACAAACATTCGCAGAAAGCTCCATCACTTGTTCAGCCATGATTCTTCCGTGGATATCAAATATGAGGCGCACATGCTCATCGTCATCGAGTTAGAACAGACAAAACTAAAATACATTGTTTTTCCTCGTTGCTAACATTCTATATCCAATTCTTTCGGTCTCTTTTCTCTCATTACTACCGAGGTGCGTCAATACCAAACTCTTTAACTTACACAAAGAATCTGCTCTCTAAGTGCACAACAGAATAGGTTTCTCACACTTAAAAAAACTACTAACACTAGATATTTCTACTAAATTTTTGAAGAAATGGATGAGAAGAAGGATTGAGATGTTTGTGGAGAATACCAATGGTTTGTAGATCCTTTTATAGCTGATTGAATTTTGTCGTATTATATCTCGTTTATAGTGACAATGTTTTAACTTAGCGTACATCTCGTTTATAGTATAAACGAAATAAATATGTGCATATCTCAGTCACACTTTAATATGAAGTTATTTTTTTAAAACTGATATTAATCAAATTAGACTCTCCAATTTGTTTGAGGAGGAAAAATAATTTAGAAATTAGAGAGTCCGATTTTAATTTTTTATTTTTTTTATTTTTGAAAACAAATATCGAAGGATCCAATTTCAATATTAAAGTTTGTTAATTTTCAAGAACATAAATCGGAATTCGTAATTTTTTTAGAAAAATCAAACAATGTAAATCCGTAAGTATTAGTTTTGGACACTACTGTATAACCGAAAGAAAAATCGGTGCCTCCGATTCTTGAATCTCATGGCACTGAAAAAGTGAAAATCACATTCTCTGCCTCATCTTTTCGTGATACACGCGCACACAGGGGATATTAAAGATAACATGCGGCAAAACATAGGGAGACCAAAGTGAACATGTGTAAAATCAATCCACCAATTTTGAAAAACAAAAGCCATCCAAGATTGAAATTTGAATGGTTAAAAATCATGGATTATTAAAACCATGGACATTGATATATGTATATGAGTATATCATAACATTTACAAATTACATTGCTTAATTACCCACACAACTAATGTGCCATACTTCAACTTAGCACAAACACTAACTACTACTGACACAATTGGAAACCAGTCTCCCATCCATATCACAATTTCCACTCGCCTAAAACAAAAAACTTCATGAACATAGACATCCTCGTAAAACTCATTCAAATAAGTACCCATCAAGTGAACAAAAAAAAAAAGTACCCATCAAATCCTTCATTTCCATTTTTGTTTTACCCGCTCCTCGGAGACCTGGGGTAAATTGCATATTTTAAATTACTAACTTGCGTACTGTGACTGATGTCTATGCTGTACTTTGAGCTTATATCATTTAACTAGTCTTCAACGATAAGATATACTCAACATAAAACATACTATTTCAATTATATAATGAGCGTGTGCATGTTATTATTTTGAAGGATGCCCTTCAGATTCTCAGACATTCTAGTGTACGCTTACAAAATTTTCATGTTAATCAGTTGCGTAAACGAAAATATTGTAAGCATAAACACTGAAAAAGGTTTATGGAGATGAAGGTGTATCACGAAATTGTGGAGGACAGATAAAAAAAAAAAATTTGAGGGTCAGATTTGTGTTTATACAAAAAATTTGAGGGTTAGATTTGTGTTTAATATTTTTATTATTTTAAAAATACAAATCTAAAGGTCAAATTTATTATACTCAAATTTGTATTTATACCGAGAATTGGCTAGCGAAAAATTAGGTGAGAAAGGATATTTAAGGATGAAGAAAGACATAGCTGCTAGTGCTAAGTAAGGTTATGTGAATTGCATGGATGCTTCTTATCTAACTGCTTAATTAGTTATATTATGTGCAATATGTATTGAAGCATATTCTTTCTTTGTAATTATGATTATATATAAATATAGGAAAAAAAGATGCAAAATGTCAGAAATAAATATTTTCACATCTTAATAGAACCATTTATTTTAAGTTTGATCTACTCTTTTATTATTTATTATTTGAGAATTTTTCGAACTGATTCATCAACTTATGGCACATTATGCCTAGCAAAGAATTTATTGTTATATGGTAAAGAAGCTATTAGTTGTTAGTTGGTAGTCGGTATTTAAAATTTAAAGATGTTAGTTGGTAGAAAATCTAGTAAGTATCATATTGTCAAAATTAAAAGTCTAATAATCTTTATAAATGGATAAAATTTCACATTTTTTTTTGAGAGATGTTAAAATGATATTCTCATCTTTTTTATTTATAAAATGTACACTATCTTTTTTTATAACTCTTAAAAATCTTCCTCTTTAATCTGTCTTAAATTTTTTGTGTTAGTTAACACTAATTTTATCCAATTTTCAAGAAAAAATAAATTATTTTTTAAAAAAAATTCTCTTTAGTAAAATTTATTTTTTTTTGTGATTAAATTTTGTTTACCAAAATATCCTTTAATAAATTATTTTTTACTGCTTAAATTATATTTTTACCAAAATATTTTTTTAAGAAAATTTTAATGATTAAATTTTTTTTGAGATACTTTTCAATAAATTTTTAATTATTAAATTGTAATTTTGTTAAAATTTTTGTTAACAATTATTTTTTAATTTTATTATTAATTTTTTGATATCAATCTATATTATTTTAATATTAAATTAAAAAGAATCTTATCATTGTTAATATGTATAACAATTAATATTAATAAATAATTTGTTTCATAGAACTATTAAAAAATATTAATAACTTTATCAAAATTTAAAAATAAGTTGAAATGGATAAATCCAAAATTTAAAATATTAACATCTCATTCCTTCACATCTTTGCAAAGCAAGTTCCTTAATAATTAAAAAAAAGAGTAAAATATTGTTTTTGTCCCCAACGTTTGGGGTAAGTCCTATTTGTGTCCCTAACGTTTAAATCGTCCTATTTGTATCCCTAACGTTTATAAAAGTGATTCAATGTTATCCTACTATCAATTATACTAACAAATCAGATTATATTTTTCAATTATTCTCACTTGGATGCATTCATTCTCAATTAGGTCTCACTTGGATGTGTTCGATTTTAATATTATACCCACTATTTGTGTTTAGATTCAATTATGTCCCTAGAAAAGTGAATTATGTAAATGTTGTAGGAATTAGTTTCAACTTTTGATGAGCTATTTTTCGGAGTAGATTATCGATTTTATCCCAGACATTTGTATTCTAACTTCAAGAAGAGATTTTTAAAACTCAAACTAAAGCGTTCATGATGTGTAATTGACATCAGGATAACATTGAATCACTTTTACAAACATTAGGGATACAAATAAGTCGATTTAAACGTTAGGGATACAAATAGGATTTACCCCAAACGTTGGGGACAAAAATGATACTTTACTCTTAAAAAAATTATTGAAGGGTATCTTAGGAAAAAAATTTAATCATTAAAAATTTTTTAAAAAAATATTTTGAAAAAAAATATAATTTAATCAATAGAAATATAATTTGTTAAAGGGTATTTTGGTAAATAAAATTTTATCACAAAAAATAAAATTTTTGTTAAAGGATATATTTTTTTTATAAGAAAGAAAAATGTATATTCTACAAATAGAGAAGAGAGGAGTGTCATTTTAATATCTCTTATGGGAGGAGAATAAAATTTTCTCTTATAAATGTGAGACAACTCTTACCTCTTAAGTTAGTTTTTAGGATAAGTCTAACCGTAATCCATCTCTTCGATATTTCTCTCAACAAGATGATCAGTACCCTTGTTCCACTCCCATTGCTGTCCAACTCTAAGGCTACATTTGTTTTTAAGAACAGGATAAGACAAGACACTAAGAACAAGACATAAAGGACAGAGACACAGAATTTAGTGTTCTTATATTCTGTTTGGTGATAAAATAAAACAAATTATGAAAATCTAATTTATTCTAATTTTTTTCATTAAAAAATTTGAGAAAAAAATATAATTAAAAAAAATTAACAAGAATAATTAAAAAAAAGTTATTTGTTAGTATCTTTGTATTCTTTCTGTTAGAATAGACACAAAATACACTAATTCAGTGTCTCTTGACATAATATCTCTGTCCATTATCTCATCTGTCAAACACGATTTTGTGTCTCAGTATCCTGTATCAGTAATCAAAGTATTTAAATTTTAAAATTACACAATTCTATTGATTGTTGGGATGTGAATTCCATTAGACTATCTCATTTCATGAATTGTGCTAGAAAGCGTAAATGACTCATTAAACGAAAAAAGAATAAAGTATCGTTTTTGTCTCTAACATTTAGATTAAGTCCTATTTGTATTCCTAACGTTTATAGAAGTGATTTAATGTTATCTTACCATCAATTATATTAACATTATATTTTTCAATTATTCTCACTTAGATATATTCATTCTCAATTTGGTCTCACTTAAATGTGTTCGATTTTAATATTGTACGAATTATTTGTGTTCAAGTTCAATTATGTCCCTAAAAAGGTAAATTATATAAATATTGTAAGAATTAGTTTCAACTTTTGATGAGCTATTATTCGGAGTGAATCATCAATTCTATTCCAAACATTTGTTTTCTAACTTCAAGAAGAGATTTTCAGACTCCAACTAAAGCTCATGATGTGTAATTGACGGCAAGATAACATTGAATCACTTTTACAAACGTTAGGGATACAAATAAGACGATTTAAACGTCAGAGACACAAATAGAACTTACTCCAAATATTAGAGACAAAAACGATTCTTTACTATTTAAAATAACACATCTAAAAAAAATATAATAATTGAACTCAATATTGTTTGTTTGTATTTAACTAAAAATACATTGAAATTACAAAAATGTTATTTTTATACCAAAATCAACCAATAATGTACTTATATATAAATACATGTGTGATTTAATTTATTTTTAATATGTATTTATATTCTAACATATATTTTATATTGGTGACTAATTTTGGTATACACGTAGCATAATTGTTAAAAATTATTATTATTAGTAGAAGTTTCAAAATTTTCTTTTAATAAATATAGAATAAATACATCAAAAACTTTGATTTTATGATTTGAGTTATCTATTTTGTGTCCAGCATGTTAAATTTACAAATTATAAATTTTTTATTAAAAATATAAAAAATTTAAATTTTCAATGTATTTTATTTTGCATTCATTAAATAAAAATATTTAAAATTTTTCACTAATAATAAACTTATCACATGTTTTTAGGATACATGTTAGCTAAACCCTTAAGATTTGCATATGTAAACTATTTTAATTGATAATCTTGTAACACATGTTAACTAAATCTTGCATTATTTAATTATGGAGACATGACATTGGAAATTGGATAATCAAAGCATTATTAGAAACAAAAAAATGGAATATTTCATGATGTGTAATTGACGGCAAGATAATATTGAATCACTTTTACAAACATTAGGGATACAAATAAGACGATTTAAACGTCAGACACACAAATAGAACTTACTCCAAACATTAGAGACAAAAACGATTCTTTACTATTTAAAATAACACATATAAAAAAAATTATAATAATTGAACTCAATATTCTTTGTTTGTATTTAACTAAAAACACATTAAAATTACAAAAATGTTATTTTTATACCAAAATCAGCCAATAATATATTTATGTATAAATATATGTGTGATTTAATTTATTTTTAATGTGTATTTATATTCTAACATATATTTTATATTGGTGACTAATTTTGATATACACGTAGCATAATTGTTAAAATTATTATTATTAGTAGAAGTTTCAAAATTTCTTTTAATAAATACAGAACAAATACATCAAAAACTTTAATTTTATGATTTGAGTTATCTATTTTGTGTCCAGCATGTTAAATTTACAAATTATAAATTTTTTATTAAAAATATAAAAAAATTAAATTTTCAATGTATTTTATTTTGCATTTATTAAATAAAAATATTTTAATTTTTTTACTAATAATAAACTTATCACATATTTTTAGAATACATGTTAGTTAAATTCTTGTGATTTGCATACGTAAACTATTTTAATTGATAATCTTGTAACACATGTTAACTAAATCTTGCATTATTCAATTATGGAGACATGACATTGGAAATTGGATAATCAAAGCATTATTAGGAACAAACCCACTGTGATAGTATCATAAATAAGCGAGTCTTAAATTCCAACCCACTTCTCAAATATTTATTGTTTGCTAGAAAAATTTGGAGAGGTAGCGAGAAGCACAACATAGTGCTACAAAAAATGGAGATATAAATGCTAAGGGGGTCTTTAATATGAACCACCCCTTGAAGGTATCACTACCTAACTGCAAATGCACCGCGGTAAAAAGTGTCAACAATAATAACAAGAATGGTTCTAAATTTTTAATTTTATTGAGCCCTGAAAAGGACAACTCGGTGTTTGACATTTCATAAGACAAAAAACTTTTGGCCTCTTTGTTCAGCTGAATCATCTAAGCTGATTTTGTGACCTCGTGAATGGCATTAGCTACATATCCAACATTGCCAGTATTAAGACCAGCCATACTGTAATAATAACAGAGAAAGTTAACACAGCTTAGTATAGAATTGGTTTAACTTTGTATAGAAAATGAATACCAGACGAGTTACCTTATTCGACCATTACGAGTCATATAAATATGAAACTCGTTCGTCATACGATCAACTTGTTCAGGTGTCAACCCACTATAGCAGAACATGCCAATCTGCACAAGCAAACAACAGATGAATTGTGAGAAAAGAGAAAGTATATAAACTAACATTAATCAATTTTTTTTTAATTCTAGAAGTTCTAACTTTTTTAAAGATTTAGAGGGTTTAAAATTTAGAATTTAGGATTAAAGATTTATAATTTAAGATCTAGAATTTAAAATAAACAAAATAATTTTTAAAAAAATTGACTAATGTTGGTTAAAAACCAGTTGGCTCCCTAGCATTACTGATGAGGAAAACACAGCTTTTATAAATTATAACAAAGATAAATTATATTGAACTCTGTTGAGGCACATGAACCTCTCTATTTGAAAGGGTATACACTAATCTCTTTCCTGAGATTCAAGTTATATAACACCCAGTACAAATGGGTGACATGCTGCCATGTATAGATATTAATCTCATGCAATGTCGGTTTAATTGTTCAAGATGAGACCTGGTTGGTTATGTGCTGCCATGGCAAAGGAGACCCCAATTTTTCTAGGTTTTCTCGCAGGGTGGCACGCATTCCAATGATCCGGTCCGCCATAACCTGTGAAGATAACATCTATATAAGGTCATCACAACTACCACCAAATCTTTATGTTTGTCAATAATTTGTCTTTTTATGTCAGACACAATAAAGATTATTAAGAAATTAAGATTATTCATTTAATATTTTCACTAACGAGTAATAAGTGCTGCAGCCTTTAAGGGTTTTAATTTTTTTCAGACATTCAATATCATTGAAAATATTAAACCTTAAATTTAATTTAAGAGTACCTTACCTAGCTAGGGGCACTCCTTAGCAAAACTATTTTAGTTATATTCTAAAACTGCTTACATATAGAAACATGGTCAATAACAAAAGTTCAATGTAAATCGTAGCTAACATTTTGCGCAAAAGAAGAGTTAGAGAGAAAGAGAGCATATTTAACAAAACACTCAAGACACAACAAATATTGTATGAAATATCAAGTATTTGCATTTGCACGATCTAGTACCACAATGCATTTGCATTACACAAATAAATATGAAAGCATGTGTATATAGGAGCACTCTACCTTAACTTCTTTAAGCCATAAATTCTTCAATTCTGGGTCACCAAGAACAGTTGAAACTATAAGTGCTCCATGAACAGGTGGATTACTGTACATTGGTCTAGCAAGTAGCTGCAATTGACTTTTTACTGCCACAGCTTGTTTCTCATCTTCACAAAGCACGCTGCAAGCAACTTAAGAATATGAGTTCTATCCCTTGGTGAATGTCATTGAAAGCCAATCTAAGGTTTTAAGATTAAGAATTTTCAATGTTTAAACACATTTTAAACGATTCCATTTTTATAGAAAATGAAATATATTAAATAATAAGGGTATATATGGAAGACCAAGATTCATTCCACATAGCATTTCAAAGTTCTTAGTTTCACTTCTACTTATGTTTATCAAGTAATGTTCTTTTAGTGAATTACCATGTTGGTAATTCCATTGGTCATCTGAAATAAACTTGAACCAATTGAGGATACAAAATCATAATAATCATGTCAAAGCTTGTGCCTTAATTATTATGACTCTGCTTCAAGCAGAAAGCTAAGAAGGAAGCCGAAATTTGCAAAAGCTGAACTATGGAAATCAATTTAACAAGAAACTTAAATTGAAGTACGAAATAGTATATATATATCTATGTTATGTACTAAAAGAATGATCACAGTTCAACATATCTTGCTTCCCAACCACAATGAAAGCCATTGAGTGTTTATAACATTTTTGTGCTTAGTGTAATAGCCTATTTACAAAAGCAAGATTAAAGATAAATATAAAATTACCTAAGGCACCCAACTCGCTGGCCATAGAGTCCCATATTTTTTGCATATGACTGTGCAAGTCCTATCAAATGACCATCCTCAAGAAAAATTCTGATGGCCTTCGCATCTCGCTCTGGATCACCGCTTGCAAAACCTTGATACGCCATGTCAAAGAAAGGAAAATGACCTTTAATCTGAAACAAGAAAAGGGTCAATAATCCAAATCAGAACAAACAATTAAAGCCCGCAATGTTATATACCATTATAAACTGTTTACCAATTTACCTTGATGAGGGACGAGATCTCTCGCCATTGTTCTTCCGAAGGATCTACTCCAGTAGGATTGTGAGCACAAGCATGAAGCAGAAAGAATGAACCATCTGGTGCATTCTGTATAAGAAGTAACAGTTCTAAGAGGTTAAAAGTATAAATTACTAGCAACATTTGATCTAAAAGTTGACCTACAAAGAAATGTCTGAAGAATGAAGGTATTATACCTTTATGTCTTCCATCAGTCCTGAAAAATCCAATCCTCTAGTCTCAGGGTGATAGTAACGGAAGGTCTTCATAGGTACTCCAGCATCCCTCCAAATGTTATGGTGGCTGCAATGTTGATTTAGATAAATATCTAGACATATATGGGACAAACACAAAACTCATAACTAAGTTTAATTATGACAACTGTCCAATTTCATTCATTCTTTTAGATGATTATTCATGTGGTTAATATAAATGGTAGTCATTTTTTATGATGTGATGTTACGTAATTAGATACATATGTAAAATTGTTTTACATCGACAGTGCATCAAAATTAAATTCCATAAATCTCAAAGTACAAAGACCTTTAAAGAAGCCGATGGCAAAATTGAATATTTAAGGAAGATTTGTATCAAATACTCACTTCGCCCATGTAGGCACCGGTATGTAGATCTGGCTGTTTGGATGGAAACGGTGTTGAAATGCAGCAAAAAGTCGACACGCTCCAGTCCCGGATAAAGCCTGAACTGCACCTATTCTTTTATCTTTGATGAACTCGGAGTTCTCTCCATATGCTAGCTTTAGTGATTCTTCCACCATCTTTATGCTTCCACCAATAGGAAGATACTCCCTGGCCAAACATGTGTTTCAGCGTAAAGCAGTATGGGCATTGATCTCGCATAAGATTGCAATACAAAATAGAAAAACAGACTGTTTTCTGTTATATTTTTAGTGTCTTGTCATATTCTGATTTGTAAACTAAATGCAGTTAATGAAAAGAAAACTATCACCATCCTTGCTAGCTAACACTTTAACACCTTGAAGTGTGAGCCACTTAATCTTTACGTCCAGAAATATTTGAACAGTAGATGAAGAATTCATTCTACCATAAAGAAAGTTAAGACCTATCATAAAACCATTTATCCTAAAAATTTAAGTAAATAAGAAAAAGTAACATTAACGACTATATTTTTAACACGTCCTCTTAAGCAAGAGTTTCTTTTAGGTTTGTTTGATTTTTGCTGACATTCTTTTCTTATTTATTTGCCTTATTCTATTTTTTATTTTTGGGGTTCACCAAAAATTAAACTCTAGACTTTTAGAACATAGAATTCTAATACCATGTCATAAAACCACTCATCCCAAAATTTAAAATGATAAAAGAAGACAAGAGATTATATCTCTAACAAGATCGTTCATCGATAACGATACGAAAGTTGAAGGCACTAGTCCCCAAAGTCTTTTTTGAACAATATAACAAACAAAATTTATTATTTTTTGTCAATATTTGACCAATAAATTTTTTTATACTAAATTTTAAATTTTAATTTTTAAATTCTAATATTATACAAATAAAACATTAAATTAAAGTGTTGGGTAATATTGATAAAAACGTATTAGTTTATAATATTTTTTTTTATTATTTTATAAAATCTGTATACGGTGACATTATTTAAGAGGATCCACGGCATTACAACTTCCCCATTTTAACTTATGGACAACATAAATTAGAAAAAGAAAAATTCAACCATTCCCACATTCTACAAAACTAATTACATTATTAGAACAATTCTGAAGTTGCCCATTCATCATCCCAACCTACACACCATATCTCCCTTATATCCAGTCAGGTAGGTACACAATTAAAAACGAGGTTGAGAAATAATTCAGCGATGTTCATAGGTTTTCAGCTTTCAGAACAGAAAAGCAAAAAATAAAGCAGGATTCTCCTGGTCCTTCTCACTCTCACCTAAAGAATCCAATACTCATTCTCTTATTGTACACTGAACCGCCCCTCGTGGGTTCAGGGAGAGAGAGAGAGAGAGAGTTCTGAGAGGAACACAACACGGACAAAGCTTCATAATTACAAATTATATTACAAGTCCTTAATAAATTTTATTATAAGATAATTAAATTTTTAAAAATATCATTTAAATTTTTTAAAATTTTTCTAGAATAAAAATTATTAAAAACAAATATGTCAGATCTAAAATCTTTTAAAAATTAATTTAAGTTTTTATTTGAAAAAGAAAAAAAAAAGATAAATTGGCACAAATTGGACAAACTTTACGTGAATACCACACAAATTGGCACTTGTAAGCAAAACCGATTATATATATATATATATATATATATATATATATATATATATAGAACATTAAAAAGATAAATAAAAAATAACAAGAACATAAATAAATATAGCATATTCTTCACTCACATGAACTGGCTTCCTGCGATCCTCCTCTCGGCTTCTCTGACACATTCCAGAACCACAGGCTTCCCGTTGTCATCACGATATGCACCCTTTTTGCAAATAAAAATTAAATAAATAAATATAAATGGTCAACAAAGCACAAAAATCGTTTTCCTCACTGTTGCATGCTACTCTCTATCTGTTGCTAGGAAAATACACTAGAATCGGAATTTTGAGCTAAAAAATTACAAAATTTTCGCACTTTAAAAAATAAAAGGAATAAATACACACTCTTATTTGCGGTGACGTAGAGAGCTAGATCACTACCTACTAAGGTGACTGGCTGTTGGATTTACTTTCCGAGATAACGAGAGAGAAAATCAGTTGGAGATGGGAAGGGAGAGAAAATTAGACAAGAGAACTCACAACTCCAACATTGACTTTGTTTGGACTCTGATCGGCGAGAAAAGCTTCGGTGACACCAAGGATTGGATCCTTGGGAGCGGGCTCGATGCTCCGGAACCACGATGACATGAATCTGGCTCCGGCTACGACGGAGCTGCGGCGGAGGAGTTGTCCGGATAGCGTGTTGCGAACAGCCATGTCTCAGTGATGACGCGGCGTCTTGGATCGATGAAACAGAGGAAAGAGAGAGAGAGAGACGTGAGTTAGAACAGAACGGAAAAAACGGCGTGTCTTGTCTTAAATGGTCGAGGGAGTGTCAAGGGATTTTTTATTTTAATAAATAAATAAATTATAATAATGATCGAAATAAATAATTTAAAAAATATTTATCAAAATAAATATTTTTTTTATCTCATTTACAAATGTATTTTTTAAAAAAAAATTAAAATAATAAAAAATATTAATATGATCAATAATCCAAATTTTTAATATGTAATTAGTACATAAAAATTAGTAAAAAATATTAAAATAGATATGTTTAATTAATTAATACTAAAAAAGGTTGATAGATAGAAAAAAAAGGATTGAAACATAATTTATCACGTTATCTTTCACTTCTATCATCCACGTGAGATAATCATTTCAATTCTCTCTGCTATTCCATCAATATCTTTGATTTAATTTAATTTAATTTAAATTTTTTTAAAAATTAAAGTAACTGTTTGTCATAATTTAATTTAATTTAAAATTTTTAAAATTTTAAATTAAATTATGATCTAATTAAATTGATTTAAATTTAAAAAATAAAAATAACCATTTACAAATTATTATAAGAGATTGATGGAATAGTGGAAGAGAGAATTGAAACGGTTATCTCAAGTGGATGGTGGAAGATAACGTGAGAGATAACCATTTTAATTCTATTCCCACTATCTATCAACCTTTTTGAATACTAATTTATTAAACATATCCATTTTAATCTCTTCTACTAATATTTTTATGTACTAATTATATGTTAAAAGTTTAAATTATTGATAATATTAATATTTTTTATTATTTTTAATTTTTTTTAAAATACATGTATCTATATACACATTTTAAAAATAACCATTTACCAATTATTTCGTTTACAATGTAAACGAGATAAGAGAGAAATATTTATTTTGATAAATATTTTTTAAATTATTTATTTTGATAATTATTATAATTAATTTATTTATTAAAATAAAAATTTCGAGTGTCAAGCGTGTCTATTTTTTTTTAAAAAATTAACAGTTAAAAATTATTAGATAATTTAATAAATTTAATTAAATTATTATTTAATTATTTTAAATTATTAAATTTGATTTATGTCATGAAAATTTAACTAAGTTTTTATGTTGGTTGTCTAAGATTTAACATAATTTTTTTTATTTATTCGAATTTAGGACCGACTATTTAAATTATTAAATTTATATAAAAATAATTAAATATAAATTTATTATTTATTATTTTTTTAAATAAAAACCAAAAATAAAATTTTATATTATTTATATAAATTATTAATAAAAAAATTAGATAATTTAATATTTTTAATTAAATTATTATCTAATAATTTTTAATTATCATCCTCACTAAAAATAATTATATACAAACTTTTATCTTAAAATTAAAATAATAAATGACTAATAAATTTATGAACAAAATATATTACTAATCAAATTGTTATTGTATATTTGTGTATCTATGTATATTATTTATATATTTTTTAACAAAAAATAACTAGTATAAAATTTTAAATATTTTATTATAAAATAATTAAATATTTATAGTACTTTAATAAAATTTTTAAAGAATATATATAATAATTAATTGGTAGTTATTTTTTTATACTCCTACAACGTAGTTATAATCTTTTATTATAGTACACTACATTTTTTTTATATGTTATTATTTTCTACTACACAGACACTAGTATACACATACATATAGATAAGTATAATTTGCACACATATTGATAAAACAATTATTATTACCTAAATTTTTCGATAAATAATTATTTCTAAAAAAATCAAAGTTAAAAATTATCCGACCTTTAATCGACACCACAAAAAGTAGTGCAAACATTATAATTTCATTAATTTGAATCACTGATGTTGAAGAATGTCACTGTCATTATTGTGATTTTATAAAGGTTTAAAAAAATCATATTTATCCGACTCCCATTTCATGACGTGTTTACGGTACGTAATTGGAAAATGTTGCGTACTTAATATTGTAATTTGTTTTTTATTAGGTGACAAAGTGGAAGAAAGAAGTAGAGGAAAAGAACTACTATTATGATATTATCCAATCGCTACACATCGGAATATCGGATACTGCAGTTTCACCTTATGTTAGATAGAGACCACAGGATTTAATTTTGGGAACCGGAAATAAATATACCGTAAATATTTTTTCTGATACAACAATATTTTGGATTTGTTACAATACAAGATGTGATTTAATTGACAAATTGTAGTATTAATACTATAGGCAATTTTTTGGGGTAAAAAAACATATCTTGAATTTATGTTTGGAAGGGGTTGAGATCCGATCTAGTACTAGCAAACAAAACTAGGCAGCTTACTTGTTTTCAACTAGGAAGGATAGTACTAGAAGAATCTGTGTGCTTTATGTCACAACCTTGAAATGCGTGTCACTGCGTGGGTAACAATAAAAAGGAAAATTCTATTGTGTCTATCAATTGTTGTTTAATTTTTGTCTAACTTATTTTTTGTGATAAGTTTTAAATTTTTAAAAATAATTTATTTTTATATTTTTTAAATCAAATATTAATTTTTAATTATTTTTAATAAATAGACATCATCTTTTAAGCATCATAGCATTCTGCTAATAAAAATTCAAGATAGAGTTTATGGTAGCCAGTAGCCACACTTGGCGACTTTTACAAGATAGAATATCTATCTTCACAGAAAGGAAAGGATTTCTGCACTCATAGATGACAATGCACGACGGATGATGATTAGGATTAAAGGAGATTTTATCGTATGGATGGTATAAAATATCTATACTTATAAATTTAAAATGTATCATTTTGGGCAATGCGTGGATATAGTATTTTTCTGAACCATTTATTTCATCTAAGAATCATTAATATGTTAATGAAACATGTTTAATAAAAGTCTTGGTTTAAATTTTTTGGGCTAAAGGGGTTATTACCGGATAACACGATAATTTGGGTCTAAATTTTTTTTATCGAATAGGTTGATGATTTTGTTTAAATTTTTGTTAGAAATAAAAGACTAACTTAGGAAAAAAATTTGTGTATTATTGAGTCTGATTAAAAATACAATGTATAAGGGGTATATATATAAGTGCTAAAAGAATTAAAGTAATAAAAGTATAGAATCCTACAATTAATATACAGATATGCTATATAAATATAAACGATACTAACTGATCTAAAATGATTTTAATGATTCTCTAACATCCCCCCTCAAACTCAAGTGAGAGCTAAGGATACTATCTTGAGTTTGGATAACAAAGTTCGGAAACGAGTCGGGTGATGAGCTTTCGTGAAAATATCAGCAGTCTGATCCAGTGTTCCAACAGCAATGAGTCGAACAGCATTAATAAGGATACGTTGCCGAACAAAGTGACAATCAATCTCAATGTGTTTGGTGCGTTCGTGAAAGACATCATTATGGGCAATCTGAATAACACTGCGATTGTCACAAAAAACATCAGTAGGGGATGACTAAAAAGCACCCAAATCTTCGAGAAGCCAACGAATCGAGATAAGCTCAGCAGTAGTGTCAGCGAGGGCACGGTACTCAGCTTCGGTGCTTGATCTAGCAGTGAACGTTTGCTTCTTAGCACGCCAAGAAATGAGAGCGTCGCCAAGAAACAAACAGTAACCAGTAGTAGAACGATGATCAGTGGGATCACCAGCCCAATCAGCATCGGAGTATGCCTGAAGGGACAAAGAGGAATGGGCAGAAAAATAAAGGCCATGAAATAGAGTGCCTTTGATGTAGCGAAGAATGCGAAGAACTGCTGCATAGTGAGTAGTACGAGGAGCTGACAAACATTGGCTAAGTACATGAACTGGATAAGCGATGTCTGGTCAGGTGACAGTTAAGTAGACGAGTCCTCCAACTAGCTGTCGATACAGAGTAGGATTATCCAAAACAGTACCATCCATAGGAGTAAATCGAACATTAGGCTCAAGAGGAGTAGACTCAGTGCGACTATCTGTAATCCCGGCTCAAGCAAGAAGATCTGAAGCATATTTAGCTTGAGAGAGATAGATGCCATCATCGGTGGATATGACTTCTAGACCAAGGAAATAGCTGAGAGAACCAAGATCTTTCATCTCAAAAGTACGCTGAAGGGATGCCTTAAGATCAGAGATACCATCAGTATCATCTCCAGTAATGATCATGTCATCAACATACAGAAGTAGAAGAACAACTCTACGGTCACTTTTACGAATAAAGAGAGCATTCTCATGAGGACTGCAAGTGAAACCAAGGCCGCATATGGTAGTGCTGAACTTGTCAAACCATTCACGAGGAGCTTGCTTAAGCCCATAGAGTGCCTTGCGAAGTAGACAGACTTTTCCAGAAGGACAAGGATAACCCGGAGGGGGGTTTCATATAGACCTGCTGTTTTAAATCTCCATTAAGAAAAGCATTTTTCACATCCATCTGACTGAGAGATCATTTTTTGACCGCAGCAATGGCAAGAAGAGCTCGAACAGATGTGAGACGAGCAACAGGAGCAAAAGTCTCTTCATAGTCAATACCATACTCTTGCGTACAACCCTGAGCAACTAGTCATGCCTTATAACGGTCAATAGAACCATCAGAGCGAGTCTTGATCTTGTATACCCATCTGCTTCCCACAACTTCTTGATTAGAAGGAGAATCAACCAAGTCCCAAGTGTGTGCTTTTTCAAGTGCCTGTATTTCTTCCTGCATTGCTTATTGCCAATTTGGATTTGTGGAGGCTTCTCTGAATGGCTTAGGTTCATGTTGATGAAGAATAGTAGAAAAACAATGATAATAAAGAAGATGAGGAGGTGAATTTCTCACCCTGGAACAGCGAGTGGAAGGAGGAGGCATGACGGTAGGAATAGGAGCGTCGTCTGGTCTGGAATCATCGGGAGATGGAGAAGGCAGAAGAACAGGAGGCTGTGGAGGGTGACCCGAGATAGACCCTATATAATCATCACTAGGAAAAAGATCAACATTGGGGTTAGTGAAAAAAGGTGACTGAGTAGGAGGAATAGACTCAAAGGAGGAGAACCGAGAAAACATGTGATGCTCTCAGAAGACAACATGTCGAGATATACGAATACGTTTAGAGAGAGGATCCCAACAACGATAACCTTGTGTTCAGTGCCGTAACCAAGGAAACAACACATACGAGCCCGAGGTTCAAGTTTACTATGTTCATGAGGCTGAAGAAGAACAAAACAGACACAACCAAAAACTCGAAAAGAACTATAATCTGGGAAGGTACGATAAAGACGCTCAAAGGGAGTAACATTACTAAGAACAGAAGCAGGGAGTCAATTGATAACATGAACAACAGTAAAGAACAGCTTCACCCCAAGTACGCTCAGGACACGAAGAAGAAAGAAACATTGCACGAACAGAGTCAAGAATGTGACGGTGTTTGCGTTCAGCTCGGCCATTTTGTTGAGACGTACCAGGGTAAGAAAACTCAGACAAGGTACCCTGTTCTGCAAGAAAGGTTAAGAGTTTGGAATCATGGTATTCCATAGCATTATCGCGACAAAAAACCTTAATGACCTTGGAAAACTGAGTTTTAATCATAGTGGCAAAGTTAATATAAATCTGAGGTAACTCATAGTGATTGGTCATCAAATAAACCCAAGTAAAACGTGAGTAATCATCAATGAAAATGACAAAGTATCGAGCTCCTCCCATAGAAGCAGTGGGAGCGGGATCCCAAACATCAGAGTGGATAAGATCAAAAGGAGAGCAAGCAAGAGAGGAATTATTATGAAAAGATAAAGCGGATTATTTAGCAGTTTGACAAGAAATGCAATCAAAAGACTCTTGATTAACCTGACCCAAAATACCCTGAGACACAAGAGGACGCATCTTTCCCAAGGAGGTGTGAGCAAGACGTTGATGCCATAAGTGAAGAGTAGAAGGAGAAGAAGCAGCACAGAGATTTGGTACAGGAGGAATATAAAGATTCTTGAGTTCAAACAACCTTTCGACCTTACCTCCAGTCCCGATGATTTGTCCCGTCTGACGATCCTGTACACGACAACCAGAAATGAAAAAAGTGACATCAAAACCGAGATCAACAAGTTGACCAACAGAAATAAGATTAAAGTTCAACTTGGAAATATAATAAGCATCATGAAGATTAAGAGCTGGCTGGGAAATAGAACCCTTGTGTGTTGCATGCAAGAGGGAACCATTAGCAGTATTGACAGAAGGTGCATTCGTAGTGCTAGACAAAGACGAGAAGAGATGACGCAAAGGTGACATGTGATTAAAGCATCCGGAATCAAAGTACCATGTAGAATTACCTGGAGGAGTCAAAAAAGCAGCAGGAGTATTATCAGAGAAAGAGAGAAGATGCTTAAGAAGAGACGCAATATCAGAGAGAGACACAGGAGACGGGTTGAGAGGAGTAGAGGTGGTAGATTCAGTAGTAGCAACAGTAGAAGCAGACACATTCCTGGAGAAGTTGGGATGGAAAGCATGCTTGAGGTGGTCAGGACGTGGTGGGCGAGTAGGAAAGGCAGTAATCAAATGTCCCAAGAGCTTACAATAATGGCAGAACAGCTGTGAACAATGGTAGCTAATGTGACCTTTCTGGTGGTATGTACAACATTCAACAGAAGGACAAGCTGAGAAGAGGTGCCTAAAACGGTTACAGTTTTGACAGAATGTACCCTTTCTGTCTGTGGCAGCAAAAACATCTGACTTTTTCATAATAGATAGAGATCAAAGAGAGGAGAGAAAACTGCAAATTCGGAGCAGAAAATGAGAAAACAGAGTGCAGAATCGGAAAGAGCTCACCGAAAAACCTTGGAGAAGGTCCAATTGTCTGCCACGTCAGCGTAAGAAGGCAACATGTTGGCGTCCGAGTGGAGGAAGATGACACGCAGGCAAAGTGAGCTGGAGAGCGGGTCGGATGGCGGACCAGGTCAGGTGCGGGTCACTAGGAAAAAAACTGGAGCGCGGGTCAAGCGACGGGCCGGGTCTGGACCGGGTGCAGGCTTCCAGGTCAGCGCGGAACGGCAGATGTGCGACACGTGGTGGATTGGTAGACCGTGGTTCACGGAGCTCAATCTGACGGTGCAGAATGAATCTGGAAGGAGAAGCAAATTGGTCGCGGCAGCGTCTTGTGGCGGTGCGTGGAGGCGCGTCCGGCGGCGGATGACGGCGATTCTGGAAGCGTTGAAATCACGACGACGAGAGGAACACTGTGGGGCCGGTTGTGACGAACCAAAGTGTTGGGAAAGGATCCAAAAATGAGGCTAAAGAAGACTGGTGAGGGAGAAGAAACAAGAGGGCTATAAACCAATTTGCATGAAAAAAAACCTATGCTCTTGATACCATGTTAGAAACAAGAGACTAAACTAGGAAAAGGATTTGTGTATTATTCAGTCTGATTAAAAATACAATGTACAAGGGGTATATATATAGATGCCAGAAGAATCAAAATAATAAAAGCATAGAATCCTACAATTAATATGATATATAAATATAAACAATACTAACTGATTTAAAATGATTATAATGATTCTCTAACAATCTTTATTAGAAATGTATTTGGTAAAATTTTGGCAGCAATTATTTGGAAGAAATAATCATGGTCGTTGTCATCGTGGATGAGTAACAATTTTAATGAGAATAAACACTTTTAATTTTAATTTTTATTTTAACTAGATAATCAGTAACAACATTAACTTCTCTTTTAATTTAGCTGAATGACCTTTCAATTTTTATTTAACATTTTTATAATCTTTTCGATAGTATTTATATTATCACTGTAATATAGTTGATAATATTATTTAATAAAATTATTTTATAAGATTATTTTAGACCGGCAAGAGCTCATTCTTAAAAATTGAATCAAATGATAAACATTCTGAATTATTTAGCACTCAGGTACCATAATGATCATAGATAAGGCACCCAAAGCACGTTACAAGAAAATTCGGGAGCGCTAGTATTACAGTTAACCTTAAGAACATTTTGGGGAGGTGGCTGCCACCAAAATTTTTAAACTGCATAATCCCAAAAATTCTATCTTTCTTCACGTATCCGTTTTAACTCATTCGTCAAAACTCTCGCAAGACAAGAAATTTTTCTCTTAGGCTATGGTTCATTCAGGGTTGAAGAAATCATTACATCTATTTCGCCAAATTCACCAAATCCCAGTAGCCACTACTTCCTCTTCATTATTAATAACGCTAGTAATTCATGATCGGAAATCAGAAGCATTAGTACGGTCAACAATAGAAGGATCTAAAGAATTTCATATATAACGAGCAGTGGAACAATCCTGAATGCAATATAACATAGATTCAGAATCATTATCATATTTATTACAAAAGTCATTCACCGCTAAACCCCTTTTTATAACCGAAGATATGAGTGAGAATGGCATCATGAAGCGCAAGTCAAACTAGGAATTTGACCTTTTTCGAAATGAAAAGCTTCGATAGCCACTTCCAATTCCCGTGATCTCTCCAATTGAAATTTCATATGCGCAAGTCAATTATACCCATGGTTCTAAAAATCGAACCGGACCGGCCGATTCAACCGGAAAAACTGAGAACCGGTCACCTAGCCGGTCCGGGTAAGGTCAGAAACTGTCTGGTAAAAAATCGGTAAAAAAACTGGTCGAACCGGCGGTTAACCGGTGAACCGGGAGAACCATCCGGTTTTTTAGCAATTTTTTGTTTGAAAATTAAACTACTAAACGGCGTCGTTTTAAAGGTAAAAAAAGGCAGAAAACCAAAAGAAAGGCCCCAATCCCCACCCACCCTTTTGTCTCTCTCTCTCATTCATACCCACCAGAAAAAACCCTAGTCCCACCCATAATCCTCTCCTCTCTTCGAATTCCAAGAATAGCCACCACCCACCATCCCATTTCAGAGCTTAAACTCATCGCCGACCCCTTCTCTACTTGTCGCCCTCTCTATCCGAGCTCGCTTTGTCGCCGTGAGTCGCGCCGCTTTGCTGCTCCTCGCCGTGGGTCACGCCGCTTCACTGCTCCTCGCCGTGGGTCGTCGTCGCTCTCCCCTCCTCGTCGTTCCTCCTTCGCCCTTCCTCGTTGGCGTTGTTTCTGCTTCTATGCTCCGAACCGTGTCTCACTGTCGTTGCTTCTCTTCTTCGCGTGGAGTCTCGAAGTCAAAGCGACTACCTTTCATCGTGTCTCATGTCTTAGTCTCTGCTTTAACCCTCTCAGGTCTCAGATCTCAGTTCTCAATTCTCAAGTTTCTTCTTATCTGATTCAAGCCTTCAACCCTCTCTGGTCTCAGGTCTCAGTCTCTAACACTCCCTGATTCTATTTTTCTGACTCTATCCCTCTGAAATTCGAAATTTATTCTGAACATGCATATGATGTATTATTGATGATTCTGCTGAATTTTGAGATATTAATGTTTTGAATTTTTATTTGAATTCAGTTTGTTCATATTGACTGTTAAGTATATGGAATTTCCTGTCATATATATTCTGACTTCTGAGTAACATAAACTATTCTATTAAGTATATATCAACATGTTTGTGTGGAATGCAAGGTCAGAGAAAACCAAGATTGGGAGCATGGTAAATGCTGCTCTGGTGAGCACATTAGTTGGGCTTGCAGCAAGCAATTTAGGAATATTTCCATATGAAGCACCAGCATATTCTCTTGTCTTGGAGTATCTCCTACCCTTAACCATTCCATTGCTATTGTTTAGAGCAAACTTGCATCAAGTGGTGTGTTCCACCGGGACGCTGCTCTTACCTTTCTTACTTGGTTCAGGTGATACTGATAACAACTTAAAGCATTCCCTAAACATTTTTTCTTAGCTGATATTTGTAAAGTAATTTAATTTTTAATCATGTGGTGGATGGCAGTGGCTACAATTGTTGGTACTCTAGTGGCGTTTCTAATAGTGCCTATGCGATCCTTCGGCTCTGATAACTGGAAAATAGTTGCTGCTCTCATGGGTAGTTATATTGGTGGATGTAAGTGCTCAAATAATTTGCCTCTGAATTTAAATGCATGGATATAGATTAAAATTTCAATATGTTGAACTTTTTGTGATAGGATATCCTTTTAAACATTAGCATTTCACTAACCAGCCTTAACTTGTGAACTTATTTTGAATATGAACATTCATTTTAACAGTTATAAAAGCAGAAGTCAGAATATATTATGTGAAATTTTAAATTTTATTAAGTTAGAAATTATTGAATTTATATATTTAAAATTATTTTTAGGTTTTTTAATAATTTTATTTAATATTTTATTAAACCAGTTGAACTCCGGTTGAATTCCGGTCGAACCAATGAACTATTGAACCAGTGATCTTACCGGTTTATTGACCGGTCCGGTTCTCGCAACCTTGATTATACCTGCTATTAGTAGTATATCTCTTCGAAGCAGCCAATTTCCAAATCCAACCCAATTTATTTAAGCTCTTTTTAAGAGGAGGAATAACCCCTAAAAGGATTTAATTTTTTCGGAAATGAGGGTGGACAAATTTTCAAAATTTCAGATCCTACCAGAGTAAACATCATCCAACCTGAAAAAAAATCATAAACATGAATATACGGGAGAGAATATGCAAAAATACTTAAAGAACTCCAAGAATCATACTACAAGGATTGAAGGGAACTTCCTGAATGCCACCAAAGACTCTCTTTGACGGTTATATAGACTTTGGAGATGCTTTTCCATACAAAAGAATCATATTTAGTTGATTCTCAATCCTTGTTTTGTTTCAAATATTTATGAGAAAGAAATTGTACCTACAACTGCTCCTTATCCTTCAACATTTGCTAAATCAATTTAAACACTACATTAGTACATTGTAAATCTCTAACTCCAAGCCCCCTAAATTCTTGGGAGCCACAACTTTTTTCCAGCTTACTAAAAGAAGATCTCATCTGCCATTTGCATTACCTTTCCATAAGAATTGACGCATCATGAAGTCAATCTTTTCATGAGTATAAGAAAGAAAAAAGAAAGTTTGCATTTGATAGACCGAAATTAAATATAGAACCGATCTTACCAAACACAATCTTTCGACCTTGTTTAGCATGCGCCTTTTCTAATTGGAAATCTAACATGAATTTTCTCAATCACCTCTTGAATCGTTTTTCGCGCAATTTTATCATGATCAATACTCACCCCAAATATCTTCTCAAGTGTTGAGTGAAGTAAATATTGAAAACATCACATAAAATATCCTTCCTTTTTTGAAAAATATTTTTAGAACATTGAGCTTTCAATTTGGATAAATTTTTTTATCTAATTAACATCAACTAAATATTTCATTTTATCTACGAAATTAGCTTGAATTTAGCAATGAGTCTGTCGCAATAGAGTTTAAAAAAATATAATATTACTAAAGGAGAAATATTAATTTAAAAAAATTAGATGACATATCATGTAATAATCAAATAATAAATTAGAATCTAAATTAAAATTTAAAAATAATTATTTGGAGGAAATAAATAATATACTCCATCTTTTTAATTTACATCTTACATTAGATATTATCGTAATAAATATAATAATAATATCAAAGCAATAATTATTACTATGCTACAACAATTATTTCAAATTACTATATGCAAAATAATATAAATAGTCTTTTATATCGTAAGGATTGTTATTTTTACTTTTTTATTATATTGATAAATAATATTTAAAAAAATGACTTTTATAAATAACTTCAATAATAAAACCTTATTTCTTCTATTAAAAAATGTAAACTCGGATTTATTTCAGATAAATTATATTGTTCTTTCAATTAAATTTAAAGTGATACGAAAGATTTTTTGTAATTTGGTTACTAGAATACGATGCACCATTAAAAAAATGCATTATAATTGAATTGATAATAAAATATAAAAAGATGGCAAATATTAGCATATTCGTTAATGATATCTTTATTTCTAAATGTTAATTTATATGTTTGTCTTATGATGATTGTACATATTTTGACATTTAAGATATAAAAATTAAATTAAAATTACAACTTAATTTTTGACTCAAGTTTGTTATTTGACTTTATTCAAGTTGCTCAAATTTACTTAATTTTTTTTATTGTTCTAGTTTTTTTGGTTATAGTAAATTTTTTGATATTATATCGTAAATTTATTTATTTTAATAATTTAAAATATAAAATAAATTTACATAAATAATTATACGAAACAAATAAGAATATAAAATTATTAGAGATGAAATCATTATATTTTTTATTATTATTCTATATTATTTTCATATTAAAATCAAACAAGCTAATTCGCCTATATCGATATAAACCACTAAAATACCTAGGGGATATTATTTTTTGTTGGACTTATGTTAATCTAGTTGGATTTATCTATAAAAATACTTGTAAACGTAGCATTACTGATATTTTAGAAGCTATTTAAAGAATACATTAATAGTTTTATAAAAATAATTAAATTCTCATATATGTATTATTAAAAATAAGAGTTTTACTAATTTGTGTTCTAGACATAGGTTTAAACATACAAAAAAAAACGTCTTATAAAAATTATTGTAAAAATTAATTTTTTATGTTTTTAATAAATTGAATATATAAAAAATATAAAAAAATTTTATTATTATATTTTTAAAATATATTCTTAAGATATAAATTAATTAAATTTTAAAAAATAAAAATTGTATACACTATTCATACATTGATATATTTATCAAATTAAACCAAAAATTTATTCCATTGTTGTTGTTACGTGGGTAACCTGAAATAGATATATTGGACTTGAATGAAAGGCCCGAAGGTTAGAAGAAGCTGGTCTCCGACTTGATTTACGTCTGGGAACTGCCGTCCGAATTGTGTGTTTGAAGGAATGAGGAGTGGTACCTGCAAAGACACTCCGATACCTAAGTCAGCAAAGGGTTAAGCAGATTTTGAGTGTATTGTAACTTAAGTTTACTTGAGTGTGTCAGTGTATTTATAGTGGTGATCCAATAACCACCGTTGGTGTAGTTCCACTTCTAATAGTGGATAATCGTCCCTTTATCTTAGGGTTGTTAGGATATCTCTTCTAGAAGTGGGTTAGAGATTTGAGGAGGCAGTTACTTATTTAAATAGGTGTTATCTGCCAGCTATTGTCGAATCTGACCTCTTTGGAAAGGTCGGGTGAAAGGCGAAGGCCAACTTTTTGGCTTGGGCCTTTTTTGTGTTGATTGGGCCTGACCATTGTGTTGGGCCAGGATATGAACAGTAACCCTATTCGAGTCCAATCTCTTTGCTAAGGGATTGGATTTGAGTATTGTTGAAACTCGGAGGCACCGAGGTCAATCTTTTCCAATCACTTCGAAAACCGATGTGATTTTTAATCATCAATCGTTGCGTCTTATCAACCGTTGCGTCCGTTTGGGTTTTGCATTTACACGTGGGAGGCAGTTATATTGGTAACAACACGTTTCTTTAATGACTGCGTCGTTTTACTGTTATGCCCCTGGTATGTTATAAATATTTTTTCTTCTTCTTTCTTTATTTTCTTTCGTCTTTTCTTCGAAGTTTCTTTTTGTTTTCTTACTCAAAAACTCCTTTTGATTTTTTGTTCATGGGTGCTCCGTCTTCTGCTATTCTTCTTGTCACGACTCTACAAAGAAGGTTAGTTCTTCTTGCTTTCCTTTACTGTCTTGGCCGTATTTTATTTGTACTGTAAGCCAGGAGTAGGTTTTCGGGTGTATTTTTTATGCATGTTTTTTGTTGTAGTGAGAAACTTTGGGATTTTTGTGTGTTTGTTTTTTGAAAAGAACCGCTTTACTATGTGCTCTCTTGACGACTTCTTTTTTCCATAATGTAGGTGTTATCCTTTTTTGCATATATTTTACTCTTTCCGAAAAAATGTCTTTTCTGTTCTCGAATCTTTATCGAGATGGGTAGATTTCTTTGTACTGTCTGAGAACCCATTAGTTGACGCTATTTTTATAACCGAGTTCAGAAAACACCATAGGATTTGTAGGCTTGATTCTGACGAATCCAAATATGAGTTGGTTGCTCCAGACCCTGAGGATCGAGTTTGTTACGGGAGGTTCTCTGATGTTGATCCCCATTTTATCTTTATGTACGATGGTTTTTTCACCTGTGTAAAGGTTACCCTTCCCTTTACTGATTTTGAGATAGAGGTGCTTTCCCACTATAGATTGGCTCCTTCCTAATTCCATTCTAACTCCTGAGATTTTTTCAAGATTTACCAACTTGTCAGCCAAGAACTTGGTTTTCTGATTTCTCTAAGGGTCTTTTTCTACCTCTTCCACTTGACCAAGCCCTTTAGTGCCAAGGAAAAATAAAACAAGCAACAATGTGTCTCCTTCCAAGCTATTCAAGGCCGGAAGGTTTTTTCCATTTTTGACAAGTCTTTTCATGACTTTAAAAACTTATTTTTCAAAGTCCAGGCTGTTGAAGGTCATCACCCTTTTTCTTAAATAAGAATGATGAGTCCCGTTTTCCTTTATACTGGGTAGAGACCCATCCTGTAGAAAAGTATAATCTGACAGATTTGGATGAGGTGGAGGAGACTGTCGTTGAATTTTTCCGAGAGGCTTGGGGACGGGCTCCAAACCTGGACACCAAGAAATTTTTCATTGGTTCTCCGAGTTATGTCAGGACTGAGCTAGGTAGTTTTTGTTTTCCTGTAGCTAGTTTAATAATCTCTGATTTGTAATGTGTTCACTTCCGATTTGTAGGCTGATCAATTATTCTTTCTTTCAGAAATGGTGAAAAACGGGTCAAGCGTTGTTTACCAGATGGTTCAGGAGGCGAAGAGGAAGGCCCGCACCTGAACAGCTGCGCAGGAAGTTGGGGTCTCGACCACTCCCCCTCGTCGTCAAGTCTTGGGTCTGGGGTCGTCTTCTCAACCTATTTTGGTAAATCCAGTTCCTCCTCCCCCAGTACATTCCACCTCGGAGCCTGAGAAAAAGAAATGAAAGACCATGGAATCCAGCTCCCCTATCATTGGGGATGCTGGGCTTGAAGGTCCGAAATTTGCCAGGAAGCACATCCTTCCTCATAGCCAGATTGCTATGGATGATGCTGCTCTGCGAAATCATTTTAACATCTTGATCTGAGGTGGAATTCAGACTGCTAGGGTTTGTACTTCTCTCCTTGGTATTTTGGACAAAACTCCCTTGAGTATTGCTCGGAAGTCCATAGAGGACCTTCAAGGGAGAATTGTCTTATACCAGGAAAAGGAGAAGAGTTTGCAGGAGGAGAATACTTGACTGAAAGATGAGCTCGCTCAATTCCAGGAGAGGGAGAAAAAGTTAATGGCCCAATGTTCTTTGGCTGAGGGGATGAAGAGCAAGGCTGAGAAAAATTATATGAGGGTTTTTTTTGAGAATATTGATCTAAAAAAGCAGCTGGAGTCAAATCGGGAGGCCTATCAAGACCTGGAAGATTCTATTATTGAGAACTCGGAAGAAGCATTTAGGGTGTTCAAGGAACAAGTCAGAGTTATCGCTCCTGACTTGGACCTTTCACCCCTCCATCTTGACAAAGTGGTCATCAATGGGGCAATTGTCTCTCATCCTCGTCCTAAGACCGATTCCGACTTGAAGATTCGCGGACAGCGCGTTATTGAATCTTTTCCACATGAGCAAATGAAAGGATTCCCGCCGAGCTCTTATCAACCTGGCGATGTTCTGACCTCCAGTGCTGAAGAAATCCCTCCGTTCTCTCTGATTCCTGCGGCCGAAGTTCAGACCTCCCTTCCTGGTGACATTTCTATTCCCCTTTTTTATCCTAGTGAGAAAGCTATTTAAGGCCCGACTTGTGGGTTCTTTTTCGAACAATTTTACTTTTATATATTTGTTTGGTAGTTTCTTGACTTTTTAATCCTTTTAGGATTATTAACAATAACTGTTTGTTTTTGTTGGCCCCTATATGGGTAGGTAGGGCCTTTAACAAAATACTTGTTTTATTATGCCCGCAATTGTTCTTTCTTCTTCTGTTGAATTGTCTTTAGTTTTGTAAGGTTTTTTCCTAAGAAACCTTTGCTGTTTCTTTTTGTTTTGCGAAGCTTTAGGAGAGACCTTTTCCTCAAGTGAATTGGTAGATAATTTACCCAACAATATTTTTTTGGAAAAATTTTTTTGCTAAGTGTTCTTTACTCTGGTGAGGTCACGCGAGAAAACTTTTACCTTTTATCCTTAAGGGATTTTCATATCTCCTGTTTTCCATTGTTTTAACCCTATATGTTCAATTTTGCTTTGCTTATTGAAGCATTTTCATAACTTAGGTTATTTTTGCGATGCATTTTGCTTTCTCTCGGGCCTTTCGACTTACGAGTCATTAGCAACATTATTTCCGAGTTATCATGATTGTTTTTACAACCTCTTTACACCAATTTGTACCTTGTCGTTTTATCTTGCCCACTATGTAGGTCGGTCAAAGGACTTTTACGGTTTTTCGAGCTTAAATCAGTGGGTATCGTAGAATAATAATAATAATGGAAATATAAAGAGATAAATACTTGTTAATTGATGGAGATGACTTTTGCAAAAGTTGTTTTAACTACTAAGGGATTTAAAACTTTTAATCCCTAGTCCCCGCTTTGATGCCTCGTTAAAACCCCCTTCAGGAAAACCCTTTTGGGAAAAAACCGTGAAGTCGGGAAAAAGAGTACATCAGGGAGCGGAGTTCGCTTCTAACTATAATATGTCCTCTTGTTGCAGGCGTGCCACGACCTGGGGAGCTCGATACCATTCAAGTCAGATACTTTGTAATACCCTTTTCAGAGTATTTCAATGATCCTGTATGGCCCCTTCCAATTGGCAGCGAGCTTTCCTTCACCTGACTTGTTTACTTTGATGTTATTACGAATCAAAATCAAGTCGTCTGAGGTGAAGTTTCTATGAATGACTTTCTTGTTGTATCTACTTGTCATCCATTGCTTGAGCACTGCTTCCCTTATCTGGGCTTGTTCTCGAACTTCTGGAAGTAGTTCGAGTTCTTCTTTGTGTGCTTGAATATTGCCGACCTCATCATAGAACCTCACCCTTGGACTTTGCTCGTTGACTTCAACTGGGATCAAAGCTTCTATGCCATAAGCGAGTCAGAAGGGTGTCTCCCTAGTTGTTGAGTGGTGTGTGGTTCGATAGGACCACAATACTTAAGGAAGTTCTTCAGCCCAGGCTCCCTTTGCTTCTTGAAGCCTTTTCTTCAGTCTTGCCAGTATAACTTTATTAGCTGCTTCAGCTTGCCCATTTGCTTGTGGATGCTCTACCGAGGTAAACTGATATTTTATTTTCATACTGGCTACTAAATTCCTGAATGTGGAGTCGGTGAACTGAGTACCATTATCTGTGGTGATGGAGTGGAAGATTCCATACCTGGTAATGATATTCTTGTAGAGGAACTTTTAGCTTTTCTGTTCTATGATAGTGGCTAATGGTTCTGCTTCAATTGACTTCGTGAAGTAGTCCACTCCCACTATGAGGTATTTCACTTGCCCAGGTGCTTGGAAAAAAGGTCCGAGTAGGTCCAATCTCCATTTTGCAAAAGGCCATGGGGAAGTTATACTGATAAGCTCTTCAGAGGGAGCAACATGAAAGTTGGCAAGCAGTTGGCATGGCTTACATTTCTTTGCGAAGTCGGCGGCATCTTTTTGTAAGGTCGGCCAGTAGAATCCATCTCGGATAACTTTTCTGGCCAAAGACCTTGCTCCGAGATGATTGCCGCATATGCCGCTATGCACTTCTTCCAGGACTTCTTCTGTTTTTGAAGTCAGGACGCATTTCAACAATAGTCTGCATATACCTCTTCTATAGAGGGCATTTTTTACCAAGGTATAACTCTGTGCTTTCCTCCGGATCTTTTTCGCTTTCTTGTCCTTCTCGGATAGGATATCAAATTTTATATATTCGATTAGTAGAGTCATCCACCCGAGGTCTAAGCTGAAAACCTCTAAGACTTCTTGTTTAGTTCCCGTCTTGGACTCTTGGTGACTGAGGGCTCTTGGAGAGATTCTTGGACCAGGCTTTTGTATTTCCTCCTAGTTTCGTACTTGCCAACTTGGAGAGGGCATCGGCTATGCTGTTAACCTCCCAAGTTTTGTGTCTAACCTCGGTCTCTAAGAATCGCCTAAGAAGTTCCATAGTTTTTTCTAAGTACTTTTTCATATTTGGGTCTTTGGCTTGATATTCTCCATTAATTTGTGGGGTCACCACCTGAGAGTCACTGAAGATCGCTTCTTTGGTGGCACCGACTTCTTCTACTAGTTTCAGTCTGGCAATCAATACTTCATATTCTGCCTGATTGTTGGAGGCTAGGAATTCAAATTTTAAGGAGACTTCTATTTGAGTTCCTTCTCAGTTGACCAGTATAATGCCTGCACTACTTCTGACTTTGTTGGACGAACCATCCACGTATATTTCCCAGGCGGTAGAGGCTTCCTCTTGCTCTCCTGCGTATTCTGCCATGAATTTGGTCAGGCATTGAGCTTTAATTGCCGTCCGAGTTTCATACTTCAGGTCAAACTCGGATAGCTCTATAGCCTGCTGAACCATTCTGCCTGCAACATCTGTTTTTAAAAGGATTTGCTTCATAGGTTGGTTCGTTTGGACTTTTATTGTGTGAGCTTGAAAATAAGGCCATAGCCTTCTAGACGCCACTATTAAGGCATACGTAAACTTCTCGAGTTTTTGATACTTTAACTCAGGGCCTTGTAGAACTTTGCTGGTAAAGTAGAAAGGATGCTGCCCGATCTCGTCTTCTCGTATTAATGCTGACGCCACAGCTTTCTCAGCGACAACCAAATACAAGATGAGTTCTTCTCCAATTTTAGGTTGGCTTAAAAACCTTTTGAACTCCTGAAAAGCTTCCTCGCATTCAAGAGTCCATTCGAACTGGTATCCTTTCCTTAGTAGAGAAAAGAGTGGAAGGGATCTCAATGCTGATCCAGCTAGAAATCTGGACAGAACTGCAAGTCGGTCGTTTAACTGCTGGACTTCTTTCAGGCAAGCCAGACTTTTCATCTCTAGGATTGATCTACACTTGTCGGGGTTAGCCTCTATCCCCCTTTGTGTTAGCATAAATCCTAGAAATTTTTCAGCCTCTACTGCAAAGGTGCATTTTGCGGGATTTAGTATCATCTCATGCGTCCTTATGGTGCTGAAGACTTGTGAAAGGTTGGTCAGGAGGTTGACCTCATGCTTGGTTTTTATTAGCATATCATCCACGTACACTTCCATTAAACCCCCAAGGTGAGATGCAAACACCTTATTCATTAACGTTTGGTATGTGGCTCCTGCATTTTTTAACTTGAAGGGCATGACCACATAGCACTTATTTGCCCTAGGTGTGATAAAAGACATTTTCTCCTGATCCGACTTGTACATTGGGATTTGATTATATCCCGAGTATGCATCTACGAACGACAAAATTGATATCCCGAGCTGGAAACTACTAGGGCATCAATATTTGGAAGGGGATATGGATCTTTTGGGCATGCTTTGTTGAGATCGGTGTAATCAACACACATCCTCCACTTGCCGTTCTATTTTTTGACCAACACCACATTCGCCAGCTAGGTCAGATACTTAACTTCTCTGATAAAGCATGCTTCTAGCAGAGCTTGTACTTGCTCTTCAACCACTTGTGTCCGTTCGGGTCCGAGCTTCCGTCTTCTCTGTTGGACAGGTCGGGATCCCAGGTACACAGCCAATTTGTGTGACATGAGTTCAGGATCTATCCCAAGAATGTTGGAGGCTTTCCAGGCAAAGAGGTCAAAATTTTTTTGTAAGAACTTTGTCAAATTCTGCTTCATATCTTCTGCTAAATTGGCTCCTATATTGGTATTCTTTCCGGCCTCTTGCCCGATCTGCACCTCTTCAGTCTTTCCTTCGGGTTGTGGTCGTAGCTCTTCTTTAGCTCGTACTCCTCCGAGCTCAATGGTATTGACTTTTTTGCCTTTACCTCTCAGGTTCAGGCTTTTGTTGTAACAGTTTCTTGCTAGCTTCTGATCTCCTCTAATGGTGGCGATCCACTCTGGCGTTGGAAACTTCATACAAAGATGGGGGGTAGAAACTACTGCTCCAAGTCAATTTAGGGTTGTCCTGCCTATTAGGGCATTATAGGAAGAGCCCACATCGACGACTATAAAGTCAATGCTCAGAGTCTTGGATCTCCCTCCCCTTCCAAAAGTTGTATGTAGGGAGATGAATCCTAGTGGCTTAATTGGAGTACCCCCCAATCCGAAGAGAGTATCTGGGTAAGCCCTTAACTCCTTCTCCTCCAATCCCAGTTTGTCAAATGCTGGTTTGAACAGGATGTCTGCGGAGCTCCCTTGGTCCACCAGAGTTCTGTGTAGATGAGCGTTGGCGAGAATCATTGTGATTACTACTGGGTCATCATGCCTAGGTGCAATACCTTCTCCATCTTCCTTGGTGAATGAAATAGACAGTGGGGTAGGTCGGGACCTTGATTCCCGACCCCGTAAACTTCTTTCAAATGCCTTTTCTGAGATGACTTCGTCACTCCTCCACCTGCAAAACCTACCGATATCATATGAATGTGTCTTTCGGGGGTTTGTGGGGGCGGACTCCTTTGTCCATGACTTTCGTCATCCATTTTCCTTTTTTTCCGATTGTCCGACCTTTTCATGAGATATTTGTCCAACCGACCTTCCCTAGCCAGCTTTTCTATCACATTCGTTAGGTTGTAACAATCATTGGTGGAGTGACCATACAGCTTATGGTACTCACAATATTTGCTACGACTTCCCCCCTTTTTATTCTTGATGGGTCGTGGGGGGAGATAGCTTTTCAGTGTGGCAAATTTCTCTGTATACGTCGACTAGAGAAACTCGTAAAAGAGTATATAAATGATATCTTTTGGGACTTTCTGACTCAACTTCTTTTTTCTTGGGCTCCCGTCTCCTTCTCTTTTGATGGGTGAAGGAGCTCGGATTTCCCATTCGTCTCCCGCAGCCTGACGTTTTCTTCCATGTTGATGTACTTTTTCGCTCTTTCTTGTACATCGCTCAAAGAGGTCGGGTGCCTTTTCGAGATGGACTAAGAGAAGGTTCCTTCTCGGAGTCCATTTACTAGGCCCATGATCACAACTTCAGTGGGGAGATCTTGGATTTCTAAGCATGCCTTGTTGAACCTTTCCATGTAGTCTCTCAGGAGTTCTCCATCCTCCTGTTTTACTCTTAGTAGGCTAGGTGCATGCTTGACTTTGTCTTTCTGAATTGAAAAGCACGTAAGGAACTTACGCGAGAGGTTATTAAAGCTAGTTACCGACCTAGGGGGAAGGCTGTCGAACCACTTCATCGCCGCCTTTGTTAAAGTAGTCGGAAAGGATTTGCAGCGAGTAGCATCTGAGGCATTGGCTAAGTACATCCAACTTTTGAAGTTGCTGAGGTGGTGTTTTGGGTAGGTAGTTTCGTCAAACAGATCCATGTCGGGGCTTTTAATGTTTCTAGGAACCTTAGCTCTCATGATATCTTCACTGAACGGGTCTGTTCCCCCAATGGGGTGTTTTTTCGATCAGCGCAAAAATTCCTATCTCGGAGGTTGGATTCTAGTCTTAAGAGCTTTTCTTCGAGCTCTCTTTGTCGCTCAACTTCTCTCCTTAGGTTTTTTTTTGCTTTGCGCTGTTGTTCTAGCTCTTGTTCCAACTGTTCTAGCCGTCCTTGGTGGCCGTGTAGCAGCCCCATGAGATCGGTGGAGTGAGGTTGTCCCTCCTTCTCTGGTTCGTGCACTTCAGAGGAGATTCTTCTTGAGTCTTGAACGCTTGAGGGACCTTCTCTATGTTGTTTGTCCGCTCCTTGCAGAGATATTATTGCTCTGTCATTGTTGACTGCATCTTGATGCTCTTGCTCAAATTCCGATTCAGTATGTCTGTCTTCATTTTGGTCATCCACCATTATGAGTTGATCTCCCAGGTCCCCGGCAACGGCACCAATGTTACGTGGGTAACCTGAAATAGATGGATTGGACTTGAATGAAAGGCCTGGACGTTAGAAGAATGTGGTATCCGACTTGATTTACGTCTAGGAACTACCGTCCGAGTTGTGTGTTTGAAAAAATAGGGGGTGGTACCTGCAAAGACACTCTGATGCCTAAGTCAGCAAAGGGTTAAGCAGGTTTTGAGCGTATTGAAACCTAAGTTTACCTGAGTGTGTCAATGTATTTATAGTGGTGTTCCAATAACCACCGTTGGTGTAGTTCCACTTCTGATGGTGGATAACCGTCCCTTTATCTTAGGGTTGTTAGGATATCTCTTCTAGAAGTGGGTGAGAGATTTGAGGAAGCAGTTACTTATTTGAATAGGTATTATCTGCCAGCTATTGTCGAATCCGACCTCTTTGGGAAGGTCGGGTGAACGGCGAAGACCAAACTTTTGGCTTAGGCCTTTTTGTGTTGATTGGGCCTGACCATTGTGTTGGGTCAGGGTATGAATAATTATCAATGTTTTGAAAACTGGACTGGACCGGTCGGTTCGATCGGATTAACCGGAAACCGGTCAGTTAGCCGGTCCGGTTAATGCCTAAAACCTGTCTGCGAAAAACCAATAAAAAACCGGTCAAATCGGTGGTTAACCGGTGAACCGGATGAACCGATCGGTTTTTTGAAGGCCCGGTTCTCTCATTCACATCAAAATGGTGCCGTTTTGTTAAAAAAAAAAGAAACGCGTGAAGACCCCCCAAATGCCCCTCTCCCTTCTCGCTCACTCTCAGTCTCACTCTCAACTGGCAAAATCCCTAATCTCAAAGGTGGCAGCTTTGGAGAGGAGCGGAAGAATGGACGGAGCCCTCGGAAGCGGCGGAGGAAGAAGGCAGTGGAGCTATGTTTGAGTTGATGTGCATGGCTTCTTCTCGTTGTTTCAGTGTCTCTCTCACTCTCAGTCTCAGCCGCCGCCACTCTTCTCCTCACTGTCTCTGTGCTCGTCGTGAAGCCCGCCTCTGTCCTCGCCGTCATCGGCCGCCTCTTTCTTGTCATCAACATGCCTCTGTCTTCGAGCCATCTCTCTCTCTCTGTGTGTCGAGCACCACGCTCTGCGAAGTGCGAACGTACCCGTGCCGAATTGGACTCTTCACCGTCGCCGTGAGTTCTTCAATCCTCGTCGTTCCTCAACATCTTCTTCGTAGTCTTCTTTATTTTCACTGATTTTCTCCCTTTTTCACTTAGTTTTTTATTTGTTTCCTCTATTGTGTGTGGAATGAGTCATTGATTATTTGTTAATTTTATTTATTCTGATTTCTGAGTTGCTTCACTTGTTTGTTGCTGATTTTTTTAAATTATCAATTGATAGTGCTATGATGCATTGCTTCACTACATTGTTTATGGAATTTGTAATCTTCTCCATGTTTCTGTTAATGGAATACAGTGGTAACAGAGTATAGAGAATAAATGTTGAAAACTAGTGATCACACTGTGAAATTCTATATTCTGTAATGTATTCTTCTAATTATCCTCATAATTTTGATAGAATTTTAGAACCTGGATTTTGAATGCTGAATTGAATTTTGGTATAATTTTATAATGCTGAACAGAATTGATATAATTTTAGATTTTGAATTGCTGTAATTCTGAATTTTGCTATAATAGCTGAGGTTTTTATTTTGTTGTAATGGCTGAAACATGAAGTTGGATTTTAAGGGGGCAGGGAATAGTTTGTTTTGCACATCTTTAGAAAATATTGCTGCTGAGATTGGTCCATAGCTATTTCTGGGTTTTAAGCGGGCAGGGGATAGTTTGTTTTGCACATCTTGAGAAAATATTGCTGCTGAGATTGGTCCATAGCTATTTCTAATTAGTAATTTGGCATTAATTGAGTGAGTTTTGTCTAATTAAGTAATTATTGATATTATTATTGATTATTGGTGATTGTTGATTGAATATGGATATAGTATTTTAAGCCATGATTTCTTTTAGTTATAAATTGTAATCTTTGAATTTGAATGTAGAATTTTAATGATGAGATGAGATATAGTTTAGTTAGTGGGTGGGTTATGAAATTTTAAATTTTATTATTATATGAATGATTGAAAAAATTTAGAAGAAATTACAGAATATAGAATTCACATTGTGGAACTAAATATGATGTATTCTTAAATTTATGATTGTACTATATTGTATTTTTAATAATTTTATTTTATATTTAACTAAATCGGTTCGATCACGGTTCGACCACGATTGAACCATTGAACTATTAAACCAGTTATTCGACCGGTTTAATGACCGGTCCGGTTCTCGCAACCTTGATAATTATTATTGCCAATGAGCCTTAGCTTAAGTGGCATATGTTCCGCTTTCTTACTAAAAGGTCTTGGGTTCGAGCCTCATCTAGTACAAACTTGACTAAGAAAAAGAGGATATCTTGTATGTGTGGGTGTGGTGTGTGTGAGTATGAAACTTAGAATTGGGGGTTGTCCAATCTATCGAAAAAAAAAAAAAAATAATAATAATAATAATAATAATAATAATAATAATTATTATTATTATTATTATTATTATTATTATTATTATTATTATTATTATTCCTTTTGACTTCAAAAGAAAAAATGTCTCAAAACAATTAATACTACACAAAGACATATGCATAATTGTTAGAATCAAATTGGATCATTGGATTGAAAAATTGGTGAACCGGATACAAATCCAGTCCGGTTGAGGCTTTGGATCGTAGAAAGGAAAAAACTGACGCAAACCGGTTCGAATTGGCTGATTTTATTGAAAACTGGCGAACCAGTGATTTTTATAACCCGACCGGTTCGAAATTAAAAAAAAAAACCTAGCTAACCCAACCCTCGAGGTCAAAGAAGTGGAGGGCAAGAGGCACTCTCTCTCTCACACTCACAATCGCCGGCTCCTCTGCGTCTCCGTCGTTGCGTCGTCGCCTTCGTTTGTGGCTCGCTTGCGCTGCGTCGTGGCGTCTCTGTGCGTCCCTCGTCGTTGTCGTCGCGTCCTCGTCCGGCGCGGCTCGCCGTCGCTGCTGTCTCCCCCTCGCCAGTATACTGTTGCTGTTAATTTTCAATTTATAGGAAAGTTAAGGAGAGTAAGAATGTGAGTTTGCCATTTTAGTTGTTAGAAAGAATGGTTTGAGCATTTGAAGTGTTGTTTGTTCAGTTGATGAGAATTGAGAGGAGAGGATTTTGAGTAGGTTTGAGTTGAAATTATGGAAATTGTGGATCGGAAACATTTTAGCGGAAAATGAACTAGGCACGCATTTGGAATGAAAATTAGGATTGGATGAAGAATGTGATTTTGAATGCAAGATAAGATTAAATGAAGAGTGATGATTGTTCATCTCCTCTTGCAGAGGATCTTAGATTGTTCCATTTTTGTTATAAGGTGACAAATGTAGGATGTAGAGGAGATATAATCGGCTCAACTAACTGCTCACTAAAGCGGAATCGCGTCAAGCCAAACTGGGGAAAGGAGAGACCTATTGCAGACCACTCGTGGACTTCCAAAAAATCATGCCCACCATATCTACACTAGATCTGGACCACACGAATCCTTTAATATTAATCTCTGGTCATAAATATCGGAAGATTAGTCATGAAAGTACAGTGGTATAGGTGATAAGCTTCCTAATTTATATTGTTGGATAGGAGATAGGTCATGTGAATTTCTAATAGCTGCTTATTTTATATTGCCGTTCTAGACTTTGAAATTATTCTTTGAATATAGTTTATGAATTGTTATTTTTATTGTGTCAAATTAAGATATTATTGTACACTACTAGAAAACTACTTATTATAGATGGATTTTTCTTACAGATTTTATTCCGCAAAAATACAGACATATTTTGTAAGGGAATTTTCATCGGCAAAAAAAAAAAGAATTAGCATGAATTACAAACAGAAAAAAAAATTTATCGACAATTCTGTCAAAAAATTAGTGTGTTTTCGTGGGAAATAATTACCAACAAAAAATTTATCTGTATTTAAACGAACAAAATACTGCATTTTATTAAATTATTATATTTAAAAAATTTGTCTATAATTTAAAATATTCCGTCGAAAAATATTAAAATAAGGGTTTGTCATCAGGAGCTCCTCATTTCACATAACACTTCTGCGCCTCCACACCATCCCATCCAAATGCTACATCGCACCGAACCTTCATTGTACTAAATTTCCGTCGCACCGAAACTCCGTCACACCCGTTTCTTTCGAACCCTAACGTGCATTTCTCGCTCCTTTAGTTGCTCAGTTACTCTGAATAGATTTTTTTCCCTCTCAAATGATGTAGAAGAAAACTAAAATTTACTTTTCCTGTTTCTAATACATGAATTAGTTATATACATATAATTCTATCGCGTGAAGCTGAAGAGATGTGATTATAATATCAACATTGAAGGATGCTAATGTTTAGTTGTTTCAAGTAGTGTGATATTTCGTTCCCTTTTCACAAGGCCTTCGTTTTAATTTGATCCAGCTTTTCAAGTTCAGTTACATGCAATGGTTGTTTCATTTGATTGGATCATTGCTTTTGAATGAATGTAACTTTCATAATCGAACAGCTAAATCTCAAATGTTGACATATCATTTTAGAGTTTTAGACAACTACATAATTCTATTAGTTGGATTTTTAGCAGCAAATGTGAAATACTACGATGATGTTGTTCAAGAACTTTGTCAGATTGAAAAGAAATATTGGTAATTCAAGTCTAAAACATGAGCAAGTAAGGTGACAGAGGATATTAAAAAACAAAAAAGGAGTCCTCTGACTTTGTGGTTCCCAAAAGAGAGGGCATTATTTCAAAATTTACTTTCATTGACTTGCCCCTTTGTTGAAGAGTCCTCTGGTTTTGTTGGAGAAAGATGTAGAGTACAAAAAGGATGGAGTGATTGCAGGTAAAAAAAAAAATGGTGGAACTGGAACTGGAACAATCAAGTAAACTCTTTTCCCTGTTTCTCTTTAAGTTTTTAGGAGTGGTATTCCAATTGCGTTGTGCTTTATGATTGCAAGCTCATTTTTTTCTTTTAATTGTTTACATATTGGATTGTGTTGTTGTTCTGTTTACATATCGAGTCTTACATTAGGCAAAGTTGTGCTCTGATCAAGGTTAACCTGGAGGTTGAGGTACGATACCCAAAAGTGAATGAAGGATCCAATTGATTCTTTCTAAATATTTGGATATCTGATGGGTTAGTTACATTATAAACCAGCTTTTAACAAATGATAACATTGGACTATCAACATCTGATACAGGTACAGTAATCTGCCACTGATGGTAGTTTTGTCGAACTAACCCAATATTTAATATGTATTGAATTATTGGACATCTTTTGTAATTATATTGTCAGTACTTAAATCTTTCATTGTAAAAAAAAACGATAGTTTACTACTTTCAAATCTTAAAGCATTGTCCTTTTGTAGCTTTGATAAAATTCCTATAAGATTATTAGTTATACATTTTAAATCATTACAAACTAGCTTTTAACTAATGAACACATTGAACTCTGGAAATCTGAAACAGGTGCACCAATCGTCGACTGATGCAGCATCATCTCTGCTGGTGAGAGCTCTAAATGAAGGGAGAGATGTGATCATGGATGGAACCTTATCATGGGAGCCTTTTGTGGAGCAGAGACTATCTCCATGGCAAGAAATGTTCACAAATGCAGGTACCGAATGGAACTCGGCTATAACGTAGCTGAAGACGGAAGTATTACCAAAAACTTCTGGGAGCAAGTGAATGAGGCAGAAGAAGAACAACCAGAAGAGAACAATAATGGAGAACCCCGTGATCAAAAGCCTTACAGAATAGAGTTAGTTGGTGTAGTTTGTGATGGCTATCTTGCTATTGTTCGAGGCATTAGGTAGGTATATATATTTTCTTGTGAGTGAAGAATTCTGCTAAATTATTACTATTTTCGAGTTTGTATCATAATTTAACATTTCTTACTGGGATTTTGACGGGAGAGCTATTATGAATGGGAGAGCAGTGAGGGTGAATTCACAGTTGAAATCTCACAAAAGGTTTGCTAATGCATTATAAGATACTGCAAACTTGTTGATAATGCTAGGCTCTATTGCACAAATGCTGTTGATGGTCCACCAAAGGAAATTAAAATCATATGAACAATATTCTACTCAACCTTGTCATGAAAAAATATTGACATTACACTATGATACATTAAGATGATAAAATGGTAACTATGTTCTCTTGTCATACAACACAGCTCATAGAGTGGAAGGATGATGATCATAACCTGTTAGTAGATCCTGAAGATATCAAATGCTTGGAGATGATAGGAGGTTTGAATGTGGAAGCTGATTCCATCTATGAACTTTACAAGGAACCAAGCCTTACAATGGAACCTGGTTCTGTTTCGAAGGAAATTATTCTATCATCTTCCAGGACAAGTCATCATAAATGGTTAAGGGAAACAATTCTGAAAATAGGAAAATCCAACAAGAAGCAGTAACCAACCAACGGGGTTGGATCCTCTCAATTTTTTGTTTTCACTTGAAGGGGTAAAATATGATCTCTCATCATACATTTTATAAGTGGGAGACCAAGAGAAAACATGAAAGAAAAAGCATTTAAAAGTTAGAGATAAAACTTTACTCCCTCAATTTAAAAAAAAAATTGAGAAGATCTATTTCCACCAATAACCATTATTTGTAACATTAACCATTGCAGCCAGCCAAATCGATCAAGATGCTTTTTTTTTCTGCATTTATAATGCAATATGGAGTCCACAATGTGGACTTTTCTTGCTTATAACTGGGGATTGTAAAGTAACGAGAATTAAATTGATTTTGAGGTAAGATTTTACATTTTTATCATTTATTCTTCAATTATATTACACAATCCTATACCATTATCGAAGTGTCATCTCCCTCTCAAATCCCTTTTCTTTACACTTCTAAAATAACAAATCATTTTAATTCTAGTGAAATCTTTGAGATGATTCAAAATTAGTTAAAAAGTATATCAATAGATTTACAAATCAAATCAATTCATACTTTTTATCAATTCCAAATAATGAATTGATTTACAAATAAAATTAATTCCAATTCCAAAGAATTCCAAACACTCCCTCTAAGAACATACTTATTATCTTTAATGTTGGGGGGTAAACAGTAAACACCAACAATATCATCAAATCCTTAAGCCTCAAAATCAGCAGTTATTTCCTTCATTTATATAAGCTCATAATACTGAACCTGAATTTTTAAAACATAAACAAAAAAGATCTATTAACTAATTCAACTCAGAGAGCTCCATTATGAACAAAAAGTACGTACATACAATTTTCAATAATTCTTTGTCTAATTCGATTCTTATCATGACTGCATAACATGTCCTTTGACACACATGGCACTAAGTCTTTTCTTTAGTGGCTTGATCAGAAAGAGTTATTATGTTTATCCACATTCAGCATGTGTTCAAATTCAATGTATACTGTTCCATAAATGGTAGAAATAGTCTTAAGAGTTCAGACATGTCTTTTTACCTTTCAACTTTGTGATGCAAATTGCTCAGTTGAAGTATACAAATTATTATCACTTTCATTGTCTTCACTGTCGCTTTCACTATTATAGGTCTCAAGATATGCCTCATCTCCTTCCTCGCCATCTTCCACCTATACATAAATAACATATTAACCAAAAATAAAAATTAAAAATAAAACGAGAGAGAGAGAGAGAGAGAGAGAGAGAGAGAGAGAGAGAGAGAGAGAGAGAGAGAGAGAGAGAGAGAGCAACCTCAGAGTCATCATCGTTGCTAGCATAAGCAGATTCTAATTTGTCATACAATTCTTCATCTCCATGGTCCTTTACAGTCTCCACTTGTTTCTATCAAAAGTGAAATAAGCAAAATATGAGTACAGTCTGCTTCCCATAATACAATTTTGCTTGCAATATGCTAAAGATACAAGATCAGAAGGTAGGTACATACTATTTCAGATCTTATGTTCTCCACTTTCTTTTGCAAATTTGAAATATGCTTCAAGAGAGCCTGTTATCAGTGGAAAAGGGAAATTAAAAAAGAGCATGCATTGTACTAAGTACAATACTAGAAGAAAATTAGGATAAATTATCAATTAATTAGAGAGACCTACAAGTGTTTTTGGATTTTGCATGAAGATTGATATTAGATATCACGAAACAAAAGTTTGTATCAATACCTCACGTCGTTGGAGCTCAATTGACCGTGCTAGAGCCTTTCTCTTTGTCAAAAGATTCTTCGGTCTTAGAGTTAAAGGTCGCTGGTAGTCCTTTCCCCGGTAAACAACTATAGCATATCCTTTTGAAACTTTGTCAACCGAAACTAAAATGCCTCCACTCTCGGCTTCGAGTGCCAATGCGACCTTTTTCACTTGATCAAAGGTTTTAGCCTTCACAATTATCTTAACCAGTTCCCTATATTTCCAGTGCAGGTGCATGTTCTCAATTGTACCATCAAAAACTCCACGTCTACCTGACACCAAAAATCAGGTTCATATAAAACAAATTTGATTCAAATTTGTTTTATGGATAAGCATCATGTGTAGTTTTAATCAAATTTACTATCCCACCCTTACTCTCTAACCAAGGACACCCTGATTTCTTCCCTTCCGCCCTTTGCTAAAGGTGAAATGAACCAAAGTGGTCCTGAAATAAATTGAGACAATTTTATATGCTCTTACCAAGAAGTAAGAAGGCTTTCATCCGCAATCCTAATTTGCGAAACATAAACCTCTCTTCGTCAGTTATGCTTTCAGGGTCTGATTTGGGTTCCGATGGCATCAAAGATGACTCCACTTTCATCAAGGCTCGTTCAGCTCTCATTACCTTTCTTTCAGCCTGGTATAAGTGAAAATCCGAGGATCAATCACAATCATATATATGGCAAGTTGGAAATAATCCTAGAGTGGAGTTAGGTCATCGAAGAAGACAAGAAGAATGTAAAAAACTCCAAGGCACTTTTTTCACATCAAACATAATATCTATAAGCATTGGTGATAAGGCCTTATTTAGAGTCATAATAAGCACGTTGGAAATTAAACAAGCTTAGCAGTTATAAAAAGTGTTTAAACTTGTTGATAATGTACGGATGAGTGTCAGGTACAAAATAAGTAATAAATATTTTTTTCTCCGGTAAACTTGGTCTATTGCCTTCATTATTCATTGCTTTACTGCCTGTAAGAAAACCCTTAGGGAACTATCATTTTTCTCAATCATGGAAGTGACTTAACATGAAATCCATTAGCAAGTTGATAAGAGATTTCTATTCACTTACCAGAAACAGATTTCGTTCTAACTTGTTAACAACTGTGGTATGTCGCTGTAGTTCTACTTCTCTCATTATTTTTTGTTTGTGATGTTCGTCCAAGGTCTTTCCCCATTTTGCATCTGCATCCAAAGTTTCACCAAGGGTCCCAGCCTCTGCAGATATCTCTGAATTATTCATAGTTGGTAAGACCAAAGATGACGCTCTCAATCTTGCTTGTTCTTCCTCATCTTGCATTGCTTTTGCCATTCTTTCCCTCTCCTTCAGGGCTTGTGTGACTGTTGCTGACAAAAAATTCTTTCCCCGATAAAAGACCAAGAAGTATTTATTCCTCGAGAGTAGTACACCACCTGTCAATTTCTGGGGGGAAAAAAGTAATAATTTATCAACAGCATATAACAAGCAATCATTTATTATTATTTCAGTAATTGTCTGTAACTAGATTTGTTGATGCATGTAAAGTCCATCCAACACTAATCTAAATGCAACTTGCAAGGCCATCTGACTGACTTCTATACATTAATATACATTTAGTTCATAATTTTATATTTAACTTATTAACTATCTATATTTTTCCAAAATCCCTTTTATAATATGATAGCTTCAAAATAACTTGATATCACTAAAACTTGTTAGAGATACAAATCCATCGCCTGCCTTCCACCTATAAGAGTTGAATCCCTCAAGTCTTACAAACATAAGTTGTGGAGCAGTCTCGACCCCTTAAAGACATTTCATGTCTCCTAAAGGAAGCTGCCATTAGCAAATTATGGGGACAAAACAGTACATTTTTTTAACATGGGAGAAGTTTTTTTGTTATGAAAGGCATACGTAATAAAAATAACGTTGAAGAAAAAACTGCGGAAAAGTCAACATTTTTACAAGTGGAACTGGAAAAGACATGATTTATCCTTTATCACCTTGATCTCTTCTGCCATTCTCTCGCTTGTAGTTAGCGGCACACCGCGTTTGAGTGCAACCTTTGCAATAGAAATTTTTTCCCATAATTTAATCATGGCTGTAGCTAATCCTTGAAGTTGTCTGTTTCTACCTATACACAATGATTAATTTATAATCAGCACAAAACTATATACTTCACATGAACAAGAGAATTGATTGCTAACCTAAAGCAAAATGTGGAGGAAGGGTCCTTGCGATCCTTCGTAGAGAAGTTGCCTCTGTTTGACCAAGCGAGGGTCTCACTCCAAAGGGAAGAACTCTGAATGGAGGCTCATAACCAGGAATAGTTGCCGGAAGCATATCTGCATCAACTGGCAACGGCTCACTCCCAGGCCAATCTGTGTATCTAGGGCCTAGAGTATCCAAAAATTTGTCTACTTCATCTTCGTAACTAACTTCTGGAAGCAAATTTTTTTCCTTTTGGTCATCAGTAGCTTCCATTTTTTCCAAATGTGGACTTGTCCCAAAATTAGAAGCAATGTCAGAATGCTTTTCCAATGAATGATGAGAAGGTGCTGGTAAAGACTTAAAAGAATTCTCGCTTTTTCCATATATCTGTTTGTTCTGTTGCACTGAAGAACTCCCTCTTTTCCCATATATCCACTTGTTCTGTTGTATTGAAGGAACTTCATAGCTCACACCCCTGTACAAGGAAACAGAGTTGCCAGACCTCCAAACCACGAGACCACCAGTTTTCCTCTGAATGTGATTTTAAAATAATCAAGAATAAGAATAAGGCTAAGGTTATTGATGACCAATGAAGAATATATCCACACCCCAAAAATATAAAAGAGAAGAAAATACATAAACAAAACAACAGCAGTCAGAAGAAGCAAGTTGAACATGTAATCGTAGAGCATTCAACATTCAAACAAATCCCTAAGGATAACCGGAATTATTCTAACAAGAGATGTGGTTGATCAAGAAATGTATCCAAATCCAAAAGAGAGGAAGTGTTCTCTCGAATTCTAGAAAATGTCACAAGAATTCATCAGTATATGAAACAAATTTGTGAAAAAGAAATATCATGTTTCACATCAAAACCTTTTAAGAATATCAGAACATGTCATAGGGACAGATTTGACCTTGGATGTCCAACTATAGCACCAAGAAAGGGAAGGTGTCTATAGAATGCTATTCAATTCATCTACGACAAGTTTACCTATGCTTCACAAAAGACACTGTTACCTTCAATACACTATTGCATTTGAATCTAATTATCATTATAAATTATAGATGAAGCTAAACTAAACATAGAAGACTTATATACATGAAACTAAGCTAAAGGTACAAGGCAAACCTCCAATAGCTCGTGCATCCTCTTCATGTTAAGTGCAGCTTCCCCTTCGAATTTCAGCCTAACAATCTCCGACTCCTTCCACCTCTCATGAATCTTGTCCACAAGACCTTGAGTAACCCCACCACCCCCAACTCTGGTCTTATGCTTCTTCTCGAAAGTCAAGCGCCTCAGCCTCCTCAATTCCGACTCTGGAAGAGTCAGTTCTGCAAGAGAAGTCTTACTTTCCCTCCTTCTTCGATTATACCTCTCTTCCTCTTCTTTCTCTTTATCTATTGGCTTCTCCCATGGAAACCTCACCTCCCTATCACTCACAATGTTTCCAATTCCAAATGGAGACTCCGGTGAAAACCCGCCTCGTGTATTGGGCAATATCCCTTCCTCCACGTAAAATATATCCTCCACGGATCCTTTTTCTATTACCCTCTCTTCCCTTCTATCTTGCTTCTCAATCTTATCATCATCAACATACCCAAATTTCTTCAATTTCTCCACAATCCTATCCATAGTACTACCACCACTGCTTCCATCACCACCTCTATCATCATAATCATAATCATAATCATCATCAGAACTCACAAAACCAGATTTCGATGAATGCCCATTTCCAGAACCTTGATAATCCAAAAGAGCACATGGCTGTTTTGGACGAGTGTTTTTGTTAGGCTCGTTCCAACGTTTCAACCAACTATCACTACACAAACCCTTACATTGAAATATTATGTTTTTCACACCAAAAAGACTAGAATTCTTAGAGGGTATTGTTCCATTAATTGAATGGCACAAGACCCAGTTCCGTGTTGCGCAGAAAGTGAGCTTATCAGAGCAGTGAATTGAAGAAAAAGAATAAGAAGAGTACCTGAAGAAGCAAAGAGTGTGAAGCCTGGGGATAGTGTTGAAGGAATCAAAGAAAGGGTGAAGATTGCAAGTGGGAACAAGAGCCATCCCATAAAAATGGTGGGAAAATAAAACGAAAGTGAATGTTAACGTGATGGTGGTGGTGGTGGGAGAAGAGGATAGAGTGGCAGTGGAAATAGGTAGAATAATTTTATACTTCTACTAAAAATGATTTAATTAAGGTGCCGTTAGTTACCGACTTAAATTCCTCTAAATAAATTTGATGACTGCACAAATCGAAAAGAAAATAACCTGGATTGATAAGCCCGCATGCGCAATGCAAATGGCTCCGTTTCCTGCACGAAAATAAAACAGTACAATTTATATATTTAAAAACGATTATCTAGTAGTTTATTTTTAATTTATTTATTAGATATATTTACTGATAATTATCTCAAAAATAAAATTATAATATATTGAAATAGACTATTTTTAAATTTTAATTATTATATGATTTTATTTTTTAAAAAGTATTATTATTTGTATATATTTTTTATGGTTATATGAAATTAATTATTTTAATATCTTTATTAAATATATTTTAATAAAAATTAAAAACAATGACCATAAATTCAATGACTTTAAATGTATTTGACCTCATATTTGTATGTTTAAAATAATAAAAAAAATTTTAAACACAAATTTAACCATCAAATTTTTTGTATAACCATAAATCTGACACTCAAGTTTTTTCTATCTGTCCTCCATAATTTCGTGATACACCTTTATCTTCATAATATAGCAAAACACATATCCTTCTCTAATATTAAAAAGAAAAAGCGCTAGCGGAGTTCTACATTCTCCGATAAAAATTCCACTTGGGTAAAACATGAAACTTCCATTGCCGGCATCAATAGAAACTGACCTAGCTGGTTACCCTATCATTTTGGAAACCTTGAAAGGACATTTAGTTATTTGGTAGGGGACTACGGGGGATACCTTCTCTTGCGGCTATGGTTGAAATTGCTTACAACTACCTAAATTTCTCAAAGAAAATTGACTTAATACTCAATCAATTGCAATGGAGGCAATTTCAAAACTTGCACTTAGTGTCGAGAGCCTTTTATCCCAAAAGCAGAATTTATTAGACAACGGCATGTGTATGAATGTATATATTTTTCAATCTCTAAAATATGCCTCCCAAGCTTGAAACTATTAATTTGCTTTGTTCCCGAAGAATATCTAATATCACATTCATGCTTTTCTCTCATTATGAAGTAAATACTTGATTAGATTGTAAAATTGTTCTTTGAAATACCTCCAAAAGATAGGGTTATCTTATATAACTACTATAATCTGCACCTACTTCAACTTCAACTATTTGTCATATATTCTTAATATAAAGCCTTTGTATACAAGAGAAGTTAAAGTAGGTACATATCATATAAGACAATCCTGTTTTGGAGGTATTTCAAGGAACAATCCTACCATCCAATTGAATCTATATTATAGAATGAAAGAAAAACATGAATATGTGAAAGAAAAACCAGAAGGATATACACGTTATGTTTATTAACTTTTAGAAAATTTGTATGATAAGGTGTCAAGATAAGTTCTTTAAAGGGTTTTAGAGAAGAGGGAAGCAAATATTTTATATAGAAGAATGCTAGAAGACCAGCAAAATTTATTTTTAATCAACAGTTAACCATCAATATTTAAAAGTATGAAATAAAAATATGTTGTTAGATTACTAGACTAAAAGAATTAGGTTGATGGTTAAAAGTGATAACCAAAAAAATAAATTCTAATGGTCCTTGAATATTTTTCTTCTATATATTTGTACAAGTGCGTACATATGATTGAGTTATAACTTATAACTAGGTTGGGATCCCATGGTGGTATTTTCTTCAGTGTCTAAGAAAATCTAAATAAGCAACAAAGCAAGAACACAACAGAAACCTAAACAGCAAATTCCTTTATCAAAATCTGCAAGAGATCCTCACTCGGCCGAATCCACATCAAATAGGAATAAACACTCTTAGCTCGTGTCTTGGCCAGCCAGTCAGTAACAACATTAGCATCTCTTCAAACCCAATTGAAAGGCACTTTCCAATTCTTGTTTAACATCTCCTCATATTATCACCTGCAACATAATTCATAATATTTTATACTTTCCAGCAAGAGATACACCTTAAAAAAACGTATCACAGCTAACTTTCCACACAAGCATAAGACCATTCTAGATTGCTAAAGGCTCATTTTTAAAGACTGAATCATATGGCAGATGTCCTGAACTATCCCACACCCAAGTGTCATAATGATTTCGTATAATGCCACCAAACCCCGCTACATGAGAGTCCGAAAAAACACTCGCATCACAATTAACTTTAAAGAAATTTTTGCATAATATTTAAGTCCATAATTTTCCACACTAATTTTGGTTGTACTTACTGAACATATCTAAAAACCCATACTATGGTACATATTTTTGGCTGATAGCATCATCTTCATAAGAGAATCACAAAAAGATTTATAAGGAGTTGGATTTGTTGAGACAAGCATTGAAAGTGCATGTACTACTAGAAACACATTCATTGTTGTCCAAATTTCTCTGCCAGCATTGTCATGGAATTTACCATAAGAGAATCCAATAGTAATAGTAAGTTAGAAAATATCTCGGTTTTTACCGTCGTATTATAGGATTCGTGGCTTACATCTCGGATATATCTTATATGTATTTCTAATTTTAGTTTCTATCCTAAACGAGTTTCGATTATTTTAATCTCTGAGCATGAATAACATTAATGATAGCAATTTCAATTATTTAAGGAATTTAAGTTTACCATAATACATATTGAACTTAATTATATAAAACACACTTATAATTAAACATTTATTTAACAACTGATGCACAAATTAAAAGCTAGTTTATAATCAAAACCGAAACAAAAGTATAAAATTTATAATGGTATGTTCTCATGAAAAATATAATGTTCTACTGCAAAAAAAAAATGATTACTTTTATACTCGACCACTTTGTTAAAGAGAATGAGTAAAACAACACTTATAAATAGTTAAATACACACGAATACATAATACCTAATCTGATGACCAATGTTTAGTATTAAGCATTTTTTTTTTCTTCAAACCAAGTTTAGACTTTATTAGTAGATGTCATCATGTAACATATTACATTAACTCCCAAGTGATCTTCAAATACCAATTTGAAAGAAAAAAAATTCATTAAGATTAAAGATCAGCAAGCATGCCACTAGCTAAACCCGGACACTAGCGACCAAAAGGTTAGCTCAATGTTTTTCTTTAAACTAAATTCGGTAACCTATATTTTACAAGGTCACTATTCCACTAGTTCGCACAAAAATGTTACTATTCCAAGTAATTATTGACACATACATCTAAAATGAAACCACCTAAAATCAATTCAAACAAAAAAACTAAGCAAACATTTTGTTACCAAAACTTACAAGTCACGTTGAGAGACCATAATAACTGCGCTCATCCACTGACTCATACCACGTGCACTTTCCTGTAATTATCGGCTGCTTTGGATAGCGATTGTATTGAAACAGGTACTCCTGGCCCCATCTGCAACAACAACATTGCACTGACTTAGCAACTTGAAAGAAAGAAAGCAGATATACAAGAATGAGAAAATGTGCATTATCAGTTTTTCTGAATTGATGATCCTCAGCACAAATATTCCAAGTTAATAAAAAATTCTGAACTGTATAGTCCATCTAACCTAGGACTAATAGTAGGAATCAGGCTACAAGGCACTGTAGCACCAGGAGATGATTCATTTCTATAATATTCTGGTGGTTAAGCAAAGACCAAGATAGCAGTGAAGTAAAATAGAAGATAGGAGAACAAAATTCGAGCTTACCGTGCTGCTTAGATGGACAGAAAGCACATACCCAGCATATTTGGAAGCTGATCAGCAAAAAAGAAAAAGTGTTGGATAATAGAAATAAATGTAACACTAACACATGAACTTGGTGATCATGTTAAACAAAATAAAACCAGGATCAAGCATTCGAAGTTTAATCCTCCATGCAAAACAGAATCATCATTCCAAATATGTGAATATCTGTGTGAATCTGCATTACCATCACATGCACCTAATGAACTATCAATGTCTCATTCTCTACAGTAAGCTTGCCCTAAAATAAACCTAATTTTGATATATAATATCCTTAACCTTTCTCAGTCATACTTATGGTTGTCTTAAAATGATACCATATTGTTTATTTAAAATCTAGAACCTAGTTTATATTAACACCTCCTACAGAATTTCTTGCAACGCACGGCAAGGGTAATAACCTGAATTTTCAGTTAGCAATTTATTCCAATGACTTTTCCAGTTGTAAGAAAAATAAACACTAGTACCCAACCAATCATGGAAGGTGACAACAGGATTCCAGGAAAACCACAGGCTTAAGCTATACAAGTCAAAAAGAAATATCAGCATTAGTGCAAAGGATAAATCTGACTTAAGAACATGTCAAAATACTGTGATTTATGTTAGGGAATCCAGCTTGAATGCTATCAATTATATAGATAAGATCAACATTTCAATGAAAAACCAAGTGAAATCTTCCATTGTAACAGTAAAACTACAATACCAGTATACGTTATTTATGTGCTACCATTCAATATTAACAGTCTCATATATATACATTGTAGTCTTCATAAAGGTCAAATTCTTGTGTTCGCTGCCAAGGTTGAGACATGGGAGTGTTTAAAAAAATTTTAGACTTAACTTTTTAGTGTGCTTGGTTATTTTTTGTGACCAACTATTAACATGCAACTCCACTATTTCAGGAGCTAAAACATGAAAATTTCCTTTCCCAGTAGGTAGTGGTAAATCATATTTTCCCGGATAAAAAAAAAAAAATAGCACAAGGATATGTGCTACTTACTCTTCTTTAATCCAGCAGGCTTGGCAAGCAAAACAGCATTCATAAATGCGCCAATATTCTCTCGTAAAGCCTCTTCTTTGTAGCTTACCTGCAAATAGTACTTTTAAGTATAAGATTACATCTCGTGCAGCATAGCAATTCCCATATGGAGTTCAAGGAGAACATGATTTCACCTTTCCCAGTCCAATATGCAAAATTGATTTACTTTCCATCTTAAACTCAACGCGGCCTTGCCTTAGTTCTTTCAGTTGACCAGCAATATCACTAGTCAGAGTACCTAGCTGTAAAACATATTTGCAATCACGAGTCAATACGATCTACTCATGCCATGCCGTTCAAAATGAAAATTAGAAAGTCAATAAGCATTGGAAAAGCTTACTTTCTTGTCTGGCATCAGCCTGCGCTTTCTAAGATATTGTGCTATCTGCATAAATAGTTTGCATAAGCTTCATATTTCAGAAAAACCAACCAATCATTCAGATGACAGATTCAAAATACCTTTCCAAGATGAGGTGCCATTCCAGGAGTTGAGAAGCACTTGTCAACTTTAAGTTTATTATTACCACCTGTAGTAATTAATACAAATACAAATTCTATTAGATACGAATAACATAAGCACAAAAAACAAAAAAGCCTAACACATAGCTTAGGGTTTTATATTATTGGCATCAAAACTAAAAAGTTATCATTGCTAAAACATAGAAGATGAGCTTAATATCTCCTCTGCATAACTAATGGCACACAAATGTCTCATAACTAACATAAGCATGTGATGAATAAAACACATTTACCTAGATCAGCACGCCCGAGTTTGACATGTCAAAAACTATGAAAATCTGAATCTCAAGGGAAAAAACTATAATACCAATTCATATGATGAACAATACACACACACACACACAGAAGAGAGAGAGAGATCAGTTCCTTACTAGCAATCTCCTCAATAAGTTCTTTGCCACCAACTAAATCAGCTCCAGCATTTCTAGCGTCTTCTGCTTCTGCCCCTTCTGCAAAAACAGCCACACTGACAGCCTGAAAGATATAAATAATTAGACTACAAACCAAGCATTATATGCAGTAATTAATAATCACAGGTTACCTTTGGAGCACCATGAGGCAGAATCACAGTACCACGAACTGCCTGCCAGAGTTGAAACCATTATCTTCAGGAGGAATGAATTAACAGAACGCCATATAACAAGACGGAAAAAAAAATCATCTAGCAATGATATGGATGTAGAAGCAAAAGAATAAAAAATATCATTTTCACTTAGCAGTCCTGAAATTTTTTTTTCTTTTTGAGAGAAATGCACTCAACATAATAAATAATTTAAAGCATGCAATGCTTAGAACAGTTAAGACCCCCCCCCCCCCCCCCCCCCCAAAAAAAAAAAAAAAGTGGGATTGGGCAAATGAGTTTGACTGAAGCAATGTTAGAGCAGTTTTGTACCACAAGCATCAAGGATAATAAATTTCTTCACTCTTTCCTGGTCCAACAAAGAACCAAAAAAGCTTTAAAAGGACTATCTCAGTCAAATATAATATTTATATATTCTTTAGGAAAAAAAATTCCCATGCAAAGCTAATGCTATTATCAAAATAAAAACATGCAGATGTTCCATGTTTGGTAAATATAATGTAAATTGGACCTCAAAATTTAACTATTAATGAAGCACATACAAGCATATATGATAGGTGATTCGAAGTGGATAATTTGAAGTCCTACAGGAAGTCTTCTTATCACATGGCAGTTATACGTATAAAGAAGGAATTTGCAGAATCTGTGGGATAATAATCATATTCTCTCTCTCTGATGTATTGAGACTACCACTCATACGATATATGTAATACATGGACAACAAGTCATACTTTCAAAGCTCATGCCGTTATGTCAACTTAAAAAAGTTAGCCACGCAAATAAGACGTGAGACAGTTAAAAGAAATGGAATTGATATATCCTGACTCATACCAATTCTGTTCGCTTTGAATCGATACCCAATCTTACATTTGCTTCAACAGTTTCATCAAACTTTGCCTTGGCACTGACCTGAACAATATTTAAAATATATTCAAATAATAGTAAGTCATGGATCATTTAATATAAGAAGTCAAGAACTCGAGAAGATTCATTCAAAGGATCAGCAGGAGGCCGACGGCCAATAAGTAGAGTCCATACCAAAAAATAGCAACTGGCACCAAGCAAAACTTTAAAATCCAATAATTTACAAATCACACACCCCATAAAAAAGGGAAAAAAAAAAGGAAAGAAGGCACAATACTGTTGTTACACATCATGATACTTGAAAAATTTGAATACATATGGAGTCTATGGTGCCTATGCCTACAGCGGCTATGGTGGCTAAACAATCTTTGCAACACCTTTTAGTTGTTGCTAAAATTAAAGTGTCACTTTTTTACATGTTTTGCAGGTATCTACACAGTATAGCAGTGTTAAATTTAAATCCCACCAGAATTTTGTAATTGTCCTCTCAGAAAGAAAGTAACATTAGTACACTTCTCCATCCATATATGATATATCTATGACTTATGGCTGTTACTTCTACAACTTCTATTGCTATAATTACTACACTAACTTTTATAGGAAGAGACAGATAAATGCATATTATATACCTACATGCTACCTACTAGCAGCAATAATTTTAAGTCCACTTAAATGTAGAATTTCAGTATAGATTGCTGTCTGAAAAGAAATGACCTACTAGTGTTTACCCTAGTCTCACAAAAGATTTTTATTTTCCCTTTTTAACTTCTCAAAATGCATAACTTACAAGTTATCTCAGAAGAGTACTATCTTCAATGGTCTATACAAGTTGCTAAGGCAGCCAAAACTATTCAAATAATTTTTTTTTTTCAACCTCTACCTTCTCTATTAGCACCAATCACCTAAAACTAAAATTGGGCCAAGAACAAATCCTACTGAAGCAAAAGCAAGTCAGCAACACCAATAACTAATCCTTCTCCCATAGGGTAGGCTACCTGGATCCCAAGATGAATATTCACTGAAGAAAGAACATAAGAAATCTACACAACCTAACCACCTAATATTTGGGAGTCTAAAGGCAAATGAAAAAGAGAAAATCCGAAACATCGTCATTTTTCTTTCTTCAAATCAAAATCTGTTCCCGAAATAAACTTCCCCATCCACTATCTCAAAGAAATTACTAAAACGCACCTGGCAGCACACTTGATAGTTGATACAATGTCAATGTCAATCTAAGTGTGTGTATGGATTATTTTTTCTTGAAATTGATTTTGAGATATACATACCAAGCATGCACTAAAACAGTTATCCACACACAGCGAATGGAAATCAAACTCAAAAATGAATTCAAAACTGCAATTTCGATAACAAGAACATATGATCCAACCTTAACCTGGCGAATGGCCTCGTTCAAATCAAGGACAGGGGGAGTCTCATTGCGCTTGGGCATGATCAGCATCGGAAAAGGCACCTTCATCTTCTCCTCCTCCATCTTCTTCCTTATCTCATCCTCAACCTCAAGCATCCTCCTCTCTTTCTCCGCTTCCTCATTCCTCTCTTCCGCGGTCACAACACCCGGATCATCGCCGACCTTATCCTCCGGCAGCGGCGCCACTCTCGGAGCATAAGAAACCGGCTCAATCGAAGGCGCGTCCGTCACGTACCAAATGTCCTCCCTTGTTCATCCCCGCTGCGACTCCTCCTGGCCCTCGGCCGACACCGGGCGGCGAGGAACTGAGGCTCCGAGGATTCGGTTTGTTGGGGCGCCAGGTCTTTGGGTTTGAGAGGGTAGGAAACGGGATGGATTGGGACGGATTGGAAGGAGGGTCTCCTTTGAGGAGGGTCTTGTGGTGGGTTCGGTGAGTCTTGTTGATATTGTGGTAGTGGCGAGGAAGAAGAGAGGGGTCTGTGAGAGGTGAGGGAGAATGGGGAGTGGAAGCGCCAAGGGTGTTTGAAGAGGAAATGGTGGCGGCGAGCTTGGGAGAGGAGAAGCTTCAGTGCCGCCACTGTTGTGTGTGTACTGTGTACAGAGCAAGGTTCTGAAAATCGGACCGGACCGGCTGGTCGAACCGGTTCAACCGAGAACCGGCAGTAATAACGGTCCGGTCCAATACTTAAAACCGCTCGAAAACGACGCCGTTTTGTTTATTTGTAAAAAAAAAAAAAAAATTAAACCCAGAACCATTCGCAAACAACCCCCCTTCCTTCCCCAATCATTCGTGCAAGCCCTGGCCTATCTGAAGCAAAGGAAAACCCTAGCCGTTCATTGCGCCGCCGTCCCCAGGTCCTCAGCGCTTCCGCGGCTCGCCGGTTGCCGGTCGTCTCCACGGCCTCCTCCTTCTAGCTCGGCACGTCGTCCATTCCCAGGTGAAATCGCTGGTCGAGGCCTCCAGCTGGTGCGCCGTCGTGTCGCCGTCGTGTCTTCGTCTTCCTGCTGTCATTGGAAGGTTAGTGAAACTGTGATTTACTGATTTCTGTTGAGTCTGTTACTCTGTTTCAGGGTTTTGAGGTTGAATTTGTGATTTTTGATTTCTTGGGTCTTTTGTAATGCTGCTGATTTATGATTTCTGTTACTTGTTATGGCACTGTGATTCTGTGATCACTGATTAGTGTTTGTCGCCATCTGTCGCAGTCAGGAGTTTGTCTCCTCGAGTCTTCGTGCATCGCAGTCAGGGGAGTCCTCCAAGTCCTTCCCGACAGTGACCTTCATCACAGTAACATGTTCATCTGAAATGTTTGTTTTACTTTTACGGTTTTAAATGGCAAAGTGATGCGAAAAGTGGGTTTTACGGTTTTAAATGTTCATCTATCTTCCTGTTTTGATTTTAGCGTTTCTGTATAAATGGTTACTTTCTTGGTGTTTAAATATAGATGATTATAGACACATGACATACTAAGTTTTAAATATATCAAATTAGTGCATAGCTATTTACTATGAATCTATGTTTCCAATTCAGACATTAACTACATGATAAATTGAACAGGAACATGTTTGTTCTTAAGTATTATTAACATTTTAGTATACTTGCCTTGTTATAAGGCTTAAGCTGCAAATGTAGTTTGATCTCCTTACCCTCTCCTTATATTTCTAATGTGGAGGATTTCACTTAGCCCAAGTCGATGACTTCAACAAGAAGTTTTCTCACTCAACCCTGTAAACTTGTTCTTATTTATCTGATTACCTGTTGTGATCAATGATTAGAGAAGGCTGCCTTGTTCCTCTACAATGTATTCTGAGCAGTGAGATCTGCTAATTTCTTTTGTGACTTTCATTGTTCTTTTCTCCCTTGTTGTGCTGCTGCTGTTGTTGTTATGCTGCTCTTTTATTATGGCACTACTGATAAAGTGTTTTGAATTTGGAATTTTTGATTAGTGACTTGTTAAGCTGCTGTTATTATTATGCTGCTGTTTTGTTATGATACTGTGATTGCGTGATCATTGATTAGTGTTTTGAATTTGAATTTGTAATTAATGACTTGTTAAGCTGCTGTTTTGTTATGGCACTGTTGTTGTTATGCTGCTGTTTTGTATTGGTTGTTGCTGAATGTTAAAAATGGAAATCAAACTGATGAATGATGATGATGGTAGTGGAAGGAGAGTCAAAGTGTATCGGTAGTTGGTGATATGTTATAATACCACAAAATGATCAACATTTTCTAACTGAACTAGCCCAACATTTTTTTGAAATTGATAATCCTTTGTCTCCTGATATTTCTAAATTAGAATTTGAGATGTTAAGTGATCCTGTTAACCTTCAAAGTCAAAATTTAATATTTAGATATTTCTTTTTACTATTTAAATTTTGAGTTTGTATTTTGATAAGATCATATGAATTTGGTTGATGATTTTTTGTGTAGTGTTTTAAATTTGGAAGATATTTTAGGATGTTTGTTTATAATTTATTTATTATTTTATTCTAAAATGGTTTTTCCGGTTGAACCACCGGTTGGACTAGTGAACCAGTGAACCAGTGACTAGAGTGGTTTGATAATCGGTTCGGTTTTTCAAACCTTGGTACAGAGTATGAGAGAGAGTGAAGTGAGAACTGAGAAGTGAGAAGAGCTCAGACTTGGCGAACTGGGTTAACGGGAACTCTCTGGTTTAGATGTAGGCTTATGCTTGCTTGAACTTGGTTTGTTTGAATTTTTTTTTTTTGAAAAAAAGTATAGAAAAGTCTTTTTCTTTTTAAGTTTTTGATAAATACATTTTTGACTAAATTTAAATACAAAATAGTCTTTAATTTTCATAAACAGAAAATAATTTTATTTTTTTGTTTATTTACCTCTCACAAATTAAATAGAATTGACTGACGTGGTTGTAACAATATCCAGGTATCTGTTATGGTGTCATACTAGAAGAATGCTAAAATTTACAAGACAAAAAAATTCCTAACCATAAAAACGACGTCGTTTTACAAATTTTAAATTCTTATTAAAAATCTTTTTGAAAGAAATAAATTACTATATATTATCCTTAACTCCTTTACAAAAATTAGAGTTTCCTTCCCTCCAAAACGAAACTGAAGCATCATCGAGAAAGATGGAGCAGGAGAAACGAAATTGGTTTGCTGAAGTAGTTCAGTCATCAAACAAGGTAAACAAATTGAATATGTAAAAAGAGAGTTTTTAAATGAAAATAATTGACGAATAAAAAAGAGATTAAAATAAAAGTGGGAGACTTGTAGAAGTATGTGATTATATTAATGGACCCAAGATATATGGAATCTTGCAGAAAAGGAGATAGAATCTTCAAAAACAAAATCTAGAAATGTATTATGAGAATCCAAGCTTCAAACCATGAAGCAGTGATTTTTCACATAAAAAAAAAAAAAGAAGAGGGAGATCAAAAACAGAAGAACACTAAGGCAAAAGAATATTAAGGCTCTAAAAATCAATGATTAGAGTCCAATTATGTGCTTGTGATGCTTTTGTGTTAAGAAGAGACTTGGAGTAAGTGAATCAGATGGGTGCCTTATCATCCGATAACTTGAACCAACTGATTCGAGATTATCGATTGAAAACCTATATTAAGAGTTGCCTTGAGATAAAGCATTTAGAATTCAACTATTCAAGGGGGCTTTGGGCACTTATGTCTGGATGAATGAAAAGATTTTATAGTTATGTACTTGTGGTGTTGATTGTGTCGAGGAGAGGCTTGGGTGATTAGATCCGAGGGGTGCTTTATCACCCGATAACTTGAGCCAACTGGTTCGGAATTATCAATTGAAAACCTATACTAAGAGATTTCTTAAGACAAAACACTTAGAGTAAAAAATCTCAAGCATCCACCCCAGTTAAAAAAAGAAGTCAAACTCTTTGAAAAGTAAGATGCTTTTAAGATCATAAAATTATAAAAGAATTCTCATAATATAATCCTAAATTGAGTTTTTGAATATTCTTAATTCTTAAGTATGCAAAATTCATCAAGATAAAAAAAGTCCACATGTGATCATAAGGATTATTATAAACCTCACTTTCTATTTTAAATATCCAACTTGGACTTGAATTGATAAACTCTTCAATTCTTATCACTAAGATAACCTATGTTTATCCTTTTTTTACTTGAGGACAAGCAAAGTTTTAAGCTTGGTGTTGTGATGCCTTAACATCTCTAGTCATTTTTCTTATCTTTTTAAGTAGTTTTCTTATGTTTAATTTGAAGTTCTTACGTTTTTAATAAAGCTTTCATGGCTAATCATATATTTGAAGTTATTTTAAAATTATTGTGCATCTAAGATTAGTTTTAAAAGTAATTAGGAGAAGAGAAGCAAATAAAAAAAGGTACAATATTGAACTCTCAGAAAAACGGGCACTGGACGCCTAAGAATTATCAAAGAGGGCACCCAGCGCCCAAATTCACAAGTCCAATGTCAAAGGAAGCAACGCCCAGCGCTTTCGATGGAATTGGAAGGCTCAAGCCCAGCGCCAAGAGTGGGCGCCCAACTTCAGAGAATCTTCAACATACTGGGTGCCCAACGCCTAAGACCGGCCCCAACTTCAAGTGATTTTGTCCCTCTCAAGGGTCCAAAATGCATCCAAGTCTGGCGTCAATGTCCCAAGTCTAGCGCAAGTCTAGTTTGAATTTGAATTATAGGATAGGACTTATGATATAAATAAGGAAGAGATGATTCACGAGAGGGATCATCTAACATCCAGCATCTTATTCATTAGTTTTTGTTTTTCTATTCATCATGAGTAACTAACTCTCTTTCGTTAAGGTTTAGGAGCTCTATTTAATTTTCATGGATTGGTAATGTGATTGTTTATTCTATTTTGATTAATACATTGATACTTTTTTATGAATTGAGTTTCATTCTCATCTTAATGGTTAGAAATATTGGAAAATATTCTAATTCTATCTTAGATTTTGTTATTACTTTGGAAAATTTAATATTGGGATTTGCTTGAAACTCTTTCTCATAATTTTTCAACTTGACTAAATTTTTTACAAGTTGTGCGACGTTAAATCGGGATTGTGTTTAACCTCTTTTTTTAATTAATTGACCAAGGAATTGATGATTAGAAAAGTTAAAGAGAAATTGAATTGTCAAGGAATTAAGATTTGATTATATATGATTCATCGTTAAAGTATCTTGCATGAATTAAAGTAAATAAATATCAGGATTTTCTTTTCTGAAAGTTAAATATCCTCGAAGCCTTTAGCATCTTTATTCACTGTTTGTTTCTCTATCTTCATAAGCATTCATTCACACCAAATACTCTATTTTACTGTTCTTTATTATTTCAAGATTCACATCCTTCCTCTTGCAAAAGTTTGGCCAATCTAATTAGAAGATCCAATTAGAAGTTACTTGTTCAATCCTTTAATAACCCCTTAGAGGTTTAAAACTTTGAAGCCTTTCCCCATTTCATAGAATGGACAAGGAAGAAGAGCACACATAATGCATAATAAGCCTGACAATTGTAGCTGGGAATCCAAAACTCTTCAGTGAATGTTCTAAAAAACACCAATCAACTCTATCGTAAGCCTTCTTAAGATCAATCTTGAAAGCAATTTTCCTTTCTTGGTAGGGGTGTTCATGGATCGGATCCGATCCGCATATCCGCAGTATTTATCAAAATTCGATCCGAAAATTGCGGATATGGATCCGATCCGCAAGGCTATCGGATCGGATCGGATTTCGGATTTTGTGTAGATATTCGCATATCCGATCCGCATATCCGCAAAAATAAAGAAATAAATAAATAAATATTATTTTTATATTTTATTTCAACTAATAATTATCATATATATGTTGTATTATTTTAATTTATTATTTAAGAAATGTATGTCTAATATTATTTTAAAAATAAACATATTTAAAAGAATAGAAAAAATGAATTTTATTGATATTTTTTTAATAAAAATAAGCTTTTAAAAATATTTTTGTGTTTTGCGGATATATCCGATATCCGATCTGATCCGATCCGCAAATGTGCGGATCAGATCCAAACTTAAAAACTGCAGATATTGGATCCGATCCGATGATTTTAGTACGGATCGGATCAAAATTTTGGCCATATCCGATCCGCGTTCACCCCTATTTCTTGGACTTTGTCTTCCGCATAAAATGAAGAATTTTCACCCCTATTTCTTGGACTTTGTCTTCCGCATAAAATGAAGAATTTCTTGAGCAATAATAATGTTCTCACTAGTTTCTCTTCCAGGATAACTTCGCCTTGCAACGGGCTAATCACCTCAGAAAGGAATGGGTGTAACCAATTCACCAGAATCGTAGTAATAATTTTGTAGATAATATTACATAAGCTACTCGGCCTAAATTCCTTCATATTTATCAGATTATCCACTTTTGGAATAAGAACAATCAAAGTCTCAAAGAAATGATTGTTAATACATCCCCCTATAAAAGCTTGCCTCACAATCTTCCACACATCTATCCCACTACATCCCAATATTCTTTAAAAAATATCACTTGAAAACCATCCGTGCCAGCCAACGAACTCATCTTCATGAACGCTTTTCTAACTTCTTCAAACGTGACATCTTCTTGCAATCTAAAGCACGCATCTTGACTAAGCTGTCGAAGAAGGATATCCTTCAAACCATCAATTATCACATCCTCTCTAGAACAGAACAACCGCTAGAAATACGTGTTAACTTTCGCTTTAAGGACACTCTCATCCTTTGACCAAGTGTCATCTTTAAGCATCAAACTTAGGGGTGGCAACATGTACCCTACCCGCGGGTATCCAACTCAAGCCACGGGTATCCAACTCGACCCCACCCAGTCGGGTAGAGTTGCCAACCCGATCCGCAACGGGTAGGATAGGGTGTGGGTAGGGTTCTCGTACGGGTTGTACCTTAACCCTACCCGACCAACCCGTACCCTATATATGTATATGTTATATACTTATATAAAAATATGTTTTAAGTGGATGTTGAACCAAAGACCTCTCACTAAATGCAAAAGATCCTTAGTCATTAAAAGAAGATCATTAATTGATAATTTAATTTTTTTTTTTTTTACATAAAAGTCAGTTCTATTTTAAATTATCATCAAGTTATATAATAATGTTGCATCTTTTTTTGTAACCCGCGGGTAGGGTCGATCGGGTACCTGCAGGTTAAGAGCGAGTAGGGTTAGGGTTGAGATATTCTCAACCCGCGGGTAGGGTAGGGTTGAGTTTATATAAAAATCTCAACCCGCGAATAGGATTAGGGTTGGCTTCAAACCCAACCCTACCCTATCCATTCCCACCCCTAATCAAACTATGAATCTTATTCCTCTTCCTCCTCACAATTGTTTAAAAGTATAAGATAAAGTAGGAGAGTTCAAAACCGATTTAGACCGAACTAAATCGATCAACCGAACCGAAAAAACAAAAAACCGAACAAACTAAAAACTGAAAAAATCGAAAAAAAAAAAACATATTTTGCTGTTTTTATTGCAGTTCGGTTCGGTTTTTGGTTCTGACAATAAAAACCGAACCGAACCGATATTATACAAAACCGTACAAACCTAACCCCCAATTAACGTGACCTAACCTAACCCCCCCCCCCCCCCCCCCACCCCCAAACGTAAACCTAGCCTCTCTCTACTCTCACTCTCTCAATTTCACTCTGCACTCACTCTCATTCTCACTCGAAGAAACCCAAGGCCGGCGGTGAATCCATCTTCTTGCAGCACCTCCCCAGCTGGCGAACCCCTTCCTCCCACCACCTCGTAGCGCCATTAAAGCCTTTCTCCCAGCGCCACTGGACCCTTCTTCCCAGCCCCTCCTCACGGACAGCACCACCCAGCCCCAGCCAGCACCACCCTCGCGGTCGTAGACACTACACCACCCAACAGTCCAGCACCATTCAGCGGCACCCCAGCGCCACCAACAGGACCGATCTGGCCACCCGCAGCACCGTTTGTGGCCACCCATAGCAGTACTGCTGCATTTCTGACCTGGCCACCCACAACACAGCAGCCACCGGTTGGCCTTCTTCCAGTGCTCTTCCTCCTTCCCGTCCACTTGACTTCAGGTTTGATTTTCTCTCCCTCTATGTATCTGAAGCAATTAGACATATTGGGTTTATAATTATGAAATAGTTAGGGTTTGATTTTGTTAATTATAATTTCTATGATTCTGAGTTGCTGGATTTGTTTAGGGTTTCGTTAATTTCTTGTTAATAACTCTGATTCTGTGCTTCTGAGTTGCTGGGTTCAAATTTGCTTGTTTTGCTTAGTTCAAGTTCTGTGATTCTGATTCTGTGATTATGTGATTCTGAATTGAATTTTGGTTTTCTGCACTTATTTTGCTTGTTTTGAGTTGATTTTGTGATTTATTTGTATTCAATTTCTGTTCAATCTATTTGTTCATTGTTGCTGATTGTTGTTCATTGTTCATTGTTGCCGAATGCTAGTAATTTTTTATTTTGTTGTGTTTCTGCTTCTTTTTTTTTAATTATTTGTTCATTCTTGTTCATTGTTCATTGTTGTTGATTCCTAGTATTTGTTGTTCATTATTTGGTATTGGTCTTTGGCAGGATATAAGAAGAGAACTTGGAATCAATATAATTGATGAACAGAAGGTGCAATTGTCTAAGGTAATTGGTCTTTCTACGCGTCTCGGTTGTGGCTTTTAGTTTCAAGAGAACTAGGTGGACACAATGTATTTATGTATTGCCTGCATTTTTTGTGAAAAAGTGCATTTCAAATGCAAGTTATGAAGTTCTTTGTACTATGAAAGATGTCTTCAACATTCTAAATATATTGATATAATGGTATTAAAAATAGAAGGAAGAATTTTATTGTTTGTAATATACCTTTAGATGTGTTATTTTCTTGCATAATGCAATGACACTTCATTTAGTCTTGTGTTATTTTGTGTCATTTAATAGAGTTAGTTCATTTGTTTTACTACATTTAGGAATTCCTTGACATGTTTGTGAAATTGTAATTCTAAGTTTCATTTATTTTAATTTCTTTTGTCGTTGAATTTCATTGAAACAAGACTTTTGTTAGTTATTGCGTATTTGTGTTAGATGATTTTAATGTTATAATTTTGTGAAATAGTATGGCAGGCTTTTCTTTGAGTTGATTGAAAAAACCGAACAAAATCGAACCAAACCAAACCGATTTTAATGGGTTTGGTTTGGTTCGGATGGTCTTGAGAAAAAAATCAAACCAAACCGAACCGCAGTTTAATTAAACTATTAGATCGGATGACTTTTCTCTAAAAAATCGAACTAAACCGTACCGCAAACACCCCTAAAATAAAGTATGTTGTTGGATTATTAGACTAAAAAAACTAAATTAAAAAAATTAAGTTAATAGTTAAGTAATTATTAAAAATAATAAATTCTAATCACTTTCTAATATTTCTCATCAATTTAACTTTCTAATATTTCTCATCAATTTAATTAGTTTAGAGTAAACATGCATATATAATATTAAATTAAATTTAACACATTAATATCACTTCAATAATCTCTCTGTAATCACATCTTTGGAGCTCCATATGCTTCTATGCAAACATATGGCTTTAATAAATAAAAGCATATATGCATGGTTTATATAAATTATATTGGTTAATTAATTAATTATGCAATCGAGTCCTTTGTTATTATTGTGATTAAACTCACGTACGTATTATTTAATGGGTAATGCTAGGTAAACAAAAAAAAACAGCCAGAACTTGCCTTATTTAGCATTCATTAATTGTTGCATTAATTATCGCAACAATTAATGAATACTAAATAAGGTAAGGTATGATTGATTTTGGCTGATTTTCTTTAATTACCAAACATTTATATTATTTAATATAGTATATTAGTATTTATTTAATAATGTATGACATTCATATTCGTCATATTATGTGAAGTGATTCCAGACAATCGGGTCTGACTAAAATCAGCCCACTTCTTATGAACTTATTGGATGCACCATTCAATTTAAAGCGTTAGATTAGACTGACAAACAATCTAATGGTTTATATTTAAATTATTATTAATTTATTAAAAATTACACTTAAATACAATAACTATTTTGATATTTTACAATTTGCCCATTATAAAATTTTAGCATTAAAGCCTACTTGCTACAACGATGAGCCCTTCCTCCGCCAACTTCCTCTGTCTTCTTCGTCAAACGCGTCTGCCTTCTTCCTCTTCGCGACGTCTCTCCGCGACGTCTCTCCGCTTTTTCCTCCACCCACTATCTTCTGTCTTTTTCCACATCACGATGAACCTCCTTTCTTTTCCTACCCCCTTTACGTCTGCCTTCTTCCTTTTCGCGACGTCCTCGGTGAGCTTTCTCTTTTTATGGTTTATCAGATTAATGTATTTTAATAATTTTTGTGTGGGTACCAATATTCAGAAAAATGAAGAGGTTGCGATTAAGCTTGTGAGTACTCTGATCTACCTGTGTTAATTTTGAAAAAGAAATAGTAATAATCAGGAGGGGCAGCTGCGGTGGCAAAGGGGAAAAGAAGGGCGGGGGAGGAACCAGTAGACAAGGCCACTCTTCAGAAGCAGAGACACATGATCAAGAGTCTGCTGCTAGGTCCAGGGAACGCAAACAGGTACTTACCCCCTTTTCCAAATTTTTTTTTAATAAAGTTTCTTTTGTTATATATTTTGATTTAATGTTTGAAAAATGGAGATTCTTTTGTGGTAGGTGATGTTTACTATTTCTGGGAATCTCACTATTGGGGGCAATGGAGATGATGGGTTAGTTCTGATTTTGATGGTGGTTCTTGTTTAACTATGGAGGTTGTTTTTGTTGTTTCTTTGCTTCAATAGAAAAGGTTATTAAGAAAGTCAAACAAATAAATAGAAGAAAAGAAGCTTGACCATTATTTTGGATTTTGATGTTGGTATCTAATATTTATACAAATGCAATTAAAGTTTATGGCATTCTAGTTCTAGGATCTGATTATAATATGTATGTTATCAGTTATGTCAATAATTACTGTAAACTTGATCTATAATTTAAAAAAAAAAATGTTTTGATTTTTATTCTGGATGTTTTGTAGTAAATAGCAGGCATTCAATTTGGCATCATTTTCTTGGAACTTTTCCATCTTGTTCCTGAAACTTTTCATATGTGAAGATCTCTTATCTGCATCTGCTTGTATAGCCATTGCCGATTCTCTAATGTCACCTCACCACCAAGAGAGCGGGTAACAGATCCGCCACTACATGCACCTATTTTGCAACATTCTTCAAGGGACCATTTCGTACAAAATCCACTAGCAAAAAGGTCTCCTGCTTCAGTAACATCTATAGCTTTTGCTTCCCCTATGGCTGGGACACGTACCACCTAACATGGAAAGAGAAACATAGTTCATGATAGCAAATAGATATTAGATCATTAATCACATGAGCTATAAGCTAGTTCACATTATGAGTGTCACAAATGTAAAACTACCAAGAAAACATGAACTTTATCTTAACGATTTTTCAATTTAGATCATAATAATGTGTCTAATATGCATTCATTATGACACAGTAAAAACATTTTTGGCAAATAACTAGTCCCATGCTCCTATACATGGTGAATTTTGCTGATTTATGCATCCATTATTGCCCAAAGTTACCACAGCCTATTTGCAATATTTAGCCAGAAATTCTACAGCAGCAACTGGATCGGCATTATGCTCATCCCTGAAAACAATGGTAATGTAAATGGATGTAATGTACCAAAAGAGTGGAACAGAGGTCTAAGTTGCCAGATTCCAATAACTTCATAAGTGGTGGCTTAAAATCAAACCCTACTTCCAATAACTCATGATACCTCACTAGGCTATATGCAAGAAATTTGTTGCAATGCTTTCAATTTGAAATGATCTTGCCAATTTTCGGCATAGTTTTCACTTTCTAACTCAACTTATGCTTGGTGTAATAGGATCCATGAATGGTTTTATTTTGTTGTCATTGAAGATCATGTTCCGCTTCCATAATTACAGTTTGGTTAATTCAGACGAGTGAGCAACCTTGCTAATAGCTAATTCTGGTTAAAATAAGATTGTATTATGTTAAAACTCTTTATCAAAGTATATTTATAAAGATATTTAAAGAGGAATATATTATTCTGAAAACAATTTAGAACGATATATGAAGAAGTACATCATTGCATTACATTATTCTGATAGCTAGAAATACAAAATACCATAGATTAAGTTTGATTGCAAAAAGTGCTATATTTTAGAAACTAAAATTTATTGAATATATAATCCAGCAACTCCAACACACTGCATGTATCTTGGCACTAGCAGTAACCACCCAGGTCAAATGAGTCCATCCCAGATTAGAAGTGCGGAGCGAATCTGCATCAATATGCAACCAAATGGATGTATCATGTATGTGGATATTCTACAAAATATGTAGAACCATAAATGCACTAAAAAATAAAAAATAAAAAATCAAGCTGCATTAACAAATCAAAAATAGAATCATAAACACAGAAATTGAAATCAGACTCATAAAAACAAATTCCAAAATTTTGTAACCCTCATAAACAGAACAAGAAAAATTCGAACAAACATATAACAGAAAACAACCATTGAATGAAATCAATGAAGCAAATACAAAAAATTGAACAATAAGATAAATGGAACAAAAAAATTGAATTAAATCAATGAAGCAAATTTATGCATGAGGTTGAGGATCCATTGGAACTGAGACCTACGTCGCCGCTACTTGCTAAGGACGATGCCACTGAGGAGGGAGAACGATGCGGGTGCACGACGACGGCACTCCGAGTTTGAGAACGAACGACGCAAAGAGAGATACCGAGAATGAACGACGCGGAGAGAGAGAGGCTAAAAACGACGCCGGGAGAGGGACTGAGAACAGCAGCAATTGCTGGGCTGGACGGCTACAACACAGATCCAGAGAAAAGTAGTGGTGGCGGTAATAGTGGTTCTGTGTATAGAAAGGAGAATGCAGTGAGTTTGGGGTAAAGAAATTAGGGTGGCTCAAAATGAATTTTAAAAACATTTGAGTGAATATAAAAAATTAATAATTATTATTAAACCCCCTTATGAGTCATATTTATAATTTATATATTGTGCACATCACAAATGCTCAAAACACTTGAGGTTATTAAAGACAAATCCCCAGACAACCTCCTATTAAACTCAGAACCTAATATAAAATTTCTTTGTGAATTATATAATCCACATGAACAGTAACAGATAATATTTTGGTTATATGCGTTGTATATTCTTTAATATTATAGTTAATATTCACTTAAATTAATGCTTAAAAGGCTAAAATCGTTTTATTAGGCCCAAACCATTCGTTTTGCACATTAAGCACATTAGCAAAAATATTAAACCAACATTTTTATTAGGCAAATCTCATTAACACTAATAAGTCTAAAATGAGGCAAATAATTTTAGGAAAGCATTGTTGTTGTCTTATCCCATCAAACTGATGTATTGTGTTCTCAGGTCCTAATCACGCATTGCACAAAAGGGTGATACTGATACACCTAGAACTTTTAAGTACGGAAGTTTTATGCCATCCATACTATAAAATCTCCCTAATAATAATAGTTCAACATCATTTTTGTGTTTATAGTTTTGGCCTAAAATTAAAATCGTTGTTAACATTTATTATATTTAAAATTGTTCCTAATATTAATTTTAGTTTTAAAATGATCTTTTTGATTTTAAATATTTTTTAAAGATAAAATTGCATTTTTTTTTCATTCTCACAAAATCTTTTATTCATCCTTTTTCACTCACGACATTACAAAAGAAAATATTCACTAGGATAATTGCTTAAAATCTTAACATAAATTATATGTACCCATAACAGATATAAACGCTAATAAATATACCCATCAAATAAGAAAACGATCATTGTATCTATAAAAAATGGGTTTCGTATGACAGAAATACCCAAACTCTAAAATACTATTCAAAAACCCAAATTGCCCCCCCTCTCTCTCTCTCTCTCTCTCTCTCTCTCTCTCTCTCTCTCTCTCTCTCTCTCTCTCTCTCTCTCTCTCTCTCTCTCTCTCTCTCTCTCTCTCTCTCTCTCTCTCTCTCTCTCTCTCTCTCTCTCTCTCTCTCTCTCTCTCTCTCCAAACTCTTCAGTGAGTGCCCCGCCGACGATCTCCTCCCTTTCTCCTTCCTTCTTTTCTCCTATCCTTTCATTTGGTTCCTTCTTCCTTCAAATTTTGTCAAGTTTCTCATCACCCACTTAATCACCATGTACCCCGCGTATGCGTCTCACCCTCCAAATTACGCTCAGTGTTCCACAATTTTTCCAATAAGAAGGACATATTCCTCTACAATGCGCTTCTCAGCAGCTACGCGCTCTACCGCTACGTCATTTTGCTCTTCGTTGAATTGGTCTCTGTGGCAGGACTTCTGCCGGACAATTTCACGCTGTCGTGTGCTGTCAAGGCAGGTTGGGCTCATAGAGGTGGAGCTTAGGGAAGCGCTTCACGCGCTTGCTTTGAAGCTGGGACTGTGCTCTGATTCTTTTGTGGGAAATGCGCTTATTGTTATGTATGGTACAATTTCACGCTGTCGTGTGCTGTCAAGGCCTGTGTTGGGCTCATAGAGGTGGAGCTCAGGGAAGCGCTTCACGCGCTTGCTTTGAAGCTGGGACTGTGCTCTGATTCTTTTGTGGGAAATGCGTTTATTGTTATGTATGGTAAGTGTGGGTTTGTGGAGAGTGCGTTCAAGGTGTTTGAAAAAATGTCTCGAAGAAACTTGGTTTCGTGGAACTCGATTATGCTTATGTTCTCGGAGAATAGACTTTTTGGTGAGATTTGTGGTCTGTTTAAGGAAGTTTTGTTGAATGGTAGTGGTGATGAAGGTTCGGTTCCTGATATTGCTACTATGGTCACAATGGTTCCTATGGTGGTCGCAATGGGTGAAGTGAATTTAGGGATGCTGCTTCATGGTTTGGCTTTGAAACTAAGTTTTTGAAATTGAGACACTTACCGAAGAGTTGAAAGAAGATTTAGAGAGAGAAAGAGATATAGAGAGAGAGAGTGTGTGAGTGAGTGAGAGAGGATGATGGTGGCAATGATGAAGAGAAGGGCAATTTAGGATTTTTGAATAGTTTTTTAAGGTTTGGATATTTCTATCACACAGAACCCATTTTTTTTTTGTATAATGGTCGTTTTCTTATTGAGTAAAGTATCGTTTTTGTCCCCAACATTTGGGGTAAATCCTATTTGTGTCCTTAACGTTTAAATCGTCCTATTTGTATCCCTAGCGTTTTTTAAAGTGATTCAATGTTATCCTGCCGCCAATTACACATCATGAGCACTTTAGTTAGAGTTTTAAAAATCTCTTCTTAAAGTTAGAATACAAATGTCTGGGATAGAATCGATGATCTACTCCGAAAAATAGCTCATCAAATGTTGAAACTAATTCCTACAACATTTACATAATTCACTTTTCTAGGGACATAATTGAATCTAAACACAAATAGTGGGTATAATATTAAAATCGAACACATCCAAGTGAGACCTAATTGAGAATGAATACATCCAAGTGAGAATAATTGAAAAATATAATCTGATTTGTTAGTATAATTGATAGTAGGATAACATTGAATCATTTTTATAAACGTTAAGGATACAAATAGAACGATTTAAACGTTAGGGACACAAATAGAACTTACCCCAAACGTTGGGGACAAAAACGATACTTTACTCTTTTCTTATTTAATGGGTACAACAGTGTTTGTATCTTTTATAGGTACATATGGTAGTTTATTCATTCTTTGTTATTAAACTTATGCTAATGTTAGACCTTCAAGCAACCATCTTGGTGACTATTTTCATTTGTTACGTTATAAGTGACGAAAGATACATAAAAAACTTTGTGAGAGTGAAAAAATGAAAACAAGATGAAGATGCAATTTTATCTTGAAAAAATGTTTGAGATTTGAAAGATGATTTTAAAACTAAAATTAATGATAGGAACGATTTTTAACATAAAAAAAATGTTAGAGACAATTTCGATTTTCAGCTAAAATCATAAGGACTAAAATAATACTCAATCTTTAGGATAAGTATTGTTTTAGTCCTAAAGGTTTATAGTCAAAATTAAAATTGTCTTTAACCCATTTTTTGGTTCAAAATAACCCCAACGTTATATTTAATATTAAAATAATTCTTTTGACAAATTTATCCTTAATAAAATTTGACAATAACTCTTCACAAAAGCACCAATCAAGCAAGACTAATAACACCCACGTATAAAGACTGTCCTTTGCTAGAGTTTTTCACTTTTCATGTAAATGAAGGCCTTAGTTGTTGCCGCCTACTTGGCTTCGGCTAGTCCTTCTTCTTCATCTTGATCTTGTTCTAATAGGTTTCTCATCCTTGTTAGTTTTAACAAGCTCCTCTATGAGATACGCTACTACTGCTTCATCATCATTGCAAGTCATCTTTAATTGAATTCTTACTCTCACAATTTTAATAGTTTTATCTTGGGACTTTACTTCTTCTGTTTCATTGCTATGGTCTCACCTTACTCACTTTTCATTTTAGTGAGAAATTGTGTTGTTTCTTTTTGTTTTTACTGATATTTTTTATATGGCTCTCTTTTTGTTTCTAGAACTATTTGTCTTTGCTCTTTTTCATTAAACATTTTTTGGCATCAATTTCTACTCTTAATCTTCTTCTAGATCTTGATGATTTGCACTCCTTTTTCTTCATCTGTGGCACTAGGACATATTGCAACCCTACTCTTCTTGACTTTTTGTTGCCCTTACTCGTCCTATTATGAAGGCGCTCATTTTTAGTATCTTTTTAAAAGTTCGGTGGATATAGAGGAGTAGACACTAATTCATCATCATCCACTTTATGAGTTACTACAACTCGTTCCACTTTATTTTAAATCACTCTTTGACTTGGGCAACCAACTAAGCCAAATTGAGTTTTTTGTATCACTTCATCTGTATATTTATCATCTTCTATGTATTTAGTTGAGATTGAACTATCAATACTATTTCTTAGTTTCATGTCTTGTATATCTAGAAGTTCACCCATATCATTTTCCATTGCTTCTCCTCGAGGCCAAGACTACCAACAAATCATAAATTGCACCCACGTCATTTACTATGTTGTTCCCCTTTTCCCTTCCCATCATTGTCTATCTTCTCTAACCCTTTGTGTTTGGCTTTGCTACCGCCATAGGTATCTCATTTTCATATTCGTTCATCCTTCTTCTATTTTTTACTCTCACAATGTTGCCACCATCAACCCGAAAATTGTCATACCTCTTCTCAACAAAGATCTCATATTTTGCTTCATTTACTTCCAACTGAACTTTATCTTGTATATCAACACCCATGTAGTTTCCGCCATGACATGTATCAAATTGAAGCTTTGACCTTGAAAAGAATTTTTGTCTCATTTCATAATAGCACCCCAGACCTCTACAATATTACAAAAATTTCTCCTCACTCCTTGTTTTATAAGATTCATCCTCAGACCATCTCTTTATTTCTCCGAAATAATACAACAGGAAAGAAGATTGGAGAGTCTCCTGCATATCTTCGTACTTCTCAACCACTTTATAATCATTTTTTTTTCATAATCAGAACCTATAAGGACATGTTTGAAAGATCTATCATAACTTGTATATCTTGTCTCCTTCTTTCTTTGAGTATTTTGTTGCTCCTCATGTGGTAACTACTAGGATTGACCCTATAACTAGATTTCTTATTAACATCTCTCTCGTATTTAGCTACTGCCACTGAAGAAAATGTCATGCCCTAAACTGTTCAAGCTGTGATGTTGATGGTTTGATGAACCAGAAGGGATTAAGAGAGGGAGAGAAATAAGTTCTTCTCATTGTTGGAGAGAATGAAAATCACCTTAGAAAATATTTGTTTAGTTATTACACCTTATATACTATGTACTTTTTATGTATTCTCACTAAAAAATAATTACGTAAACCTATTATTGATAAAGAAATAATCTAGGTAACACCCTCCCGCAAGCTAGAAGTGTGTAAATCTAACAATCCTAGCTTAAAAACATTATCAAGAAAAGGACCCGGTGACTGAGTTTTGGTAAGAAAATCAGCAAGTTGATCCTTGGAACGAACTGGTATAAGATGAATGAGACTCCCCAAACGGATTCAAGAAGGGTAAAGGGTTCGTTAAAGCACATACAATGGAAGCTACGGATATGTTAGTGAAGGTTCCAGGATCCGAGGAACCAATTCTCCGTTTCAAAGTCTTAGACACCACAACTGTTGGGTGGGTAAGATTAGTCCTTTCCCACATACGTGGGGTTCCTGTGCGTGCGACTAATGGTTCCGATACTGTTAAATCAAGATGAGAAAGACGCCGTTATTATACATGATCTAGAACGTCGCTTGCTTGCAGACGCCCTTCTTAGCAGAAAACTATACTTCACCTATCTACGCTCACCGCACCATGAAGAAAATGTCATGCCCTAAACTGTTCAAGCTGTGATGTTGATGGTTTGATGAACTAGAAGGGATTAAGAGAGGGAGAGAAATATGTTCTTCTCAGTGTTGGAGAGAATGAAAATTACTTTAGAAAATATTTGTTGAGTTATTACACCTTATATACTATGTACTTTTTATGTACTCTCACTAAAAAAATAATTACTTATATACTATGTACTTTTTATGTACTCTCACTAAAAAATAATTACAATGATAAACCTATTATTGATAAAGAAATAATCTAGGTAACAGACACTAATAATTATACTCTTTATTTCCCAGCCTTCAAGGTTATAAACTACCCTATGTGTATGGTTCTTGAAGGCATATTTAACAAAAGCAAATTCATGAGGAGTGCTCAACTGTTTTTTTTCGATAAAAAGACAACAACATCTTGTCTCTCCTTGATAAATACTTCCCATACCCATTGAAGATTCACCAATTGTGGAATATTATCCACAAATACTGTAAAGGATTTTTTTTTAATATTCTAAAATTTTTACTTGCCTTTTGGTTTCGAAAAAGTTCTGTGTGTTCGCTCCCTGCTTATTTGCTAAAGATTCTCTCAAATGGAGCTGATCTTGTTGGATACTTGAGATTTTGTTTAGTACATTTACTCTCCAAATATTACAAATAAATGATCTAATACATGATCAAGGTATAATATCTACTTTTAATCTTTATACCTCTTAAACAATCATTGACTTGAGTGTTATAGTTTCTTGTAGGTACATTGCCACCGCGTTGAGACACTAACCAGGATCAAGGAGATCCACAGTCTCGTGTCTCAATCCTAAAAATTAATGTTCTATGACTCCGAGAGGTAATTCTAATCTTACTTAAAAATTGTGTCAACATGTTCTCCATCATACAAAAACCAAAAGAGTTTCAACAAAAAGATCATATAGATTGTTTCAGCACGAACCACCCTCAAATAGATTACCTACAATCCTAGACAATCCTAATAACCCTCATAAAAGAATTATGGAAATAGACTCATTTCAAAAGGAGTTTAACTAAAAAAACAATATCAAGATCCAAAACTATGTGTATGACTATCTATGACCATAAGAGGAAAATCCAACCTCATTGAAGCCAAGAAGTAGGAGACACTCAACATCCAAATCGCTCTTAGGTTATGTTTGTTTGAGAGAAAATGAGAAGGAAAGAAAAGAGAGAAAATAAAATTAGAAGAAAAATGATTATTTTTCATTGTTTGGTTGAGAAGAGAAATTAAAGAAAAAAAGTTGAATGATGTAAAAAAGTGAACGAGACATACCAATTTTTTTTTCAATTTTTTTAATATATTTTATAATACAAGAGTAAAATTATCTTTTTATAACATTTCTTTCCTTCTTATTTTTCTTTCATCCAAACACATCTAAAAAAAATAAAAATCTACTCAATTTCTTTCTTTCCAACAAACATAGTCTTAGAGAGCTAGATAACAAATCCCCTCCCAGCTATTACCTTTCTTGCTCCCAAGCTTATCTGACGATCCCTTACCAACACCAAACCCCCCACCGCCATGATTTTAGTTGGGATATTGAGCACCATGTTCCTCCAATTTACTAATGCTCTAGGATTAACACATTGAGAAAAAGTATCATAATGATGAACTCATAAGTGTTTATGAGAAAAAAGTCGCACCTAATGACCACATCACTTTGTTCATCGCCATCAAAACATTCTGATACCCAATCCTTTAAGATGAAGTGGTAAATCATACACTTCGACTTGGCCTGCAATGACACCAAAGGAAAAACAAAACCTAAATTAGATCCAGGGAATCCCAGTGGTGCTACTATTGAAGAAGTACATCACATATCAAAAAATCATGAAAATTGTCAAAAGAGAAAAGGTTGTACAAGAAAAGTACCATAATGTCATCCTCCTTGCTAAATGTAAAAGCCTTCAAATATTCATTTATGTCGATCTAATGGATCCAGAAATCCCCAAGCGAAAGAGGTATGCATGCCCAGATCAAAGCAGCCAAACTAGTCAAAGGCTTTTTTGAGGCACAACTGAGGTTGAAGTCATTCCTTTACTCTAAAAGATCATGGACCTATCCTAAACAATCACAAATGCATTGATAATTAATAACTTCAACTCTGTGAAACTACTCTCCACTGTATTGAGGAACAAACCAATTGCCAGAAGTAAAAATGGCAAAATTAAAAAAGATAACTGAAGTGATAATACAAATTTAGAGTCTTTTCAAGCCAAGGTTCATCAGAAAAACAAACACCCAACTTGGTTGAGTATCACAGTCAAAATTTCTAACCAATCATCATCCTCATTATTAATTTATAAAGATAAACATAAATTGGATTACTTAAATATCATAAATAATTAATCATATATCATAAAATAATGATATTTGAATGACAAAGATAACAATATCTTGTGCCAAAAGTTAAGATGGTATAAACGATGAATAATATAGGTGAAGCAAAAATTAAATGTGAAAAAAGACATAGAAAAAAATTTACAGGGTAAAGTATTATTTTGATTTCCCAATATTTTGTCTAAATTTTAGTTTGATCCTTAACGTTTTAAACATTTTATTTTAATCTCAAAAAGTTTCAAATGGATTCAATATTATCTCACTGTTAAATATGACATGAACAACTAACATATTAAATAGACAATAACATTTGATTTCAATACATAAGTGAAATTGATTCTCCAAAAATCATATATAAAAAAATATAACTTAACTAAAAATATTATCAACATTCACATCACCCACTTAAGTGGAATACAAATTCACCATTTTATATTATAGTTATCTGAACTGAACCAAGCCGACCGAATCGATCGAAAAATTGGTGGTCTGATCGGTTCAATTGATAGACTAGATCGGATTTGTATTCGAACCGGTCAACGATGATTAAATCCGTTGAAAACTTATCAGTTCGCACTTCAGACCGTACTAGACCCGTCGCAGATTCATAGTACACCCGCGAGCCACCGAACCATCATAAGAGCTCCCTCCTCTACAACCCCAAAATCTTAAAAGCAAGGTTTGAATATGGGGTAGCTTGTGCACACAACCTCCCCTTTGCCACTATGCTAACTTATTTCTTACTAATATATATGACAATATATATATATATATATATATAAAACCATGAATGAATTTTTATTTTTTTTTATTCTTTTAAGTATAGATTTACATGAATACCAAACAAGTAACAACACATAGTATATAAATATATTGATATATTGATATTGATTGTGTTATTATTTTTTTTTGTTCATTTAAATTGAGAAATATTTTGTACTAGTAACTAATTTATTATCTCTTTTTGCAGTATAAATTATATCTAAGAATTGATATTTAATTGTTATTACTATATTTTTAAAAATATGCATTTAACTTTTAATTTTATAAATCAGTGATTTACCAGTCGAATCAATGACCCAGTAACCCAATCGTATAATCAAATTAATTATCGGTTCAATTTTGATAACTATACTTTATATTATTATAATTTTATTCCACTCCAAGATATTTTTATTTTTTATTTTAATATATAGTTTGTTTAACTATTTTCTTTTTTGTCTTTTTTTTTTCTTTCTATGCATCTCATGTAAGTATAGTTTATTTTCATCTCCATTGCATTTCATGGTACATTTACAATTAAAAAATGTATTTATACACTGCAATTAATTACTCTGTATTTATATATAAATACATATATTAATATATATTTTATATTTTAAAATATATTTTATATTTCAACATATCTTTTATACTAATAATTAATTTTAATGACTTAATTTTAATAGTCATGTAACATTAATGTTTATAATTTTACACTAATCCACGATTATAGTATATTGACTTTCGTTATTCCTATGTGCATCGCCCATGCCTTACTCTAGTTAAATATGTATATAATACAATTTTTTTCTATATATTCATATAGATACACATAAACACAAATTAAATTAAATCCAAATATTAACCATGAAAACATTCAATTAACAAATGAAAGAAGTACATAAAATTTTAATATGAAAATATCCATTTCCCATGTAGCCTAGCTATGCTATTATTCTATCCTCCTATTTACTTCTCTAACTTTTGTTAATTACGTAAAAAAAATTGAAATAATTGCATTTCTATATCCAATCAAGTGAATCAACTGTCTAAATATATTTGGAAATGTTGGGAAGGCAAATAAGAGCTTCCACTTTTTGCTTCCTTTGTTACAGAATGCCAGTATAACATCTTTCCCTACTCTTCCAACTAGAGTTATCAATGACAAGAACAGAAAACCAATGACGGGATTATCCCAAAAATATATGTAATATATAATTGAAGAAATTAAAAATAATAATAAAAAAAGAAATAGATTGGGGAAAAAAAAGGAAAAGAAAAAAAAATTATGAAAGCATTCTCAGCCCAACGCCCCAAATGATAGCTCACCCACGAATATTACACCCAATTAAACAAATCATTTTATCTAAAAAGTCAGGAGAAACCTCATGATAATCTCACTTGCCTTTGAAAAGAATCTCCAATTTCTTCTAAGTCGGGTGAAGAATCTGATTCTTCTGCCAAAGATTCAAGCATGCTTATTACTTCAGTAGTATCATCCAGATAATACTTAGCTTTGCTTGGTTTTTGTCCAACTGTGCAGGCAAATACAGAAGAATTGGCTGAAAGAATATTTCTTGAGATTGAACTACTGATTATTTCAAACATGTCTTCATCTGATCTATCATCACCAACACACAACACAAAATCAGCCTGTTTGCCATTCTCTGCCATTGATGAAAATATCCTTTCGGCAACTAAGCCTTTGCTCACATCCTGAAAAGAAAAACATTGACAGATGTATTCAACATGAAGCAGGTCACCTCTCATCAGGGTCCACAATAGCAATCTTAACCATAAGAGTTTATGCCAATGTTTTTAAAAAAAAAAATAAACAAAAGATATTATGATTAAACGGCTCAGGTTCACAGGTCAAGTTGATGGAAGAGTTCTACTATATGCTTGTAGTTCAACCAAATGAACTATAAGAATCTCCAAAATTTCTTTTTCTTATATATTAAATAAAGTTCCACCCTGCCTATAATTTGACAATCAACAAATTTTAAACCTTTATGGCTGCACATGTCCCTTTTTTTCTTTTTTTTTTTTCCTTTTTTCTTTCTTTTCCTCTAATATTTGTCACTCAATGGCTGAAATGAACACTCCAATAATAAAATTGCTGGCAAGGCATGAATGATCTCTGCTGCTGATACCATTTGCTATTAAGTGCTTATCCGGGTTTTATTAGATAATGATTTAAAGAAATTATATATACCTGGGGTTTTACTTCAACAATGAACTGGCCACTCTTCACGGCAACGGGCTCATTGGCTAAAACACTTTCTAGATGATCCAACATTTCCTTAGCTTGAGAAGATCCGAAACCAAGATCTGCGTCCCGGTATTGCCAGACCAAAGCACTTTCCTTTGTTTCAATGTTGGACCCATCAGTTGCCTCTGTGTAGAGTTTCATCACGGGTTCAGCAATCTGCATCCATCCAAAGTCCATGTTCTTACCACAAATTTCCCATTGTGCACTTTGCGACCATCTGAAATGTGCTCAAATTTCTTAAAACGTCGCCTCATCATAAAAGAGAACATATGACTGAATGTCAAGAGATAAGAAACTATACTGAAGCAAAATGCAAATGCACATATATTTACAAGAATGCCCTCAATATATATAATTACACCCCTTTTTATTTAATTTTGGATAGGAATAAATAAAAAAGTAGTATTTACTGAATTTAGTTTCTAGATTTGATCACCTCTACTTACAAGAATACCTAGATCTATTTAATCTTGGGTTTTCTCACTTCTCATGACTAATTTAAACTTATACAGGGTAAAACGACTTGTTAAAAGCATTTGTCAAAGCAGAGATAAAAGGATTTCCAATTAGATTAAATGACTAAATACTGCCAAATTTGGATTGGGAAGAAAACTACCACAAGAGTAACAAAAGGAAATTAACATCATTTTTCATATTCAGACAAAAGGCCCCTTCCAACTTATAGCATAAGTTATGTGCGTAAATGTTTGATATGACCCATACAGTAAGTAATAGCAAAGATCATACCTCAAAAAGTAACCATGTTCTGCGGCAATTCCCAGATTTTTGCAGGGTAAGAACCAATCACTTAAGCTATTCCTCCCCCTTCCGCTAACAATGAAAACTACATTTCTGGGGTCTGCACAAAGCGTGTCCAAAAGAGAGATAACCTCATTGCTTGGACTCTTATTAATGGAATTCTGTGGCATCACCGTACCATCATAGTCCAACAAAATGGCCCTACTCCTTGCCCTCTTGTAAGATGAAACCATAGCATCAATTGAGAGCTTACGAAAATTTGGGTCAAGTGCTACAACTCTAAATCCAAAACTAAGACCAATTCCCCAACATCTTTTTCTTAGAAGGTCAGCGCAAGCCCTCTCCATGTCCTGCAAGAAACTACGTGACCAATATGCTACATCATGTGTGCTAACATACCGGTAGTGCTTTTCATGCCGCAACTGCTTCTCTCCATCACTCATTGAGATAGCCTCGTTCATTGCCTCTGCAGTGGCCTCAACATTCCATGGATTGACACGTATAGCCCCACTGAGTGATGGAGAACACCCAATAAATTCTGATATTACTAACATACTCTTCTTTGGGCTTCTAATATCGGAACATGAACCATTACCAGATATTCCCTGTCTACAAGCAATATATTCATAAGGAGTTAGATTCATCCCATCTCTCACAGCTGTGACAATAACACACTCAGCAAGGCTGTAATAGGCAACCTTTTCAGCAACTGAAACTGATCTATCAATAAAAATAATTGGTTCATAACCAGGCCGTCCATACATTCTGTTAATCCTGCTGCAGCTTTCTTCTATTTCAGCACGTATCTCATCTAGATGTATCCCTTTTCCCCTTGCAGGATTTACAACCTGGACCAGAACAGCTCTTCCTTGCCATTTGGGGTGTTGTTTGAGCATTTGCTCCATAGCCAAAATCTTCAAATTTATACCTTTAAAAATGTCCATATCATCAACACCAAGCAAAATGGTTTTCCCTTCAAATTGCTGTTTGAGCTCCCTTGCCTTGCACTCCTCATCTGCCATCTTCATAACGGTTTCAATTCGACCCATGTGAATCCCTACAGGCATAATCTTAATACTGATAGTCCTTCCATAATATTCCAATCCTAGATAGCCCCTCTTTGACTGATACTCCAGACCCAGCATACGACTACAGCAAGAAAGGAAATGACGAGCATAGTCAAACGTGTGGAATCCAATGATATCAGAGTTGAGTAATGCTTTAAGTATCTCCTCCCTGACAGGAAGAGTCCTATATATCTCTGATGAAGGAAAGGGACTATGCAGGAAAAATCCCAGTTTAACCCTGTTAAAGCGCCTTCTTATAAAGGTTGGCAGCACCATCAAATGATAATCATGAACCCAAATAAAATCATCTTCTGGGTTTATTATTTCAACTACCTTTTGAAAAAATAGCTTATTTGCTAGCACATAGGCTTCCCATAAAGATCGATCAAAACGGTGGCTCTTAGCGGTTGAAAATGGTAACATGTAATGAAAAAGTGGCCATAACTGCCTTTTACAGAAGCCATCATAAAACTTTGCCAAAACATCAGAGGGTAGAAAAGTAGGAACACATTTGAATTTATCCAACAAATACTGTGACACATCATCCTGCTCAGCTGGGTCAATGTCAACACGCAATGATCCAACATAAAGAACCTCCATCTCTTCTGGAAGTCCATCCTTGAGTTGTAAAAGCAAGGAATCCTCATTCCAACTGAAATTCCAACCTTGGTTGTCCTCTCGTCGCTTTGCTTTTAAAGGTAGCTGATTTGCTACAATGATCATTCTATCTGTAGAAACAGTTGACGGGTTATCAGAAGAAACACTAACTGCCTGATCATCATCTACTTCTGTGACAATCCCAGGTACACTCATAACCCTTGGCATCCGCCGCCGTTCTTTAAACGAATTCCCCATTGCCGGGAAATTCCCAGAAGCCAAATCTAAGAGATTTGTATACGACCTTGACATCATCTTTGCGTCGTCTTAATTGCACACAATCCAAAAAACTGACTTACTCTACAAAATTGACAAAAAGAACACCAATATTAAAATCATTCATCATTTGAATACACAAGTAAACAATGAAACTCACAACCAACATACACAAGAGGGCGTAAGCATAAACATTAACAAGCGAAGGTAAGATTCATGAACTGATGATAACCAAGAACACTTACTCTTGGCTAGTCATTTGTGCTGAAAAATTATTTGCAATTTACCCAAATGCAGACACATAGCGCATACACATATGCAATATAATTCGATAAAGAAGCATTCCAACGTTTGACAGTGTTCCAACATAGGCTATATTACATCACAAACAAGAAAACATGCATTATACCAACCAAACCCCGTCGATTCCCATAACAATAAGATCAAAGACAACAAAATCCGACCACATAAAATGAAAATAGAAACCTTTTGTTCTTTACCCTCATTCTAAGCAACACAGAAATGGAGCAAAGGAATTGGGAAAATGGGGAATTAAAACATACCTGTAGCGATTGAAACAATGACCAAAGAATCCTTATTGGTGACAGTAGCAGGTTGGAGCTGAATTCAATTGGGAAAATTTCTGCAGATAACACCTAAAAAGGGAAAGGAAAAAAAACTAGGGTTTCTTATTTCGCAAGATCTCAATTCTCAACTCTTTTCTTCTTCGTTCTCCTTCTCCTTATTCTTCTCTCCCACAAAAATGAGAACAATAATAATAAAATAAAAAATAACAAACGAATTATTATGATGATGAAATAGGAAAGCGCTAGGAAATAATGAATATTCAGAGAATTAATTAATAATATAAACCTTTTAGTTTTTAGTTTTACGCATTAATTCATATAGTTAAATAATTTAAAAATATTATTATTCAAGAGATGTGATGACTGGAAAATACCTTAATTTTATTTATTTTAAACAAAAATATTAGTTGGTATCTCTTTTTATTTCTTTATTATCTTTTTCTAAAGCACAACATAATCGTGCACCTCTTATCTACAGTTTCAGAGGCAAAAGGAATCGCGGCACAGACCAATGAGAGCTTGATTTGGCACGTGTAAGGTCAAAGGTGAAGAAGGGACCGTCATTGCAAAATCGCTGCTGCTGTGAGATTTAGCGGTAAGGGGTAAGTGAGTGAGTAACTGCAGGTGAGGTTAGTAAAACTTTAATATGAAATTGGATAAGGTTGGCCAACCGAGTGAACCGACCTAGGTGCCAGCTGGCAGCACCGAGGGTGTGGGGAATAGCACGCGCGTGCGCGTGCGCGTGCGCGTGAATTTTGTGAAATTTTTTTATTATAAAACAAAAAAAATCTTTACTTCCGAAAATAAATCTAACCAAAATAACTATTCTTTTGGATTCTCATCAGGTTCGCGCAACCATCGACGAACTTATCTTGCAAAATTCACATAATCCTTTAAAGAACTCTGAAAATAGGTACTCCTCGATAAATTTCATCAGTTAAATTTTAAAGTGGTCACTTAAATTAAGTTCGAATTTTAAAATAGTCTTTTAAATTAATTGTTACCTACTTACCTATATTCATTCTTGAAATTACACTATGAAACTCAGAATAGTCTTCCAAACAATTTCTGTCCACGAAGCGCCATCGAAAAGTTGATGTGGATTCATTCCTCTTCAATAGCGCTGCTCTGAGTGCTCTCTCACTGCAGCGATTCCGTTCAAAATCGACTAGTCTCCATGGTTGGTTTTGTCATCATCGTTAAGAGAGTGTGTAGCCGATCCCACCAATAGAAAAAAGGCTTATTGTTGCAGCTGTTTTGTTGCTTCAAACATATCACCAGCATAGACAAAAGTATATAAACCTTCCTTTTAAATAGAAATCATATTTAATTACATTTTAATTTCACCTCTTATCATTAAACGCATATTTCTAAACATAAATCATATCTCTAGCACTAGCTATTATACTACTTTACTTGCATCTCAGATATTGTCCTTAACAAGACCTCACTGACCTTTCTATATATACACAAATTAGGGTAAGACAAATTCTACCAATTTTCTGCTATGTAATATGTTCTCTACTTTTTAACAATCATCAAGCACAATACACAGAAATTAGGACAAAATATACAAATGAAAAGATAAAAAACAAACAAAAGTGGACCACTAATTGGAGCGTTCATCAAGCATCCTCTTCCTCTCGGTCTTTTCTCGAGAAACCTCAAGTATCCTCTGCCTCCTCACAGCGTTCCTCAACCGCTCAACCTCCTTCTCCGTGGCCTCCCGCTCCTGCAACGCTGCCTCCCCCGTCTCCACCTCGCCTCCGGAGATCCTCTCCTTCCTCCGCTTCCTCAAGCTCCCCCATCTTTCCCCTTCCCCTCCTCTGTCCCCCCTTCTTCGCGGCCATTATCGCCGTGTATGGTGATCAGATATAGGATTTTGAACACACACTCTCAACAACGACGATGATGAAGCTGACTTTGGAGACCAGCTGATTTTGAATGTAATCAAAACACTCAGAGCAGCACCATTGAAGAGGAACAAGGAGAGAAAAAGATCTCTGCTCGTGTTTTGGGAGGGAGAGAAAGTGTTGGATTATCGTTGAGGGAAGGATTTATGTGCTTAAAGAATGAAACGACGTAGTTTGGCTCAATTTAAGGGCCAAATCAATTACAGCCTCATTTGGATCTTGCCAACGTGTAAGAAACGAGTTTAGGTCAGCTTTTCGATGATGACTCGTTGATAGAAATTGCTTGAAGAACTACTCTAAATTCTGAAGTGCAATTTTAGAAATGAATATAAATCATTTTTAATTTGAAGAATCACTTTTGAGATTTAATTCTTCATTTATCTAAAAGTAATTAAATATACGTTATGACTTATGAATGACAAGATTAATCTACCTCCATGAATATTTATAACAAAAATTTTTTATTTCCTTAGTATATATTGAGCAATGGCATGTAATATAAAATTTTTTGGTACTGTGCTCTCAACTTTTTTTTTATTCCTCCCTTTTTTATTTGGTGAAATATATGGTAAAGATGTTGTTTTAAAGATGTGCTTATGTGGCAAAATCTAAACCACACATTCTAAAACCACACTTTTAACTTAAAACCGTAGCCCTTTACAAAGAAAAGCGTCACCTAATGGAAAAAAGTAAATTAGAAGATTTAAGAGAAGAAATAATTAAATTATCAAAACTAATAGATCAAAAATTAATAATTTTAACCAATGTTAATTGTAATGACACTGAATTCTTAAAATCAATACAAAATGATTTTTCTCAAAATCTTTATTTTACTATAAGTTTTATTGAGGGACTTCAAAAACCTGAAAAAACTTATTTTTCATATGGAATTTCTAAAAAATGCTACCATGGAAATGATTCCCCACATCTTCATCATACTTTTAACCCACAATTAAATTCTATAGTAGATATGCTTGAAGAAATATTAGTATCTATAAAATTTCAAAGAAATAAGGAAAAAGAGAATCCCAAAGAAGAAAATTTTCAAAATATAATCAACATAACAGAGTTAAAAGTAAAACCACCATTGAAATTATGAATATTGAAGAAAAATTAGAAGAAGTTACAATACTTTTTAAACAATTAAAAATGGCTCAAGAAAATAATATTATGGAACATGGTTTTCAAATAGAAGAAGAATTAGTAAATGATGAAAATATAGAAAATGAAGAACACATTCTAGACTATTCAAGTGACGAAGAACCAGCAATACCAATACAAGTAAAAAATGAAGCTGGAACATCTAAGGATAATCAATCTCAATTTAAATGGGAAACAGGTTTTGATAATTATGCTTTTAAAAAAGGATTTATAAATAAAGATTCAAAATATACAAAAATACCATCAAAATACGTTCCTAAAATCCAGGAAATGGAAGGAGAAAGAATGTTCGATTTAGACTGCAAAAAGAACGAAAAAGAAATTTTCGAAAACTGGTTGAATTCCTTCTTATTAGAAGCCTTTACTAATCCAAAACTTAGTGAATTGTCTGGAAGAGACATTTGGAATTACATAGGATTTCATACTAAAGGAACTATAAGAGATTATATGACATCAATAAAAAACCAAATAATAGAAGAATTAGAAACAAAAACAACAGCTTATGATAAGATATTATATATAATGATGATTCTATATAAAGAATTTTTTGGAAAAAATATTATAGATCATAGACAAGAAGTCTATAATAAAGAATATCAAGAAGCAAAAAACCATTTAGCTAATATTCAGATATATGATTTATGTAATGTGGAGTCTTATATATGTGAATATAGAATACATTATTACAAATTAAAAGAAGAAGATAAAAATCATTATCTCAGTATGTATATAACGAAACTTCCATATCCTGCTAATGAATTTATAATGGGAAGATTTATAAGAGAAATAAATAGAGGAACAATTGAAAATAATTTTGGTGGAGCAACCCCTGCAATAAGAGAGGAAATAAAAGAACGTTGTATGCAAGAAGCAACTCAAAAAAGATTTGCAAATATAATTAGAATTTGCTGTCAGGATAATGAAGAGATACCTCAAAAATATGGTCTTAATAAAAATTTTCAAAGAAAAAGAAAATATCAATTTAGAAGAAGAAAATACTATCCAAACTGGAGAAAAAAGAGATATTTTAGGAAAGAAAATAACAATAAAAACAAAAGACAAAGAAATAACTATTGCCCGAATAAAAAAGAAAATTGTAAATGTTGGTACTGCCAAGAAGAAGGACACTACGCAAATGAATGCCCAAAAAAGAAGGATAAAAAGGATCTTACTAAACAAATAGAAATTGCTAAGTCTTGTCTCATGGAACCATTAGAAGAATCTGATGATAACTTGGACTATATTTTTGAATATGTCTCAGAAACAGACTCAGAGACTGAGTAATAATGCTACATTTATTACTATAAAAATAACAGAAAAATTTATAAATGCTTTCATAGATTCTGGAGCAACACAATGCTTTGCTAGTTCAAATATAAAACTTGATTGGAAAAAATTAAAGAAACCATTAAGAGTTAGAATAGCTGATAAATCAATACATAAAATTGACCAAAAAGCAGAGATAGTTGAAATTTTTATTCAAAATTATAGATTCATTGTTCCATCTATATATATGTTAGATTCTGGAATGGATTTTATCATAGGAAATAACTTTTTAAAGCTATATCATCCATTCATTCAAGAATTAACATATATAGTTTTAAAAGCTCCACATGATTCTTCAATAAATCAAAAATTAAAACGTATAAAAATACCAACTACTACTATAGATAAGATCTTAAAATTTAAAATATTTTCTATATTAGAAACATGTTATTTAAATCTATACTTTCAGATAAATATTCCAAAAAATAATCTTGAAATAAAGATAGAAGAACTTTTGAATGAAATTTGTGCTGAAAATCCTTTAGATATTAAAAATACAAATAACGAATTAGTAAGCATTAAATTAAAAGAACCCACAAAAGAGATAAATGTTCCAAATAAAATTCCTTATTCCGCAAGAGATAGAGAAGAGTTCTCACTAGAATGTAAATATCTTTTGGAAAAAGGAATTATAAGATTAAGTAAAAGTCCTCATGCGGCTTCAGCTTTTTACGTTGAAAACAATAATGAAATTAAAAGGGGAAAACGAAGAATGGTAATAAACTATAAAAAAATGAATGAAGCAACTATTGGTGATGCTCATAAACTTCCAAGAAAAGATTCTATTTTAGAAAAAATCAAAGGAGCAACTTGGTTTTCATCTCTTGATGCAAAATCAGGATATTGGCAACTTCGTTTAGACAAAGAAACAAAGAAATTAACTGCTTTTACTTGCCCAACAAAAGAATCAACAAGTGTGTTACTCTATGAATGGAATGTATTACCATTCGGATTAAAACAAGCCCCAGGTATTTATCAAAGATTTATGGAAGAAAATCTAAAAGAGTTAAATGAATTTGTTTTAGTATACATTGATGATATACTAATCTTTACAAAACAGGATAAAGAAGATCATCTTCAAAAATTATTAATAGTTTTAGAAAGATGTAAAGAAAAAGGATTAGTTCTTAGCAAAAAGAAAGCAAGAATAGCAAAACAAGAAATAGAGTTTCTTGGATTAATTTTATCCACTGAAGGAAAGCTAAAACTACAACCAAATGTTTTAGAAAAAGTAAATTTATTTCCTAATAAAATAGAAGATAGAAAACAATTACAAAGATTTTTAGGGTGTATAAATTATATTTCTGATCAAGGATTTTTAAAGAATATAACAGAATACACTAAAAGCTTATTTCCAAAAATAAGTACTAAAAAAGAATGGAAATGGGATGAAAAAGATAGTATGCAAATTCAAAGAATTAAAGAATTATGTGAAAAACTTCCAGAACTTTATATTCCAGAAGAAAATGACTACTTACTAGTAGAAACAGATGCCTCAGACATAACCTGGTCAGGATGTCTAAAAGCTAAGAAAGCTATAAAAAGCTTAGAACAAGAAAAAGAATCACTAGATTCTAAATATCCCCCAAAGGAATTACTTTGCAGGTATATTTCAGGAACTTTTACTCCAACAGAACAGAGATATACCACTCATGAAAAGGAAACTCTGGCAGCAATTAAATCTCTTAAGAAATGGAAAATCGATTTACTACCCAAAGAATTTACATTAAGGACAGATTCAAGTTACCTAACAGGTTTTATACGATATAATTTAAAAGTTGATTATAATCATGGACGATTGGTAAGATGGCAATTATTTTTGTTACAATATCCAATAAAAATTGAATATATTAAGGGTGACAAAAATGTTATTGCAGATACATTAACAAGAGAATGGAGTTCGTCTACAACGCATTAGATCAAGAAATTCAAAAATACGAACAAGAACTCGAAAAATGCAAGCATTGTCAGCAAATAAGGATACAGATCCAATCCCTCAAGAAGGCCATCGAAGCAATGAAATCAACACAACAACCAAAACCATCAGAGTTCAGCCAGCTAAGCGTGGTGGACAAATCAGGTGAAGAAAAAATTCCAGAAAACAAAACAATTGCTGAAATTATCAAAAAATCCACCCAAGATAAAAAATATTATGTAATTTATAATGGCCCCATGAAAGGAGTATATGATGCCTGGGAAAAAGCAGCACCATTTACACATCAATCAAGGATAATTTATAAAGGAGGGTTTTTATCACTGGAAGAAGCAAAAGAATCCTTCAGGAAATATGAAGCTCTTCATCCAGAGCAAACCCTAAAAAGAGTAGATAAAGCTCCAATTCAAACCCAGAGAACAGGGATAATAAGAAACATTCCTACAAGGGTTGAAATCAAGGAAAAGAAAAGGGTCTGTAGATCAAATCTCAGAGAAACCCTTAACATAGTCCTAAATTGGACTGAAGAAAAAAGGGCAATCTTGGGATATTATCCTATTGCCAAAGAACAGCTAACAAAGCAGGTTATATTTCCAGATGCTTCCCCGTCTGACACCTATCAGTTTTTCCAGTATGGATTAATTGATACAATTTTAATTTTTAATGATTTAAAAATTATTAGTGAGTTTCCTGCAGGATTCGTTGATGCAGTAAAGAGATTTAAAAATATGATTGACAACGTAAATCCAAGGGATATATCCCTAAAATTTACGAATAGTCAACCTATTTTTAATGAAGAAGAAGAATGCTTGGTTCCAGCACATCAAGTAATCTTCATGTCCGTCTTCCCAGGAAATTTTCAACCAATTGATCAAGTTCAAGATTTAACAATCTACAGTCATGAAGGAAGACTAGCCAGCACACTAGCAAGGGTCTTCGAAAGAACTCAAAGGATAACAAGGGAATCTCACACAAGAATCAATTATAAAAGCAGAAATACTTTGCTTGTATCCAGTAAAAAGAATGAAATTGAAGAAAGAGAGATGAGACTCTTAGTGAAATTTGAATCAGCATTCTACAACTTATCTGGGCTCTTAGAAAAGCTCCCCGAAGGGATAAAAAGGAATCTCTGCTATTTGATAAAAGACAGAGAAGACCACAAGTGCCAGCTATGTGTCTCAGAGTTATCTAAAGAAAGCAATAATGAAACGGAATCAACCCACATGATAAAGGAAGGAGACAACGCATCTGAAGGCCACATAATGAAAGAAGAGGACAGCACATCTGAAGCATCTCTCAACATTATTGCATAATGACGTAAGCGCTTAGGTCATAGAGCACCAACAATGTAGCTGGTGCAAGATAATAAACAATGACGTAAGCAATGACGTCATAAGAAGGGTAAGGATGGGAATTGTCCATCAGACCCAACCATTATAAATAGGTTTCTTAGGCAATTGTAGAGATCATCAAACCATAGAAAGCAGGAGGCTAAGAGTACTCATATGCTAGGAGAGCAAAGAGGAAGCTGCCGAGGCGATTCTATAGTTTGAAGAAGAATTCCCTTAGGAAAAACCAATTCTAAACTCCCCTCTGGAGTTAGTATCTACAATCTCCCCTCTGGAGATAAAAAACATCTTATGTAAAATATTCTAAATAAAAGAAGTTTTTCTCCAGAAAGGTACGCCTTTATCCTAATCTCTTAGTTATGAATTATTTAGAAAGTTTAGAATTAACGGAAGAATCTGACTATTATAGATTATCTGCATTATTAGATAATGAAAAACAGGCTGTTCTAAAAACAGAATTAAATCTCAAATCAAATGAAAATTTTAATAAACAAAATCTTTTAAAAGAAGTTTTTAATAGAAAAAATATAATATACTATGGAAAAATTCAACTTGAAGCCCCTATAAAGATAAAATTTGCCAATGGAGAACTTGAAATAGCTTTGATAAATGATGAAGAATTGAGTAAACAGATTGAGAAAATTAAGGATCAACAAAAAAGATCTAAAATTGGATGGATTCATATTAGTACTATACAAGTCTTAATCAAATCCACATATATGAAAGGAATTAATTCACCAATAAGCCTAGCTATCTGTGACAAAAGAATTACTGATGACCCAATAGATCAAATAATTGGAATTGTTCATGGAAACTTGGCAAACGTAAATGTTAAATTCAATGCCCATCTTGGATATGCTATACCTTTGTCAACTGAAAATCTTGGAAGATCTATAAGTTTAACTTATAAATTTCACAGAAAGAATCTAATGGAACAAGATGATGAACCATTTTCAATTACATATGCAATAAATTATGCTTTAACAAATAGTCATCATAGTATAATTTTTAAAAACAGAAAAAGAATTTATGTTGATGAATTATTTCAGAAAATTGTAAAGACAGAAATACCAAAATATAAAGCTATTGAAAACCCAGTTCTTTTACTAAAAGAACCATCAGGAAAATTATTTTCATCGAATTTTCAAATAAGAGAATCCAAAATTAATAGCCCTTTAAGTTTATCTAAGTTAAAGTCTAAAGAAGAAAATTCTGAAATAAAAGAATTAACAAAAAAGGTCGAAAAATTAAATGAAACCCTAAACACTAAGTTATGACAATAAATAAAGAAAAAATATATGTAACCTATCAAGACAAGAAACAAGAGCTCTTTGAAAGAGAAAATCGGTTGAATTATTTACAGTTTTCTGAAATAAATCAAGGAGCATTTAAAGCTCTAAAAATAATCTATGACAAATTGAAAAGAGAAGTTGAAGAGTTAGAAAAATTAATAGAATCTCTAGAAAATAGTGATGAATCGATGATAGAATTTGCAGAAATACTAAGATAAATAGTGAAGTATACAAAGATTGAAAGACCAGAAAACAAAATAAAAAGAAAAAGGACGAAAAAATTAAAAAGTAAAATAAAGGAGTATAAGAGGGAATTAAATAATCTTCAGTTCGAAATTAATGACCTTATAATAAAAAGGATAGAAATAAGAACAAATATAAACAAGTTGGAGCTAAACTTAAAAAATTTATAAATGTCTGAAAAACCATATTATGACTTAAAAGAATTAAAGTTGTTAAAAGAAAAAATGGAGAATGAAGTTGAAAAATTAAAAAGATATTTAGAAACAACAAAAAATGTAGAAATAAAAGAAATTTTTGAGGATTTAAAAAATTATATTAAAGAAAAAGACAAACAGATAAAAGATTTTAATCCATGCAAAAAAGAATATTATAAACTAAAACAAGATTGAAAAACTATAAAAATCTGAAAAAGATATTAAAAAATTGGTATCAGAGCAATTCTGAAAAAGATATTGAAAAATTGGTATCAGAGCCAAGTTAACGATTAAGGGTAACACTTTCTCTTTAAGTAACACTTTTAGTGACACGCTTTCAAAACCATAAAAGACAAAAGTCTTTACAAGTGCATCTGTACACTAGATGCCCCCTTTTTATTTTGTTTATCCATATTCTTCTATTTTAAATTGTATTTAAATATTTATTACATTATAAAAATATTAATAAGTATAATAAAATAATTATTTATTAATATTTTTTTAATTATATTAGATATATATTAAAATTAATCATTAAAATAAATATATATTAAAATATAAAATATATATTAAAAATAAATTAAATTATTTATATTTATACATAAATATATAATGGTTAATTTTAGTGATTAATTTTTATGTATAACTAATATTTTTAATATATATATATATATATATATATATATATATATATATATATTTATATATTATTTTAGAAGTTGATTGTAGTGACTAATTTTAATATAAATTTAATATAGTTGATTTTTTATAGTATTTTTTTAATATTTTATATTATAATGAATATTATTTATTTTAAATTTAATTAATACTACTGTACGCATTAATGTGTGTATTCATTAAATTTGTATAAAAGATTTAATCAATAAGCATGATAACGAGCATTGATACATTAATATTAATAAAATTTAAAATAAAAAAAATATTTGTTATACTATAAAAATATTAATGAGTATCATAAAAAATATTAATAAGTACTATAAAATTACTTTTAATAAATAATTTTTACATACTAATTAATATTTTTGTAGTAAAATAAATATTTAATTATGGTGTAAGATAGAGGAATTAAAATAAATATAATAAAAAAATTGTATGTTATGGTACTTATATATACTTACTTAATTCATTAAAAAGAGATAAAAATTAATATTTAAATTAAAAATGTAAAAATAAATAATTTTTTAATATTTAAAAGTTATAATAAAAGATAAATTCGATAATTTCGACACTAAAATTATAGACACAAAAAATTTGCCATACAAAAAAGAGGAGTGGAAACACACTTAACACAGTATAAGGAAGTTCGTCTATCTTTTAAGTGAATTTTGTGTAATTTCTAGAAGTTTGTGGAAGGATTAGATGAATTTTGAAAAAATCGGTGAAATTCGTCAAAGAGTAGAATAAACTTCATAAAAACTTCAAAACAAAAAATTTAAAACATAATGTTATTTTAATTTGGTTTTAGAAATAAAAATTTTTATTTTATAATAAAAAATTTCGATTTTTGTAGATGTGAAACGTAGAATAATTTTGTTTTAATTTATATAATAATTTTGGTAGCACAAAAAAAAACAGAACATAGAATGTCATGGATTAACTGAAAAGTTATGACAAGAACTAAGAAAAAAGGAATTGATCTAGTATTTAAAAATAGATTATGGTACGTGTATATTAAAATTAGTCACTTTTAAAATATAAATGCATTATAAAAATAAATTAAATCACACATGTATTTATACACAAATATATTAATGACTAATTTTAGTGACTGATTTTGTTGTACAAATAACATTTTTCTTTAAAAATTTAAGAGTCCAAAACCTTACTATGTTTTGTTGCAAACAATGTTGGAAATTAGTTACGCAATCTCGATCTTTAGTCGCTAAAGTTCTTAAAGCTAAATATTTTAGGTATTATGACATAATGAATGGTAAAACTGAAAACATACATTTTTAAGAGTGGAGTATTTTAAAAGGCCATAAAGTGATTGAAAAAGATTTGTGATGAAGCACTGGGACTAGCAATTCCATTCGTATTTTCTCTAACCCCTAACTCCCTCCGATCCTTATCATCCTTTTCTTGACCCTTAGCCATCACTCCTCAACAATCACTCACTCTCTTTCACTACAATGGTAAGAGACTAAGAGAGATTTTACAAAAGAATCGGAATGAATGGAATTTGGTGTCGTTTTTGCAGAAGTTTTTAATTTTAATATGGAGTAAGTGTTGATGTATGACATGGTTAAGAGTATAAGGTGTTTTATTGGGTTGTGATAACTGTGTGAAGTAAATTGGATGGTCTAATAAAAGGGAGAGTAATTGAATGGTCCGATTACAGTAATTGGATGGTATACAAATCGGACCGTCCGATTTGCATACTGACGTTCACGTGGTGTGTAACATTCTACCACACAGAATCGTATGCTTAAGTCATAAAACTGAGATGGTGAGGTAGTATGACCTCTAAAAGTAAAAATATATATATAATAATAGTTGAAAAGAATTTTAAATAGAAGCCTGTAGAAAAAAAAGTTAAGCAAAATGTTAAACAGAAAATCGCATCACTCGCAAAAACGATAAATATGAGAGAAGAATCCCAAAGATATATATAGCAAGGCTTCTGACTCGGCTCGCCAAAGCATATATATATAACCCAAAAGGGTAACCCCAAATATATGACCAAAACACCTATTTCTCCAAGTCAACCTCTAAGAAGAAAAAAATACAAAATACAAGGGTGGAGAATCTATATACATATATAAATATAAACAAGATACACCTCTGAGTCCCAAGAGTTCTTCGCTTCATCAGAGTCTCCAGAATACAAAATGGTACTTCTCAACCTACATCTGAAAAATAATAATATTGTATGGGATGAGAACCGGGGTTTCTCGGTATGGTTAAGGTACCCACATATATAATAAATAAGGTCCCAGAAAAGCTATAGGCAATCCTAGAATGCCGACACTCAAATTATAAAAATTAAAGAACTAAAACAGAAACCATAAATCAGGGTGGTTCTCTAAGACTTTCTAAACTTAATAAATTCCTTAAATCTAACTAATACTAAACTAGAACCCTAAATCTCTCTGCCTTTCTTCCGTTTCTCCATCTCCGGTGAAATTACAAAGACAAACAAGCAGACAATAGCAAACACAGGTATAATACAAGTAATACAAATAGCAAATAAAACACATAGTATATTATAATCACTTAGGCAATTCCAATTAATGCACAAGCAAGTAATTCAAAAAATATGCATATGATGCATGCCTGTCTTATGGCTATTGATATCACTTGTCGATTACGTAGCCAATCCGACATGTCCCGATAGCTAAACATGGACAGTTCCTTTATACACGCAGTCTCAATCTCAGAAATTAACCATGGAAAGAATTCCAAGCTGACATGGGGGAGACAACACCCCAAGCTCATTGATAACCATGGACAGAATCCCAAACTAACATGGGAGAGACAACACTCCAAGCTCAATATTATCCATGGGACGAATCCCAAGCTGACATGGAGGAAACAACACCCAAGCTCAATAATATTCAATCTTTAGCTTACATATACATCTCCGACATACTCACAACATTACCACACTTCCTCAATAAATTATAATCACTTACTCATTAATCATATATTTTATTATTCTCAATTAATTAACTTCATCAATTCTCTCATACATCGTTCTCAATTTTACATTACTCTCTTAATTGCCTCATACACCACTTTCATCATCTTTATCAAATCAAGTACCATCTTCTCCAACCACATATTATCTTTTAAAAATATTTCTTCATCTCTAAGTTACCACATTTTTCCTAACTTCATCCTATTAATAGATTTACTAATAAGATCTAGGGCCAAAGGAATGAAAATAGATGTTTAGAGGTTGAGATTTGAACTTTAAAATACAAAAATTCATTTTTGCTGAAATAGGGGCCACACGTATGCGTGGGAGTGCAATTTAGCTCATTTCGCATACGCATAGCCTTGTCCGCGTACGCATGTACACTGGACAAAAACAACCCTTCGCGAATGAGGGGTATGCGTACGCATACACTGCAGTTCGGCCATAAATGGCTAAGTCTGCAGAATTTTAGCTTCGCCCTCCAAATTTCTGACGCACATAACTTTTTTATTTTAAAATATTTTTCATCTGTTCTTCGAACGGCGTAAATTTCACAGACCCAATTTTCTTATGAAACTAGTTTGAAATCATTTAGAGGTCCGAAAGTCGAGTTATGTCTCACCAAAGTTCGGCCAAAAATCAAATTTTCACAAAAATATTCTAATGGGAAGGAAGATTAAAGTTTGAAGTGGAATAGGTTTCATGTGTTTTAGTTTCCTTCTACTTCCCTGCTACATGAATTCAATGGGAAGGAAGAAGAAAGGCTGAAGCTTGCCTTTATATAGGAGTTGGGTGTGTGGACTTAGGCCTATTTGGACTCAGTTCGTTCAATTTAGTCCGTTCGATCCAATTTTGAGCCAAATTCTTTAAAATTAATGTCAAAATTCTTATTTTAATTTTCTCTATCTCTTTAAACTATAAAATTTTATTTTCTAATTTTCTAGAAAATAATTAATTTATTTACTAATTATTTACTAATTTCTCAAATTTTACAAAGTGTGCATGCAGCGGGTTCCTAGGATTGGCTTCGTTGTTTTCTACACCATTCAAATATCATTCCCGGCCCCTCCCAGCACTCATCACTTTCACTCTCATACACTTTCTTGAACGGCTGATCCTCCAACCCCATTACTCTCTTCATTTTTAGCTATTGTTGGACCATCAAAGCAGCATAAAACAAATTTAAAAATAATGCCATAAAGATCAAAAATAAAAGAAGTAAATCAATTAAAGTTTTATATTGTTAATTATTTTCGGCATCTAACTTATGTAAATTTTTATTATCCAATTGTACAGAATAGTTCTGATTCAACCTAGGAGGAGGATCGGGAACCCGCGGGTCGAGTCAGATGTTGGGTTGTCCGGATGGAGAGGAGGGGAGGTACCTGCAAAGACACTCCGACGCTCAAGTCAGAATAGATCTAAGAGGTGAAAGTATGAGGAATGAATGAATACCTGAGGAGACTTGGGTCCTCTATTTATAGGTGATGGTGGTTATCTTATCTTTATCTTATCTGGCTAAGATAAGAGGAACGTTTGAATTCGAAAGTTAGTTAGGACTCTAGGGGCCGGTTCAGGGCCTTTCTAGAGAGATGAAACGGGTTACCCCGAGAAACCGGGTTCGAGCTCGGTCACGGGTCCGGGATTCGTGGGCCAGATCCGTAACAGTTGCCCCCGTAGCGGGAGAGCGAGTAAGGTCGGTTTGTCGCTAAGAGTCTGAGACGTTTCTTACTGTCTCCGGTGCTGGTCGAGTGTTCGTTTGGCGACGAGGTCGGTTTCTCGATTTCGTTTGGTAAAAGATTCGTCTTGACCGTATTTTGGTCTTGACGTGACCTTTCCGTGCCTGCTGCGCCTGTTTGAGTCCTTTGAGGCGTAATTGATTAGTTTGCTTTTCCGAGAGGGCATTTATTGTGGGGGAGATTTTCTCTCTTTTGCCCCCGTGAGTTTTTATTGTGTCCAGGGTTAGTTGTGTCTTTTTGCTCTTCTTTTTGAAACCGTTTCGCTTCGGTTTTTATTTCCCTCGTTCGTTTTTTCTTTTCAAAAGGAACTTCTTCATTTTCTGATAAACTCCTTGGTGGTTTTTGCTCTCTGGTGCCACTCCTGCTTCTTCTTTGTTTTCCTGTTTTCTTTCAGACTTGTTTGTGCATGCCTGTTCTGTTTTGTTTTGTTTTGCTGTGTTTGGTGTTTTTGTTGAGTTTGGGGAAGGGGCTGAGCACCGCCGTTTTCTACTTTGATTGTAGTGGTGTTTAGGTTTTTAACTTTGATATTGTGTAGAGTTGGTAGGCTGATGGTGGTGCTCCTCCCTGTTTTAGGTATGCAGCGTCGGAGAAATGAGGGTGTGGGTGCCCCAGTAGCCCCTTCCAGGGGCGTTCCCAATCGCTATGGTTGGGTGACCAGCGATGTATGGGGTGTTCCGTCGCGGATGACGGAGGGTGATCTCCAACGGCTCCGCGATCAGGGGGCAATTTGTGGTGGTGGTGAAGAGGAGGGGCGATACGAGCTCGTGCTCCCTGATGCCGACGAGCGCGTTTGCTATTTGAACCTCCGTTCACCCACCGTGCCGGACTGGATGTGGGTTTATGAATCCATGTTTACTCGGCTTGGTGTGCGGTTCCCATTTTTGCCATTTGTTCAGGGTTTACTTAGTCGGTGTTCCGTGGCACCGTCTCAGCTTCACCCGAACAGCTGGGCGGCCGTTCGGTGTTTTGAGTTGGTGTGCCAGTATCTCGATCTCCCGGCTTCGGTTCCCGTTTTCCTTTTTCTTTTCTTGTGCACTCTTCCGACTAAGGAGGGGAAGCACAAGAAAGGATATATGTCTTTCCGTGCTCAGCCTCATCGCCGGATCTTTGGGTTGTTTGAGGATTCGTTTCATGGGTTTAAATGGGAGTACTTTAAGGTGCGTCCCGTTCGGGGGCACCACCCGTTTTGGCTTACCTTGGAGGGCGAGCGCCGGTTTCCGACGTACTGGAACTTTGGTGCCGGGCCGTCGGTCTTGACGAAGATCTCCTATGATGATTTGTCTCGGGAGGATAAGGATATTGCCAAAGTTTTGTGGCATTTGTTTGGTGAACGCCCGTTGAATCCTCGAGACGTTATGGGGGGATCCCGAGGCTTGTCGGACATATATTGGTGTGTTCCTCTTTTTTTTTGACTCTTCTATTGATTTCTTTCAGTTGAGATGGCTGGCGAGCTGACTACCTTGGCAAGGCTGAAGGCAGCGTTGGTTCGGGAGGAGGGATCGTCGTCTCCGTCGACTCCTGTTTCGAATCCGGCTGTGGATTCTCAGGTTCCCTCTCAGGGGGTGGTTTCTTCGGGGGTGCCTACTGGGGCTCAAGTTCCTCCTGGTTCGCCTGAGGTGGTCGTGTTGACGGGTGCTGAGGCTTCTCGGAAGAGGAGTAGGGCTGAGGAGCCGGTTAGCGAGACCTTTGAAGGTGAGGGTCTGGTCCCTAGTGTGATGGACCGACATTTCGACGCCACGGGCTTCATTGATCAGAACTTGATGCCTGGAACGGAGTCATTTTTTGATGACTGTGACGTCTCGTTCCAGGCTGAGTCGGTTTACCGTGCCCTTCTTCGCTCTGCTGTGGTTGTTCGGAAGGCTGAGCCCGTGATGGCCCAAGCGGGTTTGTTGGAGAAGAAGCTTCGGCAGGCTCAGGCTGATGTGACTAAATTGAAGGAGGAGCTCCAGGTCGCCAATACTGCAAAGGAGAAAGCGGCGAAGTCTTCAGAGGATGCCGGGGCGGAGATTCTCCGACTTGCCGGTATTGAGACTTCGCTTCTTTCTCAATTGGCGGAGGAGCGCAAGCGAGCCTCGGATGCGAGTTCTCAGGCTGCCTTGCTTCTCGCTGAGTCGGAAACTCTGAAGGCTGAGGTCGAAGCTCTAAAGAAGGAGAAGTCGGCTCTGTTGGCTGATGCTAGGGATGCCGTTGCTGCTACCGAGGAGACGATGAAGGCTCAGGCTCTGGTGTTGGCCCCTGGTGTAGATGTGTCCGTGATGGGAGCGTTTAAGACCGTCCGTGATGGTCGGATTGTTGATATTGAGTAGTTTTCTTGTATTTTATTTTGAACTTTGTTTGTTTCTGAATATTTTGGATTGGCCAAGGGCCGTTTGACTTTTTGGGGACCGTTTAATGGCATTTTCGGCCGTCCGGGCCTTTTGTATGATCCGTTTGTGGCTTTTATTTGGCCGTTCGGGCCTTTCTGCAATTTTTTGAGCGTTTGTTTTATCGTAACCGTTCGTTTGGTCGGTTTTTTGGATATCCGTGTGTTCGGCCTGGAGGGTGATCAGTCCTCCAGCGATGGCCGTGTCTTCGTTCCGTGCTTTGAGGAACAGTAGTGACTTGTAATGGGGATGAAGTGAAAATAACTTGTAAAAAATTTTATTTGAATAGTTTGGGCCTCGTTAAAACCCTTCGTGAGGGAAAGAGTGCCCGAGGTTCTAAAAGACAATAAAAAATAAAAGAAAATAAAGGGTGTTTAAACGAAAAAAAGTAAAGAGTGACTTATTTAAGTGTAGTATCTTCGCAAGTTGGCTGCGTTCCAAGTTCTTGGTATTTCGCTGCCGTCTAGTCGTTCGAGTTTATATGCTCCTTTTCCAATTACGGCCTTGATTCTGTATGGTCCTTCCCAGTTGAGGGCGAGCTTTCCTTCTCTTGGGGTCGAGGGACCGATGTCGTTTCGTCGTAGGACGAGGTCGTCGTCCGCAAATTCTCGTCGGATGACGCCGTGGTTGTACCTTAGGCTGATTCTTTGTTTGAGTGCTAACTCTTTGACGTGAGCTATGTTTCTTTCTTCGTCCACGAGGTCTCGTTCTGCTTCTTCGTCGTTACCTCCGACCGTTTTCCTGGGGCTGGAGTCTCCGATTTCCACTGGAATGACTGCTTCCACGCCGTATGTTAGTCGGAAGGGCGTTTCTCCCGTGCTCGTTTGGGGTGTTGTTCGGTACGACCATAGGACTGATCCCAACTCTTCTGCCCATAGTCCCTTGGCTTCGTCGAGTCGTTTCTTGAGTCCTTTAACGATTATTTTGTTGGCGGATTCTACCTGCCCGTTTGTTTGGGGATGTTCTACCGAGCTGAAGCGATGGGATATGTGCAATCCTTCTAGGAGTTCTCTGAATTTTTTGTCGGTGAACTGGGTTCCGTTGTCCGAGATGATGACTTCGGGGATTCCAAATCGGGTAATGATCTGCCGCCAGACGAATTTTCGGCATTGGGTCGCTGTTATGGAGGCCAGGGGCTCGGCTTCAATCCATTTGGTGTAGTAGTCTATGGCGACGATGAGATATCTGAGTTGGCCGGGTGCTGTGGGGAAGGGCCCGACGAGGTCGATTCCCCAACTGCCGAATGGCTGTTCTGCCGATATAATGCTGAGTTGGTGCGGGGCAGCTTGGTGCATATTGGCGTGCCTTTGGCATTTGTCGCAGCTTTTTGTTAATTGTATGGAATCTCGAATGATCGTGGGCCAGAAATAGCCAGCCCTGATGATTTTTTGAGCTAGCGTTTTTCCTCCGATGTGGTGACCGCAGCAGCCTTCGTGGATCTCGCGAAGTATGTATTCCGTGTTCCCGGGTTCGACACATTTGAGTAGGGGCTGCGAGAATCCGCGTTTGTATAGTTGTCCTGCTATGATGGTGTAGTTGGCGGCTTCTCTTTTTATTCGCCTTTCCTCTTTTGGGTCTGCTGGTAGGGTTCCGTTAAGGAGGTACTGTAGGATTGGGTATGTCCAGGACTCCCGGTTTGAGGATGTTAGGTGTGCGCTGATTGTTGCTGATACGGAAGGCGACCTAACGATCTCCTGGATTAGCGATCTGTTACCGTGTCCCGATGTTGTGCTGGCTAGTTTGGAAAGCAGGTCCGCCCTGGCGTTTCGTTCCCTGGGGACGTGTTGTATGGTAATGTTTTCGAATCCTTCCTTCAATTCATTTACCTTGTTGATGTATTGTTGGAGTAAGGGCTCCCGGGTTTGGTAGCTTCCGTTTATTTGGGAACAGACCACCTGGGAGTCGGTATTTACTTCGAGTACCTTGGCGTCGACTTCCCGGGCTAGGGTGAGGCCTGCCAAGAGGGCTTCGTATTCTGCTTGGTTATTGGATACTGGAAAGTCGTATCGTATTGATTGTTCGATTATGATCCCGTTTTGGTTCTCGAGTATAATTCCGGCGCCTCCGTGAGTGGAGTTTGATGAGCCGTCGACGTGCAGTTTCCATGGTTCGGGTGTGGGTTTGATCGGGGTCATCTCGGCGATGAAATCGGTCAAGGCCTGCGCTTTGATGGCGTTTCGGGGTTCGAACCTTACCTGGAATTGGGATAACTCGATGGACCATGCTAGCATCCTTCCTGCTAGGTCGGGTTTTTGTAATACCTGTTTGACCGCTTGGTCGGTTCGGACCGTTATGGGGTGAGCTTGGAAGTATTGTCGTAGCCGTCGGGAAGCCGAGAGGAGTGCGAAAGCTAGCTTTTCCAGGCGTGAGTAACGAGCTTCCGTATCCTGTAGGACCTTGCTTATGAAGTATATGGGTTTTTGTTCTTTTTTCTCGTTTTCCCGGACGAGTGCTGCGGCGATTGTTTCTTCCGTTATGGAGAGGTACAGGTATAGTGTTTCCCCTGTTTGGGGTTTCGCGAGGATTGGAGGCTCCGCTAGAACCCTTTTGAAGTGTTGGAAGGCTTCTTCGCATTCTGTCTCCCATTTGAAGGGGGTTCCTTTTTTCATAAGTTTGAAAAAAAGGAATTGCCTTTTGGGCTGATGCCCCGAGGAACCGGGATAGTGCGGTTAGTCGGCCGGTGAGTTTTTGGATTTCTTTGAGGTTTTTGGGACTTGTCATCTCAAGGACGGCACGGTATTTTTCTGGGTTGGCCTCAACTCCGCGTTGCGTGATCATGAAGCCGAGGAATTTTCCTGCTTCCATTCCGAAGGCACATTTTGTTGGGTTGAATCGCATTTGGTGTTCTCGTAGGGTGTCCATTATTACCTTGAGGTCGTCGGTTAGTTGCTCCCCGGATTCCGTTTTGGCGAGCATATCATCAATGTAGACTTCTATTTTGTTTCCGGATAGGTTGCGAAATATCTTGTTAACGAGTCGCTGGTAGGTGGCTCCTGCGTTTTTTAAGCCGAAGGGCATTACTCTATAGCAGTAGGTTCCGTCCGGGGTGATGAATGCTGTTTTTTCTTCGTCTGGTCGGTGCATCGGGATCTGGTTGTAGCCGGAATATGCGTCCATGAAGCTGAGGTATCGGTGGCCGGACGCCGTATCCACTAGCCCGTCGATGTTCGGTAAGGGGAAGGCGTCCTTTGGGCATGCTTTGTTGAGATCTGTGTAGTCGACGCACATTCGCCATTTCCTGTTAGATTTTCTTACTAGTACAACGTTGGACAGCCATGTCGTATAAGGGAGTTCTCGGATGAAGTTGGCTTCGAGTAGGGCTTTCACCTGTTTTTGGACCTCGGCGGCTCGATCTGGTGACATTTTCCGTCTTCTTTGTGCCACTGGTTTGGCTAGGGGGTCCACTGCCAGATGGTGAGACATAAGGTCGGGGCTTATTCCCGGCATATCGGCTGGTGTAAATGCGAATAAGTCTCTGTTTTGTTTTAGAAGTTGGGAGAGTTCTTCTTTGAGGTCGTATGGGAGGTTTCTGTTGATGAAAGTGTATTCTTCTTTGGTTGGCCCTATCTGTAGTTTTTCCATGTCTCCTTCTGGTTCCGGTCTAGGTTGGCCGTCTAGTCGTGCGTCTAGGTCGACAAGGAATATTCCGGCTGCGTCCCGGGATTTCTTTCTTAGGGCTAAGCTATTGTTGTCGCATTCGGCCGCGACTTCCCGGTCTCCGTGAATGGTTCCGATGGTGCCGTCGTCGGCCCTGAACTTCATGAGGAGGTATTTGGTGAAGATGACTGCGGAGAAGTCGTTGATCGTTTTTCTCCCGAGAATGACGTTATAGGCTGTGGAGTCTTTTAGGACTACGAATTCGGACAAGATCGTCTTTCTCTGATTGTTTGTTACTATGGTGATGGGAAGGGTGACCGACCCGTCTGGTTTGAGGAAGTTGTCTCCGAGGCCCGTGACGCCGTGACGGTGTGTTTGGAGGTTGTCGTTGCGGAGCCCGAGTTTGTCGAAAGCTCCTCGGAAGAGGATGTTAGAGTCGGCGCCAGTGTCTACCAGTATTCTCTTTACTAGCCCTGTTCCGATTCGAGCCGATATGACGAAGGGGGCGTCTTCGGCCGACGTGCCGTGTTGGCAGTCTTCCGGTAAGAAAGTTATCGTGCTGTCGGCTAGGGTGACTGGGTCGTGGTGCCTGACGGCCATTATCTTGAGGTCCTTTTTCATTGATAGCTTTGACTTGTTTGGTACGTCCTTGCCTGTGATGACGTTCACTATGATGGTCGGATCCTCTTCGGGGTTTTCCCTGGGGGGCGGCTTTTGGGTTCTTGGGTTGCGCCCTTCTCTTTCTGGTGACTTGTCGATGTTGGCGCGCCTTGGCTCTCTGATGAATTTGGCGAACTCCGGGAGTTTGCCGTCTCGTATGGCCTGTTCGATAGCGTCTTTAAGGTAAAAACAATCTTGTGTTTTGTGACTGTAACCTCGGTGGTAGTCGCAGTAGAGGGCTTTGTTCCCTCCTGTTCTTTCCTTGAGTGGTCGGGCTTTGGGGATGACGCCTCGATCTGCTATTTGGTGGTATATCTCAGTAATCGGTGCTGTTAGGGGGTGTAATTGGAGAATTTTTCTATTCTTGGTGGTCGGTGGGTTGGCTTGAGGGGGTCTCGTTGGTTTTCTTTGGGTGGTGGGTTATGACGGGGAGTCGGGTTGCTGTGTTGGGTAGCGGCGTGCTGCCGCTTGTTGGCAGCGACGACCTGGCTGACCTCCTCGTCGTTGATGTAATCTCTGGCGACGTTCTGGATTTCGTGCATGGTCCATACTGGTTTAGTGGTGAGATGTTTGCGAAAGTCTTCATTCATGAGTCCGTTGGTTAGGCAGAGGCTGGCAACGGAGTCCGTGAGCCCGTCGACCGTCAGGCATTCGTCGTTGAAGCGGTCGAGGTATTTTCTTGTAGATTCTTCTTGTTTCTGTGTGACCCCTAGCAAGCTGATGGGGTGTTTGGCCTTGGTGATTCGGGTCGTGAATTGGGCCATGAATTTTCTTGTGATGTCGTGGAAGCTGGTTATAGATCCGTTTGGGAGGGCGTTGAACCATTTGATCGCCGGTCCGACAAGGGTCACCGGGAAGGCTCTGCATCGGACTGCGTCGGATGCTCCTTCTAAGTTCATTCTGGCCTCGAAAGCCGTTAGGTGCTCTTGAGGGTCTTTACTTCCGTCGTACTTCATATCGGTGGGTTTGTCGAAGCCTCTGGGGAGCTTCGCTCTTAAGATTCTCTCCGTGAAGGGCGTGGCTCCCATTATGACATGGTCGTTTCTCGTGCGCTTTGTGTGCCGATGTCTCGGGTCTTCGTCTGAATCGTGCTGACGGTTCAGATCGTGGGATGCGCTGCGGTGGTGTTTTTTGCTGTGTCGCCGTTCTGGCGACTTCTCGTGCCGGTAGTTGTGTGAGGTGCTACGATCATCTCTTCTATCATGTTGCCGTGTTGGCGACCTTCCACGATAGGATCGTGGCCTGGACGTTGCCTGGCTTCCGTGTTGGTTGGCGTATTTTCCTTTGTCGGTGAGTTTACCTTCAAGTTCCTGGACTCGGAGGCAGAGATCTTGAATGATCTGTGTCGCTTTGTCCCTTGCTTTCTCGGGATGTTGTGGATCTGTGACTATGTGCTCGTTTGTTCGGTGGATGGTACTGGCCATCCGGGCTTGGTTCATGACCTCCTATTGTTCTGGGGTGGGATGACGTGGTCTGGAGTCGTCTTGGCTTGATGGATTTTCGTCCAAGATACCCTCCATCTGGTTCGACCGTCGCAGTTCCCCACAGACGGCGCCAATGTACAGAATAGTTCTGATTCAACCTAGGAGGAGGATCGGGAACCCGTGGGTCGAGTCAGATGTTGGGTTGTCCGGATGGAGAGGAGGGGAGGTACCTGCAAAGACACTCCGATGCTCAAGTCAGAATAGATCTAAGAGGTGAAAGTATGAGGAATGAATGAATACCTGAGGGGACTTGGGTCCTCTATTTATAGGTGATGGTGGTTATCTTATCTTTATCTTATCTGGCTAAGATAAGAGGAACGTTTGAATTCGAAAGTTAGTTAGGACTCTAGGGGCCGGTTCAGGGCCTTTCTAGAGAAGTATAAATTTAATAAATTATTTATGATTATAAATAACTAAATTTAGTGTAATTTAGTGTAATTTAGACAATAAATTAGTAACACTAAATTTAAAATATAAATTTAATATATTATTTATGATTATTATTAACGTTGGTTTTTAAAATACATATATAATGTTAAAGGTTATAAAAAATATATATCAATTTTATAAATGGTGAATGCTATGGTGCCTAAAAAGTGGTGCCTATTTACTATAAAGGGTTAAAGATTAATATTTAATTTGAAAGACATAAAAATAAAATATTTTTAAAAATTCAAAACATACCACAAAAGGTAAATTAGGCAAAAGTTAGGCAACAATTGATAGGCATCATAGAATTGGCCTTTATAAATAATTTATGATTATTAAAATTACTCTGGTTGTATAAATAAGAAATGAATAATAATTATTATTGCAAAATAAATAAATTTTAGATGTTTGTGCTATTGTAAAAAACATATATGAATTTTATAAATAATTTGTGATTATGAAAGTCATTCTGGTTATAAATAGGAAATGAATAATAGTTATTATTATAAAATAAATAGATTTTAGACGTTAGAAAATATATTTTTAATGTATGTAAAAATAATAATTAGATTTATATTTTAAATTTATTTAAAGTTTATTAATTATTGTTATAAGCTAATAAATATAAATGTAGAATTTTTGTATAACAGATTTAGTATGTATGTTTGAAAAAGTTAATAATATAATTATTTATACTGGTATTTATAATGAAAATGTGATATTGTAAAGTTTATGGATGTTGACATGTGACCACTTAATGTTGCCGAATCGATACAACCAAATTGTTGAGGGGTATTTTTCGGTTGGTGAGTATGCTGTGATATTTGAGGATGTGGCGATAATTCTTGATCTGCCAACAAATGGTCTTCCGGTTATAGGACCGACCATGAGTAGTTTTGAGGCCTTAGAGGCCGAATGCTTGCAGCAGTTTGGGGTTGTACCAAGGAAGACGAATTGTAGAGAAAGCTTCATAAAGTTGACGTGGTTTAGGGGTTTGAAAGATCGCTTAGTCTTGATTGATAATATTCACATTAAGAGGTATGTAAAGTGTCTTCTATTTGGAGACAAGTCGGGTGCATCGGTGCACTAAAAATTTCTGCCGTTGCTCTGTAACTTCGCTGGGATCATACAATTTAGTTGGAGTTTGGCATGCCTCGCGTATTTGCATAGATTATTGTGTAGGGCAACTCGTATTGACTGTAAGGAGTTAAATGGTCCACTAATACTTTTGCTTACTTGAGTTTGGATCCGTCTACCATTTCTTGCGCCAATTCTTGGCAATTTCTGAATGTTTTCGATTGCAAACAAGTAAAATGAAGTATTATATGCTTTGAACAAGTGTAAAAAATTGTATTTTATTTTTTATAAGATAAGTTAATAAAGAGATTGTCTGACGACAGGTGGCGTAACTATGGTTATTAATTATTGTATGCCTTGACTGTTTACCTGACTAAATCATTGATTTCTTGAGTTAGCATGTGGTTATTAATGAAAACTGATTTGAAAGGTGAAATGTTTGTTTATATTGAAAAGTAACTATGGTTATTAATTATTGTATGCCTTGACTGTTTATCTGACTAAATCATTGATTCTTGAGTTAGCATGTGGTTATTAATGAAAACTGATTTGAAAGGTGAAATGTTTGTTTATATTGAAAAGTAATTTTATGTTGAAAATCGTGTATATATATATATATATATATATGAGAAAGAAATTTTGGGTTGGAATTTTGACTTATATATATTTATATTGAATAATGATTTGGTTTTGAAACTGTTGAAAAGAGTCTGAGAATATATATATATATATATGAGAAAGGAATTTTGTGTTGGAATTTCGACTTATATATATTTTTATATTGAATAATGATTTGATTTTGAAACTGTTAAAAAGAGTTTGAGAAATGTAGTTTGGATAGAAATCTTAAAGGGTAATAAAGGAAAATGAGTATGGTTTGATTAATTTTATCAAAAAAGATATGTCTTGAGTACTTTTAAAAATTTTAGAGTAATTAAAGTAATGTATTTGAGGACAAATATTTTTTGGGATTTTCAATTAGGGTTATTAATTTCTAATTGATATGACCTTGAATCTTGTTAAAAGAATTTTAAAACCAAGAATGATTTTAAATATTTCGAGAAGAGTTTTTAAACTTAAAGTGAAGCTAAAGTTAATTTTAAGAAATTGGTAAATAAAATGAGTTTATATTGGATTACTTCTAATTAAAGGGATATATTTTGAAGAGCATTTAATAAATTTAAAGTATTTGAATTTAATTTAGCGCAATAAAGTGTTTTAAACTTAGAAATAAAATTGAAATCTTAAAAATTTATTTTAAAATTGAAAGTGATTTAAGAGTTATATTCGTAGTTGTGGGTATTTTAAATAGAACTGAAGAAGTAGATTATTAAAATTTTGTATTCCAATTTTACAAATTTATAATCTGCAACTAGGAATTTATATTTTTTAAATTTTAAATTTTATTTAAAAAAATAATATAATCTCTTTTCATTTATTTTATAAATGAGATAAAAAAATATTAAAAAAAATTATTTAAAAATAAAAAAATTATACTTTATTTTTTAAAACAAAAATTTAAAATTTAGACGATCCAAATTCTACCATTAGATCATTGTAATCAAACTTTGGAACCTTGACTTTCAATGTTTCGAAATTGCATATTAATGGAAGAAAAACAAAATATTTTCATTGTCCAATTTTCCAAAAAAGAAATGTATATCGGGATATGAGTTTTGTCATATCCATGAAACCCGACAAACAAAAGAAATTTTCATTAAGCTTCCAAGGTTGCATATTCGAATAAAATGAGAATATAAATAAATAAAGCTAGCGTGTTCAGCACCAAAAATAATAATAAAACTTTTGGGCAGTGCCAGTGGCAATCAATGTAATATGCCACTCAGAAATAATAAACAAATAGTCGCACAATTTCTCTTCTTATCTCCAAAAAAAACTACTCATCATTATTTATAGATATTCTTCAACCTCCTCATATTTTAGTTGAATCCATATTTCAAAGTTCAAAAATCAAAAAAAAAAAAAAAAAAAAGAATGGTTGGTGCTGAACAAGTTCTGAAACTCCTAGACTCCTATTGGTTTGAGACTACAATCTTAAGCAACAAAGCCCTTTCAAAACTTGATCAATATTCCCATAATAAGAAGGTGGTGGAAGAAGGAAAAGAAGAAGAACAAGTGATTCATATAAAGCTCATAGAAGAAGTTGCAAAAGCAGCTAATAATACACTTGAATTCAGGTCCTTCAGTGATCAAAACTTGGGATACACGGCATCTGTTTTCTCCGATTCGCCGTCGCCGAATTCCGTCCTCCCTTTACAGAAACTGAGGACAATTCCTTCCGGAACAGACGTAAGAGAATTCGCAGTGGAAAGTTCTAGAATCCATGAAAACCAACGCACTGTCAAAAGAAGAAGATTCAAGAACAGAGGCAATTTTTACAGCAGCAAGAGCTTAACGGAACTTGAGTTTCAGGAGCTGAAAGGGTTTATGGATTTGGGTTTTGTGTTCACTGAAGAAGATAGAGATTCAAGGTTGGTTTCTTTGATACCTGGGTTGCAAAGACTGGGAAGAGAAGAAAACGAAGAACAGAACAAAAACGATGAAATTGCTTTGGTTTCGAATTCTAAGCCTTATTTATCAGAGGCTTGGGATTTTTATGAACAAAAGGAGATTAGAAATATTTCATTGTTCAATTGGAGGGTGCCAGTTTTGGGAAATGAGAATGACATGAAGCACAATCTTAAGTCTTGGGCTCATACAGTTGCATCTATTGTAAGATAACCCTCGGCCCGAAATTCACCTTTAAGTTATTTTTATGTGAAATTAATAGTTAAAAATTGTAAGATAATTTAATATATTTGATTAAATTGTAATCACATAAATAATCGTATGTAAAATTTCATCTAAAAAAATACTTTACTTTTTTTTGTTATTATGTATTTATCTTTTTTTTTGTTTAATAAAAAATCTTAATTGTAGATATCTTTTATCCAATATGTAAAATTTTTTACCAAGATTTATTTTTCTCTATTTTCCTTTTTATTTTTGTCCCCATTTTTGTTTAGGCTGCAATTGAGGATTTTAGAGATGGACTCGAATCGCTATAAAATTCAAGAGGGATAAAATGGATATAGAGATATAAAGTATAAGGATTTGAATGTTCAAAACTCATTTTGAAGTTTATTCATAAAGAGAGATAATTCTTGAGAGTAAAGTAACCTTGATTTGCGTTTTGGACATTCCTGTACTAGTTGATTTTGCCATCTTGGCAGGGTAAATTTGTTTTCTTCCTCTGAAGAATCTTGATTTGTTTATTCAAATTCAAAGTTGATATAAAGATATTTTTCACCTTCAATTAATTTTTTGTTTCTTTATTCAATAACTGAGCAATACAAATAACATTAGACAGGTGCCGTTAGCGTAGTTGACACGGGGACCTCATCAACAACTTAAATTATGTTGTTTCGTGAATAATAAGATTGGTTGGGCTAAAGTGGAAGAGAATAGGAGAAATGGTTGACTCATAAATTAATAATATATTTTCATTATTGTAGGGGATGATGTCTCTTAGAGCATCTTTATGATGTTAGTATTTAAAAATAGAAATAGAAAGAATAACTGTGTGGGTGTGTTTTATAAATACGGGGCTATATATATGATAGATCGGTCTATATATCGTAAGGCATAAAACACTACTATTCCTTAACAATTTAAGATATTTCGCCAGTATTTATTGGACTCTTTTAAGTACTTACTAGTAAAATATTATGCAAAAAAATATTATCGATCTCAATGCATCCAAATTAGTCAATCCTTATAAAATAATAAATCTCATATTATATACTATGTAGTTTATTTTTGTAAAATAGGAAAAACTTGACAAACAACTGTTTTCAAACCAAAGTTAAACTAATTTATTTGTTAGCTTAAAAATATTTCTCCAGTTGGATCAATTTTTATTACTATTTCACATTTAAATATAATATTTTCTCATATTTATATTTCATAGTTTACAAATTATTATACCTTGTATTTGTATACAGTATCGATGAAATATAGTCTTGATTTAGTAAAATATTTTGAAAATGTATTTGTGCTTTCTAAAAGCACAAATATCTTTTTTATATTTGGTAAATAAAAAAACTAATATTTTTGTACTTGCAGTTAAAAAATTAGAAGTATTTTAAAAGTACTTAAAGATGTATTTTTTAAAGTTAGTTTATATTTATTAAAATGAAAAAAATTTAATATAACCTAATATATTCATAAATATACAATTTTGTATATCTTTATATTTATGTTTATTATGATTTATTTATATTTTAAAAGTTATTTTATCAAATACAATTATTATTGATTATACTTATTAATAGTCATTTGTAAGTTGATTTAATAAATATAAATGCTACAATTTTTTAATGAAGTCATGTTCATGTGAACACGACACTCACATGTGTGTCTTCTGTATCTAATTGTCTCTTAATAAAAAAATACTTATCTGAACACGCTTGAACACACTTAAATATTATCATATGTTATCGTATCCAATCTTATCATGAATCTTTATTTTTTAAAAAATATTATATATTATTATTTATTAAAATCACAAATACATTAAAAACACTTAAAACATTAATTTATATTTTAATATCTATAAAATTTTTATATATTATTGTAATTTATTTAAAAATTATTTTATATTTTATATATACATTGTATTTCCGTGTCTTATAACAAATTAAAATTCGTGTTCATATTTTATAGTATATTTTTAAAAAAATAAATCGACCAATATTCTGAGTACGAATGAGAATGACATGATTTGGAAAAGAAAAACCCAGTTGCGGTTAACTGGATTGGATAAGAAGGATGAGTGTGCTATGGTATTTGTGAGAGAATATTCTCCCCTCATTCACGACTATTTAAAATGGAAGATACGTCGATGACGAAACAAAAATTTTGCTAATCTAACAACAGCTCACAATATTGTTGTTTGAATCAAGAAGTTGACAATTTAAATGAAACAGCTTAATTAGTTGGAATTCCATCACTGTTGGACTATTTTTAAACAAATCTCCATAAAGTCATAATAAAAGCACATTGAAGTAAAGTAAATTTCTTCTATTATTATATTATTATTATTATATCTTACCCTTGTAAATAACGTGTTATATTTACTTGACTAGAGTTGTTGCATATACAATAAGAAATAGACTTGCATGATTTAATTTTAGACTATGGTCAATGGATGAATTAATTACAGGGGATTTGTAGTTACATAGAAGATAGAGTGTAAAATATTGGGTCAGTTGTCGTTGCTTGAGGCAGCTTCTGGAAGCTTAAAAGTTGGAGGCTTATCAACACCCCTTCTTGAGTACTCCCTCCATCTTCTAGCAGCAGCAGCAGCTCTTTTTGCTCTTTCTTTCACTTCCTCCTCTGCAATAAATTATTAACATCTCAAATATCATAACTGCCAATTTGCATAGAGAATATATATCTCTCATATTTTGGTAGTTGTGAAAAAAAAATATCTGTTAATCTTTATAATTTCATCAAATTTTTAATTATATTTTTATAGTTTAAAAGTTTGTAATTAAAATCCTATACTAAATCAAAACTTTTAATTAGGCCCTTTCTAATTATTTTTTGTTAAAAAATATTTTTTTTTGAATTATTCGTTTTTATGTTTGACGTAGAATGAATTATGGAATGGAAAAGTCTAGGGGCCAGCAGTTTTATTGAATTTTGGCCAGCATGTAACCAGTAGAGGAAGGTGAGCCATTGGATGAAATCTCACACCATCAAATCATCATTAATGGCTAGTTGATGGCTGACAATCACAAAAATTGCTGGCCCCCTAGCATTGCTCGGAATGGAATATTCTAAAAACACATATTCTAGAATGATTGTATTTTTCTTTTAAAAAATAACTAATAAAAAATTTGGTTAAATTATAAAAGACTAATACAATAACTAATACATAAACCAAATCATAAGGCATAACTAGTCATATCAGTTGTTCAATGTGTAAATGTGTAATTTGTATTCATTATTACATCTTGTAGTTTATTCTACTGCACACGACCTCTCAATCGAGAAATTATTGCATATTTAGGTGGATTGTGTGTCATTCATTTACAAAGTGGCAGAATATATTACCATTTATTATGAATAGATTCGTATTTTTATTCGAAATGTCACTTTATAAATGAAAGAAGCATATTCCAAATGCTCCATGATGAGAATGCAATAATTTATCCCTCCTCACCATTGAATGTGGTGTGTGATCTATATACGATGGGTCTCACATTCAATCTAATATTGAAAGTGTGTCTAGGCCATAAAATATTTCTAAATTGCTATATCAAAAAATGAAGGGAAACCTTGGAATGACAATTTAGTTATAGGTTCAAGTATGTGTCAAGTTACACCAGTTTTTGCAGTTTGACATGGCCATACCTGAACTTTGGTATTCTTTTGGTTTTGCCCATAAGTTGTCCCAGTATGAGTTTGTTGCATCAGTACCCTTCTGCTTCATCATTCTCACTTTTGCTTGCTCCTTCAAGAAACTCATCACATTAATAAAGTATTCAATTCAGGACATGGTTTTTTTGTGGAAAGATAAATCAGAATATAAGATTTATTACCAAGACTTTTGCTTGCCTCTTTTCCCATCTGCTACTTGCCTGTCATAAGATCAAGTTAAGAAGAAGTAGAACGCGTAAATAATCCGCACATATATGGTACACTATGAAGTATAATATCCTGAAAACGATTCTATTAATCCATAGCATTATGGGCCGTATCAAAAGCTAATTTTAAGTTGTGAACATAAACAATCACACCTTTATGCTTGAAGTTGAAGCAACCGAAATCGCAACCACAATTTAAAACCATTTGAGTTTGATTCCTTAGCTAATGATACTTAGATGTTTTAAGTTGAAAATTCAAGGTAATTCAGTCAGGTTTCGGAGCATGCAGAATATGGTCATTTCAAGCATATTTCAAACTGAGAAAGTCTATTGAACCCCCTCAACAAAATGCAAATTAAGAAGTTATAAGAAAAACTTTGAACATGCAAATAACTTACCATTCTGAAAACATCACTTGATGCTGACCCCATACCAGAAAGCATTAGGGCAACCTGCAGAGAGGTATAAAACAAAGAAGATGAAGACAGAAAACTCATGAATAGAGATCATAAGAGGAAAAAAAATTGAAGGAAGAAACGGACTTCTTACATTAACTCTCTCTACACGGCGCATCTCGTCTTCAAGTAGTGACAATTGTGCAGCTGAAGTCCAATGAATGCAGTCAACAGGGCTTGAAAAATAAAAAATAAAAGAAATCAACAATCTCGATCGGCTTAGTTGCTTCACAAGGTTAGAATTCTAGCTCTTCGAGATTAGTATCTCACTGATGGCTCAAGATCCTACAGAAGGAGGCTTTTTTTGCAACATTATCATACCAAAGGTTATGAAGTTCTAAGATCTAATAGCATCAACAGATAATAATATATATCATCTAGAAACTTGAGGAGGAAAAGTTCTTGTTTCACATATAAACATGAAACTGAATCCTGGTGTAATGGTACCTTGTTATACCTCATAATGGATTTTAACTACAAATGAAGGTTCTGCATTTGGAATTAATGATCAGTTGAATGAGTTAACCCTTGGATGTTTCGATACGTATGTATATTGTTGACAAAGGACGAATATCAAAACATGTGATTCGCATGCTTTCATGAAAATTCAATTGACATGCTTACATAATGCATCCCTATACTGAATAACACTATATTTTTCTTTCTTTCATTTTGGTAAAATGAATAGCCAAAAATTTTGAGAGTTTAGCTTGTCTATTATTGTGTGTTGAATCTGGAGTTCATGTGCTATATTATTGTGTTTATGTTTTGCAAATCACTCGAAATGTTAGTTTATACGATGTCGTATGGATTTCTCATCATGACTTGAATATGTTTCTCTTCTTCTTTTTTTTTTTTAACTAAGATCAGTATAAGAAAAAGATATTAGATACCTCAGACAGTAATGAAAAATTGAGGTGGCTCAATTATACTTATATCATGCTTTAATTAAATCCTCAGAAAGAAAGTTGCAACAAGTGACCAAAATGGATGATTAATAATCAATTAGAGTCATGCAGAGAGAAAATAATAATAATAATAATACCAAGTATCAATTGCTTGTTGAACTAATTCAGGGTTCCCACATTGGCTGTATACTCTGGCTCTTCCAAAGTCCTCTTCTATTGAAAACACATCAGGGGCCACATTGGCACAATTTTTGCATCCTGTTCAGGAATTTTGCAACATAACAGGAATTTTTCAACTTACATAACATAACTTTCTAGATATATCATTGCAAAACTAAGTTAAAAAGTACCTATGCAGCTGAATTCATCAACAAAAGCATGATCCTTTGGGCTAGAATCATCGAGGAAGGGATTTATTGATGTCAAAGAATAGCCGTGAATTTCGTCGTAAACCATGCGTTGAACAGGATCGCTTAGCACCTGCACACTGCAATAGTCAATTTACAATGGAGAAAACATAGGGTAAAGTTTCAATGAACATAATTTAAGATATTAAAAATGAAAAATACTGCATAGACTTCATTGATGAATGTGCAGAAATTTGTAGTCTCCGGGTCATTGCCACTCAAATCAGGGTGACAAGCTTTCATACAATTATAATAGGCCTTCTTGATCTGTGCCGGTGTAGCGTCCGGAAGCTAGTAAATTCCACCAAACAATAAATTTTTATTAGTTTCATTTCATTTTTTTTAGTGGATTTTAAATTTATTGAAGCTTTTATGATTAAGATTTTCACAAATCATATTACGAACTTAGTAACTATAATTGGAAAAGAATTAGTTAGTTGGCTAAAAGAAACTACCACTATTCCAACTGATAAGTGAACCATAATATTTTGATGAACATTAATGGTCAAAATAAAAAGAAACTTTGACTCTTTAACCAAGTGTCAGAATTTCATTACTTCTAGTAATTTTCCTTCCGTTTTTTAATAATTTATGCAAAACTAATAAGAAGTGAAAAAAAAAAAAGAAATAGAATTTGATCAATTACCAAGCCCAAAACTGCATAATAGTCATCAGCAACAGCATCAGTGGTAGAAAAAGATTCCTCAGCGGCAACTCTGAGCCTTCCAAAATTGAAGCCTCTTCTGTTACCATTGTGTGTTACGAAGCTCCAAGAATTTGCAGCGTTTGGCATTACACGCCATGATGATGTGGTTCTTGGACACAGACTCAGTGAAGGATTTTGGACTGGAGAGAGTAACTGAGCCATTCCAATACCAAGTCTCTACCGAAATTGAGTATAATAATGATAATTGTGGGTGGTTGTTGGATATTGTTGAGAGTGGAAAATGGAGTATTTTGCAATATTTGCGGAGGGAGAAATTTTGGCGTAGAAGGGTGGTGTTGCTGACATGGCAGTGTCACAGCCAAAGACATTCAAAAGAATCTGCACGAACCCTGAGATGAATCTATGAGGGGGAAAAGAACGAGGACGAATTGGGTTTCACTAGAGGTGGCACGTGTCCTCACGTGCACAGGTGTTGCATTGCATGGTTTGTCACTTGCTTGCCTCGTCTTGTAAGTTGTAAATTGTAATTTTCTTTTTTTGGTAAACGCTTGTGTTGTAATTTGCAAGTGCCTTTTAGTTTTGTTTTGGCGTTGAAGTGCCACTACGATAATCGGCAAAAGATAAAAAAGTTGAAAAGATTTGTAAAACAATAAAATAAAAATTGATTATTATTAAATTTATGATTTTATTAGGTGGGAATTTTATAATTTTGATTTAAGTTCGATGGATAAATTACTAAAAATGAATTCGAATTATCCTACTGCTGACAAAAATATTATCAAATAATTTTTGTTAACATAAAAGTAAAACTTTTAATTTTACACATGTATTTTTGTCATGTTTTTAAACAATTTTAAAGATATTTTTATTAATGACAAAATTCAAGAATATTTTTATTAGTGATAAAATAACTCAAGTATATTTTTTGTGGTTTATCCAAAATTAATTTTATTGGACAAATTACATAAATAAATAAAATTTATTTTAAGAGTAAAGTACTAATTTAATACTGTTCATTTGCCTGAATAACAACACGACCCTTAACAAAAAAAAAAGTATTTACTTCGTTCCCTATTTCTATATTCTGTCTGCCAATGCGGTCCTTCTATTACTTTTGTCATCAAAGAATAACGAAACTTGTTTATATATCTCATTAACCTGCTTAGCTAGAGAGTTAAGGTTGTGAGGTGGAGATTAGAGACCCACGTAACTTATTAGAAAGGACAAGAGCATATCTATCTTTTTCCATGTGAGCACAAATAATACTATTTTGTTCTTCCAGAAGATGTTTCGTTTTACGCCTTATAGATTTTTCTATAAAACTCCCTAGACCCTCTCTAACAATTATAAGAAAATCCTAGTAGAGGAACCTTTTCCTCCTTTGAGGCAGTTGTGAGTGTGCAAAGTTGGAGGGATGTGCTCACAAGATTGTTGACGGAGTCTCTCACGATGAAGTTGATGGAACTTGGACGGCGCTACTAGCGAAGTTTGGATGGTTGTTGTTGATGTCACGAAGTGTAGAGGTATATTTCGTTGTCCCTCTCTCTTTTTATGTGTGTGATATTGAGTATGACATGCAACTATTGTTGTCTGAATTCAGCTATGGTTAAGGTTTAGAAATATTAAAATATTTTGTGTATTATCATGTCCTAGGAGTTTTCTGAATTTAAATAATATGAAAGTGAAGAGCTTTGTTTAAAAATAATTCTTTATGTAATAAATTAAACAAAGTTAAAATAAAGTAATAGAATTAAGTGTTTATAATAAGATCAGATTAAAATGCTTGTGTAATATATTTAGAGTTTTTAATTAGGATTTAACTTAGGCCTTTTAATTTTTTAGATGGTTAAATATCTGGTTGTCCTTGTGTTTCATCAAGAGAAAAATTTTAAGAAAGACAATGAAGAAGTTCTACACTATTTGTATGAAAAAGTTCAAAAGTTTTTACCATTAAATGTTGACCTAATTAATCTTTTTGATTTGGTAATTTTATTTAAAGAGTTAGGCTACTTAAAATATAAGACTATGTACTGATATGATGTGACTAATTTTGATATGGAATTTGGGCTTCATGTCATTTAGAGAATGGAGAGATTAATGAACTGAGGGAAGCTCTTCTTAAAAATAGAGACGTGGATGAGTTTTATATCTATTTCAATCAACTTGTGAATCTGCCAAAGGTAATTGATATTAGAGTTAGGGAGAAAACTGTGATTTTGAGTGAGAAGACACTCTCTAATTCATCATCATCTTTCTCTAGTGATGAATTTAAAAGTATTGAGAATGAGGGTTATAAGCCTTCGCTTCTTAGATATTAGTATGATAATAGTAGCAATGACAATAGTTTAAAGAGAAGAAAAAGATAAAGAGTCCTATTAAAAAAGGGGTGTCACCTAAAGAAAGTAATAAGACTGGTGCTTCTAAGAAAGGGATTAACTCAACAAATAGTAGGCCAAAGATGTCCCAAAAATTACTAAGAAAAAAGTCTCTAAAAAATACTCTAGTACTAAAAAAAATTTTGTACTTAGAGATGAGATGAATAAATAGAGAATATAAGATGAGAATAGTGAGCCTGGGCTAGATGTGAAAAGTCCAAGAAGGTCTAGGAGAAGTGAGTCCGTTGGAGGGGGACTTAGTGGACATGTAGCTAATGTGGCTGATGGAGCTGAAGATTTCATACCTAACCCAACTACAGCAGAATTGGACAGTGATTTTGAGAAACTTTATGACTATGAAAGTGAAATGTTTAATAGCCTAATATCATTTGAAGATGAAGGCAAGACAATTTATGATTCTTTTAATGGAGACTCTGAATATGGTGAGGTAGAATTTAAGGTTGGACAAATCTTTTTCACTATAAAAGTCTTCAACAAAGCTTTGAAGAATTATTTTGTTTACGAGGGTAAAGATATATTGTATGTTAAGAATGAGAAACATAGAGTGAGGGTAGCTTGAACAAATAAAAATTGTCCTTGGTTGGTTTTCACTTGAAATAGTGCAAAAAGTTGCTTTCCAAATAAAAACTTTATATAATGAGCACTCTTGTAGAAAGATATTTTGATAGTAATTTGGTTGACAGATCTTAGGTGGTTAAAAAATTGGTTAAGAGACTTCTCATACAACCTGACCTTAAATTAAGAAAAGTCATAGATTATATGATAGAGGAGTAAAATGTTCAACTTAACCCAAAAATGACAGCTAGAGAAGGTTATAAGAGAAGTTATGATCGAAAATGAAAGAGCATAATATAAAAAGGTACGTGATTATCTAATGGAATTGCATAAAAGTAATTCTGGATCAACAATTCTAATGGAGACAATCTCCAATCTGAATCTTTGCCACTATTTGATAGGTTATATATCAGTTTGGATGCTCCCAAAAAAGGTTTAAGGAGGGATGTAGACCACTGATTGAATTGGAAGGCTCCTTCTTGAAAAGCTAGTATGGTGGATAGCTTCTAAGTGTAGTGGGACAAGATGCCAATAACCACTTCTATGTCATTGCATATGCAGTGGTTCCTAATAAATGCAAGGACACTTGGAAGTGGTTCTTGACATTCTTGCAGGAAGACCTAAAAGAGGTAATACAATTTGAAAAGAATTTTATTTTAAATCAATAAAAAATAAATTCTACAACCTAAATTGTTCATATTCATGTATGATATGTTATTATGTACTTATTTATGATTTTATTTAATTTATGTAACTCTCTTGTATTGTTGTTTTTCTGATTATGAAAGGGCTTAGAATAGAAAGTGATGCCTAATGCACATATAAGAGTATATGTAGAGGATATTGAAGTGTTTTAAGTGCAAAACATTCCAAGAATTTAGCACATCCATAGAAAAGTTAAAGCAGATAAATGAGGGAGCCTAAGAGTATACGCAGAGGTTTGATCCTGCTATGTAGGGTAAAGATTATTTTCCATGAATCAAAAATTGATAATATTACAAATAATATGTGCGAGGTATAAAACGTTAAGATTGTCGATTACAGGAGAAAGTCAATACTTACAATGTGTAAGCACTTGAGGTCTTACATTATGAAGAAAAGAGTTGTGAACAAAAAGAAGTTAGAGAATTACATTGGCATGTCAGCCCCAAGTGGATAGCAATCTGGGCTGAAGACAATAATGAAATATTTTTTGAAGCTCATAGGCAAAGACACAAAGTTGGAGTAAACTTATAAAATAGAACTTCTACCTGCAAGCATGTTGTTGCATCCATGACTAAGATGGAGCTAAAGTTAGAGGACTTCGTGCACATGTGGCTCACAATGGACAATATCAGATCAATCTACTAACATTGCATCAAATTAATCAACAGTAAAGAATACTGGGTGCCAACTGATTCACCTAAGTCATTAATTACCTCTCTCAATTAAGAAATCTACTCATCTTCTAAAAATGAAGAAAAGAATTCATTTTGTTAAAGGAGAGATACATTTTAATAAGGCTAAAAAGACATTTGAAGTGACCTATAACAAGTGTGGCCAAAAGAACAATTACTACCAAACTTGTTCCAATCCCTCAAAAGATTCTAATTGAAAGCATATGACCAAGAAGAAAAGAAGAGCTAACAAGAAAAATATTGTATCAATGAACTCTACAAATACCACACAAGTATTGTTACTTTAGGGTACGATTTATCTTATTTAAGAAATGATTAAGGGTTTAAGTATTACATTATGTATTAGTCAGGGGTTTAATTGTCTGTAAATATAATGGTAAGGTATTTAATATATCATTTTTGAATAATGATTTATACAGGTCCTAGTAGTAGAGAGAGATAGTCAAAATGACAATGTTGTAGGATGTTAGGAACTACCATAGGTTCAGTGGTGAGTAGTTTTCAAAAGTATATTTCAAAGATATGCTCGTAATCTTTATATATATAAATTGTATGTTGTTTGTAACTCTAGACAAAGACCAAAAAAAAAAAAGAAAAAAAACTACCTAAATCAACTCTAAAGAGAATGACACTAATAGCACAAGGGAATGAAATCCCATTTTCACAGTTTTCTCCCCAAGAAGAAGTTATAATCTTTCTCCCAATTAGAATTATGTCATTACAGGATATAAATAATTGTGTGATATATAAAAACAATTTTGTTATTTATAGGGAGCATATGAAATTATCAACTTAAAACCTCCCACCCCTATAGACCATATCTTATCACAAAGGATAAAACACCCAATTGTTAGGCTACCAACTAAATCTACATTTGTTTCAATTTTTGTAGTGCATCAAAATTCTTCCATCGTTGACCTTTTTTTAAGGCCTCATGTTTCATCTATTACACAACTTTCTAATAATATTGTGTCTAATATTCCTAGTAGATCTACGGTGCCTAAATCAAGTGGATAAGGTGGAGTCATAACTGAAACTATGGCAATAGCAACCTCATCAAGATTCTTCAACTTCATCCTCCTATTCTTGGATTTAGACCTCTTATGAAGAACTAAAAATGTACTCTTAGATTTATATATAAACAAATGTAGACTGTCTTTTTTGATAAACTAATTTCTAAATAGCCACTATATGATATTTTGTTGGTTACTTTTGTGATAGGCTAAGTCTATCATGATTTTCAAAATGTTTATGTTTGTATCTCTATGTTGGTAAAGGGTTTATCTTTTCCACTTTTAAAAAAAATTTATGCACGTAATGTGAGACTTGACAACAATATCCAAATTCGTGGGTACCCAACTTGCCCCCTACTCAGTCGGATTGGGTAATAACCTAATTCGAAGTGGGATGGAGTCGAATTTGGGGTGAATCCGTCCCTACCCACCCCAAGGTATATATATATATATATATATATATATATATATATATATATATATATATATATGCCAATAATAATAATAATAATAATAATAATAATAAATATATAATATAATATAGATATATAAAAATGAATAAATTTTAAAAATATATAAAATTCTTTTAGGATTTGTACCACACATCCTTAGCCTCAAATTTGTAGAACCATAGTCAAAGTCTTCCACTCTTTTTTAAATAGAGTTACCGAATCTATTTCTCAATCACTTTGTCGTTTGTCCAGACATCCACACCTTCCTTTCTACTTAATTGATTATGTATGCTCTACCACTTCACCATATTCAATTACCAACTACATTAGTAATCGTAGGTTGAACCTCACCTATCATCACAACTTTGCTCACGCTAATGCTGTCCCAGAACCTCAATCTTACCATTAGGCAGTGAAATATGATGAGTGGCACCATGCCATGGCTGAAGAACTCGACGCACTCGAAACCAACAAAACCTGGGAATTGTTTCCTCTACCAAAGGGTAAACACACCATAGGGTGCAGATGGGTCTATAATGCCAAGATGCATGCAGATGGAACTCTAGAGTGCTATAAAGCTCGATTCGTGGCGAAAGATTTTACACAACAGTCATGCATTGATTTTAAGGATACATTCAATTCTGTTGCTAAAATCACTACATTGCGCATTCTTCTCACCATTGCAGCTGTAAAGCATTGGACCATGTTGAAACCTGACATCAACAACGCCTTTCTAAATGACGAGTTGAACTAAGAGGTGTACATGAACTTATCTCTTGGACATCCAAAAAGAAAACAAGGTCTAGTATGCAAGCTTGTGAAAATTTTTTATGGCGTTCGACAAACATTGAGGCAGTGGTTCACCAAATTTCGCACAACCTTGACTTAGGATGGGTTCAAGCAATGCAAGCAGGATTACTCGTTGTTTTCATTGGGCGGGAAAATGATACCACTTTCCTAATTGTTTATGTCGACGACATTATTATCGCTGGACCAAGACATGAACTAGTGAGAAAATTTAAAGAACAGCTACAATCAATTTTTAAATTGAAAATTTTGGGTGATGTAAAGTTTTTCTTGGGTCTGGAATTAGTTCGCTCAAAGCAAGGAATTTCTTAACACAAAAGAAGTATATCCTTTTCCTCCTCGAAGATACTGGTTACCTTGATTGTAAGCCAGCATTGATACCTATAAAAGACAGCTTGAAGATTCAAGCTGTAGAAGTAGGAGACCCAATTCCAAATGCTTCAAGCTACCGAAGACTGATTGGCAGATTAATGTACCTGACCATATCCAGACCCGATATCACGTTCATTATAGTACCAATTCATGTTCGATCCTCGCATGCCACATCTCCATGCAGCCCATAATGTCTTCGGTACTTAAAAGGTGCTCCTGGTTAAGGTCTCCTCTTCTCATCCAATTCCAAGTTTAACATCTCTTTCTATGCCGATGCAGATTGAAAAAGTTGTTTGAACACACGTTGATCCACCGCCACCGATTACTGCACCTTTCTTGGAGACTCCTTGATCTCATGAGAGAGTAAGAAACAAAATGTAGTCTCTCACAGCTTAACCAAAACTGAGTATAAAGCCCTTGCTAAAGCCGCGTGTGAAATAGTTTTCGTAATTTCTTTGTTCAAGTTTATGAACGTTAAAATTAGTTCAATAATACTCTTTTGCAGGGACAGAGCTACATTGTAGCAAAGGAAGGCAGTGGCCCCTCCTAATTTTAATTTTTTACATGTAAATTATATGTAAATTTCAGTTTAACCCCTTCTTAAAATTTTATTTTAGTTTTATTTTATTATATAAATATTTTTTGCTCTCCTCTAATCTTTCATTTAGCTCCGCTCCTACTCTTTTGCTATAACATTTCAACCATTCATATGGCCACGAACCCTTCACTTCATGAGAGGTCAAAGTAGGTAAAAATTGATTGTCACTTCATCTGAAAAAAAGTTGAATCGGAGATAATAAAGCTTGTTCATGTTCATTCCCAAAAAGCATCAAGTCGCAAACATTCTAACGAAGGCACTTCCTACGCTGCAATTCCGCTTCCTCATGATCAAGTTGGAAACATATAATTTGTATGTTCCCATTTAAAGGGGGATGTTAGCTAATACTCCAGTATATTAAGTTAGCTATAGTTAATTAAATTAAAAATACTAATTAAGAGTCCTGCACTAAGTTCACGTGCAACAGAGCAGCAACAGTAGTAATATATATAATATATGAAAGAGCAGTCTACCAGAATTTGACTAATTAAACTTTTGGTACAAATCTGTAGACCCTTTTCAATATCTACATTTCCAAAAACAATGACTCCTTCTATCTCCTCTCCTACACTATCCTAAATCTCCATAGCTCTACCATGATTACGGCCGTTCATTATGCCTTGTTTGAACACATACAATTGGTATAGACTTTTGATAATCGATCTCATCAAATCGAAAAAAGTACTTCAGCGAGAAAAACCCTAGCCGAGAAGCAAATCCCTATTTGGCCACTCTTCATTTTTACAATAACGGCCGTTTACTAATTTTGACCAGTGATATATATGATTCTCTGATTTTGTTTTATGAAATTATTATTATTATTAATGACCCGCGTTAAAAACTGATTTAGTTTAATAAATTACATATGATATGATGATTATTAAAATATAGAGAGAATTATATAGTCAAAAGCTTGGCAAGCTCCATATATATATATATAGTACTCGCAGACGTAACATACCATTTTGTTATATATATTATAAAAAAGTCTAAGAAACAACAATTTTATTAAATTTATATCAACATATAACTAAAAAAAATAATTTTATATTATTAGATAAAATCTGATATCTTTAAAAATATTATTAATAATTACTTAATGATTATAAATCACAAAAATTATTAACTCTATCACTTTTCATATATTATTTGTACTCATCTTTTCACACCCGAGTTGACCCGACATATATATATATTTGTCTTGTTTTTTCGGTCATGATATATTAATTTCTCGTAAACATGCCGAACCCCACCTACATATAGTGAGTCCCACTTAATATTAATATACCGTAAAAAATTAAACTAATTTTAGGATTCACCGAGGATCGAACTCTTGACTTTTCAAATCTAGAATTCTAATACTATATTTGAAACCATTCATCCCAAAAGCGTAACCTGACAAGACAATGTAACACTAATGGTTATATCTCTAATACTTCTTAGGCCATTGGCTCCCTGTAATATATTCGGTAGACATATACTGACATATCCCACACGCAGCGACGATTACGCACACTTAGAAAAAAAAAATCAAAAGAAAATGACACTGGGTTAAATAATTGGATACGAGGGATTGTTGGCAATTCCGCATAACCCTTCTTTGGCATGAATATCTCTCTCTATCCTCATGTACCCTTTCTCTCCCCAATCAGTACCCCATGAATTCTTTATTATCCAATACTTAGTACCATCCTTAGCTTTACCATAACCAACTACCGTAACGGCATGATCTGGCTCAATTCCACACTTCCCAGTAAAAATACCACTGGAATAAAATTGAAAATCATCCCCACCAGCTTGAACATAAACCGACACTGGTTGTTTTGCCACAGCTTTGAGAAGAGCCTTTTCGTTATTGGAAGGAACCTTCTCGAACCCTTTTATCTTAGCTACATTGTGTTTTCTTGTTTCCTTCTCATTTGCCTTACAAGTCTTATCAACTCCTTTGTAAGGGTAGTTTGACTCACTCGTTATTCCTCCTTTCTTTACAATGAATCTAAATGCGTCTTCCATATAACCACCTTTGCATCCTGTTGTGTCGCCTCTGACACAATCTACTAGTTCTTGCTCTGAGAGAGACACCAATTTACCTGTAGTTATTTTGTGAATACCTTCAATTGAGGCCACAGTTGAAAACGCCCAACAACTATCTGTTTTCAATACAAGAATTGAAGAATATTAGCATATAATGTTTGTAATATATATTAGTTATAGTTATAGTTATAGACTTATAGACTAACATCATAATTTTTGTCATTAAATTAAATAGAATACTAGAAAAATAGAAATCAAAATTCTATTGCTAAAATTATTCGTATTGAATGAAATAGTTGGTCCAATTTTATATTATCTAAAGATTATATATATAGAATTAGTAACAAATTTAAATGAGTTCAACCCTAGTGGTTTTACTAAAATTAGGCATTTATATACATAGAATTAGTAACCACTTACTTAATTATTAGCATAAAATTGATGCTTCAAATCAAACTTTTATAAATTAGAGTAATATTAAGGAACTAATTTTTTCAGCTAACATAATTTTTTTTTGAAATATTTTATCTATTTTAAATTTTAAATTTTAGTAAACTAAAAATTGATTTTTTTATAATTTTTTGGATTCAGCTAATCTTATCTTAAGGACACATTTTAAAAATATAATAAAATTTTTTAATGTTTTTTATATTCTTTTATGACGTTCTTAATCTATGTTTTTAAGTCATATATAACTTAGCAAAATTTAATTTTTATATATTCTATATCTTTATCTCTTATGCCAATTTTTATTGTCCTTTCTATCATCCAATTATTATGATCACATAATTCCATCAAAATTTATTTTGGTTATTGTTACTGTATGAGTTTATGACTTAAATGTCTCTTATAACGAAATAATGCACCATCAACGTAATAACAATGCATGATGCTTTTAAAAAAAATTACATACAACATCCGCCTTGGTCCTTGATTGGTGTAACAACTCCTCTTTTCCTCCAGTCCACAGTTTCTGGAATGTCAGTTACATTCTCATGCCGAAACGGCTTCGTTTTGAATTCCATGGTCGTCCCCGGCCAATTACTCTTGGGAAGGCCATTAAGAGAAGCCTTGAACTCTTCAACGCTTAGGTCCGCAAATCGGTTAACACTAAGCTTGAAACTTTTGTCCCCAGCCCCATTGAAGGACTCAATGAACTCAACATTGTTCTTGAATATTCGGAACCTTCTTTCTTTCTCTTCACCATCCTTATACACTTTTCCATATTCTTCCATCCATTTCTCATGTCTCTCTCTTGTGCATGTAGACTCAAATAGTCTGCGTGACATTGTTACTTGAGAGTTCCATAAAGTGAGAATGAGTAAGAAAAAAATTATTTGGTGAAATTGGATAAACGAAGTAGTAGTCATCATCGTCATGATGATTGCACACTAGTTTAGCTTTAAAGTGTATGTGTGATGACATAGAAATGAAAGAAGAAACGTTTACAAGGATTGCATTGGAGGCATGCAATAACTACTATATATATACAATTCTTTTGGAGTGGAAATAAGGGGAAATTATTTCAACTGGAGATACTTTAGACTTATTTGTTTATAGAGACAGGACATAGAGATATAAAATTGTGTTTCGTAGAGAAAAGATAGACACAAATAATGTATCGAGAAATATTAAATTAGTGTATTTTGTGTTCATCCTAACAGAAAAAATACAGAAACATTAATAAGAGACACAACTTATTTTTTATTTTTTTTATTTTTTGTTAATTTTTCATAATTATATTTTTTATTATTATATTTTTTATCTCAAAATTTTTTAATAAAAAATAAAAATAAATTAAATTTTTATAATTTATTTTAATTTATTGATAAATAAAATATAAAAACACAAAATTTTATATCTCTATTTATTAATATTTTATCTTATTTTATTCTCAATGTCTTATCCTATTCCCTTCTTAAAAATAAACCAGCCTTAGTGCATGACATGGGGGCCTCCACCACTTCGAAGTTCAAACTTTGGATAATATTGTAAGAAGTACTAGTTAATCCAGTGTGTTATGCTTTATCAAAGTCAACTAGTCAACGTGCTCTTGTTATCGATGGAAGATCCTTTTTCCATCCAATTGATTTTTTTATTTAGATGTGAATGCATGATAATGGTCCCTTTTAATTCAAACCTTATTGGATAAGTTGCTACCATCTCAGAAACAAAAGTGTTTCTTAAACACCAAATAAAATTATTGGGCTGTGTGTAAGTGTGTTGATGACTCTATCATCTTTAACATTTTAATTTTGATTTGGTATATTTCCATTCTAATATTTAAACCTCTACTTTTGAAACTTTAGATTTTGTTGGTTGTTAATTTGATATATGTAAGATTTTATAGGAATTATATTAGGAATAAAATTTCCAAACTAATATTTCTTTGCTGTTAGGTTCTTTTTTTTCTCTTTTGCTTTTCTAGTAAACAATATTGAGTTGCTGTGTCTTGATGAAATGTGCCTTCATTTTGAATTATTCCTCAATTCTGAGTTGCTGTGTTTTGATTTTAGTTATATCGTTATGTGTTGTGATTTCTAATTGTTTTTAGCTAATTTACATGGGTAATATTAGGAAATTAATTTTTTTAACAAAATATCAGTCAATTTTTAAAATTATTTTATGATTTAATTACTCTGTCAGTTTTTATAGTGTTATTGAATTTTAGTCTCTATAATTTTTTTATTAAGTCTTTATACTATATCAAATTTTGTAATTAAATCTTTACTGTAATAAAACTGTTGGAATTAGCGAAATAATTCGTTAAACAAAACGAATATGCATATCACTTGATTGAATATTTATTATAATTTAACAGAATATTTCATTAATTCCAACATTTTTGTCACGTAGGGGCTTAATTACAAATTTTGATATAACATAGAAATTCAATTAAAAAAAAATATAAGGACCTAATTGAAAATTTAGTGAAACTATAAAAGTCTTTGAAATAATTAAACCTTATTTTATTTATTTTAAGTTTTAAATCCTAAATAAAAAAATTTTAACTTTTAATTTTAAATTATAAATCTCTAAACACTAAATTCATAAAAAACAGATTTTTATAATTAAAAAAGTTAATTTTTTATATTATTTCATTTATATTAATTTGCAGTGTTCTAAAATATGTGATTATAATTTTATGGTCAATGTTTTTCAATTTGATATAAAATAACTGTGACATTTGTTTCAAAAACCACCGTGACCAGATCATTAAGCTAATAAGACTATGAGTTCGTTTGGAAAGTAGCAGAAGCTATTTTTTTTAATTTTTAGATTATGAAAAGTCACAATTTATGTGTTTGGCATTATTTTAAAAAAAACTTTTAACTTTTCGAAAAGTTAATTTGCATCTTTTGAAAGAAGTAGAAATATATGACTTCTTGCTTTTTGAGAAGTCATTCTACCACTTACTTAAAAAAAATTAATTTTAAAACAAAAAATCTATTTTCCTTCTTGATTTTATGAAAAATACTGACCCTTCATCACCATTTTTACACAAGGTCTGCTAGAAGCACTCGCCTTCCACCATCATTCTCACGCAATGCTCCAAGTCTCACCATTTTTACGTAACATCTGATGAAAGTATTGATACTCCACATTTTCAGACAATATTACATCTGAACAACTTATTGCATATATTCCTTCTAACTATTTTTTTTATCATTTTATCACTATTTTTTATTAGTAAATTTGTATTCAAGTGTGGTATGAAATTTCAGTTTTAATTTTATTTTTTTCATATGTAATTTTATAGCTTATTATTATTTTCATAGTTAATTATAACAAGTTATTGACCTCAATAAAGGAAAAGAGAGTTCTAATAGGAGTAAAAATAAAAAATAAAAAAAGCAATAAAATATACATTGACACGCATTTTATATTTATTTTTTATTTTCACCTATCATATCATACACAATATTAGTGATTAAGTTATGTAAAATAAACATTCAATATTGGAAAGTATTTGTTATCATGGTTATTTAATATTCATTCTCTTTTTATAAAAAAAATTTATTTTTTGAATTATTTATCCAAACGTTACAACTTTAAAATAAGTATTTTTATAACTAAAAATTCAAACACAAAATAACTTATTTATAAACTATTTTTAATAAAAATCCTTATATTTTAAGTTCCTTTTTCAAAAGAATTTATTTAAATTATTTATCCAAACTGGCATATAACTTACTCAAAATAAAGGAGACACTAACCAAACGAAACATAAAGTAACTAGACTATACAATTTATGTTGAAAAACATGGGAGAAAGGAAAGACCTGACAATGGAATTCTAGTAATAGCTCAGCTATTGTATATCATTCTTTTATTTGAGATTAGAACGTACAAGAATAAAGGCAAGTGTTAACAATAAAAAATAAGGTAAAACCACTACAATATTTTATCACGGGTTAAAATTTTGACTACAGGCGTGTAATTAAAAACCATGACTTTTCAATTATGATAACTATAGATATAAACACAATAAAATAGTTTAAGGGAAAAATTTAGGTGTAGTCGATTTCACGTGAAATTGATATTTAAGAGCTATTAGATAATTTGATTAATTTGACAAAATTTTTATCTAACGATTCTCAGATATCAACTTTACCTAAAGTCGACTTCACCTGAATTTTCACTATAGTTTAATATTAGATCTATTTAGTTGCAAAGACATGAAATATCCCTTCCCCCTCCCCCAAATGAAGAACCACCCGTATTTTTGTCCTTCTCACTCTTTCCGTAGTTATCATCAATGGCATTACATTTTTAACTAATAAAAATATTTGATAATAAAAAAAATTAACTAAAATAGTCAAAATATATCTTATTTATTTAATATTAATTAATTATTATAATAATTAATAAATATTAAATAAGATAAATTTTAATTTTTTTTATTTCTTTAACATTATCATTTAATTAAACACAAAAGCAATAAAATTCAGATCTATATTAAATTTAATATGTATACAATTAACCAAAATTTTTCAATCTCATACATCCCAAATAAATAGTATATACATATTCAGTTTTTTAATAAAATAAAGATTCAAATAAATACAAATTAAATCTAGGAGGTAGAGGTTTGCGACGGAGACAACATTGGTGAATAAGGATGAGAAGAAACCGCTGAAGATAGGTTGAGAGAAAGGAGGAGACGATGATGATGCGATGACGGAAGGAAGACAAAGCAGATGCATACAAGTCTATTTTGTTGTCGCAAAAAAATCCTTGTAGAGATTAAAAAAGAAAAGAGAGCAACTCATTACATATTATTTTCTTTTTTTGGGTTGTGTTATATGGATACTTAGAATGTGAACTATTGTAGACTTATATTTTACTTATTGATAGATATACAATTTACATAGCATTTAAATTTTATTGATATAATACTCTAATAAGGTGACGATTTTACTTTAGCATGATGTGAATAAATATGTTTTGTTGAGTTTAATTTATATAAAATTAATTGAGTGTTAACTGATGCTGTGGATTGAGATTGGTTGGATTTGTGGAAACCGTAAAGGTGTATATGTCCAATTTAAGGGGAGGTTATGTCCAATATTTTTGGAGAGTTTTGTTGAATGATTTGTGTAGTATATATACTGATTAGTGTTAATAGTAGTTATGATAACTAGTGTTAATAATATATTCTCTTTGTAAACATGATGAGTGGTAGTAGAAGTTAGATCGAGTGGGTCTTGTGGTCGTAGTAGAGGGAGGGTTTTCACCGATTTTTCAAGGACTGTTCAGTCATCGCACTATACCCCGACTATCCCATCAACCCCTGTGACGTCACAGGCAGGTCTAGCAGACCAGTAATTCATCATGGTTCTAAACCCGAACTGCGTGTTTCCTTCTGCTATGCCCCCTACAAATCTAGCGATAGATATCGCAGTGGGTGATTCCTCCAATACCCCCAACAGGATGCCCCACCACCACCGCCCGTCATCCGGCTGAAGATTTGGCCCGGTGGCATGCAGGTGTGAGTATATACAATTTTTTAGTCTTAAGTTTCTGTGTTTATGTGTTTGTTAATATTAGGTCTTTCTCTGATAGGTTTGCACCAAACAACAATGCTTGCACATGTACGATCACCCGTGGTCGAGCTACACGAAGATCTCGGTTGAGACCAGCGAGTGATAGTTTCGGAAGTGGGCCGTAAGAACCCAATGAATCAATTAACTCTATTTGAACTGTATTTTATTCTAACTAATTAATGTTGTTAAATTACTTTGTACAGTTGAAATTCATATGGGATGAGGAACATAATCTCATGATTAGGAAGATCTACGATTACTGGGTAGCTAAACGACTTCAGCAAATGATGAGCGCGTTCGTCAGGGGCGCGACCACCTAATGATCTGGATCCATCCATCCATCAAGAATGAACTAGAGGCCCATTTTAGAAATGATGAGGGGTTCAAGCATCGCTGTCTGACGAACGTCGCTAAAGGTCATCGATGTATACGGGTGGGTCGACAACCTTCATAAAGACAAAGAACAGACTAGTAAGTAGTTTGGTAATTTTTTAATTTTTAGTAGTTACTTGAAATAGTTGTTTAATTTGTTTATTTATTTTATTGGTTGATATAATTTATAGTCTAAGTCGTTGGATTGTGAGGCGACACTGGTGAAGACCTTCAAGTATAATTATACCTTGAAGGCCAACAAGGTTTGCTGACGAGCGGTTTGCGGCCCATTATGTGAGTTTAAATTAATCCTAAGTTTCAAATTTATTTGGTTTAAAGTCAATTAACTGTTATCCTAATCACAACGTGTGACACAAAAGGATTACACGCAGAGGTTGGATACCATGATACATCAATTTCAGCCGCCTAGTTAGAACGATGAAGCTGGCTCTGAGACCTCAGTGGTAGATCCTGATAGGGTTTGGGGTGAGACGACCTCTAAATCCCATAAGAATCACTGCTTCGGGTTGGGATCATTCTTCACCAGTGGCTTCTGCTCCTCCATGTTGGCGACTTCCTCTGTCTCTGCCACCATCCCTGCCGATCCCCAGGAAGTTATCGACTTGAGGGAGGAGGTGCAAAAGCTGACATAGGAGCTTCACTAACAAGCGGAGCAGTATGAGCAGAGGTACAACGACCTTCTTACACGCGTGGGAGGAGTCATTGCTATCAGCTCGGATCTGACAAAGAAGCTGGAGCAGCTAGATCATTTGTAAGAGCAGATAGAGGTGTACAACCAGCAGATGTGCGCTAGAGGCAGCAACACTGCTAGCGGGGCATCGACATCAACACCTACTCTGCTGCCTCAACAGGGGGACCCCGACGACGACGACAATGATTACCGGGATCTGTAGGATTTATGGATTTATTTTTTTGTCTACTTCATTGTACTTCTGTGACATTTTATTACAATCAAATTATTTATTTTTAATAGAATAATTTATTAATTTCTAGTAATTTTAGATTTCTGCTAACAATTTTGTTAACAAGAATTTTAATTTGACTACTAATTGTGACTTAACTATGCCAAAAAAAAGAAAAAATACGTAGAATTTACCGACAAATAAATCCAACAGTAACTTACCGTCTAAGCACGTGAAATCATGCCAAAGTTACCGTCAAATTAATCCAACAGTAATAATCAACTCAGTTTCAACAAATCTATTGAAAAAATTAACGAAAAATCTACCAGTAATTAACGTTGGACAAAAATAATCCACCAGTAAACGGTTTTCAATACCGTTTATTCCATCAACTCTATAATTACAGTAAATTCGACAGTACTCATTATTTTTCTTGCAGTGAGCGGTGATAGAGGGCAGAGAAGGCTACCCTCCGAGAAAGAAGAAACAGAGAGTGAGTGGAGAGGAAATGAGGTTGAAGATGAAAATAGTAAGGTTGTAATTATAAAAATAATGAATGACTAAAATTGTACAAAACTTAGTTTCTCAACTCAGAAATTTGTCTTAATATTTTGCAGAGACATAAAACACAAATCTTTCGTGAGTAATTATTTGTCATTATGTCCTTCATAAATTGTGTGTTATGATTTATTTCAGTAGACAATAATGGTGGGATTTTTTATTTAAATAAAATAAATTAATTATTTATTGAAATAAATCATAATACACAAGTTTACTATTTTACATATTTAGTTATATTTTTACGGGCAAAAAAAAAAAGAAAGCAAAAACGCAAATTACAAGGTTTATGTTAGTGTTGGTAATGAAAACAACATAGAAGTTTGTTTGTTTTTGTTGTTGTTGCCAACAAAAACCAGGAAGAGAATATGTCTTGTTTGCGCATTTATTGCTAGCGAAAGCATAGTAGTTGCGGCTATAAATAGCGTCCAGCGTTTTCCAATGAGTTTCATTTGCAAAATTTTTTATTTGAGTGAGAGGGATTAACCGAAGAGAAATAAGTGAAAAATGGAAGAGAGGAGAAAAAGACTGGCAGAAAATGTCGCACAATAATGATATTAATCGACTGAATAAAGACAAACACATTGTATTGTGAGCCATCTAAATGAGCAGGTTATTATAAATTTTTGAAAATAATTTTTTTTTTAGTTATGAAAATTAAATTTTTGATATTTATTTTTGTTTAAACTAATATGAATATAAACTTATTAATGTATGTTAGTACTAATTTTTAGTTGTTAAGATGATAGAGATATAAATTTTATATTTATTTTTTTAGATTAGCAAATAGAAAAATAAAATAGTATATGTAATTTAATATATGTTTATTTAGTTTTATTTTACTTATTTGCTTAGAATTAGACTTATTAATTTATTAGGAGTGTGTATATATTATATGATTATTAAATTTCTTAGGTTATATTTATTATTAAATTATTAGACTTATTTACTTTTTGTTTACATAATTTATTTAATTTTCAACAGAGTCGTAGAGTCCTATTTTCTAGGAGGAATAGGGATTTAGTTGATAGACCACTAGACGTACTCATCCCTTTTCTCGAGGAGGCATCTTTTTTGGATGTTGCACGTACGAGAGACTTCACTTTTGATAACTTGTTATTATCTATTTTTGTGAAGAGGTGGCGTACTGAAACGAATACTTTTCACATGTCATAGAGAGAGTGCATAATTATCCTTCAGGATATTGTATATTATCTTGGTTTATGCACAGATGGAGCGCCAATTAAAGGGTGCGTACAGAATTTTCAGAGATGGTATGGCCACGATCCATGGGAGTTGGTCACAAATGCACTTGGAGCCATGCCTCCACGACGATATAGGTTCAGGGGTGAAGCACATTTGGAGTCGTACGAATGACATTGATGAAGACTCGGCTAAGGAACATGCCAGTAGATGTATCGCCCGATGTTCTTAGATAGTATGCATAGTGTTATATCCTTAGGTTCATTAATGGTTTGCTGATGACTAACAAGTCTAGTGCCACCGTGTATATCAAGTGGATCCTGTTACTCCTTGACTTGGAGAGGTGTCGGTCATACTCATGGGATTGACAATGCTTGCATTGACTTACCACTCTCTATACATGGCTATCAATCGTAAGGTGGGTGGTTTAGTAGGTTGTATCACCAGTCTTCTATCTTGGAAATATCATAGATTCCTAAACTGTGTCCCCCGAACAAAGATACATTGTCATTTATGTTAGCTATGAGGTTAGGAGTTGATTTTAAATTCTTTGACATTTATCATACTATTTTTTTGTATTAACACCATGCTTAAAATTTTTGTATAATTTTTTCTTAGGTTGGGTGGGTTGCCATGGTAGCATATAGACAAGATAGGACAAAGATTGCTAGGATGGAGGTAGCAGTTGGACTTTATCACTTTTGACAAGATATATAATTTATTATTTTTAATTCGTTATTTATTACTCTTTGATACTTTGTTGTCTTCTCAACTATACACTTGTCATTGCAGTTTTGGTAGATGGCTTACGATTCAATGTAGTTGCAAGCTTATTCACCGCCATGGATTAGGAGTGACTGTGAGAGGCTAAGTTGGATGGTCGTGGTGCATATTGTCTACTTCCAACATGTAGAATTTCACTATGCTGACCAAGTGTCATGTCAGTTTGGCGGACAATAGCACAATCTAGAGCCACCAGTAAACATCAACGGTCTATTGCATGTGAATGTCAAACTTGAGGAAAAAGTGGGGGTTGACTAAGCTTGCTGACTAGTATGGTACTTAGAAAGAACGATTTGAGCTTTAGCGTCAGGCGATTGTCATCCCTGTGGCAGATATGTGACCGTCAATTGAGTACTTCATTTGGTGGGGTCATGCTTGTCATAGTAGGTTCTTGTCTCGACAGGATGCGGTGTTGATATATGTTCTTCCTAAAGGTTGCCCTGCTTATGGCCTACCTTGTGTGTCTTAGACCCTTTTTGATGACTATCCTGATCTTAGGTATAGGTAGATACGGGCACGCACCGGTGCAAGGTGTAGGCAGGGCAGGGCAGGGCTCAGCTTGATGTAGAGAAAGAGAAAGTTGTCGAGTACTACTAGGGGTGGAAACAGGCCTGGCCTGGCCAGGCTTTGTTCTTAACAGGCTTGGCCAGGCCAGGCTTTGTTCTTAACAGGCCTGGCCTGTCATGTAGTTAATTGGCTTGAGCCTGGCCTGAAGCTTGCTATAGACTTTTTTTTAAAGTACTAAACTTGGCTTGGTCTGAAACCTATTAAAAGGCCTTATAATTTTTTTTTACAAAAATAAAAATATTATTTAAAAAACTATTTTTTAATAAAAATATTTATATGTAATATGTCATATTTAATATTTATAAGATTTTTAAAATATATAAAAGTATTTATAATTAAATATAATAAATTTAAAATATCTCATAATTTTGTTAATAATAAAAAAATTATTTATATATGTAATTATATGTTAACAGGCCCAAGCCAACTTGACAGGCCAATAATGCTAATTAGTGAGCCTGGGTCTGACCTATTAACATATTAAGGCTTTTATAAAAACCTGAGCATGTGCCTATTTTATAACAGGCCAGGCCAGGTCAAGCTAACACAGGCCAGGCTGTAGGCCCTTGGCAGGCTACCTGGCCTTTTTTCACCCCTAAGTACCACCAAGAGGAGGAGCCACCTAAGGGAGGGACGGACACTGCAGAAGCATGAGGACGTATACGTTGATATGGATGAGATATTTGACTTGGCCGATGTCTCTGATGAGGAGTTTTGGAGACTAGCGACTAGGTATCACCAGGGACGAGAGTCATAGTCAGCTCAACAGGTGTTCACACAGCCTCCGATCCCAGCAACCACGTCGGAGTGGACTCTATTATCATTGTTTCTGTCGCCACTGGAAGGCACATGTCTAGTATTCGAATTATTCTTTGAATTACAGATGCCTCTGTCTATAGTGGTGCAAGTTTATTTAACTTTTCCATTCTAGGATCACAGCCACATCTTTCACATCCAGTTCTACTACAGTACGACCTCTAGCAGTTAGTTCTACCACAACAAGAGCTCCTGCAATGGCCTAGACACGAGGCACATCCACCTGGATGTGGGACCCATGAGTGCTACGAGATAGTTGAGGCAGAGGTCGAGATAGAGGTCGTGATAGAGGGTGTGGCAGAAAGTACTCATGTTAAAGGTTTAGGTTTGCTTTATTATCAGTATTTCATGTAGTACTCTTTATTGGTTGAAGTTTTAATATTGAACTTGTTTTATGTTAACATTAATGTAGACTTTGCTTTTAGTTAACATTCACCGATTAAATAATCATCAATTTGTAATATAACATAATACTTAAAGCATAAAGCAAGTACAAATCATAACAAAATAGTACAAATTAACCACTCGACCTAAATGCTAGGATAGGGCACTACCTTCTTGTATGCCTAGTTGGCTACATAAGCCACATCGATGCTTGGGCATTAGCTCCATCTTCTTCATATCGTTGTGGATCCATGTCAACACTAGTCTTCCCTTTAATGATTGTCTCATGAGTAGGTTGGAGCTAACATGTTGTGCATTCCATTCACCTTAAAGGCGTTCATCTGGAAAAGGTGAAAATTCCATCTCGTAGACCTTAAATACATACTCCATAGTTTTAACTAAATTCACGTATCTTATTTAATCAATCCTCATAGCTTCACACGCCGCTATTGCATGATGGCAAGGATAATGTAAAGCTTGAAATAGCCCACAATCACAACTGCAATCCTCCATATAAACCCGGTACGAGCGAAGAGTCCATCCATTGCATGACTCAACCTCCTCCACAACAAATATAGAATGCCCTTGGTTGCATTCATTTATCATCATCCTGGGGATTGTCTCCATTCTTTTTTATATCACTTATCAAATGCTGCGAATATATGTTGGCAAACATTGAGTTGTGCATGTGCTTTTCTCTCCTTTTGCACAAATAAGTTCTATAGTTACATATATATAGATTGGACAATAGCTGCAACAGATAGATTATGTGCCCCCTTCAAACAACATTAACGCATTTAGAAATGTTAGTTGTCATGTGGCCATATTATATGGCCAAATCACAATATTGCAACCAAACTTTCTTCTTGAAGGTGTTTGCCCAAGTAGTCATTTCTTGTTTTTTTTTTCTAGAGCTCTCAAGTAGTATTGGTAACCTTGGTTGGAAAATGTATGACATTGACCAAGTCTCGCTTCTTTCTTTACACTTAAACTTAGACATGAAGTTGGCAGCCATATGACGAGTACAATAGGCATGGTATGCGGAAGGAAGTGTCCACCCATTTACGTCTACCTCAATTGCTGCCTGAATTGCTCCAGCCTTGTCGGATATTATGAGGATGCCTTGCTATGAGGTAACATGCTGGCACAAATTCTTTAAAAAGAAAGATCATGATTTAGTTGTCTCTTACTCAAACAATGCAAATCCGATAGGAAGGATGTTTGAGTTTCCATCTTATGCAATGATCATTAATAAAATCCATCTATACTTTACATAAAGTTGAGTGTCATCCATAGATATAAGAGGCTTGCAATATTTAAATACTTCATTTCAAGGAGAAAATGTTCAGAATACTTTATTGAATTGGATAGAGTTAAAGTCCCAAAGATTAACTCAATAATATGGAACAAGTTTGAGATGATGCACCATACCGGCCAACAACGCTTTATTGCATTCTACAACCTCGAAAGTTAGTTGTATAACTCTTCTCAATCTCCATAAATCTTACCAATTGCTTTTTGTTTTGTCATCCAAACTTTTCTGTACAATACCTTGAACTTGTAACTTCCCTCCGTATCATCTTCAAGCACCCTTGTTTTAGTAGATGGATTACTTTCTATCATGAAAAATATTACCTTGCAGATAAGGTTGCTATCCAGTTGTGCATGATCTTGGAACGTAGTTATTGTCAAACATGTATGCTATGCCTCGTACTTATGAACTTCCCAATATCAAGGTTCTACTGATAAGCAACTTGAATGCTCAATCTACAACTAGCTGCATAATACTTGTAATGAACGTGGTACTTCATCTGATCAAACTCAATTATCCAATACTCAATACTTCTCCAAATGCTTTAAATTTTTATGGCTAGGTGCACAGACTCTGTTATAGAATCTATGCCCGAGTCGCAACTCCACACTCCCATCTAAGTTGTATTCATCAGGGCCCCTGGGACCAAAAGGCAACGGATCAATCTTCATAGCATCAAGGTCCAATGTAGAATCATAGCTTGGAACTGGCGAACGAGGGGAAAGAGGAGGTGGTGGTGGCAAGATAAACCATGATTGTGTAAATTCAGAATATTGTGTTTTTGAAACATATTCCATCTCGTCATCACTATCATTCTCAGAACCAGTTTCAACCCAGTTCTCATCTATCTCTGAGTCTTCTAAAAACCCAGCATTCGGTGGTAATACAAAAAATGCTTCCCTCAGCTTCCCAATGTCGGTTCCTCGACTGTGGCTCGGTCCTGGCATAAAACTCGACATGCTTGAACATGAAGATAAAAATCTTTCACCTATGTCTACGACCTCAATTGGAAGTCTCCATCACTTGTTGTACCACAAGCTTCTCATGCACTTCAAACATAGCACGAACATGCTCGTCATCTTTAGGTCAAAACACTTTTTAATACACTCTTCGACTTCATCGACAAATAGAAATCAGTATCCTATTTTCTTATGTGTTTCCTCTCCAATAAACATATGTTCACCATAATCAAACTTAATGACTGTAACTACCATGTTTGCATTGTAACTCGATCATTGTATTCAAAAGATGCACCATTATTGTTACATCTAATTGTTGCATTTGGATAAACAACATTAATGCATTTTATTGTCATTTTGTGATAATTTTAACACAGTGTTTGTTTCGATAGAAATTAGGAGAGAATGAATGTGAAAGGAAAGTAAATGAGAAAAAATGTCAAATTTTATCTGTTTGGTTTGGATGGAAAATACAAAAGAAAATAATGAACAGTGCAAAAAAGTAAATAGGACTATGAAAAAATCTTCATTCCAATTTGTGCGAGAAAATGGAAGGAAAAAATTATTTTACTCATTATTCTAAACCCTGCCATTCTCCTTTCTTCAAAAACTAACTCTTCTTCAACCCTGCAATTCAGCCATTCATACTACTCAATTCCAACACTGTCAACCTCTGTAGTTGTTAGCCATTGTTTATTCATTCATACTGCACAACTAGTCTAGTCGTCACATCATTTTGTGTCTACTTAACAAATTAGGTAAGTTTTTATTTTGCTCTTACTATTTCACATTTCACTCTGTATATCCATGGATATGTGTGTTTGTGATTGAATTTTGAGATATATGGACAGAGATTATTTTGGTTTGGTTTATTATTTTTTTATTTTTATATCTTTAGAATATTTGATAAAATGCTCCAATAATAACATGCAAACATTTTGATTTATAACATTCATTAGAGTTGGTGAAATGACATGTGTATAAACTATAGAGTAGTGTAACTATTTTTTATATATAATAAATATTTCAAAAATATTACAATTTTTTTTCATATAATTATACAATTTTCCATATAAGCACAATTTAAATTTTCACAAAATACACTATTTTTGCTAAATAACACATAATTTCGTCATATATGCACACATTATCTATTTAGAAAGCATATATTATAGTTGTCAAATAACACACAAACAAATAGTTATCTTTGTGTTCTTTAGAAATATAAGAATGTGTTGTATTTTTGGCACACATACAAATTAAATTTAATTTTACGGTAACAAGAATGACACAAATTATAGTGTATACACACTTTAAAATGAACTTTTTACAAGTACATTTACAAACACACAAATAATTACATTTGTGATTTTGGTCACATAAAAGTGTAATTTTATTTACCTAAATTTTATTATTATATACTATATTTATAAAATTTATATTCATAACTTGTTATATTAAAAATGTAGTTAAATTTTGTTATTATTATTTAATAAAATTATTAAATATATTATATAATCATATACATAATAACATTTCTATATAGTATAAAGAACAAAATTGTCATTATATAATTTTATTTTTTTTCTCTACTTTTCTTTTCAAACAAACACCATAAATTAACTATCCTTCAATCTCTTTTTATCTTATTTTTCTTTCATCCAAGCATACCAATAAAAATTAAATTTCATCTCAATTTCTTTCTTTTCTATTTCTTTTCACTCAATTTCATTTCTTTCTATTTCTTTTCTCCATCAAACAAAATCTAAGAGAAAAAGGAGAAGAATGAGAGATAGAGATGAAAAAAATGATAGATAGAAGTGTGTGATTGTGATAAATTTGTTATGCACTATTTTAATATTTATAGAAAAGTTTTTGAACGTTAATACTTCTATTTTTGTATCCATCAAATTCCAAAATATATATATCCTATTTTCGTTGTCATGGACCTCGAAAATAAGAGAAAAAATTCCTACAATTTTACAGGTCACAAAAGAGAATTTACATGCCTATTTTCATTGTCAAGGGAAGCAAAAATATTAGGTTATTGTCATTGGTAGCAATAGTAAAAATGTAAAAAAAAATTATGCACTACTTTTGCTGTCAACATCAGCGTAAATTTTGTAATTTGCTTTTTTATTTTTGTTACCAGTAAAAATATAATTAAATGTATAAAACGATAAAATTGTGTATTACGATTTATTTTAATAAATAATTAATTTATTTTATTTAAATTAAAAAAGTCCGCCAATTCTATATCTCGTATGGGCATAGATACTAAACAACACAACCTTAGTTTCGGACTTTAAAATATGTGCAAATTGGCGTATTGATATATAGTTTAAAATGCATAAATTGAATCATAAATGATTGAACTACGCTCAGTTCGAAAAAGTAGAACCAAACGAAAAAAAATGGCTCATCAAATATTTGTGTTATGATTAAAAGTTATTTGTGTCAAATTTATGGAAATGTTTAGTAAAAAAAATATTAGCCAAAGAGAAGTGTTATACATACGAATCATTTTGGTTTATAAGTCATATAAATTGGGCCAAACCCAACAAAAAAAATGCTTACCCATACGAACGTGTCAACACGCGCGTGACTCAATGGTTTTCATAGCGCGCTTCGCGTTCTTCCTCCTCCTCCTCCTGTTCCTTCTTCTTCTCATTTTTCTTTGCGTTTTTCCTCCTTTTTTTTCACGTGTTTCATCTTCATCGTCATTTTTTGCTACTCTTGTTGTTGCTGCATTTTTTTCTCCATCTCTTTCTATTGATTTTGCAACATTATGTATTTCTTTCTTTTCTGTTTAATTTTTTCCTCCCAAGAAGAATTATGAGAATATGAAATAAGAAGATGAAGAAGAAGAAGCAGCAGCAGAAGATGAGAAAGAGGAAGAGGAAGAGTTTTAAATTATGCAGAACTCATTAGAATAAAAATACACCCAAATATCTTCGTATTACCCCCAAATATCTTCGTGTTATACCCAAATTTGCTGCAAATACAGAAAAATATTTTCTCTAATACTGCATTTTTTCTTCTTTTTTTCCCTATTTCTTTCTTTCTTTTAGTTAAATAAATGTAAGCTCATCATCTTCCAAGTAATTTTGCAGTATTATATGTTTCTTCTTCTTCTTTGTTTGATTTTTTCATTTTTATTCTTGTTAAGAGAGTAAAATAAGAAGAAACTTGAGAAGATAAAACAAAAAGAAAAAGATGAATAAGAAAAAAAGAAGAAGAAGAAGATGGTGATGATGATGAAAAAAAAGAAGAAACAACAGAAGATGAGGAGGAGGAAGAGGAAGTGTTTTGAATTATGCAGAACTTATCAGAATAAAAATACACCTAAAATTCTTAAAATACACCCAAATATCTTTGTGTTATACCCAAATTTGCTGCAAATACAGAAAAATGTTTCCTCTAATGCTGCATTTTTCTTCTTCCTTTTTCCTTATATCTTTCTTTCTTTTAGTTAAATGATTGTAAATTCATCATCTTCCAAGTAATTTTGCAGCATTACGTGTTTCTTCTTCTTCTTTGTTTGATTTTTTTTGTTTTTATTCTTGTTAAGAGAGTAAAACAAGAAGAAACTTGAGAAGGTAAAACAAAAAGAAAAAGATGAATAAAGAAAAAAAGCAGCAGAAGATGAGAAGAGGGAAGAGGAAGAGTTTTGAATTATGCAAAATTTATCAGAATAAAAATATACCTAAATATTTTCGTGTTATACCCAAATATCTTCGTGTTACACCCAAATTTACTACAAATACAGAAAAATGTTTCCTCTAATGCTACATTTTTTTCTTTTGTATTGAACCACACTTCAGCCACTTGATTGGATTCAAAACAATAATCAATTTCGTTCTAGTTCAATTGACAATTTGAACCTGAATTATTCATTATTTTCAACAATGAGATAACTTATGATGGATGAGAAAGAGAAAAAGAAAGGAGGAGAAGAAATTCCAATGAAAAAAGAAGGAGGAAGACGAGGAGGAGGAAGAGGTGGTGTTGATGAAGAAGAAGGTGCAGTAACGGTACGAAACGCATGAATATAAATGACTTATAAAGACCTATATGGGAAACGCTTGTATGCGGATGATAATTCTTAGCGAAAAATGATTAACATTTATCATTTTTTATTTTATTTAATCCACCATGCAATAAATAAATATTAAATAAAGCATGTTTGGACTACTTAAAATTGATTATTTTTTGTTTTCTTAACATTATTGTAAATTTAATGGTGGGACAATATTAAATTTTTTGAAATTGAAATAAGATGTTTGAAATATTAAAAATTAAATTAAAATTTGATCTAAATGTTAGAGAATAAAATAATATTTATCTTTAAATTATTAAAAAAATTTAAATTTTTATTTTTATAAATATATAACAAACATATTAAAATTAAAATTTTATATTTTTTATAAAAATTTGCTCAATTAATGATTCTGGGGAACTTGTAAACTAAACCCAAATAAATATTTTAGTATCTTAAATCACCTACGAATTTAATTTTCCCTCTAAGGTATCTGTTGATCTGGATGCCATTAAAGAAACAAAGTGGCTTCAATTTTCCCTCTAAGGTATCTATATATTGATGTGGATGCCATTAAAGAAACAAAGTGGCTTCATACCTCGCAAATGGGGATGCAATATGTGGGGCAAAGAATTGAAATTATGTTGGTATGATATTATTAATTAAAGGATTGATGATAATGGAGTTGTTCATTAATTATGCCTTTTATGGGAATTTCAATTCTCTAATTATTCCACATGGGAAATATCAAACAAGTCAACTGCTAGTCTGATAGTACAGTATAGCTTATTACTAACGTTTTCGTATGAAACGCAATTGCATTATCTAAGAATGGAAATATGGAATTCCTGTAATTATTCCTGTTTAGTTATGCTTATGGTACGTATTCGACTAATATTTTTAAATTTATTATTTTACTAAGTTATAATTTACCAAAAAAAACTTTTAATATATCCATAAATTTATCTAACTTTTAAACAAACTAAACTCCAACCTGCAAAATATTTTTTTTTTAATGAAAGAGCTCAACACAATAAGTGGAGTAAAGAGAACAGACCATAAAGAACGACACCAGACTAAGGCATAAACTAACCAGGAAAACTACATGCTACTCCCTGTCATCTTTGGCATTGCCATCAACAACAGAAGGAATTCACATGTAACCACTCCTTAAAGTTCATGAACACCAGGTAGATTATATCGTCAACCCCTTTTCTATTATTCTGAAAAATCCTCCTATTCCTTTCAAGCCAGATATTCCAAATAATAGCACAGAAAGATACCATCCACCTTTTACGTTCCTGCTTACTAGTTGATAACTCAGTCCAACTCTGAAAATGTTCCTTTAGTGTCCCTGGACATGACCATTGCCTTCCAACAAAAAGATAGTCAAGCACACCAAACCTGCCAAGAGAATTCACAAGCAAGAAACAAGTGGTGAACAAATTTAACACCTTTATTGCACAACACACAGGTCACATCCTCTTGGTTAACCATTCCCAATCGACTCAGCCTCTCCTTAGTATTGACCCTTCCAGTCAAGATAAACTACATAAACAATTCAACTCTTGGTGGCACTAGACTCTTCCAAACTGTCCTAGTAAAGCTGAAACTCGCTATATCCTCCGAGAGCAATTCCACCTGCAATTCCTGCACAAAGGAGTTAGTAGAAAATACACCCTGCTTATCAAATTTCTACACCACTCTATCCTCTCTGTCATACACAAGATTAACCAGCCTTAATGTTTCATGCAGCTGGTGCACTAGGTCCAACTCCTATTGGAATAGCTCTCGCCTCCATTGGAAATTCCACCTCCACTCTATCCCGTCCCAAAATCCACAATCCCTTATGACAGATCCTCTTTGGTTTGAAACTGAGAAGAGTCTCGAAAAATTATCTTTCAGGGGCCCACCATGCAACTAGCTATCCTCCCAGAATCGAGTTCCTCTTCCATCACCAATCTCCATAGACAATCCATTAATCATCTTCTGCCTTACTTGTTGATTCTTAAACTATATTTGGCAGATATCCTTCCATGGCCCCCCCCGAGTGGGTAATGCTTGGGATGACAGTATCACATTGGGATTTAGATTGTTGCAAGAGCACACCACCTTCTTCCATAAAGGACAATCCTCCTTCGAAAAACTCCACCACCACTTAAATAGAAGGGCTGTGTTGCGCACCATGGCATCCCCGACACCTAATCCACCTAGCTTCTTGGGAGCCTGCACCACCTCCCACCTGATCATGGCCATATCAAGCCTACCATCCTCCTTATCCATAGAAATCGTCTCTGTAGAAAAATCCATTTTTCTGCAACATCTTTTGGCATTTTATACAAACTCAAATAATAGATAGGCAGACTGTTCAAAACTGATCTAATAAGCACCAGCTTACCCGCCTTATTGAGTACCTTAGCTTTCCAGATGCTCAGCTTCTCCTCCACTTTTTCTATAATGGGCTTCCAAGTCTTCACCAACCTCGGATTCGTTCCTAGTTGGATCCCCAAGTATTTTACCGGAAAAGATGCTTCCTTACAGCCCAGTACACTGCACATAAGCTGTACCCACTGAACATCACTGTTAATAGGAATCAAGCTAGACTTATCAAAATTAATACTCAGCCCCGAGATAAGCTCAAAGCAATGAAGGATCCTCCTATAGTTCTTTATGGTTTCTTCCTCCGGGGGGTAGAAAAGAACGGTATCATCCGCAAACTGAAGATGTGATAACTCGACATGGTCTCTACCCACCAGTAATGGCGATATTCTCCCATTTCTCACCGACTCTCCAAACATCCTATGTAGAACATCAACTACAAGTACAAAAAGAAATGGCGACAGCGGGTCCCCTTGTCGCAAACCTCTTTCCATCTTAAAAGGTTTAGATGGCGATCCATTTATCAGCACTGACATGGAGCTCGTACCTACACACTCCATAACCCAACTCCTCCATCTATGTCCAAAGCCCATCTTTTGCAATACAAGGTCTACCAAACTCCACTTGACTCTATCATACGCTTTCTGAAAGTCTAACTTTATTATTACCGCTTCCTTCTTCCTCTCCTTTATCCATTGAACAGTTTCGCACGCAATAAGAGCCCCATCATGAATCTTCCGTCCCTTGACAAAAGCGCTCTGTGTCTCACCTACCAGTCATGGCATGATTTCTCGCATCCTCCTAACCAGTATTTTTGAAATGACTTTATACACACAACCCACCATACTGATCGGTCTCAGGTCTTTGATTTTCTTTGCACTAGTGAACTTAGGGGCCAGTGTCACCCAAGTGAGATTCGCATCCACTGGCAGCTTGAACGTAAGGAAAAAGTCCATCACTGCTACCGTAAAATCAGCCCAACACCTCTTTATAAAGTTCATGTTATACCCATCACTTCCTGGCGCCTTGCAAGATTCACAATCCCAAACTGCTTCTTTAATCTCTTGAGGATTCGACAGCACTTCCAAAGCCAAAGCATCATCTACACCAATCATTTCCACCAACCCGTCCCTGAACCCCACCAAAGGAGTCTCTTCCTGATGATACAAACTCTTGTAGAAGTCTCTAATCGCAATCTTAATCCGAGCTTGATTCCTTATCAATCTTCCATTAATTAGCAACGCATCAATCCTATTGTTTCTCCTTCTCGCAGAGGCTAAATTGTGAAATTACCTCGTATTCTTATCAATGTCCTTCACATGTCTAGATCGTGACATCTACCTTCAATGTAGCTCTGATGAGCGGATAATTTATACGCTTTTTGGCATTATTTTTAGGTAGTTTTTAGTAAGTTCAAGCTACTTTTAGGAATGTTTTCATTAGTTTTTATGATAAATTCATATTTCTGGACTTTACTATGATTTTATGTGTTTTTCTGTGATTTCAGGTAAATTCTGGCTGAAATTGAGGGACTTGAGCAAAACTCTGATAGGAGGCTGACAAATGACTGCTGATATTGTTGGAATCTGACCTCCCTGCACTCGAAATGGATTTTCTGGGGCTACAGAACTCCAAATGGCACGCTCTCAACGGCGTTGGAAGGTAGACATCCAGAGCTTTCCAGTAATATATAATAGTCCATACTTTATTCGGGAATTGATGACGTAAACTGGCGCTCAACGCCAGTTCCATGCTGTTGTCTGGAGTAAAACGCCAGAAACACGTCACGACCCGGAGTTGAACGCCCAAAACACGTTACAACTTGGCGTTCAACTCCAAAAGAAGCCTCAGCTTGTGGATAGATCAAGCTCAGCCCAAACACACACCAAGTGGGCCCTGAAAGTGGATTTATGCATCAATTACTTACTCATGTAAACCCTAGTAGCTAGTCTAGTATAAATAGGATAATTTACTATTGTATTAGATATCTTTGGTCTCAGTTTTGTTTTATTCTTCATCTTAAGAGACTATTGATCACGTTTTGGGGGCTGGCCATTCGGCCATGCCTGAACCTTTCACTTATGTATTTTCAACGGTGGAGTTTCTACACACCATAGATTAAGGGTGTGGAGCTCTGCTGTACCTCAAGTTTTAATGCAATTACTACTCTTTTCCTATAAATTTCATTTATTCCTGTTCTAAGATATTCGCTGCACTTCAACTTGATGAATGTGATGATCCGTGACACTCATCATCATTCTCACCTATGAACGCGCGTGACTGACAACCACTTCCGTTCTACCTTAGACCAGGCGCATATCTCTTGGATTCCTTAATCAGAATCTTCGTGGTATAAGCTAGAATTGATGGCAGCATTCATGGGAACCCGGAACGTCTAACCTTGTCTGTGGTATTCTGAGTAGGATTCCGGGATTGAATGACTGTGACGAGCTTCAAACTCCTGAAGGCTGGGCGTTAGTGACAGAGGCAAAAGAATCAAGGGATTCTATTCCAACCTGATTGAGAACCGACAGATGATTAGCCGTGCTGTGACAGAGTATTTGGACCTTTTTCACTGAGAGGATGGGATGTAGCCATTGACAACGGTGATGCCCTACATACAGCTTGCCATGGAAAGGAGTAAGAAGGATTGAAGGATTGAAGGAAGAAGTATGAAAGTAGAAAAAGAAAGGGCACAGTATCTCCATACGCTTATCTGAAATTCCCACTATTAATTTACATAAGTATTTCTATACCTTTATTTTATTTATCTTTTAAATATCTAATCCAATTACATTTGACTCTACCTGACTGAGATTTACAAGATGACCATAGCTTGCTTCATACCAACAATCTCTGTGGGATCGACCCTTACTCACATAATGTTTATTACTTGGACGACCCAGTACACTTGCTGGTTAGTTGAACGAAGTTGTGTCCACACATAGTAAAGAGCTATTATCTCGAATTAAATTTCATGCAAGTACAAAGAGTACGAATCACAATTTCGTCCACCAAGTTTTTGGCGCCGTTGCCAGGGATTGTTCGAGTTTGGACAACTGACGGTTCATCTTGTTGCTCAGATTAGGTAATTTTCTTTTCAAAAAATTTTCAAAAAATTTTTTTTCCTTTATTTTCGTTTTTCTAAAGAATATTTTCGAAAAAAATAAAAATACCAAAAAAAATCATAAAATCAAAAAAATCAAAAAATATTTTGTATTTCTTGTTTGAGTTTTGAGTCAATTTTTAGGTTTGGTGTCAATTGCATGCTTTAAAAATTTTTCTTGCATTTTTCGAAAATTCATGCATTCATGGTGTTCTTCATGATCTTCAAGTTGTTCTTGACAAGTCTTCTTGTTTGATCTTGATGTTTTCTTGTTTTGTGTTGTTTGTTGTTTTTCATATGCATTTTTCGTTTGTTAGAGTCCATGCATTAAAGATTTCTAAGTTTGGTGTCTTGCATGTTTTCTTTGCATTAAATTTTTTTTTTCAAAAATATGTTCTTGATGTTCATCATGATCTTCAAAGTGTTCTTGGTGTTCATCTTGACATTCATAGTGTTCGTGCATGCATCATGTGTTTTGATCCAAAATTTTTAAGTTTTGGGTCATAATTGTGTTTTTCTCTCTCATAATTAAAATTTCAAAAATAAAAAATATCTTTTCCTTATTTTTCTTATAATTTTCGAAAATTTGAGTTGACTTAGTCAAAAATTTTTAGAATTAGTTGTTTCTTACAAGTCAAGTCAAAATTTTCAATCTTAAAAATCTTATCTTTTCAAAAATTTTTTCAAAAATCATATCTTTTCCATTTTTTTTCCTTTTTTCTGAAAATTTTAAAAAAATTCTTTTTTAAAAAAATTTTCAAAATCTTTTTCTTAATTTTATTTCAAAATTTCAAAATTACACTAACAATTAATGTGATTGATTAAAAAATTTGAAGTTTGTTACTTTCTTGTTAAGAGAGGTTCAATCTTTGAATTCTAGAATCATATCTTTTAATTTCTTGTTAGTTAAGAAATTAATTTTAAAAATTAAATCTATCTTATCTTATCTTTTATATCAAATCTTTTTCAAAATTTTATCTTTTTCAAAAATTTGATTTCAAAATATCTTATCTAACTTCTTATCTTCTTATCTTTTCAAATTTGATCTTAATATCTTTTTCAACTAACTATTTGACTTTTTGTTTGCTTCTTATCTTTTTCAAAACCACCTAACTACTTTTCCCTCTCTAATTTTTGAAAATATCTCATCCCTTTTTCAAAAATTCTTCTTAATTAATTAATTGTTTTAAATTTTAATTTTAATTATATCTTATCTTTAATTTTCAAAATTACTAACTCCTTTTCAAAAATTAATTTTCGAATTCTCCCTCTCTTCTCTTCTTCTATTTTATTAGTTATTTACTAACACTACTCTTCACCTCCCTTCACCCAAAAATCCGAACCCAGTCTATCCCTTGTGTTTGGATTCTTCACTTTTCCTTCTTCTATTCTTTTCTTCTTCTACTAACATAAAGGAATCTCTATATTGTGACATAGAGGATTCCTCTTTCTTTTCTTGTTTTCTTCTCTTTCATATGAGCAGGAACAAGGAAAAAGACACTCTTGTTGAAGCTGATCCAGAACCTGAAAGGACTCTGAAGAGGAAACTAAGAGAAGCTAAATTACAACAATCCAGAAACAACCTTTCAGAAATTCTCGAACAAGAGAAGGAGATGGCAGCCGAACCCAACAACAATAATGCAAGGAGAATGCTTGGTGATTTCACAAAACCAACGTCCAAATTTGATGGAAGAAGCATCTCCATTCCTGCCATTGGAGCCAACAATTTTGAGCTCAAACCTCAACTAGTTGCTTTAATGCAACAGAACTGCAAGATTTATGGACTTCCATCTGAAGATCCTTACTAGTTTTTAACTGAGTTCTTGTAGATTTGCGAGACTGTTAAGACAAATAGAGTAGATCCTGAAGTCTACAGGCTCATGCTTTTCCCTTTTACTGTAAGAGACAGAGCTAGAATATGGTTAGACTCACAACCTAAAGATAGCCTGGACTCCTGGGATAAGCTGGTCACGGCTTTCTTGGATAAATTCTTTCCTCCTCAAAAGCTGAGCAAGCTTAGAGTGGATGTTCAGACCTTCAAGCAAAAGGATGGTGAATCCCTCTATGAAGCTTGGGAAAGATACAAGCAGCTAACCAAAAGGTATCCATCTGACATGTTTTCAGAATGGACCATATTAGATATATTCTATTATGGTCTATCTGAGTTTTCAAAAATGTCACTGGACCATTCTGCAGGTGGATCCATTCACCTAAAGGAAACGCCTGCAGAAGCTCAAGAACTTATTGACATGGTTGCAAATAACCAATTCATGTACACTTCTGAGAGGAATTCCGTGAATAATGGGACGCCTCAGAGGAAGGGAGTTCTTGAAATTGATGCTCTGAATGCCATATTGGCTCAGAACAAAGTGTTGACTTAGCAAGTCAACATGATTTCTCAAAGTCTGAATGGATGGCAAAATGCATCCAACAGTACTAAATAGGCAGCTTCTGAAGAAGCTTATGATCCAGAGAACCCTGCAATAGCAGAGGTAAATTACATGGATGAACCTTATGGAAACACCTATAACTCATCATGGAGAAATCATCCAAATTTCTCATGGAAGGATCAACAAAAGCCTCAACAAGGCTTTAATAATGGTGGAAGAAATAGGCTCAGTAATAACAAGCCTTTTCCATCATCTTCTCAGCAACAGACAGAAAATTCTGAACAGAGCCCCTCTAATTTAGCAAACTTAGTCTTTGATCTGTCAAAAGCCACTTTCTGTCTCATGAGTGAAACAAGATCCTCCATTAGAAATCTGGAGGCACAAGTGGGCCAGCTGAGTAAGAAAGTCATTGAAACTCCTCCCAGTATTCTCCCAAGCAATACAGAAGAGAATCCAAAAGGAGAGTGCAAGGCCATAGATGTGATCAATATGGCCAAATGCACAAAGGAGGAGAAGGACGAAAATCCTAGTGAGGAGGACCTCCTGGGACGTCTCTCAAGCAAGAAGGAGTTTCCTATTAAGAATCCAAAGGAATCTGAGGCTCATATAGAGACCATAGAGATTCCACTAAATCTCCTTCTGCCATTCATGAGTTCTGAAGACTGTTCTTCCTCAGAAGAGGATTTAGATGTAACTGGAGAGCAAGTTGCTCAATATCTAGGAGCTATCATGAAGCTGAATGCCAAGTTGTTTGGTAACGAGACTTGAGAAGGTGAACCCCCCTTGCTCATTAGTGAACTAAATACATGGATTCAGAAAATTTTACCTCAAAAGAGACAAGATCCTGGCAAATTCCTAATACCTTGTACCATAGGCACCATGACCTTTGAAAAAGCTCTGTGTGATCTGGGGTCAGGAATAAATCTTATGCCACTCTCTGTAATGGAGAAGCTGGGGATCATTGAGGTACAACCTGCCTTGTTCTCATTACAATTGGCAGACAAGTCATTAAGACAAGCTTATGGATTAGTAGAGGACGTGTTAGTAAAGGTTGAAGGCCTTTACATCCCTGCTGATTTCATAATCTTAGATACTAAGAAGGAAGAGGATGAGTGCATCATCCTTGGAAGACCTTTCCTAGCCACAGCAGGAGCTGTGATAGATGTTAACAGAGGTGAATTAGTCCTTCAATTGAATGGGGACTACCTTGTGTTTAAGGCACATGGCCATCCCTCTGTGACAAAGGAGAGTAAGCATGAAGAGCTTCTCTCAGTACAGAGTCAAACAGAGCCCCCACAGTCAAACTCTAAGTTTGGTGTTGGGAGGCCATAACCAAACACTAAGTTTGGTGTTAAGACCCCATATCCAAACTCTAAGTTTGGTGTTGGGAGTTTTACAACATTGACCTGATCACCTGTGTGGCTCCATGAGACCCACTGTCAACCTATTGACATTAAAGAAGCGCTTATTGGGAGGCAATCCAATTTTTATCTAATTTTAATTTTTATTTCTTTATTGGTTTTTTATGTTTTATTAGGTGCATGATCATGTGGAGTCACGAAAAAAAATATAAAAAATTAAAAACAGAATCAAAAATAGCAGAAGAAAAATCACACCCTGGAGGGAAGACATACTGGCGTTCAACGCCAGTAAGGAGCATCTGGCTGGCGTTCAATGCCAGAACAGAGCATGAATCTGGCGCTAAACGCCAGAAACAAGCAACATCCTGGCGTTTGAATGCCAGGAATGTGTCTTGGGGAAAGCTGGCGCTGAACGCCGGGAACAAGCATGGAACTGGCGTTCAACGCCAGAAACATGCTACATCTGGGCGTTGAACGCCCAAAACGTGCATCACCTCGGCGTTTAAATGCCAAAATGGTATGCAAAGGCATTTTACATGCCTAATTGGTGCAGGGATGTAAATCCTTGACACCTCAGAATCTGTGGATCCCACAGGATCATCTCAGGATCTGTGGACCCCACAGGATCCCCACCTAACATATTTCCACCTTACTTCCTAATCCTATAACACTCTTCCCCAAAACACACTTCCCAACAACTTCAATCTCTCTTCCCAATTACCCCCTTCACCACTCACATCCATCCACTCTTCCCCATAAACCCCACCCACCTTCAAAATTCAAAAAACTTTCCCACCCAAACCCACCCTAAATGACCGAAACTACACCCTCTCCCCTCCCTATATATACCCTTCTATTCTACTTCATTTTCACACAACACAAACCCCCTCTTCTACACCTTGGCCGAAACACCATCTCTCACTCTCCTCCATATTTTCTTCTTCTTCTTCTTCTCTTCTTTCTTCTCTTGCTCGAGGGCGAGCAATATTTTAAGTTTGGTGTGGTCAAAGCATAATCTTTTTGTTTTTCCATTACCATCAATGGCACCTAAGGCCGGAGAATCCTTTAGAAAAGGAAAAGGGAAGACAAAAGCTTCCACCTCCGAGTCATGGGAGATGGAAAGATTCATCTCCAAAAGCCATCAAGACCACTTCTATGATGTTGTGGCAAAGAAGAAGGTGATCCCCGAGGTCCCTTTCAAGCTAAAGAAAAATGAGTATCCAGAGATCCGACATGAGATCCGAAGAAGAGGTTGGGAAGTCCTAACCAACCCCATGCAACAAGTTGGAATCTTAATGGTTTAAGAATTCTATGTCAATGCATGGATCACTAAGAACCATGATCAAAGTATGAATCCGAGTCTAAAGAATTATCTCACAATGGTTCGGGGAAAATACTTAGATTTTAGTCCGGAAAATGTGAGGTTGGCATTCCACTTGCCCATGATGCAAGGAGATGAACGCCCCTACACTAGAAGGGTCAACTTTAATCAAAGGTTAGACCAAGTCCTTATGGACATATGTGTGGAAGGAGCTCAATGGAAAAGAGACTCAAAAAGTAAGCCAGTTTAACTAAGAAGACTGGACCTCAAGCCTGTGGCTAGAGGATGGTTAGAGTTCATTCAACGCTCCATCATCCCCACTAGCAACCGATCTGAAGTTACTGTGGATCGGGCCATCATGATTCATAGCATCATGATTGGAGAGGAAGTAGAAGTTCATGAAGTCATCTCCCATGAATTCTACAAAATAGCCGAAAAGCCCTCCACCATGGCAAGGCTAGCTTTTCCTCATCTTATTTGCCATCTATATTACTCAGCTGGAGTTATCATAGAAGGAGACATCCTCATTGAAGAGGATAAGCCCATCACCAAGAAGAGGATGGAGCAAGTAAGAGAGACCCTCCACGGATCTCAAGAGATGCATGAGGAAGCTCATCATCAAGAAATCCCTGAGATGCCTCAAGGGATGCACTTTTCTCCCAACAACTATTGGGAACGACTCAACACTTTCCTAGAAGATTTGAGTTACAATGTGGAACAATTAAGGGTGGAACATCATGAGCACTCCGTCATTCTCCATGAAATAAGAGAAGATCAAAGAGCAATGAGGGAGGAGCAACAAAGGCAAGGAAGGGACATAGAAGAGTTTAAGGACATTGTTGGTCCTTCAAGAAGAAGACGCCACTAAGGTGGATTTATTCCTTGTTCTTACTTTTCTGCTGTTCGGTTTTTATATTATATGTTTATCTATGTTTTGTGTCTCTACTTCATGATCATTAGTGTTTAGTAACTATGTCTTAAAGTTATGAATAATTCCATTAATCCTTCACCTCTCTTAAATGAAAAATGTTTTAATTCAAAAGAACAAGAAGTACATGAATTTCGAAATTATCCTTGAGTTTAGTTTAATTATATTGATGTGGTGACAATACTTTTTGTTTTCTGAATGAATGCTTGAACAGTGCATATTTTTGATCTTGTTGTTTATGAATGTTAAAACTGTTGGCTCTTGAAAGAATGATGAACAAAGAGAAATGTTATTGATGATCTGAAAAATCATAAAATTGATTCTTGAAGCAAGAAAAAGCAGTGAAAAAGCAAAGGCTTGCGAAAATATATATATATATATATATATATATATATATATATATATATATATATATATATATATATAGAAAGAAAAAGAAAAAGCAAGCCGAAAAAGCCAATAGCTCTTAAAACCAAAAGGCAAGGGTAAAAAGGATCCAAGGATTTGAGCATCAATGGATAGGAGGGCCCAAGGAAATAAAATCCAGGCCTAAGCGGCTAAACTAAGCTGTCCCTAACCATGTGCTTGTGTCATGCAGGTCCAAGTGAAAAGCTTGAGACTGAGTGGTTAAAGTCGTGATCCAAAGCAAAAGAGTGTGCTTAAGAGCTCTGGACACCTCTAACTGGGGACTTTAGCAAAGCTGAGTCACAATCTGAAAAGGTTCACCCAGTCATGCATCTGTGGCATTTATGTATCCGGTGGTAATACTAGAAAACAAAATGCTTAGGGCCACGGCCAAGACTCATAAAAGTAGCTGTGTTCAAGAATCAACATACTTAACTAGGAGAATCAATAACACTATTCGAAATTCTAAAGTTCCTAGAGAAGCCAATCATTCTGAACTTCAAAGGAAAAAGTGAGATGCCAAAACTGTTCAGAAGCAAAAAGCTACAAGTCCCGCTCATCTAATTAGAATTAATATTCATTGATATTTTGAGATTTATAGTATATTCTCTTCTTTTTATCCTAATTGATTTTTAGTTGCTTGGGGACAAGCAACAATTTAAGTTTGGTGTTGTGATGAGCGGATAATTTATACGCTTTTTGGCATTGTTTTTAGGTAGTTTTTAGTAAGTTCAAGCTACTTTTAGGGATGTTTTCATTAGTTTTTATGATAAATTCATATTTCTGGACTTTACTATGAGTTTTTGTGTTTTTCTGTGATTTCAGGTAAATTCTGGTTGAAATTGAGGGACTTGAGCAAAACTCTGATAGGAGGCTGACAAAGGACTGCTGATACTGTTGGAATCTGACCTCCCTGCACTCAAAATGAATTTTCTAGAGCTACAGAACTCCAAATAGCGCGCTCTTAATGGCGTTGGAAGGTAGACATTCAGAGCTTTCCAGCAATATATAATAGTCTATACTTTATTCGGGAATTGACGACGTAAACTGGCGCTCAACGCTAGTTCCATGCTGCTGTCTGGAGTAAAACGCCAGAAACACGACACGACCCGGAGTTGAACGCCCAAAACACGTTACAACTTGGCGTTCAACTCCAAAAGAAGCCTCAGCTTGTGGATAGATCAAGCTCAGCCCAAACACACACCAAGTGGGCCCCGGAAGTGGATTTATGCATCAATTACTTACTCATGTAAACCCTAGAAGCTAGTCTAGTATAAATAGGATAATTTACTATTGTATTAGACATCTTTGGTCTCAGTTTTGTTTTATTTTTCATCTTAAGAGACTATTGATCACGTTTTGGGGGCTGGCCATTCGGCCATGCATGAACCTTTCACTTATGTATTTTCAACGGTGGAGTTTCTACACACCATAGATTAAGGGTGTGGAGCTCTGCTGTACCTCAAGTTTTAATGCAATTACTACTCTTTTCCTATAAATTTCATTTATTCCTGTTCTAAGATATTCGCTGCAATTCAACTTGATGAATGTGAGGATCCGTGACACTCATCATCATTCTCACCTATGAACGCGCGTGACTGACAACCACTTCCGTTCTACCTTAGACCGGGCGCATATCTCTTGGATTCCTTAATCAGAATCTTCGTGGTATAAGCTAGAATTGATGGTAGCATTCATGGGAACCCGAAAAGTCTAACCTTGTCTGTGGTATTCCGAGTAGGATTCCGGGATTGAATGACTGTGATGAGCTTCAAACTCCTGAAGGCTGGGCGTTAGTGACAGACGCAAAAGAATCAAGGGATTCTATTCCAACCTGATTGAGAACCGACAGATGATTAGCCGTGCTGTGACAGAGCATTTGGACCTTTTTCACTGAGAGGATGGGATGTAGCCATTGACAACGGTGATGCCCTACATATAGATTGCCATGGAAAGGAGTAAGAAGGATTGAAGGAAGAAGTAGGAAAGTAGAAAAAGAAAGGGCACAGTATCTCCATACGCTTATCTGAAATTCCCACTATTAATTTACATAAATATTTCTATCCCTTTATTTTATTTATCTTTTAAATATCTAATCCAATTACATTTGACTCTACCTGACTGGGATTTACAAGATGACCATAGCTTGCTTCATACCAACAATCTTTGTGGGATCGACCCTTACTCACGTAAGGTTTATTACTTGGACGACCCAGTACACTTGCTGGTTAGTTGAACAGAGTTGTATCCACACATAGTAAAGAGCTATTATCTCGAATTAAATTTCGTACAAGTACAAAGAGTACGAATCATAATTTCGTCCACCAAGCTCCTTCCTTACATACCATTTCTCATAGCAATTCACAAGCGCCTTTCTTCTTGCCTCAATTGTTCCATCACAAACACCATCACCCACCATGTCATCAATCTTCTTGATATCTTCCTCAAACTTCATGATTTTCTTATCCATATCCCTAAAGTTATTTTTATGCCATCTTCCTAGAGAAACTGTCATAGCCTTCAATTTATCCGTGAACTGTGCCTCTCCTAAGTCTCTCCATTCCTCTTTGACAATTCTCAGGAAACCTTCATGGGTAAACCACGAGTCAAGACTCCTGAACGGCCTCGGCCCATCGCTTCGCCTCCTTTCTTCCACTATAATAGGACAATGGTCAAACAAGCCCCTAGGACCACCTCGCATCCGAGTCTCCGGAAAATTTTTCAAGCCATTCCAAGCTAACTAGAACCCTATTAATACGGCTGCATGATCGACCTCTAAACCATGTAAACTTGCGTCAGTAATCGGCAAGTCCACCACACCCATGTCATGTATCCAATTCTTAAAGTCTTCAGTTGACAAGGGTAAAGTATCTGTGTCCCATCTTTCTTCCACCTGTATAATCTCAATAAAGTCCCCCATGAAGTAGCAAGGAACCTGACATAAGCCAGCTATGTAGCTCAACTCCTCCCAAATAACAAGTTTTTCATCTCTAGTGTGCACACCATACACCAGAATGAAAGCACAATTAAAATTATACTTCAACATCTCCCCTTCAACACACAACCATCTCTCTCCTTTGTGGTTATTTCTTATTTTAAAAAATTCATCATCCCATATTAATAACAACCCACCAGATGCACCATTAGATTCAATAAAATCCCAACCCGCACCACTACCTGTCTCTTAGTCTCCACCAGGCCTAGCATGTTTAGTCTACAACTGCTTCTCAGGTTCTTTATCATCCTGAGCTTCCCATCCCCCCTCAATCCCCTAATATTTCAAGAGCTAAAAATCATTTAAATAATTTATAGCACACATTTTTATAAGATTTGGGTCTACTCTGCCTCGATTTTACCCTTTGTTTCGCCAGCTTTTTTTTCAGAGCAATTTCTTTGTTCTACTGCTGAAGGATCGCTATAATGTCATCTTCTTCGTTATACAGCATTGCTCCTAATTCCCTTGCTAAGTCCCATGTTCTTTTATTTTCTAGCACCTGCTCCTCCAACGTTAAATCATCATTGTCACTGGCTTCATCATCAATAGCCCGAGCTCCATTCTCCAAGCCCCTGTCATCCACATCGTCATAAGTGTTACGAAAATAACTTTATTTGGGGATCAAAGTCCTAAAATTACTATTTATATTTGAATGTGACACTCATTAAACACTAAAACCTAAATAAATAGTATGTCTGATTTTATTCTCATTTAATTCTAAATAAAAAATAATAATAACTTATTCAATTTACCATTTTAACTCCGCCTATGTTACACTTGCGGTACATAGCCGGTCCCAAGCCCGGATAAAGGAGGAGGGTTGTGTTAGGTCTTCGGCAACCAACGTAAAAATATAGCCGAACCCCCATGACATGAATCAAAGACATTATTGCGCTAAAGCTAAGTTGTTGCCCGGAAGCAACGCGCCGTATGGCTCGAGTACGGTGTCGAAGCAAGAGCCGCTGCATCGGTGCCCGGATGTAGTGTTAAATGAGCAAGGGTTCTCGCGTTTTCGTGAACGGACGAGGGTAAATAAGCTAGTTCACAAAGGAAAAGGTAAAGGTCGAAGCGACAGAAGGTTGAGATTTGGGACATGGAACATAGGCACTCTAACAGGAAAGTCCATGGAGGTGGTGGACACCATGACAAGGAGGAAGATTAACATTATGTGCCTACAAGAAACGAAATGGGTTGGTGTAAAGGCTATGAAGTTGGATACTTCTGGTTTCAAACTTTGGTATACAGGAAAGGTGAAGAATAGGAATGGGGTTGGAATAATTGTGGATAAGCAGTGGAAGAAGGACGTAGTGGATGTCAAGAGGGTGGGAGATCGGATCATCTCTATCAAACTTGTGGTGGAGGGAGGTGCTTTCCATGTGATTAGCGCCTATGCACCGCAAGTGGGTTCGGACGAACAACACAAGATAAGGTTTTGGGAGGATCTAGAGAGTTTGGTTCAAGGCATACCTTTGGGAGATAAGATTTTCTTAGGAGGAGATTTAAATGGCCATGTTGGGAGAGAAGTGACTGGATATGGGAGTATTCACGGAGGCCATGGTTTCGGGGTGATCAATGCCGAGGGTAAAACTATTTTGGACTTTTCCTCAACTTTTGATCTTCTCATCGCAAATACATGTTTTAAAAAGAGAGACTAACATCTTATAACCTATAAGAGTGACATGACAAGCTCTCAAATCGACTTCTTCTTGTTGAGGAGAGTCGACCGGAAATTTTGCATTAACTGTAAAATTATCCCGGGAGAGAGTTTGACAACACAACATAGGGTGCTCGTCATGGATTTTCACGTTGAGCAAAAGTTGAGGAAAAGACATCACACGAAGAACCCAAGGACGAGGTGGTGGCGGATGAAAGGTGAGGAACAAAGAAGCTTCCTAAGACGGGTAGGAGAAGAGGCAAAGTGAGATGGGAATGGAAGCGTGGAAGAGATGTGGAGGGAGGTGGCAAAAGTTATTAGAAGAACAGCAAAAGAAAGTTTTGGTGAATCTAAAGGAATAGGACCAAGAGACAAAGAGTCCTGGTGGTGGAATGCGAGTATACAAGAAAAGATAAAGATAAAAAGGGAATGCTTTAAAGAGTGGTCTTTATGCCGCAATGCAGATAACTGGGAAAAATATAAGGCGGCTAAGAAAGAGACAAAAGTGGCTGTAAGTGAAGCAAGGACAAGAGCATATGAGGGTCTCTACCAGTCTTTGGGCACGAAAGAAGGAGAAAAATGTATATATAGAATCGCAAAGAGTCGGGAAAGAATAACGAGAGATTTGGATCAGGTTAAGTGCATAAAGGATAAGGATGGAGAGGTGTTGGCTCAAGAAGAGAAGATTAATGAAAGGTGGAAGAGCTACTTCTACGAGTTATTTAATGAGAGACAGAAGACTCTTCTGAGCCTTGGTCGATTATGCACAAGGGAAGAAGATCAAAACTTTGACTACTATCGAAGGATTCGAGACTTCGAGGTAAAAGAGGCTCTAAAGCAGATGAAAAATGGCAGGGCAGTAGGACCTGATAATATCCCGATTGAGGTTTGGAAGGGTCTTGGAGGAAAAGGCATCAACTGGTTAACCAAGCTTTTTAATGAGATTTTAAGGTCAAAGAAGATGCCTGATGAGTGGAGAAAGAGCACCTTGGTACCTATCTACAAGAATAAGGGGGATATACAAAGTTGCGGAAACTATAGAGGGATTAAGCTTATGAGTCATACTATGAAGTTATGGGAAAGGGTGATAGAACGGAGGTTGAGAAAAGAGACACAAGTAACAGAGAACCAATTTAGATTTATGCCAGGCAGATCTACCACTGAAGCGATATACCTATTAAGAAGGATGATGGAGAGGTATCGTAGTAATAAAAGGGATCTGCACATGGTGTTTATTGATTTGGAAAAAGCGTATGATAGGGTACCAAGGGAGGTCTTATGGAAGGTTTTAGAAAAGAGGAGAGTAAGGATCGCATATATACGGGCAATTAAAGACATGTATGATGGGGCCACAACTAGTGTGAAGACTCAAGGTGGTGTGACAGAGGAATTCCCTATTGGTATAAGATTACACCAGGGATCATCCTTAAGTCCATACATTTTCACATTAGTCTTGGAAGTACTCACAGAGCACATCCAAGAGCCTGTGCCATGGTGCATGCTTTTTGACGATGATATCGTCCTTATGGGAAAGTCAAGGGAAGACCTAAATAAGAAGTTGGAGTTATGGAGAGAAGCTCTAGAAGTGTATGGTCTGCGCATAAGCCGTAACAAGACGGAATATATGGAATGTAAGTTCAGTCTGAGAAGGGAAAACTCCAATATAGAGGTGAAGATTGGAGAAAACATCCTACGAAAAGTTAAAAGTTTTAAGTATCTTGGGTGCATCATACAGGATAATGGAGAGATTGAACATGATGTAAATCATAGGATCCAAGCAGGTTGGTCAAAATGGCGGAGTGCATCTGGTTTTATATGCGACAACAAAGTGCCTTTAAAACTTAAAGGTAAATTCTATCGCACCGCTATAAGACCGGCTATGCTGTATGGTACGGAGTGTTGGGCGGCTAAAGAGGAGCACGAACATAAGCTGAGTGTGGCAGAGATGAAGATGTTGAGATGGATGAGTGGTCATACGCGATTGGATAAAATAAGGAATGAAGATATAAGGGAGAGAGTTGGAGTAGCACCCATTGTGGAAAAGATGGTTGAATCGCATCTCAGGTGGTTTGGACATGTGGGAAGAAGACCGATAGAACATCCAGTCAGGAGGGTGGATGAGATGGAAGATGGACAAAGAGCGAAAGGCAGAGGAAGACCTAAGAAGACCATCCGTGAGGTGGTCAAACGAGATCTACATGTAAACGGTCTCTCTGTAGACATGATACATGACAGAGCACAATGGCGTCGTTTGATTCATGTAGGCGACCCCACTTAGTGGGACAAGGCTTTGTTGTTGTTGTTTGTTGTTGTATTCAATTTACCATTTATAACAATAAATAAAATTACTGTTCTAAAAGTAATTTAATGTAAAATAATTTAATTTATAATTTAATTTATAATTATAATTAATATATATTATTCATAAATAAATTAAAAAATTAATAATTTTCTAACACATCATATATATATATATATATATATATATATATATATATATATATATATAAATAATAATTTTCTAACACATCATATATATATATCAATTTTGGGATATGAAAGAGAAAAAAAAGAGAAGTTCACCTAGTAAGAAATAAATCCAACATAAAATATCTTTAACCATCACTATAATATTTTAAACAATCGTGAACCGAATGGTAGAAACCTAATCAGTTACTCGTAAGAGTTATTTTCCTTCTTTTCAAGTCCGTAACTGTGTCTATCTCTCTAACCAAGTACTCACTTCTCTTTTTTGTCCTTAAGGAAGAAAAGAAGTTTCACAAGCAAAAAGAGATCTTCAGATTGGGTTTAAGTAATGAAAAAAAGTGAATCACCAAGTCTTGACATTAAAAAGACAAGAGAGAAAACAGTTAAGAGTTGGAACCAAAAAATAAAATCAAATCTGATTTGGTTCATAGGCAAATTAAAGAAAAAAGTTGTCATCTTTGTATAACCACTCTAACTTATTAAAGCTGTCATCTTTTTGCTACACATTTTCGGATAAGAAGAAGAAAATAGAGGTTGTCCTTCTCTGTTTCAAATCAAAGGTCACAATTAAAACTTGGAGAGATCCTTGAAGTCAATGAAAAAGGAAGAAAGAGAAGTAGTTATGTAAGGATTCAAGCCAACTCTAATCACTACTGCTGTTCTATTTCTTCTCTGTGTCTACTCTGATTTATGGAGAAGAAAAACAAAGTCAAATATGTTCAATCAAACTCAAGTTTTGAAAGCTTTACTCTTGCATAAAAAGATAAACGACCAAAAATTGAAGTAAGGAAAAAAAGCATACTGTTTGGGTCTTCATAGCATTTTTACTATACCCTTTTCTCCTTCATGGTTTTACATTTAAATTTTTGTTCTTCAGTTTTATCTTTCTTTTTTTCATTCAATGGAAAAATACAAATATGTGAGGTATTAGAAAAGCCATTGAGAAGAATGACAAAGAGAGTAATCTTGAAAAAAATTTAGAAATTATGTCAAACTCTTTTGTATATATTTCTGTTTTGTATTCATGATCTTGAAAGGATTTTCTTACTAAATTGTGTGAGCACTTAGTGGTTGAAAGTCTAGGAAGTGAACCTGGCCAAATCAAGCTTGGGTTGAAGTTTGGTTTGTTCCTACTAGGATTGGGTAGAATCCTTGGAAATCGATATTTGTAATCTTTGAGAAAGATAGTAAAAATTTCACCACAATTGTGGTAGAGACTGGATGTAAGCCACATTATATATGGTGGTTGAACCAAGATATATGGCTGTGTCATTTACTCTTCTCTGGTATGTTTTTGTTTTGATTCGATATGAAACAACATAAAATTGTCTCCTACATAATCAACAATGCAGACTCAACAGCAACTTTGATTTAAATTCAGTTTGAAGTTAAAGTGTACAAGATATAAAGAGACCATAGATTCAACCCTCCCTTCTTTAGGCCATTGAGAACCTTCAATTGGTATCAAGAGTCAGGTCTAAAAAAATCAAGCTTCACAATTTGGAGCAAAGATCCAATGGCCAACATGGGTGCAAATATCAAGAACCAAATGATAATGTGAGGCCACATTACACATAGTGGTTGAACTAAGATACATGGCTGTGTCATTTACTCTTCTCTACTCTATTTCTGTTTTCATTCGATATGAAACAAAATAAAATTGTCTCTTGCATAATCAACATTGCAAATTCAACAGCAATTCTGATTTAAATCCAGTTTGAAGTTAAAGTGTACAAGATTAAAAGAGGCCATAGATTCAACCCCCCTTCTCTATGCCATTGAGAACCTTCAATATCTTATAAAATTGTGTCTACTATTTAAATTTTATTACGTCACAACCAATTCTTTTTTATTATACTTTGGTTTAATATATAATTATTTTTGGGGCGTGGTTTCTAGGGAATGGAAGATAGAGTCCTCGTCTCCATTTATAAATTCTTCGCAAAAATATCTTTATTTCCATTCTATCCCTACTGCTGTGTTTGTTTACAGGTACAAGACATTAACAGAGATATTGTACCTAAAAATATTGAAGTAGTATATTTTGTATCTATCTTGACAGGAAAGACAAATAAACACTAACAAAAGACACAACTTATTTTTTTATTTTTTTCATTATTCTTATTCATTTTTTATAATTGTATTTTTTATTATTATATTTTTCTTCCGATTAGTGAGTAAGTTAGTCATAGTTCGATTAAGTGTACATAAGGTGTTGTATATATATTGGCTGAGTATACGTTATTAAAGGAGAGTACATTTATTTTTGCAATTCACAATTCCATTTCTCTTCTCTATTTTTCTCTTTGTTTTCTTCATACTTCTTAGTACAAACCCTAATATAGAATCAAGAGCCTAAATTCCTCTCCATTTTTTTCGTTATTGCTTTCATCTTCTCTTCTCCCTTCTATTCTTTATATACTGCACAAAATTTCTTTGGTAATTTCTTCAACAATAGCGTTAATTCTTGCTAACAATTAAACCAAAGCTTCACTCGTACTACTAGCTGATAAATTGAAATAGAATAATTTCTCCACCTGGTCTCAACAAGTTCTTTTAATAGTAGAGATTCTTGAGATGCAAGATCATCTCAATGGATCAAAGTTCCTCCATGCTTCAGCACCGATGCCGAAAAAGCAGCAAACACTAAATATCAGATTTTCAAAGAATGGAAAAAGAAGGATCTTGCGCTTCTTACTTGGCTCCTTGCCTCCATCTCCATTTTGTTCAAGAAAAAGGTTACTTAGTGCACTCAATTTCATGAGGCATGGATCATCATCCAATCTTACTTCAACATCACATCCAATACCAAAATTCAAAGTCTAAAGTCGCAAATGAGATCTAAAGTCGCAATTGAGATTTGTGGGAAAAAACTGGTTCTGTAAAGGAATATCCTGCAAATATTCGATAGATTGTTGATGCCTTTTTTCCATTGGATATCAAGTTCCAGATAATGATCATATCCAGATTATTCTTGATGGGCTTCCAAAGAAATATTTTGGCTATATCTCATCTGTAATGTCTAGACTATCTTCCTTTACTATAGTTGAGGCAGAATCATTCTTGACAGCATATGAAGATACGCTAGATCACTTCAAGTGACTAGAATCAGGTATACCTATGGCCAACTTAACTCAATCCTCTATGTTTTTTGACACCAATGGCAAAGGCACTTTTGCTCGTCGTGGGAGAGGTGGCAGATTTGGGAGAGGAAGAAGATTTACCTCTCTTCGCCATCAATGCCAACTTTGTGGCCGTCTCGATCATGTTATGCAAACATGCTACTTCTGCTTTGATCAAAACTTCCAGAATAATCCTTCCCAAAATGCAAATGCCACTCCATTTCCTTATGAAAATTCAGCCCCACCACCTCCACCATCACCCACTTTCCATCAACCTCACCCCTATTACACAGCACTATTATATCTCGCATGGTCATCATGGTACCCCGATTCTGGTGCCAGTCACCAATGATTACACTATTCTCCTGAATTTCAGTTATAATACTCAGGGTCCAGACCTCTTTGTCGGTAATGGACAAGGTATCTCTGTTCCTACTATCGGTTTTTCTTTATTATATGATCGTTCTCATAATATGTATTATAAACTGACTAATCTTCTTCATGCACATACTATAACACAAAATATTTTAAGTGTATCAAAATTCACAGAAGATAATCACGTTTATTTTGAGTTTTGGCCTAAATATTGTGCTGTTTGTGACCAGGATTCCCAGAAGCTTCTTTTCCATGACACTGTTGAGGGAGAAATCTACAAGCTTCGAGATTTAGTTGTTCTAAGACTTAGTTTGAATAATTTTCTTGTGTCATCTTCTGTTGATTTTAAGTATAATTCTTGTCATAATAACCTTTATTTGTTTCCAAATTTGGATGCTGTGTCCAGAAGCATCCATGAGTCTTCAATAAATACGAATAAATCTGAGTCCAAGTCTATAAACCATTTCAATTATGATGTCAAGATTGATAGTTCTTTGAATTTTGGATCTAATAATGCTTCTGATGTGTGCTATGGACCATTCTTACATACAAATATTAACACTGCCCATCATAATGATGCTCTTTCCACTGCTATTTCCTCTCTTATTGCCTTTAATGCTATTTTGTATTCACCTAATAATTTTGAAATATGGCATAAGAGACTTGGACATTGTGAGATTAAAACTGTTCTTAAATAATGAGACATAAAATCTGACTATAATCCAAACATTTATATGGTTTGTGAGTTTTGTTCCCTTGCTAAATTGCACAAACAACCCTTTCACTCATCTGAACATACCTACACTCATCCTTTAGAATTAGTATATAAAGATATCTAGGGACCTTCACCAATAGCTTCTAAGAATGGCTTCAAATACTTTACGTTTTTTATTGATGCTTTCTCTAAGTTTAATTGCATTTTTCTTTTAACTAATAAATCCCAAGCTTTATTTGCTTTTCAAAACTTCAAACACTTAATGGAAGTAGAAACATATTTCAAGATAAAATCTCTTAAAACTGACCATGGCTTGGAATTCTTGCCACAAGCTTTTACCTCTTTTCTTCAAAATTAGGGTATTGTTCACAGGTTGGTGTGTCTATACACACACGAGCAACAAGGTAGTGTTAAACGCAAACATAGACACATCATAGAGATTGGCTTGTCTTTGCTTGCAACAGCTGGTCTACCATTTCAATTTTGGAAAGATGCATTCACAACTACTATACATCTCATGAGTAGACTACCAACTCCTGTGTTGCAATCAAAGACACCATGTGAGATAATTTTCAATCAAAAACCAGATTATCATTCTTTAAGATTTTTCAGGTGTGGCTGCTATTCATATTTAAGACCATACAACAAGCGAAAGATGGACTACAGATAAAAATTATGCCTATTTCTTGGCTATGATAATCAACACAAGGGATATAAATGTCTGACTAGGTCTGGTGATGAGCGGATAATTTATACGCTTTTTGGCACTGTTTTTAGATAGTTTTTAGTGTAATATAGTTACTTTTAGGGATGTTTTCATTAGTTTTTATGCTAAATTCACATTTCTAGACTTTACTACGAGTTTGTGTATTTTTCAGTGATTTCAGGTAATTTCTGGCTGAAATTGAGGGACCTGAGCAAAACTCTGATAAGGAGGCTGACAAAGGACTGCTGATGCTGTTGGAATCTGACCTCCCTACACTCGAAATAGATTTTCTGGAGTTACAGAACTCCAAATAGCGCTCTCTCAACGGCTTTAAAAACTAGACATCCAGAGCTTTCCAGCAATATATAATAGTTTATACTTTATTCGTGATTAGATGACGTAAACTGGCGCTCAACGCCAGTTCCATGCTGCATTCTAGAGTCAAACGCCAGAAACACGTCACGAACCAGAGTTGAACGCCAAAAACACATTACAACTTGGTGTTCAACTCCAAAAGAAGCCTCAGCTCGTGTAAAGTTTAAGCTCAGCCCAAGCACACACCAAGTGGGCTCCGGAAGTGGATTTCTGCGTCAATCACTTACTTCTGTAAATCCTAGTAGCTAGTCTAGTATAAATAGGACTTTTTACTATTGTATTCAGGGTCTTTTGACCGTTCGGTCTTTTGATTACGTTAGGGGCTGGCCATTCGGCCATGCCTGAACCTTCATCACTTATGTATTTTCAACGGTGAAGTTTCTACACACCATAGATTAAGGGTGTGGAGCTCTGCTGTACCTCAAGTTTTAATGCAATTACTACTATTTTCTATTCAATTCAGCTATTCCTGTTCTAAGATATTCATTGCACTTCAACATGATGAATGTGATGATCCGTGACACTCATCATCATTCTCACCTATGAACACGTGACTGACAACCACTTCCGTTCTACTTTAGACACGGCGCATATCTCTTGGATTCCTTAATCAGAATCTTCGTGGTATAAGCTAGATTGACGGCGGCATTCATGAGAATCCGGAAAGTCTAAACCTTGTCTGTGGTATTCCGAGTAGGATTTAGGGATTGAATGACTGTGACGAGCTTCAAACTCGCGATTGTTGGGCGTGATGACAAACGCAAAAGAATCAAGGGATTCTATTCCAACATGATCGAGAACCGACAAATGATTAACCATGCCGTGACAGAGCATTTGGACCTTTTTCACTGAGAGGATGGGATGTAGCCATTGACAACAGTGATGCCCTACATACAGCTTGCCATGGAAAGGAATAAGAAGGATTGAAGGAAGGCAGTAGGAAAGCAGAGATCCAACAGGGACAAGCATCTCCATACACTTATGTGAAATTCCCACCATTGAATTACATGAGTAACTCTATCTTTATTTTCTGCTTTATTTATTATTCAAAAACTCCATAACATTTACTATCCGCCTAACTGAGATTTACAAGATGACCATAGCTTGCTTCATACCAACAATCTCCGTGGGATCGACCCTTACTCACGTAAGGTATTACTTGGACGACCCAGTGCACTTGCTAGTTAGTTGTGCGGAGTTGTGACTAAGTGTGATTCACGTTTGAGAGCGCTACCAAGTTTTTGGCGCCATTGTTAATGATCACAATTTCGTGTATCAAGTTTTTGGCGCCGTTGCCGGGGATTGTTCTAGTTTGGACAACTGACGGTTCATCTTGTTGTTTAGATTATGTAATTTTTTTTATTTTCTTTTCAAAAAGTTTTCAAAAATATTTTTCAAAATTCTCCCTCTATTTTCGAAAAATACTTCAGAGTTTTTAAGAATGAATTCTAGAGTTTCAAAATGGTATGCTGAAGCTTAGCTGGCCATCAAGCTTTAGACTAACCTAGTATGATTCCTGGAATTTTGATTGAGGACTTTGAATTCATTACTTCCTTTTTCCTATATGTTTTCGAAAAAATAAAATAAAATCCAAAAAACATAATAAAATTATAAAAATAAAAAATATCTGTGTGTTTCTTGTTTGAGTCTTGTGTCATGTTTTAAGTTTGGTGTCAATTGCATATTCATTTTGTTCTTGCAATTTTTGAAAATTCATGCATTCATAGTGTTCCTCATGATCTTCAAGTTGTTCTTGGTAAGTCTTCTTGTTTGATCTTGATGTTTTCTTGTTTTGTGTCTTTTATTGTTTTTCATGTGCATCTTTGCATTCATATTGTCTAAGCATTAAAGATTTCTAAGTTTGGTGTCTTACATGTTTTCTTTGCATCAAAGATTTTTCAAAAATATGTTCTTGATGTTCATCATGATATTCAAAGTGTTCTTGGTGTTCATCTTGACATTCATAGTGTTCTTGCATGCATCATTGGTTTTGATCCAAAATTTTCATGTTTTGGGTCATATTTGTGTTTTTCTCTCTCATCATTAAAAATTCAAAAATAAAAAAATATCTTTTCCTTTTTTCTCTCAAAATTTCAAAAATTTGGGTTGACTTAGTCAAAATAATTTTAAAATTAGTTAGTTCTTATAAGTCAAGTCAAATTTTTAAATTTTAATAAAATCTTATCTTTTTAAAACTTTTTCAAAATTCAAATCTTTTTCATTTTTCTTTCATGATTTTCGAAAATTTCAAAAATTATTTTCAAAATCTTTTCTTAATTTTATTTCAAAATTTTCGAAACTTAACTAACAAGTAATGTGATTGGTTCAAAAATTTGAAGTTTGTTACTTTCTTGTTAAGAAAGGTTCAATCTTTAAATTCTAGAATCTTATCTTTTAGTTTCTTGTTAGTTAAGTAATTAATTTTAATTTTAAAAATTAAATCTTTTCTAACCATGTCTTTTTAATCATATCTTTTTATTTTATCTTTTATGTCATATCTTTTTTCAAAATTTTATCTTTTTTCAAAAATTTGATTTTAAAATATCTTTTCTAACTTCTTATCTTCTTATCTTCTTATCTTTTCAAATTTGATTTTCAAATCTTTTTCAACTAACTAGTTGACTTTTTGTTTATTTCTTATCTTTTTCAAAACCACCTAACAACTTTTCTCTCTCTAATTTTCGAAAATACCTCCCTCTTTTTCAAAAATTCTTTTTTTAATTAATTAATTGTTTTAAATTTTAATTTTAATTTTATTTCTTATCTTAATTTTCGAAAATCATTAACTCCTTTTCAAAATTATTTTCGAAAACTTCTATCTCTCATCTTATTCTATTTATTTATTCATTCACTAACACTTCTCTTCATCTCAAATCACTGCCCCTATCCTCACCTTTGTGTTTGGATTCTCCTTTCTTTATTCCCTTTCTTCTTCTACTAAAAATAAGGAACCTCTTTACTGTGACATAGAGGATTCCTCTTCTTTTTCTGTTATCTTCTCTTTCATATGAGCAGGAACAAGGAAAAAGGTATTCTTGTTGAAGCTGATCCAGAACCTGAAAGGACTCTGAAGAGGAAACTAATAGAAGCTAAATTACAACAATCTAGAGACAACCTTGCTGAAATTTTCGAACAAGAAAAGGAGATGGCAGCCGAACCTAACAATAATAATGCAAAAAGGATGCTTGGTGATTATACTACACCTACTTCCAAGTTTGATGGAAGAAGCATCTCAATTTCTGCCATTGAAGCAAACAATTTTGAGCTAAAACCTCAATTAGTTGTTCTAATGCAATAGAACTGCAAGTTTCATGGACTTCCATCAGAAGATTCCTACCAGTTCTTAACTGAGTTCTTGCAGATCTGTGAGACTGTTAAGACTAATGGAGTAGATCCTGAAGTCTACAGGCTCATGCTTTCCCCTTTTGTTGTAAGAGACAGAGCTAGAGCATGGTTGGACTCTCAACCTAAAGATAGCCTGGACTCCTGGGATAAGCTGGTCATGGTCTTCTTGGCTAAATTCTTTCATCCTCAAAAGCTGAGCAAGCTTAGAGTGGATGTTCAGACCTTCAAACAAAAAGATGGTGAATCCCTCTATGAAGCTTGGGAAACATACAAGCAGATGACCAAAAGATGTCCTTCTGACATGTTTTCAGAATGGACCATGATAGATATATTATATTATGGTCTATCTGAGTTCTCTAAGATGTCACTGGACCATTCTGCAGGTGGATCCATTCACCTAAAGAAAACGCCTGCAGAGGCTCAAGAACTTATTGACATGGTTGCAAATAACCAGTTCATGTACACTTCTGAGAGAAATTCTATGAATAATGGAACACCTCAAAGAAAGGAAGTTCTTGAAATTGATGCTCTATATGCCATATTGGATCAGAACAAAATGTTGACTCAGCAAGTCAACATGATTTCTCAAAGTCTGAATGGATGGCAAAATGCATCCAACAGCACTAAAGAGGCATCTTCTGATGAAGAAGCTTATGATCCTGAGAACCCTGCAATGGCAGAGGTAAATTACATGAGTGAACCTTATGGAAACACCTATAATTTATCATGGAGAAATCATCCAAATTTCTCATGGAAGGATCAACAAAAGCCTCAACAAGGCTTTAATAATGGTGGAAGAAATAGGCTCAGCAATATCAAGCCTTATCCATCATCTTCTCAGCAACAGACAGAGAATTATGAACAGAGTACCTCTAACTTAGCAAATTTAGTCTCTGATCTGTTTAAGGCCACTTTAAGTTTCATGAGTGAAACAAGGTCCTCTATCAGAAATCTGGAGGCACAAGTGGGCCAGCTGAGTAAGAAAATCACTGAAACTCCTCCTAGTACTCTCCTAAGCAATACTGAAGAGAATCCAAAAAGAGAGTGCAAGACCATTGATATAATCAACATGGCCGAACCTAGAAAGGAAGGAGAGGACGTGAATTCCAATGAGGAATACCTCATGGGACGTCTCTCAAGCAAGAAGGAGTTCCCTATTGAGGACCCAAGGGAATCTGAGGCTCATATAGAGACCATAGAGATCCCATTAAACCTCCTTCTGCCATTCATGAGCTCTGAAGACTATTCTTCCTCTGAAGAGGATGAAGATGTAATTGGAGAGCAAGTTGCTCAATATCTAGGAGCTATCATGAAGCTGAATGTCAAGTTATTTGGTAATGAGACTTGGGAAGGTGAACCTCCCTTGCTCCTCAGTGAACTAGATACATGGGTTTAACAAACCTTACCTCAAAAGAGACAAGATCCTGGCAAATTCTTAACACCCTGTACCATAGGCACCATGACCTTTGAAAAGGCTCTGTGTGACCTGGGATCAAGCATAAATCTTATGCCACTCTTTGTAATGGAGAAGCTGGGGATCATTGAGGTACAGCCTGTCATATTTTCATTACAATTGGCAGACAAGTCAGTAAGACAAGCTTATAGATTGGTAGAGGACGTGTTGGTAAAGGTTGAAGGCCTTTACATCCCTGCTGATTTCATTATCTTAGACACTAGAAAGGAGGAGGATTAATGCATCATCCTTGGAAGACCTTTCCTAGCCACAGCAGGAGCTGTGATAGATGTTAACAGAGGAGAATTAGTCCTTCAATTGAATGAGGACTACCTTGTGTTTAAGGCTCAAGGATCTTCTTCTTTAACAATGGAGAGGAAGCATGAAAAGCTTCTCTCAGTACAGAGTCAAACAAAGCCCCCACAATCAAACTCTAAGTTTGGTGTTGAGAGGCCACAGCCAAACTCTAAGTTTGGTGTTGAATCCCCACATCCAAACTCTAAGTTTGGTGTTGGAAGTCTACAACGTTGACCTGATCACCTGTGAGGCTCCATGAGAGCCCACTGTCAAGCTATTGACATTAAAGAAGTGCTTATTGGGAGGCAACCCAATTTTTATTTATCTAATTTTATTTTATTTTTATTATTCTTTTATGTTTTATTAGGTTCATGATCATGTGGAGTCACGAAAAAATACTAAAATTAAAAACAGAATAAAAAATAGTAGAAGAAAAATCACACCCTGGAGGAATGACTTATTGGCGTTCAAACACTAGTAAGGAGCATCTGGCTAGCGTTCAACGCCAGAACAGAGCATGGATCTGGCATTGAACGCCAGAAACAAGCAGCATCCTGGCATTTGAACGCCAGGAATATACCCTGAGGAGAGCTAGCACTGAACGCCAGAAACAAGTATGGAACTGGCGTTCAACGCCAGAAACATGCTGCAGTTGGGCGTTGAATGCCTAACATAAGCATCACTTTGGCGTTTAAACGCTAGAATTGTATGCAAAGGCATTTTACATGCCTAATTGGTGCAGGGATGTAAATCCTTGACACCTCAGGATCTGTGGATGACGTTGGGATTTTTTGCTAGTAAAGAATTATTAGAAATATTTGCGTTGTAGATACAACTTCTAAACTAACAGAAATCCTTTCGTGCAAATGTTTTGGTTGTCACAAGTAACAAACCCCTTTAAAAATTGTTAACCGAGTATTTAAACCTCGGGTCGTCTTCTCAAGGAATTGCAGGGAGGTATGTTCTTATTATTGGTTATGAAAAAGTGTGTTTGGGGTTTTTGGATTAAGGTAAAAGGTTAGTTGGGCAATGGGCACCGGTATATTTTCAAAGCAATAAAAGTAAATGAATGACTGTAAAATAAACTCTTGGCAAGGTGTAAGAACTGGAAGTCCTATCCCAGTTATCCTTATCAATTGTGATGAGAATTGGATTTTTCTCCCACTTTGTTAGCCTCTAACTATGAAGGTAAGTCAAGTGGATAAATTAATTCTGATTCCTCAAGTCCTAGTCTTTCCTTGGGAAAGGCCAGAGTTATTGGAATATGAATTAATGAAATGAAGAAATCCAATTTTCAATCAACAATGAGTTTGATAACTCTAGAGTCACCAATTATTCAACCAAAGCCAAAAGGGAAACAGGAAAATTCAAATTATTTATATAAATAAAAGACAGCAATCATCAATCTGAAATATCTCAAATAACATTAATTAAGGAGATCAATCTAAACATGGAACATTGAAAAATAAATAAATACAAAGAACCTGGGATTGAGAGTCACTCCTAAAACTAAGAGAAGTCCTAAATCCTAATCCTAAGAGAAAGAGAGGAGAGAACCTCTCTCCAAACTAAATCTAAATCATGGAAAGTGACTAAAAATTCGGAGACTCTCTCAATGGATGTATTCCTCCACTTCATAACCTTTGGTCTATGACTTCTAGACTTGGATTTGGGCCAAAAAGGCTTCAGAATCCGCTATGAGTGTTTTCTGTAATTTCTGGTGCGTGGCCTCTGTCACGTGTCCGCGTGGGTCACGCGGTCGCGTCATTCGGAGTTCTCCTTGTCACGCGGTCGCGTCGGTCACGCATCCGCGTCGTATGCGATTTGCTCAAGTCGCGCGGTTGCGTCAGTCATGCGGCCGCGTCGTTGCCTCTTCGCTTCTGGCACGCGATCGCGTCGTCCATGCGATCGCGTGGATGCCAGTTCCTTCAGAAACTCCATTTTGCGCTTTCCTTCCATTTTTGTATGTTTCCTTTTCCATCCTTTAAGTCATTCCTGCCTTAGAAGATCTGAAACTACTCAACACACTAATCACGGCATCGAATGGAATTAAAGGTGATTAAAATAATTAATTTAAAAGCATATGAAACATGTTTTTCACATACATCACATAATAAGGAAGGAGAAGTAAAACCATACAATTAATATGAATAAGTGGGTGAAGGATTGAATAAATCACTCAGATTAAGCATAAAATATATCATAAAATATGGATTTATCAGTGGATCCCACAGGATCCCCACCTACCTCAACTCACCCTCTCTCCTCTTCTTCACATTCATCCTCTCTTCCCCATAAACACTCTTCCCCAAAAACCCTTCACCAATCACCTCAATCTCTCTTCCCAATTACCCACCTTCACCACTCACATCCATCCACCCTTCCCCATAAACCTCACCTACCTTCAAAATTCAAAATCACTTTCCCACCCAACCCACCCAATATGGCCGAACCTTAACCCCTCTCCCCCAATATAAATACCCCTCCATTCTTCTTCATTTTCACACAACACAACCCTCTCTTCTCCACCTTGGCCGAAACACAACCTTCTCTCCATCTCCTCCATATCTTCTTCTTCTTCATCTATTCTTTCTTCTCTTGCTCAAGGGTGAGCAATATTTTAAGTTTGGTGTGGTAAAAGCATAGCTTTTTGTTTTTCCATAACCATTAATGGCACCTAAGGTCGGAGAAACCTCTAGAAAAGGGAAAGGGAAGACAAAAGCTTCCACCTCCGAGTCATGGGAGATGGATAGATTCATCTCCAAAGCCCATCAAGATCACTTGTATGATGTTGTGGCTAAGAAGAAGGTGATCCCTGAGGTCCCTTTCAAGCTCAAGAAAAATGAGTTCTCGGAGATCCGACATGAGATCCAAAGAAGAAGTTGGGAAGTTCTGACCAACCCCATTCAACAAGTCAGAATCTTGATGGTTCAAGAGTTCTATGCCAATGCATGGATCACTAGGAACCATGATCAAAGTATGAACCCGAATCCAAAGAACTATCTTACAATGATTCGGGGGAAATACTTAGATTTTAGTCCGGAAAATATGAGGTTGGCATTCAACTTGCCCATGATGCAAGGAGATGCACACCCCTACACAAGAAGGGTAAACTTTGATCAAAGGTTGGACCAAGTCCTTATGGACATATGTGTTGAAGGAGCTCAATGGAAAAGAGACTCCAAAGGCAAGCCAGTTCAATTAAGAAGACTGGACCTCAAGCCTGTGGCTAGAGGATGGTTGGAGTTCATTCAACGCTCCATCATCCCCACTAGCAACCGATCTGAAGTTACTGTGGATCGGGCCATCATGATTCATAGCATCATGAATGGAGAGGAAGTAGAAGTTCATGAAGTCATCTCCCTTGAATTCTACAGAATAGCCAAAAAGCCCTCTACTTTGGCAAGGCTAGCTTTTCCTCATCTTATTTGCCATCTATGTTACTCAGTTGGAGTCATCATAGAAGGAGACATCCCCATTGAGGAGGACAAGCCCATCACTAAGAAAAGAATGGAGCAAACAAGAGAGTCCACTCATGGAACCCAAGAGACGCATGAGGAAGCCCATTACCAAGAAATTCCGGAGATGCCTCAAGGGATGCACTTTCCTCCCAACAACTATTGGGAACAACTCAACACTTCTCTAGAAGATTTGAGTTACAATATGGATCAATTAAGGGTGGAACATCAAGAGCACTCCATCATTCTCCATGAAATTCGAGAAGATCAAAGAGCAATGAGGGAGGAGCAACAAAGGCAAGGAATAGACATAGAAGAACTCAAGGACATCATTGGTTCTTCAAGAAGAAAGCGCCACCATCACTAAGGTGGACCCATTCCTTGTTCTTATTTTTTCTGTTTTTCGGTTTGTATGTTATATGTGTGTTTATGTTTTGTGTCTCTACCTCATGATCATTAGTATTGAGTAACTATGTCTTAAGGCTATGAATAATTTCATAAATCCTTCACCTCTCTTAAATGAAAAATGTTTCTAATTCAAAAGAACAAGAAGTACATGAATTTTGAAATTATCCTTGAATTTAGTTTAATTATATTGATGTGGTGACAATAATTTTTATTTTCTGAATGAATGCTTGAACAGTGCATAATTTTGATCTTGTTGTTTATGAATGTTAAAATTGTTGGCTCTTGAAAGAATGATGAACAAAGAGAATGTTATTGACAATCTAAAAAATCATGAAAATTGATTCTTGAAGCAAGAAAAAGCAGTGAAAAAAGCAAAAGCTTGTGAAAAAAAAAAGGGCGAAAAAAAGAAGAAAAAGAAAAAGAAAGCAGAAAAAGCCAATAGCCCTTAAAACCAAAAGGCAAGGGTAAAAAGGATCCAAGGCTTTGAGCATCAATGGATAGGAGGGCCCAAGGAAATAAAATCCAGGCCTAAGCGGCTAAATCAAGCTGTCCCTAACTATGTGCTTGTGGCATGCAGGTCCAAGTGAAAAGCTTGAGACTGAGTGGTTAAAGTCGTGATCCAAAGCAAAAAGAGTGTGTTTAAGAGCTCTGGACACCTCTAAATGGGGACTTTAGCAAAGCTGAGTCACAATCTGAAAAGGTTCACCCAGCTATGTGTCTGTGGCATTTATGTATCCGGTGGTAATACTGGAAAACAAAGTGCTTAGGGCCACGGCCAAGACTCATAAAAGTAGCTGTGTTCAAGAATCAACAAACTTAACTAGGAGAATCAATAACACTATCTGAAATTCTAAGTTCCTAAAGATGCTAATCATTCTAAACTTCAAGGGAAAAAGTGAGATTCCAAAACTATTCAGAAGCAAAAAGCTACAAGTCCCGCTCATGTAATTAAGAACTAATATTCATTGATATTCTGAGATTTATAGTATATTCTCTTCTTTTTATCCTATTTTATTTTCAGTTGCTTGGGGACAAGCAACAATTTAAGTTTGGTGTTGTGATGAGCGGATAATTTATACGCTTTTTGGCATTATTTTTAGATAGTTTTTAGTGTAATCTAGTTACTTTTAGGGATGTTTTCATTAGTTTTTATGCCAAATTCACATTTCTGGACTTTACTATGAGTTTGTGTATTTTACTGTGATTTCAGATAATTTCTGGCTGAAATTGAGGGACCTGAGCAAAACTCTGATAAGGAGGCTGACAAAGGACTGTTGATGCTGTTGGAATCTGACCTCCCTGCACTCGAAATGGATTTTCTGGAGCTATAGAACTTCAAATGGCGCACTCTCAACGGCGTTGGAAATTAGACATCCAGAGATTTCTAGCAATATATAATAATCCATACTTTATTCGTGATTAGATGACATAAACTGGCGCTCAACGCCAGTTCCATGCTGCATTCTAGAGTCAAACGCCAGAAACACGTCACGAACCAGAGTTGAACGCCAAAAACACGTTACAACTTGGCGTCAACTCCAAAAGAAGCCTCATCTTGTGTAAAGTTTAAACTCAGCCCAAGCACACACCAAGTGGGCCCCGAAAGTGGATTTCTGCGTCAATCACTTACTTCTGTAAACCCTAGTAGCTAGTCTAGTATAAATAGGACTTTTTACTATTGTATTCAGGGTCTTTTGACCATTCGGTCTTTTGATTACATTTGGGGGCTGGCCATTCGGCCATGCCTGAACCTTCATCACTTATGTATTTTCAACGGTGGAGTTTCTACACACCATAGATTAAGGGTGTGGAGCTCTGTTGTACCTCAAGTTTTAATGCAATTACTACTATTTTCTATTCAATTCAGCTATTCCTGTTCTAAGATATTCGTTGCACTTCAACATGATGAATGTGATGATCCGTGACACTCATCATCATTCTCACCTATGAACGCGTGACTGACAACCACTTCCGTTCTACTTTAGACTGGGCGCATATCTCTTGGATTCCTTAATCAGAATCTTCGTGGTATAAGCTAGATTGATGGCGGCATTCATGAGAATCCGGAAAGTCTAAACCTTGTTTGTGGTATTCTGACTAGGATTCAGGGATTGAATGATTGTGACGAGCTTCAAACTCACAATTGTTGGGCATGATGACAAACGCAAAAGAATCAAGGGATTCTATTCCAACATGATCAAGAACCGACAGATGATTAGCCGTGCCATGATAGAGCATTTGGACCTTTTTCACTGAGAGGATGGGATGTAGCCATTGACAACGGTGATGCCCTACATACAGCTTTCCATGGAAAAGAATAAGAAGGATTGAAGGAAGGCAGTAGGAAAGCAGAGATCCAACAAGGACAAGCATCTCCATACACTTATCTGAAATTTCCACCATTGAATTACATGAGTAACTCTATCTTTATTTTCTGCTTTATTTATTATTCAAAAACTCCATAACATTTACTATCCGTTGGTGTGCGAAATTGTGATCACTACTTTTCACAACTCAAATAATCCCTAGTAATGGCCCCAAGAACTTGGTGCTCAATACCATGGCATAAACACAACTTTGCACAACTAACCAGCAAGTGCACTGGGTCGTCCAAGTAATAAACCTTACGCGAGTAAGGGTCGATCCCACGGAGATTGTTGGTATGAAGCAAGCTATGGTCACCTTGTAAATCTTAGTCAGGCAGACTCAAATGGGTATAGTGATATACGAATGAAGCATAAAGATAAAGATAGAGGTACTTATGTAATTCATTGGTAGGAACTTCAGATAAGCGTATGAAGATGCTTTCCCTTCCGTTTCTCTGCTTTCCTACTGTCTTCATCCAATCCTTCTTACTCCTTTCCATGGCAAGCTTATGCAAGGGTTTCACCATTGTTAGTGGCTACCTCCCATCCTCTCAGTGAAAATGTTCCTATGCTCTGTCACAGCATATGGCTAATCAGCTGTCGATTCTCGGTCATGCCGGAATAGAATCCAGTGATTCTTTTGCGTCTGTCACTAACGCCCCGCCTGCTAGGAGTTTGAAGCACGTCACAGTCATTCAATCATTGAATTCTACTCAGAATACCACAGACAAGGTTAGACCTTCCGGATTCTCTTGAATGCCGCCATCAGTTCTCGCCTATACCACGAAGACTCTGATCTCATGGAATGGCTGGCTCGTTTGTCAGGCGAGCACTCGGTTGTCAGGCGATCAACCATGCATCGTGTATCAGGAATCCAAGAGATAAACACTAGAGCCTTGTTTGCTTGTAGAACAGAAGTGGTTGTCAGTCACTTTGTTCATAGGTGAGAATGATGATGAGTGTCACGGATCATCACATTCATCAAGTTGAAGAACAAGTGATATCTTGGACAAAGAACAAGCGGAATTGAATAGAAGAACAATAGTAATTGCATTAATACTCGAGGTACAGCAGAGCTCCACACCTTAATCTATGGTGTGTAGAAACTCCACCGTTGAAAATACATAAGAACAAGGTCTAGGCATGGCCGAATGGCCAGCCTCCCCCAAAGAGGGTTTAATCATCAAAGCATGATCAAAAGATTTCTAATACAATAGCAAAATGTCCTACTTATAGAAAACTAGTAGCCTAGGGTGTACAGAGATGAGTAAATGACATAAAAATCCACTTCCGGGCCCACTTGGTGTGTGCTTGGGCTGAGCAATGAAGCAATTTCGTGTAGAGACTCTTCTTGGAGTTAAACGCCAGCTTTTATGCCAGTTTGGGCGTTTAACTCCCATTTAGGTGCCAGTTCTGGCGTTTAACGCTGGAATTTCTGAGGGTGACTTTGAACGCCGGTTTGGGCCATCAAATCTTGGGCAAAGTATGGACTATCATATATTGCTGGAAAGCCCAGGATGTCTACTTTCCAACGCCGTTGAGAGCGCGCCAATTGGGCTTCTGTAGCTCCAGAAAATCCACTTCGAGTGCAGGGAGGTCAGAATCCAACAGCATCTGCAGTCCTTTTCAGTCTCTGGATCAGATTTTTGCTCAGGTCCCTCAATTTCAGCCAGAAAATACCTGAAATCACAGAAAAACACAAACTCATAGTAAAGTCCAGAAAAGTGAATTTTAACTAAAAACTAATAAAAATATACTAAAAACTAACTAGATCATACTAAAAACATACTAAAAACAATGCCAAAAAGGGTACAAATTATCCGCTCATCACAACACCAAACTTAAATTGTTGCTTGTCCTCAAGCAACTGAAGATCAAATAAGATAAAAAGAAGAGAATATGCAATGAATTCCAAAAATATCTATGAAGATCAGTATTAATTAGATGAGCGGGGCTTTTAGCTTTTTGCCTCTGAACAGTTTTGGCATCTCACTCTATCCTTTGCAACTCAGAATGATTGGCTTCTTTAGGAACTCAGAATCCAGATAGTGTTATTGATTCTCCTAGTTAAGTATGATGATTCTTGAACACAGCTACTTTATGAGTCTTGGCCGTGGGCCAAAGCACTCTGTCTTCCAGTATTACCACCGGATACATGCATGCCACAGACACATAATTGGGTGAACCTTTTCAGATTGTGACTCAGCTTTGCTAGAGTCCCCAATTAGAGGTGTCCAGGGTTCTTAAGCACACTCTTTTTGCCTTGGATCACAACTTTATTCTTTCTTTTTCTTTCTTTTTCTCTTTCCTTTTTTTTCAGTTTTTTTTTCGCCTCTTTTTTTTTTTTGTATTCACTGCTTTTTCTTGCTTCAAGAATCATTTTTATGATTTTTCAGATCCTCAGTAACATGTCTCCTTTTTCATCATTCTTTCAAGAGCCAACATTCATGAACCACAAATTCAAAAGACATATGCACTGTTTAAGCATACATTCAGAAGACAAAAGAAATGCCACCACATCAAAATAATTAAACTGCTATAAAATTTAAAATTCATGCAATTCTTTTTCTTTTTCAATTAAGAACATTTTTTATTTAAGAAAGGTGATGGATTCATAGGACATTCATAACTTTAAGGCATAGACACTAAGACACTAATGATCACAAGACACAAACATAGATAAACATAAGCACTAAAATTCGAAAAACAGAAAATAAAGAACAAGGAGATTAAAGAACGGGTCCACCTTAGTGATGGCGGCTCTTTCTTCCTCTTGAAGATCCTATGGAGTGCTTGAGCTCCTCAATGTCTCTTCCTTGTCTTTGTTGCTCCTCTCTCATGATTCTTTGATCTTCTCTAATTTCATGGAGGATGATGGAGTGTTCTTGGTGCTCCACCCTTAGTTGTCCCATGTTGGAACTCAGTTCTCCTAGGGAGGTGTTCAGTTGCTCCCAATAGTTTTGTGGAGGAAAGTGCATCCCTTGGGGTATCTCAGGGATCTCATGATGAGAGGGGTTTCTTGTGTGCTCCATCCTTTTCTTAGTGATGGGCTTATCCTCATCAATGGGGATGTCTCCCTCTATGTCAACTCCAACTGAATAACAGAGGTGACAAATGAGATGAGGAAAGGCTAACCTTGCTAAGGTAGAGGACTTGTCCGCCACCTTATAGAGTTCTTGGGCTATAACCTCATGAACTTCCACTTCTTCTCCAATCATGATGCTATGAATCATGATGGCCCGGTCTAGAGTAACTTCGGACCGGTTGCTAGTGGGAATGACTGAGCGTTGGATAAACTCCAACCATCCTCTAGCCACGGGCTTGAGGTCATGCCTTCTCAATTGAACCGGCTTGCCTCTTGAATCTCTCTTCCATTGTGCGCCCTCTTCACATATGACTGTGAGGACTTGGTCCAACCTTTGATCAAAGTTGACCCTTCTAGTGTAAGGGTGTTCATCTCCTTGCATCATGGGCAAATTGAATGCCAACCTTACACTTTCCGGACTAAAATCCAAGTATTTCCCCCTAACCATAGTAAGATAATTCTTTGGGTCCGGGTTCACACTTTGATCATGGTTCTTGGTGATCCATGCATTGGCATAGAACTCTTGAACCATTAAGATTCCGACTTGTTGAATGGGGTTGGTAAGAATTTCCCAACCTCTTCTTCGGATCTCATGTCGGATTTCCGGATATTCACCCTTTTTGAGTGAAAAAGGGACCTCGGGGATCACCTTCTTCAAGGCCACAACTTCATAGAAGTGGTCTTGATGCACCCTTGAGATGAATCTTTCCATCTCCCATGACTCGGAGGTGGAAGCTTTTGCCTTCCCTTTCCTCTTTCTAGAGGTTTCTCCGGCCTTGGATGCCATAAATGGTTATGGAAAAACAAAAAAGCAACGCTTTTACCACACCAAACTTAAAAGGTTTGCTCGTCCTCGAGCAAAAGAAGAAAGAAGAGAGTAGAAGAAGAAGAAATGAGGAAGAAGGGAATGGCTTTTGTGTTCGGCCAAAGAGGGGGAGAAGTGGTGTTTAGGTTGTGTGAAAATGAAGGGGTGAAGAAGGGTTTATATAGGAGAGGGGGGTCATGGTTCGGCCATTGATGGGTGGGTTTGGGGGGGAAAGTGGTTTGAATTTGAATGGTGAGGTAGGTGGGGTTTTATGGAGGATGGATGTGAGTGGTGAAGAGAAAGATGGGATTTGATAGGTGAAGGGTTTTTGGGGAAGAGGAGTTGAGGTGATTGGTGAATGGGTGAAGAAGAGAGAGAGTGTGGTGGGGTTGGTGGGGATCCTATGGGGTCCACAGATCCTGTGGTGTCAAGGAAAAGTCATCCCTGCACCAAATGGCATTCAAAATCACGTTTTGAGCCATTTCTGGCGTTAAACGCCGGGCTGGTGCCCATTCCTGGCGTTTAACGCCAGGTTCTTGCCCTTTTCTGGCGTTTAACGCCAGTCTGGTGCCCCTTTCTGGCGTTAAACGCCCAGAATGGTGCCAGACTGGGCGTTAAACGCCCAATTGCTAGCCTCACTGGCGTTTAAACGCCAGTGGGTTCTTCCTCCAGGGTGTGCTGTTTTTCTTCCTGTTTTTCATTCTGTTTTTGCTTTTTCAATTGATTTTGTGTCTTCTTATGATCATCAACCTACAAAAAACATAAAATAACAAAGAGAACTAGATAACATATAACATTGGGTTGCCTCCCAACAAGCGCTTCTTTAATGTCAGTAGCTTGACAGATGGCTCTCATGGAGCCTCACATTTTCTCAGAGCAATGTTGGAACCTCCCAACACCAAACTTAGAGTTTGAATGTGGGGGTTCAACACCAAACTTAGAGTTTAGTTGTGGCCTCCCAACACCAAACTTAGAGTTTGACTGTGGGGGCTCTATTTGACTCTGATTTGAGAGAATCTCTTCATGCTTCCTCTCCATAATGACAGAGGGATATCCTTGAGCCTTAAACACCAAGGATTCTTCATTCACTTGAATGATCAACTCTCCTCTATCAACATCAATCACAGCCTTTGCTGTGGCCAGGAAGGGTCTGCCAAGGATGATGGTTTCATCCATGCACTTCCCAGTCTCTAGGACTACGAAATCAGCAGGGATGTAATGGTCTTCAATCTTCACCAAAACATCCTCTACAAGTCCATGAGCTTGTTTTCTTGAGTTGTCTGCCATCTCTAATGAGATTCTTGCAGCTTGCACCTCAAAGATCCCTAGCTTCTCCATTACAGAGAGAGGCATGAGGTTTACACTTGACCCTAAGTCACACAGAGCCTTCTTGAAGGTTATGGTGCCTATGGTACAAGGTATTGAAAACTTCCCAGGATCTTGTCTCTTTTGAGGTAATTTCTGCCTAGACAAGTCGTCCAGTTCTTTGGTGAGCAAAGGAGGTTCATTCTCCCAAGTCTCATTTCCAAATAACTTGTCATTTAGCTTCATGATTGCTCCAAGGTATTTAGCAACTTGCTCTTCAGTGACATACTCATCCTCTTCAGAGGAAGAATACTCATCAGAGCTCATGAAAGGCAGAAGTAAGTCCAATGGAATTTCTATGGTCTCATTTTGAGCCTCAGATTCCCATGGTTCCTCATTGGGGAACTCATTGGAGGCTAGTGCACGCCCACTGAGGTCTTCCTCAGTGGCGTTCACTGCCTCTCCTTCCTCTCCAAATTCGGCCATGTTGATGGCCTTGCACTCTCCTTTTGGATTTTCTTCTGTGTTGCTTGGGAGAGTACTAGGAGGGAGTTCAGTAACTTTCTTGCTCAGCTGTCCCACTTGTGCCTCCAAATTCCTAATGGAGGACCTTGTTTCAGTCATGAAACTTTGAGTGGTTTTGATTAGATCAGAGACCATAGTTGCTAAGTCAGAGGGGTTCTGCTTAGAATTCTCTGTCTGTTGCTGAGAAGATGATGGAAAAGGCTTGCCATTGCTAAACCCGTTTCTTCCACCATTATTGTTGTTGAAACCTTGTTGAGGTTTCTCTTGATTCTTCCATGAGAAATTTGGGTGATTTCTCCATGAAGAATTATAGGTGTTTCCATAGGGTTCTCCTAGGTAATTCACCTCTTCCATTGAAGGGTTCTCAAGATCATAGGCTTCTTCTTTAGATGAAGCATCCTTAGTACTGCTTGGTGCACTTTGCATTCCAGACAGACTTTGAGAAATCAAATTGACTTGTTGAGTCAATATCTTGTTCTGAGCCAAAATGGCATTCAGAGTATCAATCTCAAGAACTCCTTTCTTCTGATTAGTCCCATTGTTCACAGGATTCCTTTCAGAAGTGTACATGAATTGGTTATTTGCAACCATTTCAATTAGCTCTTGAGCTTCTGTAGGCGTCTTCTTCAAATGAAGAGATCCTCCAGCAGAGCTATCCAAAGACATCTTGGATAGTTCAGAGAGACCATCATAGAAAATACCTATGATGCTCCATTCAGAAAGCATGTCAGAAGGACATTTTCTGATCAATTGTTTGTATCTTTCCCAAGCTTCATAGAGGGATTCTCCATCCTTCTGTCTGAAGGTTTGGACTTCCACTCTAAGCTTACTCAATTTTTGAGGTGGAAAGAACTTTGCCAAGAAGGCATTGACTAGCTTTTCCCATGAGTCCAGGCTTTCTTTAGGTTGTGAGTCCAACCATGTCCTAGCTCTGTCTCTTACAGCAAAAGGGAATAGCATAAGTCTGTAGACCTCAGGGTTTACCCCATTAGTCTTGACAGTGTCACAGATTTGCAAGAATTCAGCTAAAAACTGATGAGGATCTTCCAATGGAAGTCCATGAAACTTGCAATTCTGTTGCATTAGAGAAACTAATTGAGGCTTAAGCTCAAAGTTGTTTGCTCCAATGGCAGGGATAGAGATGCTTCTCCCATAGAAGTCGGGAGTAGGTGCAGTAAAGTCACCCAGCACCTTCCTTGCATTGTTTGCATTGTTGTTGTTTTCGGTTGCCATGTCTTCTTCTTCTTTGAAGATTTCTGTTAGGTCCTCTACAGAGAGTTGTGCCTTAGCTTCTCTTAGCTTTCGCTTCAAGGTCCTTTCAGGTTCAGGGTCAGCTTCAACAAGAATGCCTTTGTCTCTGCTTCTGCTCATATGAAAGAGAAGAGAACAAGAAAATGTGGAATACTCTATGTCACAGTATAGAGATTCCTTGAGGTGTCAGAAGAACAGAAAAATAGAAGAAGGAGGTAGAAGAATTCGAACTTAATCAGAGAGAGTTCGAATTGTGCATTGAGAAGGAATGGTACTCCATAGATAGAAGGATGTGGGAAGAGGGGAAGAGAATTTTCGAAAATTAAGTTAAAGAAATTGAAAACATTTTGAAAAACACTAATTAATTTTCGAAAATAAGAGTGGGAAAGAAATCAAGTGATTTTTGAAAAAGATTTTGAAATTAGAAGTCAAAAAGATTTGATTGAAAGCTATTTCGAAAAAGATGAGGTTAAGAAGATATGATTGATTTTAAAAATATGTGATTGAGAAAATATGATTTGAAAACAATTTTAAAAAGATTTGAAAAAATTAATGACTTGCCTAACAGAAAAGATATGATTCAAACATTAAACCTTTCTCAACAGAAAAGGCAACATACTTGAAATGTTCAATCAAATCATTAATTGTTAGCAAGTATCTTTGAAAAAGGAAAGAAATTGATTTTGAAAACATTTGATTGAAAGATATGATTTGAAAAAGATTTGATTTTGAAAAACTTTGAAAACTTGAAAAAAAATTGATTTGAAAACAAAATCCTCCCCCTTGTGCCATCCTGGCGTTAAACACCCAGAATGGTGCACATTCTGGCGTTTAACGCCCAATGCACTACCTTTTTGGGCGTTAAACGCCCAACCAGGCACCCTGGCTGGCGTTTAAACGCCAGTCTGTCCTTCTTTACTGGGCGTTTTGAACGCCCAGCTTTTTCTGTGTAATTCCTCTGCTGCATGTTCTGAATCTTCAGTTCCCTGTACTATTGACTTGAAAATAGAACCAAGATCAAATAAACAATGTATTGCAAGACACCAAACTTAAAATTAGACACTGGACTCAAACAAGAAACATAAAATATTTTTGGTTTTTATGATTTTGAAATTTTTTTTTTGTGTTTTTTTTCGAAAATTATATGAAAAGAAAATAAAGGTATCAAAATTCTTAATGAGAATTCCAGGAATCATGCAATGTTATTCTAAAGCTTCAGTCTAAAGGAATTAGACATGGCTAGCCAAGCTTCAGCAGGACATTGCATTCAAGAGCTAAATTGATGAAGATCAATCAGCTTTGGTGATGATAAGAACATCACCTTGAAACACTAGAATTCATTCTTAAGAATTCTGAAGAAAAAATACCTAATCTAAGCAACAAGATGAACCGTCAGTTGTCCATACACAAAACAATCCCCGGCAACGGCGCCAAAAACTTGGTGTGCGAAATTGTGATCACTACTTTTCACAACTCAAATAATCCCTAGTAATGGCCCCAAGAACTTGGTGCTCAATACCATGGCATAAACACAACTTTGCACAACTAACCAGCAAGTGCACTGGGTCGTCCAAGTAATAAACCTTACGCGAGTAAGGGTCGATCCCACGGAGATTGTTGGTATGAAGCAAGCTATGGTCACCTTGTAAATCTTAGTCAGGCAGACTCAAATGGGTATAGTGATATACGAATGAAGCATAAAGATAAAGATAGAGGTACTTATGTAATTCATTGGTAGGAACTTCAGATAAGCGTATGAAGATGCTTTACCTTCCGTCTCTCTGCTTTCCTACTGTCTTCATCCAATCCTTCTTACTCCTTTCCATGGCAAGCTTATGCAAGGGTTTCACCGTTGTCAGTGGCTACCTCCCATCCTCTCAGTGAAAATGTTCCTATGCTCTGTCACAGCATATGGCTAATCAGCTGTCGGTTCTCGGTCAGGCCGAAATAGAATCCAGTGATTCTTTTGCGTCTGTCACTAACGCCCCGCCTGCTAGGAGTTTGAAGCACGTCACAGTCATTCAATCATTGAATCCTACTCAGAATACCACAGACAAGGTTAGACCTTCCGGATTCTCTTGAATGCCGCCATCAGTTCTCGCCTATACCACGAAGACTCTGATCTCACGGAATGGCTGGCTCGTTTGTCAGGCGAGCACTCGGTTGTCAGGCGATCAACCATGCATCGTGTATCAGGAATCCAAGAGATAAACACTAGAGCCTTGTTTGCTTGTAGAACAGAAGTGATTGTCAGTCACTTTGTTCATAGGTGAGAATGATGATGAGTGTCACGGATCATCACATTCATCAAGTTGAAGAACAAGTGATATCTTGGACAAAGAACAAGCGGAATTGAATAGAAGAACAATAGTAATTGCATTAATACTCGAGGTACAGCAGAGCTCCACACCTTAATCTATGGTGTGTAGAAACTCCACCGTTGAAAATATATAAGAACAAGGTCTAGGCATGGCCGAATGGCCAGCCTCCCCCAAAGAGGGTTTAATCATCAAAGCATGATCAAAAGATTTCTAATACAATAGCAAAAGGTCCTACTTATAGAAAACTAGTAGCCTAGGGTGTACAGAGATGAGTAAATGACATAAAAATCCACTTCCGGACCCACTTGGTGTGTGCTTGGGCTGAGCAATGAAGCAATTTCGTGTAGAGACTCTTCTTGGAGTTAAACGCCAGCTTTTATGCCAGTTTGGGCGTTTAACTCCCATTTAGGTGCCAGTTCCAGCGTTTAACGCTGGAATTTCTGAGGGTGACTTTGAACGCCGGTTTGGGCCATCAAATCTTGGGCAAAGTATGGACTATCATATATTGCTGGAAAGCCCAGGATGTCTACTTTCCAACGCCGTTGAGAGCGCGCCAATTGGGCTTCTGTAGCTCCAGAAAATCCACTTCGAGTGCAGGGAGGTTAGAATCCAACAGCATCTGCAGTCCTTTTTAGTCTCTGAATCAGATTTTTGCTCAGGTCCCTCAATTTCAGCCAGAAAATACCTGAAATCACAGAAAAACACACAAACTCATAGTAAAGTCCAAAAAAGTGAATTTTAACTAAAAACTAATAAAAATATACTAAAAACTAACTAGATCATACTAAAAACATACTAAAAACAATGCCAAAAAGGGTACAAATTATCCGCTCATCACCGCCTAACTGAGATTTACAAGATGACCATAGCTTGCTTCATACCAACAATCTCCGTGGAATCGACCCTTACTCACGTAAGGTATTACTTGGATAACCCAGTGCACTTGCTGGTTAGTTGTGCGGAGTTGTGACTAAGTGTGATTCACGTTTGAGAGCGCTACTAAGTTTTTGGCGCCATTGTTGATGATCACAATTTCGTGCACCATCTGGCAAACTATATTTTGCTAGACATATGATTTTTGAAGAGAAACTATTTCCTTACAATGAGCACTTCACAAAAAAGCCAACCCTTTCTATTAATTCCAAATCATTTTCTCTTTCCCAATCTAAACAAATTATTCCCTTTCCTTCCTCTTCTATATTCACCCATCCAATTCCCAATCCATCCATATTGACAACAATACCAATGTCATTTTTGCACCTTTACATGCATCAGAATAGGAACCTTCTCACACAACTTCAATTAGTGAAATTGAAGTTCATCCTCCCGTTAATAGATCCACCCTCTTTACCTCTCAAACAACAAATACTCACCCAATGATTACATGGTCAAAAAGCATCATTACTAAACCTAAAACCTATATCTCTACAACTACAGATAATCCAAACTTTCTGAAACATATACCAAAAAATGCTAAGCATGCTATGCAGTTTGATCATTGAAAAAATGCAATGCAAACTGAATACAATGCTTTGATGTGATGCAAGACATGGTCTCTACAATAACCTCCACCCAATTCAACAATTGTTCCTTGAAAGTGGGTGTTTGCAATTGATGCATGAGCATTTTAAGCACTTTTCATTATCATTTCTTATAAAAAGGTTGTGACTTTTTTTTGGTAATTATATGATTTTCAAGGCTATTCTATTAGTACTTTGATTTCTTAGTTTCATGATTCTTGTAGAAAAATATTAGGAAAAGAGAAGCAAAAGAACAAGGAGGAACTAAGAATTGAAGACAAGTGCAAAGAAAATCCGTGGATGTTGTCAACCTTGACCTCCTCACACTCCAACGAGTATAACTTGAGCTATAAAAGTCCAAATGATGTGGTTTTAGCGGCACTAGAAAGCCAACTTTCAAAGATTTTCAACGATATATAATAGTCTATGCTTGCTCTCTGGCATCATGGCACTAAACGCCGCGACATTGGCATTTAGCGCCAAACCACATCCAGCATCAATTCTTCTCAGGAGACTTGACGCTAAATGCCACTTCTTCGGTATTTAGCGCCAGACCTGCCAAAAGGAGCATCAGAATTGCACCAAAAGTGGCATTTTGGTGGCACTGAACAGCAGTAACGGCCTAAAGTGCGAAAATCACATTGATATAAAAGAAATAGGGCTCTCTCTCGTGAGACACTCTCCCTTCCGTTCTCTCATTCATTAGTTTTAGGTTTTGCATATTAGATTAGGATTTTAATTTTTGGAACTATGAGGATTTTAATTTTCTACACTATGCGCACTAAACTTCCATTGTTAAGGTTAGAAGCTCTGTTTAATTTAATGTATTAATAATTATTTGTTCTCTACTCTTAATTAATGCATTGATTTATGTTTAAAGATTAATTTCGTTCTTCATCCTACAGATTAGTGTGTATTGAAAAATAACTCTAATCTAAATTGAATTCTTTTGAATCTTGGAAAAGCTATATCATTAGAATTATAGCTTGAAACTCTTTCTCACAACTCCTTAATTGTTTGGATTTAATGTGATACGTAACATATAATTGTATCATTTTTTGGTTGTTAGAATTTGTGTGGCTTATAAATCAGAATTTAAACTTAACCCTTTAATACAATTGATTGATAAAGGAATTGATGGTTGGTTGGATTAGAAGAGATTGAATTGCCTAGGACTAGAAACTCAATCACCAAGGGTTTGCCATGAATATTTCCTTGCATGATCAAGGTAATTGACTTTGAATGTTAATCCAAAAATTTAAATATCTCTGACACCTTAACTATCTTTATCATATTATATTCTTAACCAATTTTAGTTTGCTTTTATTTATTTCCCTGTTTTTATGTTATTTACTATTGAAACCCTAAATTTTGATTGTCTGACTAGAATAATCAATTGACCACTGCTTGCTTAATCCGTTAATTCTCGTGGGATCGACATTCACTTACCTGAATTTATTACTTGGTATGATTCGGTGCACTTGCCGGTAAGTTATGGTTAGAAAATTCGTACCAGAAATAAAGAAAAACTCAGTTGGAGATATTTTGCGCTATAAAGCATACCTAGTGGCAAAAGGATTTCATCAACATGAAGGTATAGACTTTGAGGAAGTTTATAGCCCGGTTATAAGACCTCAAACGGTAAGAATTATACTTTCCCTTGCTATTACTAATGGCTGACAGATGTGATAAATTGATTTTGATAATGCGTTTCTTAATGGAATGCTTGAAGAAAACGTTTATATGCATCAGCCAGACCAATTTGTGTTATCTAATTTCACCATGGTTTGTAAGTTGCATAAAGCTATCTATGGCTTTAAACAGGCTCCTAGGGTGTGGTTTAATACTCTTTCACTCATCTTAAAATGTTTTGATTTTGAAAACATGAAATCTAATCATTCTCTATTCGTTAGAAGAACTCAGGAATCTGTTTTATATTTACTAGATTATGTGGATGATATCATTTTAACTAGCAGCTCTAATTCAGAAATAGATACTTTGATCAAAGACTTAAATCAATTTTTTTCATTAAAAGATTTGAGAAAACTAAACTATTTTGTAGGTTTAGAAGTGAATTATTTGGACAGTGGTAGAATTCTATTAACTCAGACAAAGTATGCTGGTGAGTTATTATATAAGTAAGGTGTGTGGCAAAATCTATGCCTACTCCCATGATTGCATTCCTCAAACCGACAAATAATGATTCTAATATTTATGAAGATCCATGCATTATTGCTCCATTGTAGGTACTTTGCAGTATTTGACTATTACGCGTTCAGAATTATCCAACTCAGTCAACAAGATGTCCCAGTTTATGCATTCTTCGTCAGTGAATCACTGGAAGGCAGTGAAACACATCTTGCATTATGTTTCAAGGAACGGTAAGTCATGGTTTAGTTTTTCATAAGTGTGCTGATTATCATTTAATTTTCTTTGCTTATGCAAATTGGAGAGCATATTTGGATGATCGCAGATCCATCAATGGGTATTGTGTGTTCATAGGAAGCAATTTGATATTGTGGAAGAGTGGCAAGCAGTCCCAGGTGTCAAGATCCTCAACAGAGGTAGAGTATCGACCTCTTGCAACTGCGAGTCCCTTAGCCAATCCCTCTCATTATCTATTTAGATAGTCAGTGCATGTTTGCTGGCTGCGAACCCAGTTCTTTATAGCTGGTGCAAGCATCTAGAGATTGACTTACATTTCTTGTGTGATAAAGTCAATAGAAAAGAGTTGTATATTATAAATATTCTCGCAACATTACTGATACATGTACAAAATTCCTCTGAGTTGCTATGTTCAATATATTCAAATTCAAATTTAGAGTGAATAAAAATCTACTACTAAGTTTGAGAGAGTATTAATGAATAAGTTAGTTATAGTTTAATTAAGTGTCCATAAGGTGTTGTATATATATTGGCTAAGTACACGTTACTGAAGAAGAATACATTAATTTTTAAAATTCATAATTCTATTTCTTTTTTCGAAATTTATAATTCTATTTCTTTTTTCTATTTTTCTCTCCTTTACTTTCTTCATGCTTCTTGACACAAATCTTAACTCTTCCTAAATTTTTTAAATAAAAAAATAAAAATAAATTAATTTTTTATAATTTTTTTAATATATTATTAAATAAAATTAAAAAATACTAATTTTTATATTTCTATTTTTTATATTTTATTCTCAATATCTTATTTTATTCTAATTTTTACAACCAAACGTAACTTATGGGATGATTTTCGCCCCTATCCCCTCAGATGTATCTTTTATGATAGTAATAGACAAAAATATCCTTAATGTTTTTTTTTTTTTTGGGGTTCAATTAAGATCAGAGTATTTTTTATCGATTATTACTATAAAAGCTAAGGTATGTCCTTAGCCAGATAGCCATTATAATATCTAATGTTTATTTAATATTACCTTCGTAATAAAAGATGATAAAGGAAGAATATAATTTAGTATGTAATTAATGATATCTATGTCATATTATATGTTTGTGAGTGTTTAGTGTCTAACTAAATAAATAAAAAGTGAATTCATATAACATTATTCTTCATATTTGAGAGACTAAGAGATAGAAATTTATCATCCTCCTGGTATTAGTATTTGACTCTGATTAATTATAATATGTAATAAAAAATATAAATAAAATAAGCTAAGCAAGAATAAAATAAATATATTTCTATTTTGATGGAATTATGTTTGGATTGAGCAATGGTTTGAGAGAAATAGAAGTAATAGAAGACAAGTCTGGAAAAAACTCAAGAGTAATATTATATATATATGATCAACAAAAGTTATTATTTATTTTTATTAATATCTTGTTAATAAAAATACTTTTATATTACATTTTAGATTTTAAATTTTAAATTTTAATAGTATATAAGTAAATTGTTAACTTAAAGTATTGACTAATATTAATAAAAAATATTAATCTTTTAATATTTATCTAATATATATCCTGCAAATTAAACTAACCACTAATCAATCAGCTAAACTAATAACTTAATTTAAGTCAGTCACTAACTATGGTTAGCATTGTGCAACTCTACATCTAGTTAGCCTAACTACCTTCTAACAACCTGAATTAATCACGTGTGATTACACTTTCAACTTGCTGATTCTAGATGCAGAGTAACTGGCCAACATATTTAAAGAAAATGACGTCTCGCTCTAAATATTTTATGTAAATTGGAGTTATTATTATTATTAATTTATTATTTGGTCTTTGTCCATGAGCTAGGCAAGACTTATTATATTTTTTTTGTTGTCCACGGTATTCCCTAACTCGACAGGTCAAGGACTAATCTATCACGGATCTGAATCTGAAGCTGCATGCACAAGGCGGGATTCGAATCCCCGACACTTGCTTAAACGAACGAGTGAGCTGACCACTCGACCAACCCAAGTTGGTTAAGACTTATTATTTTAATTGTAGCTCAAATGCACTTAACTTTCCTGTTTGAACCCAACCTATTTTATTTCCGGCCATATATATACGGGCCTGCTTACTGAAGTGGGTTTGGTACGTTGGTCTTCAACATCATATCGCTCCTTCACTCAAGTATTAAAGAAATGCATATGCTCCAGCCTTAAATGCTAAAGGCACGGTAGTACATTGCTCCATCTTTTATTAATTCATGTTAGGAAATTATTTAATTTTTTAATTTATTTATGAATAATACATATATTAATTATAATCACAAATTATGCTATTTTAAATTAAATAACTTATATAATGGTGATCTTATTTATTGTTATAAATGTTAAATTGAATAAGTTATTATTACTTTTGATTTAGAATTAAATGAGAATAAAACTAGATATTATCTTTTGTTTCTTAGATAATTATCTTTTGGATTTTAGATATATTATCTTTTAGACTTTAGATACTATTTTATTTAGACTTTAGGGTTTAATGGGTGTCATACTCAAATATAAATAGGTCTTCAGAATTTCGGTTCCTAATATACCAAAGCCGTCTTTGTTGCTCTTTTTCCATCAAAAGAGTTGCAGTTCAGCTACCTAGGAATACAGAAGGCTTTGGTTGAAGAAGATCGAAAGAACCACAAGATCCAAATCCTTCCATCAATTTCTGACTCTTATGAGTAAAGGTATGCTTCCACATTATATTATATTTATGGTGATTTAATATGGATAATCTGGGTTATTGAAATTAATTTATTCCAACAATTAATGCTCTGCTTTTTGGTTCAAAAAAGAAAATGAAAAGAAAGAAAAAAAAACTAAAAACAAAAAATATATATATTTAATTTTTTGCACGTTTGAATTAAGAAAAAAAAAAGAGAAATTAAAAAAAGAAATAATTAAATATATGTGTAAAATTGTATAGCAAGAAAGGTTTAAACTCTCACAATCTCTATGGATGAGTCTAAAAGTAAAGAGAGAAGAAATTTAGTAAGAGCGTTGAGCAAAAATGAAGAAACAGAAAACGAAGCATGTAGAGAAAAGTTGTGAGATTAGAATAAGAAAAAATGAGAAATGGTAGATCAACTTTCTCGTTTACTTTCATGTGTGGCTTATATACTGCATAAATAACTTAGTAAACTATGTATACTATCAGTAACAAACTAACTTAAATGCCAGCTAACACAAATAATAATTAATTGTAGAGTAAATAATTATATTGGTCTTGAAAGATCACGTGATCTCCAATTTAGCCTTCAAAAGATATTTTTAATTAAATTCATCCCCAAAAGATTTTAGTTTAGTCACATTAGTCCTTCCATCACTTTCTACGTTGACAATGTTAACGAAGACTTAACGGAAGCTGACATGGCATGTTAAGTTACATGTCAGCACAACCCTCTATACTTTAACTAATATCCTTATGAAATTTGGTCAAATCATTAATCTCTAAGTGACAAACTCTAATCCCAAAATGTTTAGTTAATTAGAACAAAATTCTAATTCCAGAAACGATTTTCAGTTCCAGCAAAAAAAACACCAACAAAAAATATAATTTAACAATGGCACAATCATAAAAAGAAGTCAAGTAACCAAAAAAATTTCCTTCCATAAAATCGAATTCTATGAAAAAAATACAAACACCAAAATCAAACAACAAAATAAACACTCAGCATAAACTATGAATAGAAAAATTGATAGCCAGTAGACACCTTTAATATTTGGAAAAGCAAAGTCCTTGATCAACTTTCATGAATCAACAAGGAGCAAAATCCTAACCCCACAAACGGTTTCTAGTTCCAACAAAAATCACTAACAAGAAACAAATTTTATCAATGGCACAATCCTAACAAGTTTGGTAACCAAAAAAAAAATCTTAAACAACAATGAAAATGGCTATCGGTACCCCACAAACGGTTTTCAATTCCAACAAAAATCACAAACAAAAAAACAAATACCGGTTTTTAATTACAACAAAAACCACTAACAAAAAAAACAAATTTTATCAATGACACAATCTTAATAACAAGTTTAGTAACCAGAAAAAAATCTTAAAAACAATGAAAACGGTCGTCGGTCACATCTTTAATCACTGTGCCAAAATCACTCCTCAATGGCGAACTCATAAACATGCTATGCTGGATGCTTCAATCAGCGATGATGATGAAAGCTCCTCAGCGATGTCGAAAAGGAAGTGAGAGGGAGGATTTTGTGAGAGAAACAGGGACGCCGCGCCAGATGCTTTAATCAGTGACGTTGATGAAGGATTCTTTGAAAAGAAGGTGAAGGGGAGAGCTTTGTGGGAGAAATAGGGACTACGTCGATTCAATCATTACCTCTCACCCTTTGTTGCCATCCTGTGTACGAAACATGAACTGACCTTTTCCAGAGAATACGCGCATCGAAATTCAACTTGGTTGGTCTTCCAGCAAACGTCATCCTTGCTGGATTTAGAAAGCAACAAAGAACAGGGGTTATTTTTTGCTGAGAGTGAAGGGAAGTGTACTTGAAGAATGAAGAGTGACCATACGATGTTGTTTTGATGAACTATCTCTCCTTGACTTAGAACAGTGTTGTTTTATATGGTAAGGAGTAATTTAATATGCTAGGTTAACTTCTGCTAACGGCTTTAACGAGGAAAGTGACGGAAGGACTAACGTGACTAAACTAAAATCCTTTGGGGATGGATTTCATTAAAAAAATATTTCGGGGATCAAATTAGAGATTGCGTGATCTTTTAGGAACACATTTGACTATTTACTCATTAATTAAAACTAATTCCTCTACAATCATCTATCTACTCAAGTTACAGCCTCTCTCAAACTAGGACTCGTGTCACAGCCTCCCATAACTTGGGCTATGTATATATAAGAGACCTAGTTTGAAAATATTAAAAGTGAATAGTCCAGGAGCTAGAGTTTTAGCGAGAAAATCAGCAAGTTGGTTGGAAGAAGACACTAGCATTAAATGATTCAATCGAAAAAGATGTTGGTTCTTGGTTGTATTGTAATAATCCACCTCTATATGTTTAGTTGTTCTCCCATGAAATATAGGATTAGTTGCAATGGCATTGATGGGCACAAGCTACTCAAGAATTGAAGTAAATTCTAGCATTGATAAACAAATAAGGTATGTCTAAAAGCTACTACTTCTCTTAGAGGCTACTCTTTCTTAGTAGCTACTGATCTATGATCCTTCACTCTGTCGCTATCTGATAGTCTTAGATTCGCTTAAGGAATAAACCTATGGGTATGGATGAAACTAGGAAGCAATCAAGCATACTTCCCTGGTCATCAATAACATAGTTAAAAAAGAAGGCAATGTAGACAGGGTATCAATGCTAGATAGTCTGATTCAAGAGCTAAACCAATAACTCAAGAACGAAGTTTGATCAGAGGAGGCAGTCATTTGAACGTGTTATCAGGAATCGCTGTTCCAAATCCGTAACCCAATAGCCTAGCCACCTCCTACCCTATTGAATAGAATGAATTTGACTCGTATATGAATGACCAATCTATTATATCAAAACAGAGTGATGGGTTTAGTGAAAGACATCTCGAAATAGTACCTAATATAGGACATTCATTGTGCTTGGCAAATGGTGAGTGCCAACACGTGATATTCATCCTTGGACGATAATCTACCAACAGTATTCTGCTTCTTACTCTTCCAATTGATTATTCTTCCAATATAAAAGTAATCACCAGTGATTGATTACAAGTTTCACACATAGCTTAATCTACATTTAAAAAGCCCGTGATTTTAATTATCAGCAGGAAAGAATATACCAGTGGATGGACAACCCTTCAAGTATCGAAGCACATATGAATTACTTGCTTGTGTGCATATATTAAGCAATCAAGGAATTGAATGTGAATTTCCATTGTATAATCAATATCTGGTTGAGTGTTGGTGAGATACAATATTCCTCCCAATCAATTGCTTATAGGAGGTGTGGTCTTCCAAAGCAATACCAACTTTTCTGGATAGCTTAGAGGTAGAGGTGAGTCCATAGCGGTGCTGGATGGCTTGCAATGCATGGAGCCAAAATCCTTGAGTATATCAAGAGTATACTTTCGTTGGCATATATGAATTCCCTTAGAGGTTTTAGTGACCTCAACCCAGGAAATACTTCAATTCTCCCAAGTCCTTTATCTTGAACTTTTGATCAAGTAGTTGTTTGATGGAATCAATCTCATGCAGACCATTCCCTGTCAAGGCTAAATGATCAACGTAAACCATAATGATCGTGACACCCTGTGCTCTAATTTTAGTGTAAAGGGAATGATCAAACTTAGATTTGGTTAAGCCATCGACTTGTAGAGTGTCAATGAGTTTTATATTCTATTGTCTGCTCACTTTGCACATACCATAAAGCAGTTTCTCCAATTTGCATATTGAATTTGGACCTATATCAAGATGATTCAGGCCTAAAGGAAGCTTCATTAAACTTCTTTGTATAAATCACTATGCAAGAATGCAATATTCATTATGTAAGTTAATTACTGTTGGATTTTTTTCGTTTTTTCGACGGTACTGATTAATGTTTTTCTTGTAGTGTTTGGGAATACCTTTTCTTCGTCAAAGTTAAGAGATTGACACATAAAATGAGACTTGTCTTTTGTTTCGACTGCAAACACATCATTTTCGACCTTCAACTCAGAATACATCACACAACTAACAAAAGCTACTATTTCTTCTTCAAAATTGTTCTCATCTTCTTGCTCTTTTTCTTTTTGTAACTTTTCGATATGTCGGATATTGTCTACCAATTAAGCAAGGTCAATAAATTATTGGTTAACTAGCTTCTTTCTAATTTTGAAGTCAAGCTCACTAATCAATATTATGACAATTTTAGGCTTTGGAATCAAATTATAGCACATATTTCTCATATTTTTTAATTGAATAAGATAATCTTCCATCGTCTCTGCCTTAGATTTTTTATTAAGAACAAATCAGAGAGTGTAACTTTTAGTTCTCTAAAAAATTGATCATGAAAAATCTTCTCTAATTATTCCCATGAATGAATCAACTTAAGCTGTAAATTTTAAAACCAAGTGAAAGCATTCACAGTCAAAGAAGAAAGAAAGTATCACAATTTTAGTTGCTCATTACTAGCTAGAATTCCGATTTCAACTGTGTAGCGAGCCACATGATCGACAGTCGACTCACTGCTTTCTCCTAAAAATTTAGTGAGTGGTTTTGGAGCTTTGACTCCTCTAGGAAGTTCTGCTTGCAATACATGATCAGAAAATGGAGATATAGAATATGGTTGGTGTTCCGAGGGTTACCTGAAACTGTAGGTCGATCTTGGATGAGATCGTCTGTGTTGGTCAGAACCGACGTGTCCGGCAGGTGGGTATCGGCCGGAGCTAGTGTGTCCGACTTGTTGGACTTGGTGGTGGTGCTGATCTTTCGTCCCCGGAGGGTGGGGGGTACCTGCAAGGGACTCCGATGCTTAAGTTAGCAAGGGTATTAAGCAGGTATTGAGTAGAATCAGAGTATGAGTTATACCTGGGTGCTCCAGTGTATTTATAATGGTGAGATGTGGCCTCCTGTGGATAAGATAAGTTAGTTTATCTTATCTTATCTTTTATCTTATCTTAAAGTGAGGTCATCTTTTAAGGGAACTGCCTTTATCTCTATGGGCTTGGGCTGCCCTTGGATTTGGGATGCGTTCCTCTATTTGGGCCCTTTGTTTGGGCTTTTCCTGTCGCTTCGACCGACTTCTTCGTGAAGAAGTTGGTCTGCTTTGACCTAAAGAGGTCGGTCGCTTTGTCTGTAGAACATCCCGGGTCGGACAGCTCGACACAGGGTATGAACAGTGCCCCTGCTTGAGCTCGGTCTTCTTTTTTGAGGCCGAGCCCTTTAATTCGGTCCTTCTTTGGTGAAGCCGAACTCAAGCATTTTGTCGATTCCTTTGTATCAGCTTTGAACGCAGAACGTTTCCTCTAAAAGACGCGCACTTTTATACCGGTACTTTTTTGGGAACGTGCGAGGGTTTAATACTTTTAATTTTGAGCATTAATTGCCCTGTTTTCTTTTGGCTCTTTTATTTTTGATTTTGAAAACCTAGAAACGGTTTCTCTCCTTCTCCCTTTTCGTAACTTCTTCGCATTTCTTCCTTCATTCTCGTTTTCAACTTTTTTTTGTTTGTTTGATTTTTCTGAAGCCTCTGCCTGGGGTTTAAACAAGTTCCGCGTTTCAGTCCAGCGACGCTGCTTTTGCTCGTGTCTTCTCTTTTACTTTTTGAGAGAGCGATTTCCAGATTTCGCCTTCCTTCTTCAACTTCCTTGAAGCCTGCTGCTTTTTTCAGGTTGGTACTAACTTTCTTTGCTTCTTTCACGGCTTCTCTTTTAGTTTTTTGGTGAGGCTTTGATCTTGCATGTTTGAAAGTTTGAACTTTTTCGTGATCTTTTGTTTGTCGCTGTAAATGTGTTTTCCTTGGCTTTCTTCTTTGCGGTTTTTCTTGGAATTTTCTGTTGAGGTTTTCTGGGGTTTTACTGTTGCTTTCTGGTTGCTTTAGAAAATCTGCATCCATTTCTTACCTTTATTGGAGATTGCTGATCTTTTGAAAAAAGGTTGCATCTTTAATGGTCCCGTGCTTTGTTGCTGTGTTTTTCTTTGATGAAAAGCGCTTTGTTGTGTTGATTCCTTTTTTTAAGAAATACTTGGGATGTGATCTGCAGAGTATTTCTGGAAACCTTGCTTTATTGCTGCCTCCAAAGGATGCCCCAGGACTTTGGTTTAAGTCTTGGGGTTTTCCTTTTCGTGGTTTCATCGTCTGAGAAGTATTGATCGAGTTGTTTTCTCCCTATCCGAGATGTTTGTAGTAACCCCTATCTTTTTTTCTTACTTGTAGGATTTAGTTAGCCTCATGTCTTCTCGCAATAACATTGTAGAGATGTCTTCCAGAGTTCCCGAGGGGATGTCCGATTGGCTGGACTCCCTTGTTTTGTTGTGTGTTTCTGTTGTGGATGCTGAATTTTGCACAGAGCTGAGGAAGCGCCATAGGATTTGTGGTAACATTGCCCGTGAGGAGGATTACGAGCTTGTTGCCCCTGTTTCTGACGAGAGAGTGTGCTTTCCGACTTCTTTTGAGGGAGAACGCCCCTTCTTTTATGCTTATGAATACTTTTTTAGCCAGTTGAACGTTTCTTTTCCTTTTACTGCTTTTGAGACTGATCTGTTGTGGTCGTGTAACATTGCTCCATCCCAGCTTCACCCCAATTCCTGGGGTTTTATTAAAATTTTCCAACTTCTCTGTAGTGAACTAGATGTAACACCTTCCCAGACTCTTTTTCTTTACTTATTTGTTTCTGCCAAGCCTGGCGGTTCTTCAAAAAAGAAAGCTTCTTGGGTTTCTTTCCGGTCCGCCCAGGGCCATAAAGTGTTTGCAATGTATGATGAGTCCTTTAAGGACTTCAAGAACTACCTTTTTAAAGTTCGAGCTGTTGAGGGGGCCCGCCCCTTTTTTCTTGATGAAAATGACGAGCCTGCTTTTCCTCTAGAGTGGCAAAAGAATGTAAGAGTGCCACGTTACACATGGGAAATGCTTAGTGAGGTTGAGCGGGCTTTTGTAGTTGTTCTTGAAGATTTGTGGGGGAAGCCTCCCCATCTGGATACGAAGAGATTTCTGAATGATCCGTCCTTGGTTCGGCCTGCTTTGGGTATTTGTTAGTCTATTGGTCCGACTTGCCTCTATATTTATTTCCTTTTTTGTTCCTCTTTTGTAACTCTTTGTCGTGGTTGTTTTTGTGTTTGCAGAGATGTCTAAGAACAATGACTCCATGAAGGCCTTTAAGAAGGCGAAGAAGGCAACTGCTGCTTTAAACATTTCGGCCAAAGTGGTCGGCGAGGGGTCTTCCCATGCTCCAGTTAAACCTCCTATTCCGAGTTCTCCCAGGCCGAGGAAAGTAATTCCTATTCCTCGGGTTCGTCTGGTCGATCCTCCACAATCTTCTACAGCAGCTCCTGGTGCCCCTCCTAGCAAGAAGCAAAAAACATTCGAGCCTTTTAACTTGGATGCTCCGGACTTTGATGCCATTGAGTTTGTTGACCAGCAAATTGCCCCCTATGGTGGGCTTTCCATGGACGACGTGTCTCTTCTAAAGCATTTGTATTTTATTACCCAAAATAGTGTGAAGATGGCCCATATGGGTGCTGCTATTTTTCGAACAATTCAGGGGATTCTGGTTCATGCTACCAAATCTTTTATGGAGGAGGCCAAGTCAGAATTTGATCGAATCAAAGGTCTGAAGGAGGAGTTGGAGGTGAAGTTGGCCAAGGTGGAGAAGGAACTGGAGGGTGAGAAGGCCAGCTCTATTGCCCTTGCTGCTTCTCTGAAGCTGGCCGAAGACATGGCTTTGAAACATAAGGATAGCTATGTCTCGGCTTATAGGGAATTGATGCGTCTTCGGGAGGATTTGGAAACAGCTCGAGTTAATTATGGTGAGCTTCAGGGTCACCTTGTGGGTAGCGTAACTGCTGCCTCCGAGAATCTGATGGAGCAGTTCCGGGTTGTAGCTCCTGATGCCGACTTGACTCTCATCAGTTTGGACAATGTTGTGAGAGATGGTAAGATTGTCCCTGATGACCAGGATGATGATGAGACTGATCCTCCTCCAGTGCCTTCTCTTAAGGTGTCGACCTCCTCTGTTCCTCCTGTTCCATCTAATCCGGACTGCCAGGTCCTGAACCGGGATGATGGAACTGTAGATGCTGTGCCCTTACAGACTCGTCCTCCTTCTCCCCATACTGATGCTGCTGGGAAGGCCTCTGATCTTAGTTGATCTTTTTTCTTGGATATTTGTGTATATGGCCCGTTTTGTGGGTTTTTTGAACTGTTTATTATTTTGTTTGATTACTGACACTTTTTAGTTGCCTGCTTGGCAACTTTTACAAAAACAAAAGTAGCTTTCTGAGGTTGGCTTTTGGTGACCCCTTGAAGCTTTATCGTATTATGAATGATATCTGTTGGAATTTTACTGTCTGGCCTCTTTTAGGTTGCTTTTGTGCTTGTTGCTTGTAGCTTGGATCCTTTTGAGGCCATGTATGTGGGGGGGGTCCGGCTTGTTTTTCGGTTTCCTTGCTCTTGTTTTTTTTTTTTTTTTTAGCGCCTCGTAATCGATTTCTTTATGTTGGTCCCCTTCTAAGTTATTTTTTGTAATCCTCTTTCTTGGACCTTTATCAGATCTCTTTCAGGGACTATTTGTATAACTTTTTAGTAGCAGGAGTCCGACTTCATTATGTCGGTCTCCTTTTAAGTTATAGCGTAATTCTCTTTCTTGGATCTTTATCAGATCTCTTTCAGGGACTACTTGTATAACTTTTTTAATGGTAGGAGTCCGACTTGGTTATGTCGGTCTCCTTTAAGTTATTTTTTGTAGTCCTCTTTCTTGGACCTTTATCAGATCTCTTTTAGGGACTATTTGTATAACTTTTTAGTAGCAGGAGTCCGACTTCGTTATGTCGGTCTCCTTTTAAGTTATAGCGTAATCCTCTTTCTTGGATCTTTATCAGATCTCTTTCAGGGACTACTTGTATAACCCATTGTTATAGCGTAATCCTCTTTCTTGGATCTTTATCAGATCTCTTTCAGGGACTACTTGTATAACTTTTTTAATGGTAGGAGTCCGACTTGGTTATGTCGGTCTTCTTTTAAGTTATAGCGTAATCCTCTTTCTTGGATCTTTATCAAATCTCTTTCAGGGACTACTTATATAACTTTTTAGTTTGGGACTTGACTTTGTTATGTCAGGTCCTTCTAAGTTAAAGTAATCCTCTTTAAAAGGGTTGGCCAGACCTCTTTCCAGGGTTTACTTATAACTTGGGTTGACTTGGTCCGACTTCTGAACGTCGGCCAGTCTTTTAAGTTATTATATTAGCTATCCGTAAGACCTCGTCAGGTTCTCTTTTTGGATTGCTTTCGATAACTTCTTACATTATTCTGTGTTCATCTTTGCCGATTTGTAGAAAATGGTTGGCGTCTTTAGATCGTCTTTTGGGTGAATCGCGTTTTCACCTTTATCAGACGATTGTCTTTATCGTGGTCGCGTAGTGAATTTGTTTTTCACTTTCTGCCGACCTGTTGCTTTATAATCGGACGATGAATACTTCAGATTAATGCGTCTTGGAATCTTGTAGAATATCTAAGTAAACTTTATTCAAAGAAAAAATGAAAATATATACATGTGGGATTTTCCTTGTCCCTTTAAGTCGAGTATGATCTAGGTCCCTACATGGTGCCTCATTAAAAAACCTTTTCAGGAAAAAGAGCGCATCCATTTAGTGAGATCCTTTACCTTTTCTAACTGTAGTACCTTCTTAGGTTGCAGGCATGCCATGATCGATGAAGCTCTCGTCCATCAAGCTCGGACAGTCTGTAGTAGCCCTTCCCCAGTACTTCAATGACTCGGTAGGGTCCTTTCCAGTTTGCTGCCAGCTTTCCTTCTCCGGGTCGAGCTGTTCCAATGTCATTTCTGATTAGGATGAGATCATTCTTTGCAAAACTTCTCGGCACTACCTTTAGATTATATCTGGAAGCCATTCGTCGTTTTAGAGCTTCTTCCCTGATTCGAGCTCTTTCTTGGATTTCGGGTAACAAGTCGAGCTCTTCTTTCTGAAGTTGAGAGTTTGCTCATTCATTGTAGTGGACTACTCGGAGAGATCCTTCTTCGATTTCTATTGGAATCATTGCCTCCGCTCTGTATGCCAGTCGGAATGGTGATTCGTTTGTAGTAGAATGGGGGGTTGTTCGATACGCCCATAGGACTTGTGGGAGTTCCTCGGTCCAAGCTCCTTTTGCTTCTTGTAGCCTCCGCTTTAGTCTGGCCAATATGACTTTGTTGGCCGCTTCGGCTTGTCCATTGGCTTGGGGATGTTTGACGGAGGTGAACTGGTGTTTTATGTTCAAGTCGGCCACCAATTTTCTGAAGCCTACCTCTGTAAATTGGGTACCGTTGTCCGTGGTGATGGAGTATGGTACCCCGAACCTTGTAATAATGTTCCTATATAGGAATTTTTGACTTCTTTGAGCGGTGGCGTTGGCCAGGGGTTCTGCCTCGATCCATTTTATGAAATAGTCTACTCATACTATGAGGAATTTTACTTGTCTCGATTCCTGTGGGAAGGGTCCGAGAAGGTCGAGTCCCCATTTCGCAAATGGCTAGGGTGAGGTCACGCTGATGAGCTTTTCTGGTGGGGCAATGTGAAAGTTGGCATGCTTCTGGCATGGTGGACATGTCCTTACAAATTCTGTAGCCTCCTTTTGTAGAGTTGGCCAATAGAATCCCGCCCGGAGTATTTTTTTGGTGAGAGCTTGCGCTCCGAGATGATTACCACAAATGCCGCTGTGTACTTCCTCCAATACTTCCTTTGTGTTGGAAGTTGGTACGCATTTTAGTAAAGGTGTTGATATCCCTCTTTTGTACAGCGTGTTGTTTATGATAGTGTAGTACTGTGCCTCCCTTTTCAGCCTCTTTGCATCCTTTTCATCTGTAGGGAGTTCTTCTGTTTTGAGGTAGTTTATTATGGGGGTCATCCATCCTTGATCCCGACCTATTATGGCTAGGATTCTTTCTTCTTCCGCTATTGACGGGTTTTGTAATACCTCCTGGATGAGGCTTCTGTTGTTGCCCCCTGGTTTGGTGCTGGCTAATTTTGAAAGGGCGTCAGCTCGAGCATTTTGCTCACGAGGTATGTGGTGGATCCTATATTCCCCGAGTTGTCCGAGCTGTTCTTTGGTTTTATCCAAATATTTTTTCATGGTAGGATCTTTGGCTTGGTAGCTTCCTGTTATTTGTGAGGTGATGACTTGTGAGTCACTGTAGATGTTGAGTTTCCGAGCTCCAACCTCCCTAGCCAGCTTCAGACCAGCTAATAGTGCTTCGTATTCTGCCTGGTTGTTTGAGGCCGGGAATCCGAATTTAAGGGAGAGCTCAAGTTGAGTTCCTTGGTTGCTTTCAATTATCACACCCGCACCACTTCCTGTTTTATTCGAGGATCCGTCTACGTATATGTTCCATTCTATGGGGATTTCTGGAATGTCTGTAAATTCTGCGATGAAGTCGGCCAGGTGTCGCGATTTGATTGCTGTACGCGCCTCGTATTGGAGGTCGAATTCGGACAACTCGATTGCCTATTGTAGGATTCTTCCTGCTAGATCTATTTTCTGCAATATCCCTTTTATGGGTTGGTTGGTTCGAACTTTAATGGTATGCGCTTGGAAATATGGGCGAAGCCGCCGGGATGTGAGGATCAGAGCGTAGGCAAACTTTTCTATTTTCTGGTAGTTCAGCTCGGATCCCTGTAGTGCTTTGCTAATGAAGTAGACGGGTTTTTGCCCATGTTCGTCTTCTCTGACTAGTGCTGAGGCTATTGCCCGGCTCCCTACTACGAGATATAATATGAGCGGTTCTCCTTCTCGTGGCCGAGATAGGATAAGTGGCCGTCCTAAGAACTCCTTGAAGTTTAGGAAGGCTTGCTCACATTCTGTCGTCCATTCGAACTGTTTTCCCTTTCTTAAAGTAGCATAGAAGGGAAGAAATCTTATCGCAGCTCCTGCTAAGAATCGGGATAGAGCGGCCAACCTCCCGTTGAGTTGTTGTACTTCTTTGATACAGGTTGGGCTCTTCATGTTGAGTATGGCTCGACACTTGTCTGGATTTGCTTCAATCCCCCTTTGTGTGAGCATGAAGCCCAAGAATTTGCCGACTTCTACTGCGAAGGTGCATTTTGCGGGATTGAGCCGCATGTTGTGTTTCCTGATAGTGTAAAACACTTGAGTCAGGTCGGATAACAATGTATCTTTGCTTTGTGTCTTTATTAACATATCGTCTACATAAACTTCCATGATTTTTCCGATGTGATCTGAGAAAACTTTATTCATTAGCCTTTGATAAGTAGCTCCTGCGTTCTTGAGACCAAAAGGCATCACGATGTAACAGTAGTTTGCTTTCGGTGTTAGGAACGAGGTTTTTTCTTGATCTGGTGGATACATGGGGAATTGGTTGTACCTTGAATATGCGTCCATGAATGAGAGATACTTATATCCTGATGAAGCATCCACTAGAGCGTCGATGCTTGGGAGTGGGTAGGGGTCTTTTGGGCAGGCTTTGTTGAGGTCGGTGTAGTCGGTGCACATTCGCCACTTCCCATTTGACTTTTTCACCAAGACGACGTTTGCTAGCCATAGTGGATATTTGACTTCCCTTATGAACCCGGCCTCAAGTAGCGCTTGTACTTGTTCTTCTATAGCCTGAGCTCGTTCTGGTCCAAGTTTTCTTCGTCTTTGTTGTACCGGCCGGGATCCCGAATAGACTGCCAATTTGTGGCTCATTAGTTCGGGATCAATACCTGGCATGTCGGCAGCTTTCCATGCGAAGAGATCAACATTATCTCGTAGGAACCGTATTAGTGATTCCTTTATGTCTCCTTTCAGGATCATGCCAATATTAGTTGTTTTATCCGAGGTGTCTCCGATCTGGATTCTTTCTACTTCTCCTTCGGGTTGTGGTCGGAATTCTTCTCGCCTCTGAACTCCACCGAGCTCGATTGTATGGAACTCTCCTCCTTCACCTCGGAGGTTTAGGCTTTCGTTATAACAGCGACATGCCATCTTTTGATCTGCCTTTATCGTAGCTATCCCTTCCGCAGTTGGGAATTTTATACATAGATGTGGGGTTAAAACTATTGCGCCGAGTTGATTTAACGTTGTCCGACCTATTAAGGCATTGTAGGCTGAGCTTACGTCGACCACGATGTAGTCTATCTTGAGTGTTCTGGATTGGTTCCCCTTTCTAAAGGTTGTATGCAGCGATACGTATCCCAGCGGTTGAACTGGGGCATCTCCTAGTCCGAACAGGCTGTTCGGGTATGCTCTTAACTCTTTTACGTCTAGACCGAGTTTGTCGAAGGCAGTTTTGAATAAGATGTCGGCAGAACTTCCCTGGTCAATTAATGTACGGTGAAGGTTGGCGTTTGCCAGTATGATCGTAATGACCATGGGGTCGTCGTGTCCCGAGATGATTCCGGATGCGTCTTCCTTGGTAAACGTGATTGCTGGGATGTCTGGGGCTTCCTTTTTTCCTTCGACGTGGTATACTTCTTTGAGGTGTCACTTTCGGGATGATTTGGAGATTCCTCCTCCGGCAAATCCGCCGTGTATTACGTGAACGTGTCTTTCCAGAGTGCGAGGTGATCGTTCAGATCGTCCAACATCCTCATCCCTTCTTCTTTTTCTTGGTTCGTCATCCTGATTGGCCAAAAATCGATCTAGCTTTCCTTCTCTTACTAGTTTTTCTATGACGTTTTTTAAGTCGAAACATTCGTTGGTGGAATGCCCTCGAAGTCGGTGATACTCACAGTATTCATTCCGATTTCCTCCTCCTCTTTTGCCTTTAAGTGGCCGACCTGGAGGGATTTTCTCTGTATGGCAGACTTCTTTGTAAACATCTACCAAGGATACCCTAAGAGGAGTATAGTTATGATATTTTTTGATTTTCTCTCAGGAGCGATCTTCCTTTTTCTTGGATTCTTTATCTCGGTAGGCAAAACCGTTCGCCAAGTTGAGAGTTTTCCTCCATGTTGATATATTTTTGTGCCCGTTCTTGTACTTCGTCTAAGGATGTAGCGTATCTCTTTGATATAGATTGGCTAAATGGTCCTTCTCGTAGGCCATTTATAAGGCCCATAATGGCAGCCTCTGTTGGTAGACTTTGTATGTCCATGCATGTTTTGTTGAATCTTTCCATGTAGTTGCGAAGGCTCTCCCAATCTCCTTGTTTGATCCCTAGTAGGCTAGGTGCGTGTTTGGCTTTGTCCTTTTGTATGGAGAATCGGGCCAGGAACTTCTTGTCCAGATCGTCGAAACTCGAGATGGATTTTGGAGGTAGGTTGTCAAACCATTTAATGGCTGTCTTGGTGAGAGTTGTTGGAAAGGCTTTGTAGCGAACTGCATCTGAGGCATCTGTGAGGTACATTCTACTTCTGAAGTTGCTGAGATGATGGTTGGGGTCCGAGGTGCCGTCATATAGAGTCATATCCGGAAGCTTGAAATCTTTTGGAATTTTGGTCTTCATAATTTCTCTGGTGAATGGATCTTGATCTTTCTGAGAGCTATCTTCTGCGGATGATCGAGTAGCTTTAGTTTTAAGATCGGCTTCGAGTTTTACAAGCTTACCTTCTAGTTCTCTGCGCCGCCTTATCTCCCGGCGTAGATCTTCTTCCTTTTCACGTCGATGTTGGGCTTCTTTCTCGAGTTGCTCCAATCGATTTTGAAGTGCTTCTATTACTCCTGGATTTAATGAATTTTTGTCTCCATTGGTTTCTGGAGTATCTTTGAGTATTGTGTCCGCATTTTTATGCGGCGTTCTGTCTTCCAAACCTGAATCGTGGTCGTTGTCATGGTCATCTGCCATGTCAATGGGATGACTTCCAGGTTCCCCGGCAACGACGCCAATGTTCCGAGGGTTACCTGAAACTGTAGGTCGATCCTGGATGAGATCGTCTGTGTTGGTCGGAACTGACGTGTCCGGCAGGTGGGTATCGGCCGGAGCTGGTGTGTCCGACTTGTTGGACTTAGTGGTGGTGCTGATCCTTCATCCCCGGAGGGTGGGGGGCACCTGCAAGGGACTCCGATGCTTAAGTTAGCAAGGGTATTAAGCAGGTATTGAGTAGAATCAGAGTATGAGTTATACCTGGGTGCTCCAGTGTATTTATAATGGTGAGATGTGGCCTCCTGTGGATAAGATAAGTTAGTTTATCTTATCTTATCTTTTATCTTATCTTTAAGTGAGGTCATCTTTTAAGGGAACTGCCTTTATCTCTATAGGCTTGGGCTGCCCTTGGATTTGGGACGCATTCCTCTATTTGGGCCCTTTGTTTGGGCTTTTCCTGTCGCTTCGACCGACTTCTTCGTGAAGAAGTTGGTCTGCTTTGACCTAAAGAGGTCGGTCGCTTTGTCTGTAGAACATCCCGGGTCGGACAGCTCGACCCAGGGTATGAACAGTTGGTGAGTCAACTTTACATTGAAACCTACCCTATTTAGCATATACTCGACAGCTTGTGAAATGTTCTGCTCATTAGCTTGTGCAATGTCACATTGGACAAACTGATTTTGTCGAGTGGTGCACGAAATTGCAATCACACTTTTGCAATTCCGCACAACTAACCAGCAAGTGCACTGGGTCGTCCAAGTAATACCTTACGTGAGTAAGGGTCGATCCCACGGAGATTGTCGGCTTGAAGCAAGCTATGGTTATCTTGTAAATCTTAGTCAGGATATCAGAAATTATCAGGATTAATTGTGAAAAGTAAAAGAACATGAAATAAGTACTTGTTTTGCAGTGATAGAGAATAGGTTGAGGTTTTGGAGATGCTCCATCTTCTGAATCTCTGCTTTCCTACTGTCTTCTTCTTCAAGCATGCAAGGCTCCTTCCATGGCAAGCTGTATGCAAGGGTTTCACCGTTGTCAGTGGCTACCTCCCATCCTCTCAGTGGAAATGTTCAACGCACCCTGTCACGGCACGACTATCCATCTGTCGGTTCTCAATCAGGCCGGAATAGAATCCAGTGATTCTTTTGCGTCTGTCACTAACGCCCCGCCTTTAGGAGTTTGAAGCTCGTCACAGTCATTCAATCATTGAATCCTACTCAGAATACCACAGACAAGGTTTAGACCTTCCAGATTCTCTTGAATGCCGCCATCAGTTCTAGCTTATACCACGAAGATTCTGATTAAAGAATCCAAGAGATATCTACTTAATCTAAGGTAGAACGGAGGTGGTTGTCAGGCACACGTTCATAGTTGAGAATGATGATGAGTGTCACGGATCATCACATTCATCCGGTTTAAGAACAAGTAATATCTTAGAATGGAAGCAAGCATAATTGAATGAAAAACAGTAGTAATTGCATTAATCCATCAAGACACAGCAGAGCTCCTCACCCCCAACCATGGGGTTTAGAGACTCATGCCGTGGAAGGTACACAAAGAAACGTGTAAAGTGTCATGAGGTACAGATACAACGTCAAAAGATCCTATTAATAGTGAACTAGTAACCTAGGGTATACAGAAATGAGTAAATGACGTAAAAATCCACTTCTGGGTCCACTTAGTGTGTGCTTGGGCTGAGCATTGAAGTTTTTATGTGTAGAGACATTTTCTGGAGTTAAACGCCAGCTTTCATGCCAGTTTGGGCGTTTAACTCCAATTTTTATGCCAGTTCCAGCGTTAAACGCTGGAAATTCTGAGGCTGATTTGCAACGCCGGTTTGGGCCATCAAATCTCGGGCAAAGTATGGACTATTATACATTGCTGGAAAGCCCAGGATGTCTACTTTCCAATGCCGTTGAGAGCGCGCCAATTGGGCTTCTGTAGCTCCAGAAAATCCACTTCGAGTGCAGGGAGGTCAGAATCCAACAGCATCTGCAGTCCTTTTCAGTCTCTGAATCAGATTTTTGCTCAGGACCCTTAATTTCAGCCAGAAAATACCTGAAATCACAAAAAAACACACAAACTCATAGTAAAGTCCAGAAAAGTGAATTTTAATTAAAAACTAATAAAAATATACTAAAAACTAACTAAATCATACTAAAAACATACTAAAAACAATGTCAAAAAGCGTATAAATTATCCGCTCATCACAACACCAAACTTAAATTGTTGCTTGTCCTCAAGCAACTGAAAATCAAAATAGAATAAAAAGAAGAGAATATACTATAGACTCCAAAATATCAAAGAAACATAGTTCCAATTAGATGAGCGGGGCCAGTAGCTTTTTGCTTCCGAACAGTTTTGGCATCTCACTTTATCCTTTGCAGTTCAGAATGATTGGCATCTTTAGGAACTCAGAACTCAGATAGTGTTATTGATTCTCCTAGTTAAGTATAATGATTCTTGAACATAGCTAGTGTATGAGTCTTGGCTGTGGCCCAAAGCACTCTGTCTTCCAGTATTACCACCGGATACATACATGCCACAGACACATAATTGGGTGAACCTTTTCAGATTGTGACCCAGCTTTGCTAGAGTCCCCAATTAGAGGTGTCCAGGGTTCTTAAGCACACTCTTTTTGCCTTGGATCACAACTTTATTTCTTTCTTTTTCTTTCTTTTTCTCTTTTTTTTTCGAAATTTTTTTTTGTATCCACTGCTTTTTCTTGCTTCAAGAATCAATGTGATGATTTTTTAGATCCTCAATAACAGATCTCTTTTTCCTTCATTCTTTCAAGAGCCAACAATTTTAACATTCTCAAAACAACAAATTCAAAAGACATATGCACTGTTCAAGCATTCATTCAGAAAACAAAAAGTATTGTCACCACATCAAACTAATTCAACTAGTTTCAAGGATAAATTTGAAATCCTGTACTTCTTGTTCTTTTGTGATTAAAGCATTTTTCATTTAAGAGAGGTGATGGATTCATAGGACATTCATATCTTTAAGGCATAAACTTTAAATTTTATTAATTATGAATTAAGAAAAAGACTCAAAAAATAGAAAACAAACAAAAATTTAAATAGGCTCCTAATGATAGAGGTTTTCACAGAGTTAGGACTCAACAACCTTGATTTTGAGAAGTGGATGTTCCCTCAAATTGAGGGGAGAACTTTTGGCGTTTCAGTTCTTGAAGTTCACGCCCCTGCTTCTCTTGTTCCTTCAGCAATTTGCAGAGCATGCAGTTCTGATTCTGCTGTTCTTCCTTAAGTTGCTCCATAGTCTCTTGCAACTTGGTGATAGATGCTTCCAAGCTGGCCCAGTAGCCAATTTCAGAAAATTTAGGGAGGAACTCCTGCGCCCTCCTTTTGATAGAGTTGTCTTGTGTTTGTCCTTCCATTGACTTCTTGGTGATTGGATGTTCAATGGGTATGAATTCATCTACTCCCATCTTTACCCCAGCCTCTTTACAGAGCAAGGAGATCAAGCTTGGGTAGGCCAGTTTGGCTTCAGTGGAATTCTTATTTGCAATTGTGTAGATCTCACAAGCAATCACATGATGAACCTCCACTTCTTTTCCAAGCATAATGCAATGAATCATCACTGCTCTCTTGATAGTGACCTCAGAACGGTTGCTAGTGGGCAATATGGAACGCCCAATAAAGTCTAGCCAACCTCTTGCAATTGGTTTGAGGTCTCCCCTCTTGAGTTGGTTTGGGACACCCTTTGAATTGGTTATCCACTTAGCTCCAGGGAGGCATATGTCCTCTAGAACTTGATCCAACCCTTTGTCTGCTCTCACCATTCTCCTATTAAAGGATTCAGGATCATCTTGCAGTTGAAGCAACTTGAAGATTTCTCTTATTTTGTCCAGATGGAAGTACATAACTTTCCCTCTGACCATGGTTCTGTAAGTATGGTAAGCGGTTCCAGTCATTCTCTGCTTATCTGTTAGCCACAGATTTGAGTAGAATTCCTGAACCATATTCCTTCCAACCTTTATCTCAGGATTGGTTAGAACTTCCCATCCTCTGTTTCGGATTTGCTCTTGGATCCCCAGATATTCATCTTCTTTCAGATCAAATTTTACTTCCGGGATCACTGACCTCAGACCCATTATTTTGTGATAATGGTCTTCATGTTCTTTGGTTAAGAACTTCTCTTGATTCCAAAGATTCTTTGGATTATTCTCTTTCTTTCCTCTTAAATTGGTTTGTTTTCCCTTAGGAGCCATGATCTTGATGAATCTTGGCTTTAGTGATCACGGAAAGGCACACCAAACTTAGAGGTTTGCTTGTCCTCAAGCAAAAGAAAGGAAGGAGGAGAGAGAGGAGAAGAGCAAATTCGAATGGTGTGGGGGAATGGTGAGGCCGAACGTGTTTTTATAAGGGGGGGGGGAAGGAGATTTCGAAAAAATTGAAAAGAGATTTGAGAAGATATGGGGAGAATTTGAGAAAAGGGTGAGTTTTTGAATAAGATTTGGGATTGATTTGAGAGGGATTTGAAGAATGATTTTGATTTTTGAAGATTTGAAAGTGAATGATGAGAGGTTGAAGTGTGTTTATGTAGAAAAGTATGGGTAAGAAAAGGAAAGTTTGAAAAAATTTGATTGAAAAACAAAATCTTGGTCCCCTCACCTTTCTGGCGTTAAACGCCCAGAATGGCATCCATTCTGGCGTTTAATGCCCATTTGTTGCCCATTGTGGGCGTTTAACGCCCAGCCAGGTGCCTTGGCTGGCGTTAAACGCCAGAATCCCCTTTGTCACTGGGCGTTTTGCTAAACGCCCAGGATGCTGCACACCTGGCATTAAACGCCCAGAATGGTGCCCATTCTGGTGTTTAACGCCCAAAATGGTACCCTTACTGGCGTTAAACGCCCAGAATGGTGCCCATTCTGGCGTTTAACGCCCAAAATGCCCCTTACTGGCGTTTTTTCGCCAGTAAGCTCTTTTTCTCTGCTTTTTGCGCTGAATCCTTCTGTAACTCTGTGAATTCCTTCATTTTTGATATTTGCCTTTGTAAAAACAAAACATATAACCTGCTAATGACTGGGTTGCCTCCCAGCAAGCGCTTCTTTACTGTCTTTAGCTGGACCTTTACTGAGAATCACTCAAGTCTCAGTTTTGAGCATTTCTGCTCAAAATTGCCTTCAAGATAATGCTTGATTCTTTGCCCATTAACAATGAACTTTTTGTCAGAATCAATATCCTGAAGCTCAACATATCCATATGGTGACACTCCTGTAATCACATACGGACCCCTCCACCGGGATTTAAGTTTTCCTGGAAACAATCTGAGCCTAGAGTTGAAGAGCAGAACTTTTTGTCCTGGCTCAAAGACTCTGGTTGACAACTTCTTGTCATGCCACTTCTTTGCCTTTTCCTTATAAATTTTTGCATTTTCAAAGGCATTGAGTCTGAACTCCTCTAGCTCATTTAACTGGAGCAATCTTTTTTCACCAGCTAACTGAGCATCCATATTTAGGAATCTGGTTGCCCAGTAGGCTTTATGTTCCAGTTCCACGGGCAGATGACAGGCCTTCCCATACACCAGTTGGTATGGAGAGGTTCCTATAGGAGTCTTGAATGCTGTTCTGTATGCCCACAGAGCATCATCCAAACTCTTTGCCCAATCTTTTCTTCGGGCTATCACAGTCCGTTCTAGGATTCTTTTTAGTTCTCTGTTAGAGACTTCAGCTTGCCCATTTGTCTGTGGATGATACGGAGTTGCCACTTTGTGGCTAATTCCATATCTGACCATAGCAGAGTATAGCTGTCTATTGCAGAAATGAGTGCCCCCGTCACTGATTAGTACTCTGGGAACACCAAACCTGCTGAAGATGTGTTTCTGGAGGAATTTCAGCACGGTCTTGGTATCATTAGTGGGTGTAGCAATTACTTCTACCCACTTAGATACATAGTCCACTGCCACCAGAATGTAAGTGTTTGAGTATGATGGTGGGAATGGACCCATGAAGTCGATTCCCCATACATCAAACAATTCTATCTCTTATATCCCTTGTTGAGGCATGGCATATCCGTGAGGCAAGTTACCAGCTCTTTGGCAACTGTCACAGTTACGCACAAACTCTCGGGAATCTTTATAGAGAGTAGGCCAGTAGAAGCCACATTGGAGGACTTTAGTGGCTGTTCGCTCACTTCCAAAATGTCCTCCATACTGTGATCCATGGCAATGCCATAGGATCCTTTGTGCTTCTTCTCTGGGTACACATCTGTGGATCATTTCGTCTGCACATCTCTTAAAGAGATATGGCTCATCCCATAGGTAGTACTTGGCATCTGAAATTAATTTCTTTCTTTGCACTCTGCTGTACTCCTGGGGTATGAACCTCACAGCTTTATAGTTTGCAATATCTGCAAACCATGGAGCTTCCTGAATGGCAAAGAGTTGCTCATCTGGGAAAGTCTCAGAGATCTCAGTAGAAGGGAGGGACGTCCCAGCTACTGGTTCTATTCGGGACAGATGATCAGCTACTTGGTTCTCTGTCCCTTTTCTGTCTCTTATTTCTATATCAAACTCTTGCAGAAGCAACACCCATCTTATAAGCCTGGGTTTTGAATCCTTCTTTGTGACTAAGTATTTAAGAGCAGCATGGTCAGTGTACACAATCACCTTTGATCCCACTAGATAGGATCTAAACTTGTCAATGGCATAGACCACTGCAAGTAATTCTTTTTCTGTGGTTGTGTAATTCTTCTGTGCATCATTTAGAATACGGCTGGCATAATAAATGATGTGCAGAAGCTTGTTATACCTCTGTCCCAACACTGCACCAATGGCATGGTCACTGGCATCACACATTAATTCAAATGGCAATGTCCAATCTGGTGCAGAGATGACTAGTGCTGTGACCAGCTTAGCTTTCAGGGTCTCAAACGCCTGCTGACACTGTGTGTCAAACACAAATGGCGTGTCAGCAGCTAGCAGGTTACTCAAAGGTTTTGCAATTTTCGAAAAATCCTTTATGAACCTTCTGTAGAATCCTGCATGCCCCAGAAAGCTTCTGATTGCCTTAACATTGGCAGGTGGTGGTAATTTTTCAATTACCTCTACCTTTGCCTTATCCACCTCTATTCCCCTGCTTGAAATTTTGTGCCCAAGGACAATTCCTTCAATCACCATAAAGTGACATTTCTCCCAGTTTAAAACCAGGTTAGTCTCTTGGCACCTTTTCAGGACAAGTGCTAGGTGATTAAGACAGGAGCTGAATGAGTCTCCATATACTGAGAAATCATCCATGAAGACTTCCAGAAATTTTTCCACCATATCAGAGAAGATGGATAACATGCATCTCTGAAAGGTTGCAGGAGCATTACACAGACCAAAAGGCATCCTCCTGTAGGCAAACACACCAGAAGGGCAAGTAAATGCTGTTTTCTCTTGGTCCTGAGGATCTACTGTAATTTGGTTGTAACCTGAATAGCCATCCAAAAAGCAGTAATAATCATGACCAGCTAGTCTTTCTAGCATTTGGTCTATGAATGGTAAAGGAAAATGATCCTTTCTGGTGGCTGTATTGAGCCTTCTGTAGTTAATACACATACGCCACCCTGTGACTGTTCTTGTAGGAACCAGATCATTTTTTTCATTATGAACCACTGTCATGCCTCCCTTTTTGGGGACAACTTGGACAGGGCTCACCCAGGGGCTATCAGAAATAGGATAAATAATCCCAGCCTCTAGTAATTTAGTGACCTCTTTCTGCACCACCTCCTTCATGGCTGGATTTAGCCTCCTCTGTTGTTGGACCACTGGTTTGGCATTATCCTCCAACAGGATCTTGTGCATGCATCTAGCTGGGCTAATGCCCTTAAGATCACTTATGGACCACCCAAGAGCTGTCTTGTGTGTCCTTAGCACTTGAATCAGTGCTTCCTCTTCCTGTGGATTCAAAGCAGAGCTTATAATCACTGGAAAAGTGTCACCCTCTCCCAGAAATGCATACTTCAGGGATGGTGGTAGTGGTTTGAGTTCAGGTTTGGGAGGCTTATCCTCCTCCTGAGGAATTTTCGAAAATTCCTTTGTTTCCTGTGGTTCTTCTTGATCAGGTTGAGCATCCTTGAAGATGTCTTCAAGCTCTGATTCTAGGCTTTCAGTTATATTGATCTCTTCCACCAAAGAGTCAATAATGTCAGCGCCCATGCAGTCATTTGGTGTGTCTGGATGCTGCATAGCTTTCACAGCATTCAACTTGAACTCATCCTCATTGACTCTCAGGGTTACTTCCCCTTTTTGTACATCAATGAGAGTTCGTCCAGTTGCTAGGAAAGGTCTTCCTAGAATGAGAGTTGCACTCTTGTGCTCCTCCATTTCCAGCACCACAAAGTCAGTTGGAAAGGCAAATGGCCCAACCTTGACAATCATATCCTCTATTATGCCTGATGGGTGTTTAATGGAGCCATCAGCAAGTTGGAGGCATATCCGGGTTGGTTTGACTTCTCCAATCAACCCAAGCTTTCTGATAGTGGATGCAGGTATTAGATTGATGCTTGCTCCAAGATCACATAGGGCTGTCTTGGTGCAAGCGCCTTCTAATGTGCATGGTATCATAAAGCTTCCTGGATCTTGAAGCTTTTCTGGTAAGCTTTTCAGAATGACTGCACTGCATTCTTCAGTGAGAAATACTTTTTCAGTTTCTCTCCAATCCTTCTTATGACTTAAGATCTCTTTCATGAACTTAGCATAAGAAGGTATTTGCTCAAGTGCCTCTGCAAACGAAATCTTTATTTCAAGAGTCCTTAGATAATCTGCAAAGCGGGCAAATTGCTTATCCTGCTCCGCTTGGCGGAGTTTCTGAGGATAAGGCATCTTGGCTTTATATTCTTCAACCTTAGTTGCTGCAGGCTTATTCCTTACAGAAGTGGTTGAAGAAGCCTTTTTAGAGGGATTACTGTCAGCACTCTCAGGTGTCTGATCCTCCCTTGGCGTCTGAACGCTAGGAATGGGTGAAGATTGGGCGTTAAACGCCAACTTCTCTCCCTTTTCTGGCGTTTGAACGCCAGAACTGGGCAAGGAATGGGCGTTTAACGCCAGCTTTCCTTCCCTTTCTGGCGTTTGAACGCCAAAAGTATTCCTCTCTGGGCTCTTACTGTCCTCAGAGGGATTTTGGGTAGTGGCTTGGTTATCCTCTGTCAATTGTTCCTCATTTGACTTTTTGCTCTTTTGAGTGGTGTTGTTCAGTGTCTTCCCACTCCTCAGTTGAACTGCTTGACACTCTTCTGTTATCTGTTTGGATATCTGCTGTTTTGCTTGATTCAACTGCAGTTCTATGTTCTTGTTAGCAACTTTAGTTTCATGGAGCATCTCTTTAAATTCTGCTAACTGTTTCGTCATCAGGAGCAATTGTTGATTAAGCTCAATCATCTGTTCTTGAGGGCTAGGATCAGTGACTATTGCCATGACTTCCTCTTTTGGAGAGAACTCATTGCTAGAGTATAAATATTGGTTTCTAGCAACAGTGTCTATAAGCTCTTGAGCCTCTTCAATTGTCTTCCTCATGTGTATAGATCCACCAGCTGAGTGGTCTAAAGACATCTGAGCTTTTTCTGTAAGCCCATAATAGAAGATGTCTAACTGTACCCACTCTGAAAACATTTCAGAGGGGCATTTTCTTAGCATACCTCTATACCTCTCCCAGGCATTATAAAGGGATTCATTATCCTCTTGTTTAAAGCCTTGGATGTCCAGCCTTAGCTGTGTCATCCTCTTTGGAGGGTAAAAATGATTCAGGAATTTGTCTGATAATTGTTTCCATGTCTTTATGCTTGCTGTAGGTTGGTTATTCAACCACCTTTTAGCTTGATCTTTTACAGCAAATGGAAACAGTAATAGTCTGTAGACATCCTGATCCACCTCTTTATCATGTACTGTGTCAGCAATTTGTAAGAATTGTGCCAGAAACTCAGTAGGTTTTTCCTGTGGAAGATCGGAATACTGGCAATTTTGCTGCACTATGATAATGAGTTGAGGATTTAGCTCAAAGCTGCTTGCTTTGATGGGAGGTGTACAGATGCTACTCCCATATGCAGCTGTAATGGGGTTGGCATATGACCCCAGAGTCCTTCTCGACTGATCAATCCTACTTAGGTCCATAATGGATAAAGGGAAATAATATGGATTGCAAATAGATAAATTTTGTTTTTTTTTAATTATCCGAAAAAGATAAAATAAAACAAAAGAAAAATAAAATAAAAATTCGAAAATTAAAAGAAAATAAGATCAAAGCAAATTGAAAACTGAATCAATTAGTTAATTAAAAAGATTTTGAGATTAGCAATTAGAAAGATATGATTGAAAAATTTTTATGAAAGAGATTTGATTTTTGAAGAGAGGAAAGAGAAAAACAACAAAATGACACCAAACTTAAAATTTTTAGAAAATCAAACACTAATTTTCGAAAACTTTTAAGGGAAAAACACAAAGAGGACACCAAACTTAGAATTTTTACGGATCAAAAAGGGACTAAGGACATGCAAAATCGAAAATTAAAAGAAAAGCAAAAGCATGCAATTGACACCAAACTTAAAATATGAAACTAGACTCAACTAAAAGACTCTAAACCAACAAAAATAAAACAGTCCTAATCTAAGCAACAAGATAAGCCGTCAGTTGTCCAAACTCAAACAATCCCCGGCAACGGCGCCAAAAACTTGGTGCACGAAATTGCAATCACACTTTTGCAATTCCGCACAACTAACCAGCAAGTGCACTGGGTCGTCCAAGTAATACCTTACGTGAGTAAGGGTCGATCCCACGGAGATTGTCGGCTTGAAGCAAGCTATGGTTATCTTGTAAATCTTAGTCAGGATATCAGAAATTATCAGGATTAATTGTGAAAAGTAAAAGAACATGAAATAAGTACTTGTTTTGCAGTGATAGAGAATAGGTTGAGGTTTTGGAGATGCTCCATCTTCTGAATCTCTGCTTTCCTACTGTCTTCTTCTTCAAGCATGCAAGGCTCCTTCCATGGCAAGCTGTATGCAAGGGTTTCACCGTTGTCAGTGGCTACCTCCCATCCTCTCAGTGGAAATGTTCAACGCACCCTGTCACGGCACGGCTATCCATCTGTCGGTTCTCAATCAGGCCAGAATAGAATCCAGTGATTCTTTTGCGTCTGTCACTAACGCCCCGCCTTCAGGAGTTTGAAGCTCGTCACAGTCATTCAATCATTGAATCCTACTCAGAATACCACAGACAAGGTTTAGACCTTCCAGATTCTCTTGAATGCCGCCATCAGTTCTAGCTTATACCACGAAGATTCTGATTAAAGAATCCAAGAGATATCTACTTAATCTAAGGTAGAACGGAGGTGGTTGTCAGGCACACATTCATAGTTGAGAATGATGATGAGTGTCACGGATCATCACATTCATCCGGTTTAAGAACAAGTAATATCTTAGAATGGAAGCAAGCATGATTGAATGAAAAACAGTAGTAATTGCATTAATCCATCAAGACACAGCAGAGCTCCTCACCCCCAACCATGGGGTTTAGAGACTCATGCCGTGGAAGGTACACAAAGAAACGTGTAAAGTGTCATGAGGTACAGATACAATGTCAAAAGATCCTATTAATAGTGAACTAGTAACCTAGGGTATGCAGAAATGAGTAAATGACGTAAAAATCTACTTCTGGGTCCACTTAGTGTGTGCTTGGGCTGAGCATTGAAGCTTTATGTGTAGAGACCTTTTCTGGAGTTAAACGCCAGCTTTCATGCCAGTTTGGGCGTTTAACTCCAATTTTTATGCCAGTTCCAGCGTTAAACGCTGGAAATTCTGAGGCTGATTTGCAACGCCGGTTTGGGCCATCAAATCTCGGGCAAAGTATGGACTATTATACATTGCTGGAAAACCCAGGATGTCTACTTTCCAATGCCGTTGAGAGCGCGCCAATTGGGCTTCTGTAGCTCCAGAAAATCCACTTCGAGTGCAGGGAGGTCAGAATCCAACAGCATCTGCAGTCCTTTTCAGTCTCTGAATCAGATTTTTGCTCAGGACCCTTAATTTCAGCCAGAAAATACCTGAAATCACAGAAAAACACACAAACTCATAGTAAAGTCCAGAAAAGTGAATTTTAATTAAAAACTAATAAAAATATACTAAAAACTAACTAAATCATACTAAAAACATACTAAAAACAATGTCAAAAAGCGTATAAATTATCCGCTCATCATCGAGCACCATTCATTACATCATCAGGGTTTTGCCCCTTATTAATTATTATGAGTGACTGACGACCTTCCAAGTGAGGTTGATGACCTCCTAATGGATTTGGTGCCTTATAGTTATCTTGGACTACTCCAGTCATATCATTCATATGCTTCGTTACTTGCTCAAACTTAGCATTATTATTTTCTATCATAGGGTTTAAGACAGTTATCATCTGCTGAGTCAATGTATTAACTAAACCATGATGACTTTCTACTATTTATTGTCTAAAACCTGCTAAGAAATCTACAGTGTTAGGCAGAACTATTCCTGACGTTGGTAATTTTCTCGACCTTCCTGAGAACAATGGGCCTTTATGCATTTCAATAGATGTCGAAGGCGTAACGGGGTCGAACAAGGCACCTCCATTTATGTCGATGATCGAATTGGCAAATTAATCTGAGTTCATGTTGCCCCTACATATGGTTGCGTCAACATTAACAATATACTTTGTTGAGATAGTTTTATCGGTCTCAAATAAGAAGGATTGGCCATTGTATATTGATATAAGTACGGGTTGTATCCTTGTACAAAACTTTATGGATTTATTCCACCAATTAGATTTGATTGAACATTTGAATATGCCTCAAAAATAGGTAGATTAGCCAAAGATAAAAAATATTGAGGTGACTCATACATAGGTCAAGTAATCAAATTTACTTCAACTACACTAGGAGAAGCCACTGAATCACATTTGTGTTGTTCATATGCTTAGTAGGACTTCTAGCAAAAATCATAGGCTGTCGATTTAGTGACTTGTGGCTGTGAATATAGTACTATTTCTTCAGAGTCATGGTCTGACCCTTCTGTTGAAGAGGAAGACTAAGATGGCATAGAAATAGATGCGTTTAAACTGCTATAGAGTATAAATTTATTACTTCATAAACACATACACAGCAACCACTTTGAGCAACCAATCTTATCCAAGGTCCCACCGGCCATGCCAATTTGTTTCGCTTGGATTTTACTTTTTTGACCTTGATAGGAGGTGTCAACCAAACTTGCATCAAGATCTCAATTCGAGGAGTAGATACAATTCTCCTTGTGGTTTACTTTTAGGATTTAGAGATCGTGTCCAATAGAAGTGTAAAAACAAATAAATAAATAATTATAAAAAGCAAGAAGTAAGAAAAAATAAGTACAAAAAATAAAGAATTAAAAATTGTAAAACTTGTATTAAAATGTGCAGAAATTGACAAGTGCTTAAATGAAAATGACATAATTTAAATAATAGAAAAAAAATAGAATTGAAAATGACTGAAATAAAAATGGAGCCTCCTGATACTTACATGGACTCATGACTCTTGTTTCCATGCGTGAATGTGACTGAAAATTTTTAGAATGAGTGAGTGTGTGAATGAATGGAAGCTCCCCTAGCTTATTGAAATTAATCCTATTTATAGAGAAAAAATCTTAAACTAATTGATATAACTTTGGACTTCAAATAAACTTATACTTCAAGTAGTCTTGCACTTCAAGCAAACTTGGACTTCAAGTAGTCTTGGACCACTACAAAAAGAAGACAGAATACTGTCGGAATTATCGTCAAATTTAGCGGCACCCTTTACGATTGGATTTAGTGTTGTTTTTGCGTCGGATACAGGCTATATTTAGTTTTCTGAATTGTTTACCGTTGGATTTAATGTTCCAACTATAAATCCGACAGTAAGAAGTGGCGCGAAATAAATCTTTTTGGTGTTAAAAATACTGGAGTTCTATCGTCAGATTTTGCCAATGATAACTCACTTTAGTAAAACACTGCGTTTAAACAATTTTCTGTCGGATATTTTCGCCGGTAATATTGGGATTAACTTCAAACGCGAACCCCTCTCCCTCACTTCTCTGAACTCACTCTCTCTTTTCTCTCTCCTCTCGTGGTCTCTCCATGCCGCTAAAGCTGCCGGCATCGCTGCCATCCACTTGGGACTCCGCTTTCGCTGTTGCCGCTAGACATTCTCGACGCTGGAGTTGTCGGCCACTGCTGGAGCTATTGGGACGTCGCTGCTGTTCGCATCCGTTGTCACTGCCATCAACGATAGTGGCATTGTCGTCGTCACTGCTGTCTCCTATTACATTCAACAGATACCGCCTGCTTGCTAACTATATTCTCCGTCGGACAAAAAAAATTCATGGTATTCTGTTATCGGCGAAGTTTATTCCGTCAGATAGATACTAACACAAAATTCGACGATAACAGGTATACTGTTGGATTTCATTCGATTTTTCGACGGTAAATCCGACGATAATTATAATTTTTCTTGTAGTGGACCTCAAGCAAATTTGGATTCTAAGTAGTCGTAAACCTCAAGTAAATTTGGGTACCAAGTATAAGATAATTTGACCATCAAACTTAATCCATTCTTATTTTCTTCAACCGTAGTGTACTTCATGCATATATGATCTTCGACTTTAACTGTCGAATTTTTTTTATGTCGATCATTTATGCCAAATTTTTTTCACAGCACCAAGATTCAAACATTTCTTCTACTTCTTGTTTTAAATTCATTTGAAGTTTATGTTTAATGCTGTTTCCACTCATAGATTTGGAAAGAACTTGTTTGTAAGATTTTGCTTAGTCAATATATAACACAAAATTCACATTTCTTTTTTATTGCTCACTAAGTTTAATTTTCGACGTTTATAGTCCATAAGTCTCAAGATCGAACTCTCTTAAAAGAAGAGTGAAACTCCGGTGTTTCGATGTAGAATATGTTTGTACTTGAATTTTCTCTCACCACTAGGGTCGAGATTTAGAACAAATATATCTATAAAAAAAACTTAATACAAATTTCATACCTTACTTAAAACAGTACAGAAGGTTACACAAAGCATGTCTATGTACACCCCATCAGCGACGGTTGCACTTAAGAATAGAGAGTAATACTAATTAAATAATTGGATACGTGGCATTATTGGCAATTCCACATAACCCTTCCTTAGCATGTACCTCTCTCTTCATCCTTATGTACCCTTTTTCTCCCCAGTCAGTACCCCATGAATTTTTTACTATCCAATACTTGGTACCATCCTTATCTTTACCATAACCAACTACCGTAGCAGTATGGTCTGGCTCAGTTTCACATATTCCAGTGAAAATCCCACTAGAATAAAATTGAAAATAATACCCACTAGCTTGAAGATAAACCGACACTGGTTGTTTTGCCACAGCTTTGAGGAGTGCCTTTTCGTTATTAGAAGGAACCTTCTCGAACCCTTTTATCTTAGCTACATTATGTATTGTTTCCTTCTCATTAGCCTTACATGGCTTCTCAACTTGTTTGTATGGGTAGTCTGATTCACTTGATATTCCTCCATTCTTTGCAATGAATGTATACGCATCTTCCATATAACCACCATAGCATCCTTCACTGTCGCCTCTTACGCAATCTACTAGTTCTTGCACTGAGAGAGACACTAGTTTACCTGTACTTATTTTGTGGATTCCTTCAACTGCAGCCACAGATGAAAATGCCCACCAACTACCTGTTTACAACAAGAATATTAGCATCACTATTTTATAGTATATAAATATACTAATAACAAAATGTTATCTTATTAAAATAAAAAGACTAATGCAGTAATGCTAGACAATGAACTTTATTGCTAATATTATTAGTGTTGGTGGATGAAATAGTTGGTCCCATCCCTATTTTTTATCAGTTAAACATCTTGTTTATTTTAATTTTAATTTTGATATTATGATAATAAACAAAATTGTACATAATCAATTAATTAAATTTATGTATTTAGATAAATTTTTAAAAAATAAATTAATTATTTTTATTAATATATCAATACATAATTTATTATATATGTAAAATTCTTTTAATTAAATTAAAAATATAAAAATTACATTTATATAATAAATTATATAACTACTTGAATATTAATTAATTTACTCTAAAAACTAATGCATTATAGTTCAAATGGTATAATTTTTTCATACTCACCTAAGTGTACGCACGTGTGTATATATATATATATATATATATATATATATATATATGCCAAATTTTATTGGTCTTTCTATTGCCAAATTATTAGTAGTAGATAAATTTTATGAAATATTTTATATTTTATTAATTAAAATTTTGTTAATGTGCATCATTAAAATTATTATTAGTAAATTTTTTAAAATTTTATTTTAATAAATATAAAATAATTAAAAATTTATTACGTTTTAAACATTTTTAATAAAAAGCTTTTCAATTAATAATCTTAACCTATATAGTATTAGCTAAATCCATTTTATTATCATCATCATTATCCTTATGAGTTTGTGACTCTTAATCGCTTAATACTATAATCTGAGTTGAGTTTATGAAGTAACTATGTCCTATAATAAAATAATCCCCCTTGAACTACACATGATGATTTATTATTATTATTATTATTATTATTATTATTATTATTATTATTATTATTATTATTATTATTATTCTACATACCACATGTGCCTTGGTCCTTGATTGGTGTAACAACTCCACTTTTCCTCCAGTCCACGGTTTCTGGAATGTCAGTTACATTCTCATGCCGAAACGGCGTCGTTTGCCAATGACTCTTCCGAAGGCCATTAAGAGAAGCCTTGAACTCTTCAACGCTTAGGTCCGCAAATCTGTTAACACTAAGCTTGAAACTTTTGTCCCCAGCCCCATTGAAGGACTCAATGAACTCAACATTGTTCTTGAATATTCGGAACCTTCTTTCTTTCTCTTCACCATCCTTATACACTTTTCCATATTCTTCCATCCATTTCTCATGTCTCTCTCTTGTGCATGTAGACTCAAATAGCCTGCGTGACATTGTTACTTGAGAGTTCCATAAAGTGAGAATGAGAAAGAAAAGAATTATTATTTGGTGAAATTGGATAAACGAAGTAGTAGTCATCATCGTTATGATGATTGCACACTAATTTTGTTTTTAAGTGTATGTGTGATTATGTAGAAATGAAAGAAGAAACTTTTATATGCATTGCATCGAAGGCATGCAATAACTTGTATATATGCAATTATTTTGGAGTGGAAATAAAAGACAATTATTTCAATAGGATATATACTGTAGTGCATGAAATAGTGGTCTCCACCACTTCCATCTTTGGATAATATTATATTAGCACTATTGTTCTTTGATGGAAGATTCCTTTTCTATCTAATTGATTTTTTATTTATTAGATATGCAGTGCTGTATGTTGATTATATATATATCATGGTCCCTGCTTTAATTTTATTCGAACCTTATTGGATGAGTTGCTTGCAGTGCAAGTTTCATATCTTTTAAGGATAAAATTTCTAAAGTTTATTTCAAAGATGTAAACCTTATAATACCTTAAATTGTGGAACCTACTTCGAGTCTAATTTTTGTTCCTAGTTTGATTTCAGCTCTCTTTTGTTCTATTTGATCTTCTACATCTTATGTCTTTTTTTTTTTTTTACCAAAACAAAAACGCACTTTATAAAATTATTTTAATTTTAAGAAAAAGATTCATATTATTACTATTATTTTGATAATATTATTTTTGGATAAAATATTATTTTAGTCTCTAACATTTGGATTAATTAAGTCCTAATTGGATCACTAATATTTTAAACATTTTATTTTAACCTTAAAAAATTTCAAATGTCCTATTTCAGTTCTAAAAAAATTCAAACATGTTCAAAATTGTCTCACCGTTAAATTTAACCTGAACAAGTAATATATTGAAGAGTCAATAATATTTGATTTCAGTACATAAGTAAATTCGACTCACCAACATAAAAGTTTTTTCTTTGATTCTAAAACGCTGATGATTGATTAATAGAATTTAGGATTTCTTTTATAAGAAGAAAATCAAGAAGAGAAAGTGTTACAAAAAGATTTTAGTTATACTTTTCTAACACACAAAGATATAACTTAATAATGATGTTATTAATGTTCACGTACGTCACTCATTCCATTAACTATTCGTATTAAATTTAATGGTAGAATAATATTAAATTCATTTAAAATTTTTTAAAACATAAATATGGCTGTTGAGATGTTAGAGACCAAATAATTAGAATTTGATCTAAATGTTAGAAACTAAAATAATATTTTATTCTATTATTTTTTTATAAATTCATACAAAATACAATAAAAAAACATGTATAGGGTAACAATACTATTTTTCTATTAAAATAATATTTAATAAAATTGAGAAAATGAGTTCTATTTAATAAGAAACTAGTTAGTAAAATAATAATTCATATTTTTGGTAGCTAAGAGTTGATGTTACCTAATAATTTTTTTAAGGAAAAGTATAGGTAACAAATAAGATTTTTGAACAATGTGCAAACAATATGAATTAATAGGGTTAAAAAAGTAAATTTAATTAATAACATTAAATTAGAGTGTAATGTATTTTCATTTGATTGGTGGTTGTTTATGTTGTTCAAAATTTTCATTGTCCCCCTAGCACTCCCCTTTTTCTAAATGGAAAAGTTGATGGTATACTCTCTCTGTCGTAGTCCATAATTTTTTTTTTTAACTTTTGGTTGGAGATTTATTTTAAGTTATTCCTGAGTTTTTTTAAATTATTTTAACTTTTAATCAGTATTTGGTTTATATATTTTTTAGATAGAGATATAGAGACATACACATTAAAACTATAGACACAAATTATAATATTAGTGTATTTATGTTATATTTGGTAAAACATTTAACAAGATACAATAAAATTAGAAAAAATCTATATTATTTCTATAATAAATTTTTTTAAAAACAAAAAAATCAGCCACTATTATTGTTACTACTATTCATCATCTTTACTATCACGATTTATCATCATATACAATTCATCACAAATTAATCATAAAAAATTTCACAAAAATTAATAAGAATATTTATTTTTCAAAAGAAAAAAGAAAAATAAAAAGGGAGGAGAAGGCAACAAAAGAATACATCTGTAAAAAGAGAAAAATCGAGGTAAAGAAAGAGGCAACAGTTGCATATCTAAATGAAGGAGGAGACGTAGGCGCCGTAAAGAAGGGGAGAGGCAATAGCTACAAATCTGGATCAGATAAAGAAGGAGACGCAGCGACGATAGCGATATGGACAAGAAGAAGATGCAACGATAATGGCAATTCTAGACGAAGGAAGAGATGCAGCAACAACAGTAGTAGTGATAGAAAAAACAATGATTGAGAGAGAGGTTAGTGGCAAAGAAAAAATGAAGAAGAAGAAAAGAGAATGAGAGCATTTCAATGGATGGAAAAAGAGAAAAAAAAAAAAGAAATTAGGACTAAAGATAAAATTGTTATTTTAAAAATTAATAAAACATAAAAATATAAAAATTTGTGTTTAATTAATTATATTTCTATATTTTAATATTTTAAAAAAATATTAAATACATATATTTTGTGTGTATTTATATACTAACATATTTATAAAAACTTTATATTTCAACAAATAATAAATATATATTAGCATATCCATGTCCTGGGTTTTTAAAATCAAATGTTACCTCATGTATATGTTATTATTTGAGTGACTAACTCTTGTTATTCGAAAGGTTGATTTGTTATAAAAAAAATTATTTAAGAATTATTAAAATTCATTTTTAATTTTTTTAGTTATTACTTCAATTTTTTTAATTTAATAATATATTTTTAATTTTTATATTTAAATATTAATAATTAATTAATAATTAAAATTAATAAATTTTAATAATTTTTTAATATTTTTTAATACAAAATAGTGACGTGGTTTTGTGGTAGTGAGGTGGGCTCCCAGTGTATGTGGCAGTGGGGTGGTGGGTAGCAGAGAAGCGAAACTTTGATGATTCATGGTGGAATAATAGAAGATTTACATCACGTTTGACGTAGGTGTATCTGTGTCCAGGTGATTCATGATCTATTACTTGGATATATATTGAGATTACATATATGAATAATAATTTATGGTGGTTACTCCAATGAAAATTTAATGATTGTCATTATATGAAGATATATCATTTTAATTATTAAAGGATAGATTGTAGGGTTTGATTTTATTTAAAATAAAAATATTATCTTTATTTAAAATATTACAAAATAAATAAGTTATACTTTTTAAATAAAAATCATTATAAAAAGATATTTTTGACATCTTCATAGAAATAGTTGCCATAATTTATTCATCATTTAGTTTTATAATTTTAAGTTTTAACCGACTTTCGCACAAAATAAATTAAAGTAGATCCCAATATCAACCATTCATTAAAAAGGTAATGGCTCAAGCACCATGCTGGTCCTTCCGTCCTTGTGCCATATTAAAGTTCTGTCCACCCTAGTTAATCTATGGAAACAGAAAAGAAAAAGTTTAGTAGATCACTTCACCACAATAAAGCGCTTTTTTCTTTCTTTTAACGAAATTTTTCTGACTAAAAATTAATTTATTTGGATTAAAACTTTATTTAATAATTTAATATTAATTAATAATTTATTACAGACAAAAATGAGTTTTGAATCTCAACATTTATTTAAATAAATTAGTAAAATAATTATTAAAATAATTTAAATCGATTATAAAATTTTAAAAAATATTTAAAAATTATCAAAATTTATTTTTTTAATTAATTTATTATCAATGTTTAAAAATATAAAATAAAATATATTATTAGATTATTAGACTAAAAAAATTAACTTAACAACTAAATTATAATAAAAAGTAATAAATTTTGATAATTTTTTAATATTTTTTTAAATTTTTTTATTCACTTTGACTTTTTGTCTTTTATGTTTTATCACGAGTTCTTGGATAAAGTACTATTTTAGTTTTTAATGGTTGGGCCAAATTTTAATTCGGTCTCTAATATTTTAAATATCTTATTTCTGTCCCAAAAAATTTTAAACTGGTTAAATATAGTTCTACTTTTAAATTTGACACTAATAGTTAATAAAATTAATGACATCAATGTTAATAACGTTACTAGTTAAGTCATATTTTCTTCTGTGTTAGAAAAATATAAGCAAAACCTTCTTATAATACTTATTTTTCTTAAATTTTTTTATACAAAATTCTAAATCCTAACAATCAAGTATCAATGCTTTAAAATAAAATAAAAAATTATATTAATGTTTGTTGGTAGATCGATTTTATTTACATACTGAAATTGAATGTTATTAGCTTTTTAATATGCAAATTTTTTTATGTCAAATTTAATGGTGGAATAATATTAAACTTATTTAATTTTTTTTTGAAATTAAAATAAAACATATAAAAATTTTTTGAATTAAAATAAAACGTTTAAAATGTTAAAGACTAAATTAAAATTGAACATAAATATTGAAACCAAAATAATATTTCTCCCGTAATTTTTTTTTTCCGGGTCATTTGGGCTTTAACTAACCTACGACTATGGTGGGTCAACAATGTTGTGGATGCATAGCATGTATGTTAAGAAAAATAATGTATTTCACAAAAGGAAAAAAAAAGCCGTGTGTTTACCTTTTAGTGTTCACACCTACAAATCTAAAAAGATTCTCCCAAAGTTGTTTTACATGCTTTTTCTATTATTTATTATTTATTATTATTATTGGTCTACTAAAGTAAAAGTGAGTTTGTTAGAAATAGTGTTAATCTGAAGTAGGAGTAGCAATGGAATTACAGATTTTTGCTCTCTTTCATCTGTCTCACCTTACAATAATTTACATAAAATTCATTTCATTCTTATCTACAGGTAGTAAAAAATTAAATCATAATTCGTCCCATTTCTATCTGTCTCTATAATTATTAAAATTTAATAAATTAAATTAAAATTTAAAATTTATATAACCATCATCACATACATAATATAAATTAAAGTAAAAATTTAAATATGATACAATATTATTAATTATTTTATATATATTACACATATTATATATTAAAATTATATATATTATATATACCGAAACGGATATTACTTAAATCCAGTCTTGTTCCGCCCCGCTTCGTCCAAAAATCTGTCTCAATAAAAACCCACTTTGGTGTGGAGTGAGTAATTACTCGCCCGAACAGATAAAGATAGAATAGATAAATACATATTTAAATGGTGTTGTCATTCCTAATCTTAACGCTTGTGGTGGATGCACCCCATGAAATTGAAGCTTTTGTCATTATTGAACATTGATTAGAAAATGAATGAAATAAAGAAAAAAAAATGAATACATGATCAGCATTATTATTTAGAATATAACCAAAATAGATAAATAGATAAATGTTTTTTTATGGAATGAAATCTTACTTCAATATGCTTAGTTTTTAAGTGTAAAACAGAATTTTTTTCTTTTAAAAAATGATTGCACTCAAGTTGTCACAAAACATAGGGATACTATTGACTTGCAATTTGTAATATGCAAGTTGCGTTTTAAACCAAGTCAATTGAGAACAAAAGGAAGTTAAGATATATTTGGTCTCAGCCGTTGACAGAGCAACAACAGTTTGCTTATGGCTTGACCACACATTCAAGGATTTGTCCATGAAAGTAACAACTCCCTGAAATACTGCTTCTATTCATACGATTTTTGCAAAATTTGCATCACAATACCCAACTCATTTTTCTGAAATTGGATCCGCTCTTCCTCCAATTCCTTTATCCAAGAGGGATCTTCAATGATGAATTCATCTGGTTGGTTCTTCAAGAACTTTCATTCTTGATTTTGGTGAGGTGATCCCAGGTTGAGTATGAACATGATCAGTTCCATTGAGATTTTCAGAAATCTCTGTGTCAGGAGGAGGCAAAACAAAATCGTCTCCTAAATTCTGGTCTGCAGAATTATGAACAGCATCTTTTATTGTAGGTTCAGATTTGTCTTTTCCTTGAATTCTATCTGAATTTTGTGCAATCTTAGTTTCTGCATCAATTTTCTCAACAACACTTGAGATGGAGTTAGAATCACAAAAAAATGATATGTATGGACTCCTCAATTATTCTGTGTTCTTTAATGTAAATTCTATAAATTTTACTAGTAGTTGAATATCCAACAAAGACACCTTCATAAGATTTTGAATCAAATTTTCTAATATTATCTTTAGTGTTTAACACAAAATATTTACATCCAAAGTATGAAAATACTTAAGATTGGGTGGTACTCCTTTTCAAAGCTCATATGGTGTTTTCTTTAAAACTTTTCTAACGATGATTTGGTTCAAAATATAGTTTCAATCCAAAAGAATTTTAGAATTTTATTTTCATAACATAGCCCTAGTCATTTCTTGAAGGCCTCTATTTCTCCTTTCAACAACTCTATTTTATTAAGGTATTCTAGGACATGAAAAATTATATGAAATACCGAATTTATCAAAGTGTTGATTTCCAAACTCATTTCCATGATCACTTCTTAAGGAAATAAATTTCAAAAAAAAATTATTTTGGATCTTTTTGCATAGAGTTGAAAAATCAAGAAAGACATCATTCTTATGAGCTAAGAAAAGAATCCATCCAAACTTAGTATAGTCATCAAACACCACTAAGCTATAGTACTTACCACCAAGACTTTGAGTCCTTATAGGACCAAAAAGATCAATATGTAGCATTTTCACTGTTCTTTTGGTTGAGATGTCATCCTTGAGTTTAAAAATTTTTTTAGCTTGTTTATCCAATTGACAATCATCACAAGTGATGTCTTTGTCAAATTTTATTTTAGGAAGACCTCTAACCACATTCTTTTTCACAAGCTTAGAAATTTAAAACATGTTTGCATGTCCAAATTTCTTGTGCCATAACCATTTTTTCAAATTCCACAGAAGTAAAACAAGCTACAGTTTGTTCTTTTTAGTTCCTCTAAGGTTAGTCCATACACATTCTTGCATATTTTAACTTCAAACAAAATTTCACTAGATTTTTCACACACAATCAAGCATTCCAATTTCTTGAGAATAGTCAAACAACATAAATCACACAATTAGCTAATGTCTAGAAGATTGTGTTTCAACCCATCAACTCAAAATTCAACATCAATGAAAGTTAAAAAATTCTTACTAACCTTACCTACGGCCACAAATTTTCATTGTCATCGAAAGTCACAAAGCTTCTATCGTATATATCAAGTTTGATGAAGAAAGTGTACTTTTCGGTGATATGCCTAGAGCATCCCCTATTCAAGTATTACATGTCTTTCTTCTTCTTGGATGCTAAGCAAAACTGCACAAATCTTTTAGATATCTAAACTAATTTAGATCTTTTGAAGTTAGGTATACAAATCTTATGCTAATCTTTGCAACATGCTCACACAAATCTTAGGTATACAAATCTTTTATTCTTAATGCTTTATTGATAAAAGATGTAACCCAGACCAGAGTTATTTGAAGCAGGTTCAGATTTTGAATAAGATGCATTCTTATAAAAATATGATTTTTCAAAGTCCGCATCAATGTGAGATTAATATCCAAGACCAAATTTATCAAAAGATGATTTTATTTTGAAAATGATGCTGTGAATTTCGCAAGTGATTTTTTTTTCAAAAGTTGCATCATTTTTGTTACATATCCTAAACCTGATTTTTCAAATAACGGTCTTTGATTAGCAAGTAATTTGTCCAAGTTGCTTGAACTATGTACAAATTTTGCTAAATCATTATTCAACCTTTTGATCATTTCATTTAATCTTTTATTTTCAGCAACAAGTTCTTGAGAAGGATCAATAATGTGCTTTCTATTGAACTTTTCAATTTCAAATTTCAATAATCTATTTTCTTCAATGAAATCAAAAGCACATTTGGTCTTTTTCACCTTTTCTTTCAAACACTCATTTTTAGCATTCAAAATTTCATTTTCAGATTTACATGTGTTGTATTTATTCAGCAATGTTTCAGAAAGGTGAGTGAGATCATCAATAGTCACATGCAAATCATCAAGAGATAAGTCATAGTAATTTATCTCTTCTTGTTGATCTTCATCAGTTATGAAACATATTTGTGCTCTGTCTTCGGAGGCTTCTTCCTCATCTGAGTCAATCTTAAGATCCTTCCAAGAAACCATAAGTCCTTTTCTTTTTGGTTCCTTTGAGTTGCCACCTCTGCTTCTTCCTTTGAGTTTCATCATCTTTCTAAGTTTTCTAACAAAACATACAAACTTGTAATCTCATAAACAGTCACTAGATTCATCATTCAATGATTCAGTACAAGATTTAAGAGCCACTTCTTTCTCTCTTTTTTTTTTGTATCATCATTATTTTTTTATTTTATATACTAGTAACTTTTCTCTCAACTCATTACAGGTCATTTGACTTTTCACTCTCTTGTCAAGCTTCTCAAGATTTTTTTCACTAGCATCTGTTCAGAATGAGTAATTCCCATAGCATCCAAGCTATTAATAATGGTAAAGAATCTCTCGAACATATCATCAATTGATTCTTCTTCCTTCATAGAGAACATCTCATACTCTTTGCTCAGCATGTCACTTCTGGTTTCTTTTGTGTGGTGCCTGATGTAACGACCCAATTTTCAATATGTCTAGATCATACCGGAAACTGAGCGCTACCAATTTGTCTTCCTAATTATTATCTATTATTTATCATATGAGCCTGATTCGTTGTTAAAAACGTAGTTAATTTGCGAAGTATTATTATTTTTTTTTGTTTGAAAACATTTGGGTTAATAAACGGAATCAGTCATAATCAATTCACAAGTAATAACAAATAAGTTAATTATAACCAACCACACATAAATACATCACGAGTAGCTAGAAACATTCATTTATCCAGCCTTTGTTAGAGTATAGACCGTTAGTTAGAACACCCCTAGATATAGCTAAATAATATCTATATACATATATATATATACAACATCCCAGGTCCTGACCTGTTCAAGAAGTCCCTAAGCTGGCACCCAGGCTAGCCTAGACTCTATACTCGCTTAGTCCCTCTAAACTACTAAAGCGAGGGAAAGTACGTTCTAAGTCTTCAAAACCCAAGTCAGGTGAACGTCACCAAAGGTAGGACATCATCTGCTATTCCTCTGCACGATCAGACATTGCCATAGGACGTCTCTCTGGTACCTCATCAAGTAGCCACACAACGGGAGTTTCGTACACAGGATTTAGGTTAAAGTGCGCATACGAACGGGGTGCAGACATTGGCTGGTCTCATGGTATATACGTATAATCAGAGAACGATATCCACCCTAGACTCAGAAGACTATCTAGAGCAGAATCCTCTTTGCAGATCCATCATCAACGAACTACGGTAAGGTACTCTTACTTCCATCTGAAGGGGAAGGGAGAGAGAAGGGGTAAGAACTGGGGAGTTCTTAGTAGGGTCAGGGTTATTAGTTATGTTCATTTATTTGGGGTCGATTAGCAAACGAATAATAGAACATAGCGAAGCAGTAAACAAAGGACAAAGACAGAAAGAGAAAGTAAAGACAATAGAAAGCAGAACACAAACAAAAGAATACAAGCAAATAAAACATAGAAATAGCATACAAGCAGACAAACACAAAGAATTAGATCACACACAGAAAGGAATGCAACAGAGAATGATGCGCAGATAAGAATGATGCATGTCTAGTCCTAGTACAGGCCATGAGCTCATGTGTCGGTTAGCACCTGCATTCCCGACATTTATCCGGTCACGAGTTCACGATTTCCCGGATACGATTTTCCGTTCAAATAAATGCGCATATAATTATTAGCAGCTCTATTGAGACAGCCTCTGCTTTCTACTCGCAGGAAATATACTCTTGGGAACGGAAAATTGCTGTAGGTATCCTAGTTTCCCTACAGAAGCTCTTGGGTTGCCTCAGGGCAACAGATAAATAAACAAACATCTCTTGGGTTGCATTAAGCAACATATATATATATATATATATTTATATATAATATCTCTTGGGTTGCATTAAGCAACATATATATATAATATCTCTTGGGTTGCATTAAGCAACATATATATATATATATATATATATATATATATATATATATATATATATATATATATATATATATATATATATATATATATATATATATATATATATATATATAGTATACTTTCTCTTAGGTTGCCTCAAGCAACAAGGAACTTCTCAATAAGCCTTCTGCCCTTAGTTTCTTTACCCTGTTCTGATTTCTCTTTTCTCTGTATCTCTTTACTCTGTTTTAATTTCTCTGTTCTCTGTATCTCTTTTCTCTTCTCTGATTACTCTTTTCATCTGTATCTATATTACTCTTTTTCTCTTTAACTCTTTACTTTACTCTGGTTACTCTATTTTCTGTGTTTTTCTACTCTGCTCTGATTTCTCTGCTTAACGTATGTATTTAAAGCTTATGTAAATTTCGGTATGAATAGTTAGCTTGTCCCAAGTATAGGTTCATTAAGTCTATACTGAAACAGTTTAACTTTTCATATTATACCTAACCCTAGTCGCAACTCAAGGACTAACTATGTTGCCCTAGTTCGTTCACTAATGTCTGTCTGTTTTTCTGTCATTAAAACTTTACAGACTTTTTCTTCAATTTTTATCTTTTCTTTAACTTTTATCTTTTCTTTATCTTTTCCTCACTAACATGTTATTACCACTCTCTAAGTGTTTTATGAAGGTAATTATGAGATTCTGCGCTTAAAGTTGTCTTTCTAAAGCTTTTACAGAAAACTGCCTTTTCTGTATTATTTTATTATTTTTATTAAAATATTATTTTTAATTAAATATTATTATTTAATATTTTATTATTATTTATTATTTTATTATTAAATTTTCGAAAATTAACTCACTTTTACTTTTAACCTTTAAAATTCACTTTTTACCACCCGTAACTTTTAATATTTCTACTTTTACCACCCTAACTTTCAGAAATTACAAAATAACCCCTCAAACACCAAAATAATTACTTCCTTGCCCTTTTATGAATCAAAAAGGTGTTCTTCATTGTTCTTCACCACACTCAAAGTGTTCTTCGTGTTCTTCATAAATTCTTCAAATTCTTTCTCTGTTTTTACCTGTTTTTCAATCTTTTCAGCAACCGATTTTTACCAAAATTCATAATAAATTCCCAGCCACTAAAACCCCATCTTTTCTACATGATTTTAACACAAATTGAACCCCAATTTAAGGCCTAGGGTTTCGTTTTCCAGCAGCCCTCAAGAACAACATTCATAGCTTAAATATCATCAAATTTCATCAAATTTTCAACAAACTTTCAACAAGAATCACTCATATAAACAATCAATTTCAAGCACAGCCAAACCATATCATAATTACACAACTCAAACACAATCAATCAAGATTAAATTCATCAAACCCTACCTGGTTTTGCTGCTCCTAATTCAGATAGATTTTCAGGTGGTCCTTAAGCACTTTTTCCTCCTAAATCACATCAGGAACAACTTTAAATCCAAAAACTCTCAACTGACCAAATCTCACTCAGCATGTTAGGAAGAGATATATCACCTTAGAGTTGCTGAAAATTCACGTTTCTTGGCCCTCAAGTCAAGTTAAGCATGATTCCTAAGGAAAAACATCAAGAAAACACATGTTTACATGGTTTTCCTTGAAAACCGAATTGAAGAGGGAGGGAGACAGCCATCTCACCTTATTTCCAGCCTTGATAAGTCACATGGTTATGTAGAGGAAGAAGAGAGGATCATTTTGGTGAAATCGGAATTTTGATTTGAGTTTTAGTTCAGAAGAAATCAAGCTTTGAAGATTAAAGGGTCATGAAAGTTTCTCTCTTTTCTCTCTTCACATTTTCGGCCAAAGGGATTAAATGACCAGCCTTGGAGTGTCTTGGGGGTGTAAGGAGAGTTGTGATTGGTTGGCTTGAAGGTGGATTAAAATAATATTAAAATATCCCAGGTGTATAACTACTAAAACTAGATGTATCGGAACACTTGTAAAAACATCTCTAAAAATTATTTTCTAAGCTACTAGCATAAATGACACTAGTAACATATTTATTATGATAATAGAACATGTATAATGAGGCCTTAGCATTGCTAAAGTCATCAGAGAGTGCTGGTGCTAAGCTGCACCAGTAAACCGCAAACCCGGTTAAACCGATTTTCTATTTTTAACAAAAATAGACCCGGTAACCTTATAATATCATTCAAGCATTTTATAATACTAATATAATGATAATATTATACTATTATCTTTCTTCTCTCATGAATCGAGTCCGGTTCGTCGAATTGAGCCTATTTACGAAAACTAGAATCAAAACTCCTAACCAATACGGTTCAAAAACTAGGTTCTCCGTGGCCGCGTTGTCGAGCTTGCCTCAAAAGAGGTTTTGGCTTAAAGATGTCATAATGACAATGAGGATTGAGATGCTTGATGATATAACAGAGGTGTTCCCTTTACTGATCTTTCGGAGAAATTCGTACTTTCAGAAAAGATCTCGCGTACTCGAAAATCAGGGTTGTTACACCTGACGAATGGATTTTTGACGGTTTAGAATTTCACAAATGAATTCTCGTTGCAAGTATAGTCTCTAAACCAATCGCTAATCCTTTCATACAAAAATTTGTTTGTCACAAGTACAAACCCCTAAAATCTATAAACCGAAGTATTTAAACCTCGGGTCGTTCTCCCTAGGATTTACAATAAAGTGTCTTGTTATTGGTTGTGAGTTATTTTGGGGTTTTTGAGATTATAGACAAGAATTATAAATGGCAAAGGAAATAAACTAACAACTAACAAAGCTCTTGGCAAGATATGAGAACTAGAAGTCCTATCCTAGTTATCCTTTTCAATTGTGATGAGAATTGTGTATTGCTCCCACTTAGTTAACCTCTAACCATGGAGGAAAGTCAAGTGGATGAATCAATTTGATTCCTCAAGTCCTAATCAACTCCTAAACGAAAGACTAGCTTTAGAGGCATTCAAATCAATTAGCAACTTCTAATTATCAATCAACAAAAGAATTAGATAACTCAAGAGTCACTAATTACTCTACCTAGGCCAAGAGGAACAAAACCTACACTAAAATCCAACCAAGCATTTCATCAAACACTTGGAAGGCACAAAAGAAAAGCAAAGCAAATTGACAACAAGAATAGAATCTAACAACATTTATTGAAAGGAATTAACAACAACAATCAAAAGAAACACATTTATTATGAATTACCTTTTATTGAATTGGAAGAAAGTAGAAGGAACAATACTAGATCTACAACAAAATGTAAGAACAACATAAAAGAGATTACACCAAAAGAATGGAAGAAGAATGAATGTAACAACAAGGAATTGAGAAGATAGAAGTAGAAGAAGATGAATCTAAATCTAGATCTAAGAACTAAACCTAATCCTAATCCTAATTCTAGAGAGAAGTGAGAGTTTCTCTCTCTAGAAACTACTTCTAAAACTAAAACTAATGAGTGTGTTAATGTCATGTCAATCCCCTTCAATCCTTGGCTCTTATATGCATTTTGGCGCCAAAGTTGGTTGCTGAAACCTTCCCAAAATTGCCAGGCACGTGTTGCCTTAATGAGGTCATGTGCCATCATCGGCGCGTGCGCGTATGGTACGCGTGCGCGTCCCTGGCCTGTCTCGCAATGTGCGCGCGAGCGCCTTGTGCGCGTGCGCGTGCTTGGCTGACTTTGCTTCTTTGACTTTTTATGCTTCTCTCCATTTGTATGCTTCCTTCCTTGCTTCCTTTGATCCATGCCTAGCCTATTCCATCCTGAGATTACTAACAAACACATCAAGGCATCTTATGGAATCAAAAGAGGAAATAGAATTCATCAAAATAAGGCTTAAAAAGCATGTTTTTACACTTAGGCACAAATACGGGAGAGATAACAAAACCATGCTAATTTATAGGCTAAATGTGACAAAAGGTTATCAAAATGCTCTAAATTCAATACAAGACAAACCCTCAAATTGGGGTTTGTCAGTGCCTTTATGTGTGACTTGGAGCTTATCTCAAATTTTCTCTACTGTTTTGCATCTTGAAACCTTCAGGTATTCCTTGAAGCTGGTTGCACAGTTCAGCATGTTGACAACCTTGATATTTAGTTTTACCTCCTTTTCCTTTATTTTTCATCTTCATTCCCTTCTGCTCAATAGTTGTAGTTTTTTCTATTGAAGAATGGAGGTCTGTTGTTGGACTGTCCTTCTGTTAGAGTATAAGCCACTATGTTGAAATTCATGTTGTCCGCCATCAGGATCTTTCCTCCAAGCTGTGAAATTTGATCTCTTTGAGACCAAGTTCTGATACCAATTGATGGTAATCAGTGGCTAAGAGAAGGGGGGAGGGGTTGAATCTTAGTCCCTTTTTCACTGAATATTAATTCCTGAAACTTCAGGAGATATTTCTGTTTTTGTCTCGTGCCGAGTTGAGAGACACTTTTGTTTTTGTCTCCAGTTCACCAGAAACTGAGAAAGGAGTAGGAAAGAAGAAGTAACATCAGATATATCCTGGTTCAGCTACTAGGTGCAATGTAACCTACATCCAGTCTCCATCACAACAATGATGAAATTTCACTATGTTTTCACAACATTACATTCACCAATTTTTTCCTAGGAACTATCCATTCCTATTTGGGACAAATCCAGATTCTAACCCCATCCTGAACTTGACTAGACCTCAATCTAGCTTTTAACCGCAAAGTGCTAACCCAACTTGTAAGGGACTAAGACTCACACTAGCTTTCAACTGCAAAGTGCTAACCCAACTTATAAGGGGATCCCCTCGGGATCATGACAACAAAACAGAAATACATTCAAAGGATTTTTGAGATAACTATGATTTTTTCTTTAACTCTCAACCTTTTTTCACTCATTAGCTTTTTCTTACAAAATCTCACATTTTGCTTTTTACCAATGAAAAAAGAAATATTCAAACGTGTGCTCTCACTCCTTGCCCAAATCCTTGGTCGTTCTCCCTTATTATAGAAGGGAAAGCTTCCAAGATTGAAACCGGTTCAACCAACCCAACAACTTCTTCTCCAACATAGATTAACTCACGGTTTGAACAAAAAAAAGAGAGAGAAAAAATCAAAACTACATGCATGTACCTTTCTCAACCTCTTTCATCTATTTTCTTCAATCTTAGCCATTGATCTTGACTTTGACCCCAAAAATTGATTCTGACTATTGATGAGCTTCTGGCCTTGGACAGCTTTAAACATTTCATTTTTGCTTCTATCTACTTGAGACTTAGAGGCTATCTTTTTCTTTGATGCACAAAAACGGAAATGAACTTTTTACCAAGATAGATTTGCTTCCTGTCTGAAGCCAATCTCTTCCTTTCTTGGTAACAAAATCTTGAACCATTTCTTCTTTCCTTCTGTGGAAACAATCTTCTTCCTTCTGTGTCTTCCATTTTTTCTTCTTCTACGAAAGAGTGATTTGACTGAAGTAAGAGAGAGGAGAGAGAAGAGAGAATAGCTTTTGTATGGAGCTTATGGCCTTAGGTCATAACCCACTCTCTGTGTATTCTATGTTCTTTCTCTTTTTCTTGAAAGATAATGTGATTTGACCGAAGGAGAGAGAAGAAAGAAGAAAAAAAAAATTTGGTGAAAACTTTTAATACATTAAAGTAAATTGATTTCACTTCCAGTAACCAAAAAATTAAATTAAATTGAATTGAAACTTGAGAAATATGTTACTTGAACCAAAGAAGTAGTGACTGATTCAATACTAATTGGATTTGGTTTCTTCCTTTGGTCCTTGTACTTGGCTTTTGGGCACTTGAAGTAATGCCTTGCGATCACCATATGGGCTTCCTACAAGATTTTGGGCCAGTTTGATTTTCTTCCCTTTTTAACATTCAGCTACTTGATTTAAATCACTTTGGTATGGAGCTGAACTTATTTATTAATCGACTTATTAAATTGGGCCAATATAAAACTTAATTTTCTTTTCTGTACACTAAACTAAATTCATCAAACAAACAATTGATAATATTTTAATAAATATTTAATTAATATTTTAATAATATTTAATCATCTTTAATATTTTTAATATTTTTACTTTAAATAGAAGTGTTCTCGAATAAACATGTCCGTAAGTTAATAAATTTGTCTATAGGTTAGTAAATATTCCGTTGGTTTAGAAAATTAAGAATTTAATTTTAATGTACTGTTATTATAAAATTATTTTATATGTGCATCCAATTATATAATGCTACATTAATAAAAATAATTTATTTTTATATTAATTATATGAATAATTATAAAAAAATAATTATAATTATATAATTGTGTAAAATATTTTATATTATCAACGTATAAAAATTAAACTCAACAAATTAAATAGAAGTAGAAATTAAAATTTACGCAGAAGTTCAAGTTCTTACAGGGAAAAGTTCCTTCAAAAATAAAGTGCATATATTCATCAATACAATATCTGATTTTACATACATAATTAAAAGTTAAAACTGACAATCATATCACTTGTTGATAATATGAAGAAATCATATTAAGCAGTGGGATAAGAGGCATCCATAGCAATGCCACACAACCCTTCAGTAGCATCTATTCCCTTCTTCATTCTTATGTAACCATCCTCGCCCCATTGTGTGCCCCATGAATTTTTTACTATCCAATACTCAGTACCATCATCATCTGCACCGTAACCAACTGCAGTAACACCATGGTCAAGTTGAGTCCCACATTCACCGGTGAAGACGCCACTGGAGTAGAATTGGAAAGCAGATCCACTAGCATCAATGGAAACAGAAACCGGTTGGTTCGCCACGGCTTGTTGAAGTGCGTGCTCGCTATTTGCAGGCACCCGCTGGTACCCTTTTATCTGAGCTGCTGGAGAAGCCTCTTCGCTTGTGTCACAAGTTTCATCAACTCCTTTGTAAGGGTAGTTTGACTCAGTGGTGATTCCACCATTTTTTATGATGAATTCAAAGCCATTTTCCATGAGACCCCCCTCGCAACCTTGATCCACGTTATCACAGTCCACAAGCTCTTGCTCTGAGAGGGACACAAGGTTGCCTGTAGTAATCTGGTGGATGCCTTCGTTTGCAGCAACGGTTGAAAATGCCCAACAACATCCTGAGTTTGCAAAATGAATTTAATTAACAACCTTTTGCGTGAATGGCCATCCAAACAAATGGATATGATTGCTAAAACGTTTTACACTTTTAATGTATTAAAATTAAACTCTTATAAAATAATAAAAAATATTATATATATAATTAATTAATTATTATATATTTATAAATAAATATATTTATTATCTTTTAAAAAATTATATTATATTATGTCTTATTTGTATGATGTGTTTTATTTTTTGTTTAATAAATATTTAATTAAATAACAAAATAAAAAAAATGTATGATTATTTGAAAAATATAACCAGCTTGATAAAAAATTATTTTTATGAAAATAAAATCAAAATTTAATTCTTTTTTCATTAATAAAATTTTTCTTTTTCAATCACCATCAATAATTTAATTGAAAAAAAAAATTAAGAAAACTAAGAAATAAACAAATTGAATTCTCTCTAATAACACTTATTCATCGTGATTAAGATTAGTAATTCTTTTATTTCTATTTGTGATAATTATGAATTTTAAGATTCTTATAATATAAATGATAGTTTTATGATGTACATTAGAAACTAGATTAAACTTACATATGATAACCATGAAAAAAGATATTTTTAAAATATATTTTATATTTTAAAATATATTTATATGAACAGTTAATTTTAATATACAATTAATATGATTAAAATAATATATATCAATATTTACTATAATAGAATCCTCTTTTTATTTGAAATGTCTTTTTTATGAATAAAAAATTAGTCCAAATTAAAATAGCAAAAAATTACTTATTTTATATTCATTAATTACTGTTCAAATAATTTAGTAATATTAAATATAATAAATATATAATTAAAAATATTACACACATAAAATTATAAATATTAAATTAAATAAAATAATTTTATATTATTTTCTCCATAGCATAAACCGTTATGAATATATATGGAGCAGATCTCATGTAAATGCTCCAATCACATGCAATAATTTTGTTTTATATAGATAACAAAAACTAAGCCAAAGTGCCAATGAAATGATGTATGAAAACTTAAGGTGGGAATTTAGGTGCAATTGATTTCACGTGAAGTTGATAACTGAGAGTCGTTAGATGATTTGACTGATTTGACTAAATTTTTATCTAACGACTCTCGACTATCAACTTCACGTGAAGTAAACTGTACCTGAGTTTTTACCAAAACTTAAAAAAAAAAAAAAGGAAAAGATAGATAATTTTTGACTTTATCTTACCGCAACTGCCTTGGTTCTTGACTGGAGTAACAGCTCCATTCTGCCTCCAGTCAATTGCATTTGGAACATCAGTGACATTTTCATACTTGAATGGTGTTGGAGGTGAATTATTTGATGTCATGTATCCATTACGTGAAGCCTTGAATTCCTCATTGGTAAGATCAGCTAAGTGATTAACACCAAGCTTGTAAGGCTTGTTCCCAGCAGCATTAAATGACTCTATCAATTCAACGTTGTCCTTGAATATCAAGAAACGTTTCTCCTTCTCCTCACCATTCTTGTACACTATGCCATATTCTAACATCCATTGCTCATGTCTTTGGTACATTGACCATGATGGTTCATTATTGAACTTTCGAGAGGACATTACATGGGAATTGCAAATTGTAAGAATAATGAGCACTAGAGCCAATAAAACATGCACGTTTTTGCTAATCGGAGCCATATGTATCTCTTGGCAAAATTTAATTATATTTTGTGGTATTAATTAGTGTTGGGAAATTTGTAACAAATTGTGTTCTTTACGCAACGGTTTGAATGGTATTTATACACAAATGATGTATGTCTCTTGAATCTTGATGAGGAATTTTTAATTAATTATTTAAATAAGCTGAATATGAATAAAATTGGTTTCCTAGTGACGACCCCTGTTATGGTAATATTTGCGTTTTTTTATGAAAGTTGATGCGACTTGTGTCTTTGAATTGGACTTGGGAAACAAAAAGATGGGCTTAACACAAATGGGAGACCATCCATTTGGCCTAATATTATATAAATAATATAATAGTATATGATTATAACTTAGGAGTCAATCATAAGAACTAGCATACTACGAAAATAGATCTTCTCAATTTTTTTTAATAATTAAGAGAGTAAAATATGATTTTTTATTATTAATTTTATAAATGAAATTAAAAATAAATATAAAAAAGAGAATAATAAAAAATTAAAAATCACACTTTGTACTCAATTTTTTTTAACAATAAACATGATTCATTTTCAGCATACTACTAATTAATTAGGTGTTTGAACTCCTGAAGCGGGGTGCTTGAATTTTACGTGATGGGTTAGAATTAATCATTAGCTTCACCTTAGATATATTCAAGAATATAATTAACAACTAGTTACTTAAAATTTTGAAAAATATTGTATGAACCATTAAATATATATTCTCTCTTTTTAGTATTTAAATTTATTAAGATGTACCAAAAAATAGTATAAAATATTATTTCTCTAACTACAAGAAAAATTAGTGACAGTGAGAAACTAAAACAGTAGCATTATGGCTACACTTTTTTTTAGTTAATTTATTTGTCATTATTATTATTATTATTATTATTATTATTATTTAATGACAAATTATAGAATTTTTGTAACCATTAAAATACTTTTATTGGCAATTGTTATAATTACTCTAAAACCTTTTAATGACAAAATATAAGTTAATGACTAACTGCTGGTACATGTGTTAATGGTTACTTAATTTTTATTATTGCTAAAGATAAAATAAATTGTCACTAAAATGTTTCTTTTTTAAGTAAAAATAAATGATTCTTTGCGCCCTTTTTTTTTCATGTATACCTTCTTAGTAGAGATGCCACAACTTGTATTATTTGCGATGAGGAGAATTTTAACGTATTGCGATGTGCACAAGTGTGTACATACAAGTTAACAAAAGTACAAAATTAAATTATATAAAAATAATACGCCTGCTAATTAGAGTATTATTGGTCTATATTGCAATCTATTAGAGGCATACAATGCTTTTTGTTTTCGGACACGAACTTTAAATTGAAATTGAGAGCACCATGGGTAGTGGCCGGTTAGTGACATATCCAAAAAATTTTAATCATGGAGTAAAGTATATAACATAATGATAATTTTATAATTATAAATATAATTGGTCTTCAAATTATCTAAATAACAATTTAAATATTAATTTAAATTATAAATAAATCTATAGTAATATAAATTAGAAAATATAAATCTAAATTATTAATTGATTAACAAATAAAATATTGTCATTGAAATACAATTCACAATCCAATAAAAAACTATGACCCGGAGAGTTTTCAACAAAAAGGACTCTAAGTTCTACTATATTATATATTGGAATCACTATTACGCAACAACTCTATGAAAAAGATTTGGGTCATTAACTTCACTCGAAACTTAAATTAAAATTTTATTTTTTCATTTGTGGTTTTTGCTATCCGTGCCATGATTTTAAGGGACATAGAGGTTGTTTGAAGTTAAATTTTGTGCAGAATAATTGTTTTTCCTATCATATACAGATATACACTCAGCAAATCAATCATAGAATAAAAGTTTATAGAATAGGAAAATTATTCCGTATGGCACTCTGAAATAGCGGAATATGATATCCCTTCTACGAATAAGTAGTTTTGGACAAATTTATTGTGTAGTGAAATCCTAAGAATAAAACTAATCCTCTTAATAAACATGAAATGTGTTAGATGACATAGGAAATGTATCGTGGCAAAAAAAAAATAAAAAAAATGCTAAATACATACATATTTTTCATATATTTTCATATATATATATATATATATATATATATATATATAATTATATCTTGCGAATATATACCTATATTAGCTATTAAATATATTTTAACAATTTATGTAATTATTTCACATGGATTTTATCATTATGATATGGATAATAAGTTGAGAAATAAATATTTTAGAATTTATTAAAAAATATTAATAATAATTTAGATAGATCAGTAATAATAATAATTTTCATTGAAAAAAATTTAATATATCTTATTTATTAAATTATACACATATAAATATGATTATTAAATTGACTCACAATATAATAATTATTTATAGTCATAATTATCATATATAATATTTGTTAATAATAGGATATTTTAATAAAAAAAAATAGTACTGAATTTTTTTTTGGCGTGTAACTATTATGATAATTACTTCATGTTATTATGTCTTTGAGAATTGTTGTTAAATAGCAATTTTGATTAACAAATTTAGCATAATTTGTTTACTACCTGTTTAATGTTAAAATTTATAAAGTATATGTAACAAATATCTTAATATTTGTTAAGTTATTATTTAATTATTATTTTAATAATCAAATTATAAAGTTTGATTTGATCAAATAAATTATCTAAATAGAATTTAAATTTATTTTTATAATTAAATTATAGAGTTTAATTTGAATATTATTTGAAAGTTGAAACATGCAACTTTTTTTATTTATATATCAATATTTTGCTATAAAATAATTTTAAGTCTTTTCTATTTTATTTTTCTCATATCAATTAAGTAATCAACACTCAATAATAAAATTTTACTTTACTTTATTAAATATTTTTTTCTCTTTTCTGATTGTCTGAACAAATCATCATAAACGTGTGATATTAAAAAACTAAAATTTATTAAATATAGCTAGATATCATGTTTTTTTTTTTTTAACTTTAATTTGAAGGTATTTTTTTTTTATGAAATTACATGTTTTAATACGTAAGATGTCAAAATAGTTTTAAAATAGTATATTCGAAGATTATCAAACTTATACATATTTATGTGAATTTATGAAATTTACTCAAATTTATTCTAATTTATTCAAATCTAAATTATTAATTATTAAATTTATTTATTTTATTAATCTAAATGCGTAAATTTGTATGAATTTAAAAATTAATTCAAAAATTTAACAACTTTATTTTCTACAAAATAAAATCTGAAAAAATAAATTATGAATATATCAAATTAAAATTTACAAGAAAAAAATTACAAATTTGATCTCAAAAGATAAAAGATTAACAAAATTATATATGAAAAGAATATTATTTAATTGTTAATACATACTTTAATTAAGATAGACCCTTTATTTGTTGTGAACAAATTTATATGCTAAAAACAAAAATAAAAAATATATATATTACATGATATATCTTGAAAATAGTTTTAAACTTGTGAAAAAGTCTTAATAATTAATAAAAATTGTAAAAAAGGGTTAAGATTTATGAGGTAAAAAGAATAACTCAATTATTTCAAATTTTTAATTTTAAAGTGCAAAAGACAACAAATTTAAGCTATTTAATGTAATGCTTGAGAAATATCTTAGATGAAAATAAAAAATAAAAAATATATTTAACGTAAAAATACAATTTGTTGAGCTTAGAGAACTAAATATAATTTAAAGATGATGACTAAAACATTATAAATTGAATTAATAACAAAATTATTTGTGTGATTTTTGTTGAAAATAAATTAATCATAGTTGACCAAGAAACATGAAAAATAAGCTTATATTGTATCTAACCCAATATTAATTGGAAATGGATCCTCTTCATTTTTTTAATACTTAAGAAAATAAAGTGTGATCTCTCACCTTTAATTCTATAAGTAGAACCAAAATTAAATAGAAAAGAGAGAACAATAAAGAGTAAGATCTTACATTGGATACCATCCAGTTTTTTTTTTTTACTGGAGAGGATTCACTCCCATATTAATTTAAACAAAGCACTCATATCATATGATAAGTGGCAATGAATAGTAAACAATTTGAACAAGAAATTAAAAAAACAATTGGCCCAAGATCATCATAAGTCTAAGATTAATTTAATTTGTGTATATTTTACTTATATAGAAGCAAAATATTTAAGTAAAATATTTACATTATTTCATATATAAAATTACAAAATATGACTAAAGTTTTTAATATATATTTTGTTAGTGAAATATGAAAATGATATATAAATATTGAATTTTAAGATTTTACACAAATTAAAAATTTTTAAGAGAAATAAAAAAAAGAGCAAAATTAAATATTCTAACATTATTTTCCATCAATTTTTTAATAAACTTTTAATTCTATAAAATTCATGATAACATATATATATTTAAGAGTTAATTTTAAAAAATAAAAAATAAAAAATAAAATTTTACTGTACAAAATGGTTTGAAAAAAATAATTTGACATAATTTACATAAGTCATTGATAGATTAACTCACTATATATTATGATAAAACCATCCAAGTTAGATAGATTGGACATTTTAATCCATTTTTGTAGACTTTTTGTGATTAATATGCACAATATTTTTATCCATCACCAAATCTTAAACACATGTATTATTTAATAGAAGAAAGGATAAAAGTACATCTAAAAGTTCTTACGCTGGATACAATTACACTTTAATCATTTAATGAGTCACGCGTGCACACTATTTATACACTTTGGCGGACACATTTATTCTTTCGGCCATCGGCGTGTGACGTCGTTAAATGATTGAAGTGCAATTGTGTCTAGCATGTGAATTTTTAGGTGTATTTTTATCCCTCATTCTTTAAAAAAATAAACACGAAAAATACTATGTCCGTCGGAGTGTATAAGTGTTGTGCATGCGTGACTCATTAAATGATTAAAGTGTAATCGTGTTCGGTGTGTAAAATTTTAAGTGTATTTTGTCCCTTCATTCCTATTTTTTTTGTGACTACTTTTTTTCCTATTTAATATATATCTCAATGGTCGTAGAAATTGAAATATCATATTCCAAGCAAATAGAGTAACATACATGAATATCTTTCTATATAATATATTGTACAATAATTAGTTAACTATTCAAAAATGCTAGTTCTTCTTTAACTTTCAGTCTTTAATCAGCTTTTTTAAGAATTTATTATTATTTAGTTAATTTAAATATCCACTTTTACGTATTAATTGTTCAAAAAATTAAGAAAATTATTTATTTTTTATTGTTTTTCTCCTCTAAAAATTGTATAAAGAATAATATTCAAAAGATACCTAATTGCACCGTTAACCATTAACCAAAAAATTGAATTAATTATTAAAAAATACAAAAGATAAAATAAAACTTTTAGTTAAATCAAAAGAATTCATTAAAGCGTGGAAATTAAAGAACTGAATTCTGGTATGTTTGAAGATGCATGCTGCAAAATGAAAATTCAGAACTGGATATGTGAATCACAATCTCGCGAGCATCCGAATAGCGATGCAAGGAAAGAAATAGAGAACAATGTTAGAGCAGTTATGCGAAGTAGCTACGACGAAGGCAGTGGCATAATGATGAGCGGATAATTTGTACGCTTTTTGGCATTGTTTTTAGTATGTTTTTAGTATGATCTAGTTAGTTTTTAGTATATTTTTATTAGTTTTTAGTTAAAATTCACTTTTCTGGACTTTACTATGAGTTTGTGTGTTTTTCTGTGATTTCAGGTATTTTCTGGCTGAAATTGAGGGACCTGAGCAAAAATCTGATTCAGAGACTGAAAAGGACTGCAGATGCTGTTGGATTCTGACCTCCCTGCACTCGAAGTGGATTTTCTGAAGCTACAGAAGCCCAATTGGCGCGCTCTCAACGGCGTTGAAAAGTAGACATCCTGGGCTTTCCAGCAATATATGATAGTCCATACTTTGCCCAAGATTTGATGGCCCAAATCGGCGTTCAAAGTCACCTTCAGAAATTCCAGCGTTAAACGCCGGAACTGGCACCAAAGTGGGAGTTAAACGCCCAAACTGGCACCAAAGCTGGCGTTTAACTCCAAGAAGAGTCTCTACACGAAAATGCTTCATTGCTCAGCCCAAGCACACACCAAGTGGGCCCGGAAGTGAATTTTTATGTCATTTACTCATCTTTGTAAACCTTAGGCTACTAGTTTTCTATAAGTAGGACCTTTTACTATTGTATTTTCATCTTGGTTCTTCTGGTTCCCTCTCTGGGACCGAAGCCAATGATCACTTTTGTTCTTATGTATTTTCAATGGTGGAGTTTCTACACACCATAGATTAAGGTGTGGAGCTCTGCTGTACCTCGAAGTATTAATGCAATTACTATTGTTTTTCTATTCAATTCCGCTTGTTCTTGTTCTAAGATATCACTTGTTCTTCAACTTGATGAATGTGATGATCTGTGACACTCATCATCATTCTCACCTATGAACGTGTGCCTGACAACCACCTCCGTTCTACCTTAGATTGGGTGAATATCTCTTGGATTACTGATACACGATGCATGGTTGATCGCCTGACAACCGAGTGCTCGCCTGACAACCGAGCCAGCCATTCCGTGAGATCAGAGTCTTCGTGGTATAGGCTAGAACTGATGGCGGCATTCAAGAGAATCCAGAAGGTCTAACCTTGTCTGTGGTATTCTGAGTAGGATTCAATGATTGAATGACTGTGACGTGCTTCAAACTCCTGAGGGCGGGACGTTAGTGACAGACGCAAAAGAATCACTGGATTCTATTCCGGCCTGATCGAGAACCGACAGATGGATAGCCGTGCCGTGACAGGGTGCGTTGAACATTTCCACTGAGAGGATGGGAGGTAGCCACTGACAACGGTGAAACCCTTGCATAAGCTTGCCATGGAAAGGAGTAAGAAGGATTGGATGAAGACAGTAGGAAAGCAGAGAGACGGAAGGGACACAGCATCTTCATGCGCTTATCTGAAATTCCCACCAATGAATTACATAAGTATCTCTATCTTTATCTTTATGTTTTATTCATCGTCTATACCCATTTGAGTCTGCCTGACTAAGATTTACAAGATGACCATAGCTTGCTTCATACCAACAATCTCCGTGGGATCGACCCTTACTCGCGTAAGGTTTATTACTTGGACGACCCAGTGCACTTGCTGGTTAGTTGTGCGGAGTTGTGATGAAGAGTTGAGATTGCAATGAGCGTACCATGTTGATGGCGCCATTGATGATCACAATTTCGTGCACCAAGTTTTTGACGCCGTTGCCGGGGATTGTTTCGAGTATGGACAACTGACGGTTCATCTTGTTGCTTAGATTAGGTATTTTTCAGAGTTCTTAAGAATGAATTCTAGTGTTTCAAGGTGATGTTCTTATCATCACCAAAGCTGATTGATTGTCATCAATTTAGCTCTTGAATGCAATGTCCTGCTGAAGCTTGGCTATTAATGTCTAATTCCTTTAGACTGAAGCTTTAGACTAACATTGCATGATTCCTGGAATTCTCATTAAGAATTTTGATACCTTTACTTTCTTTTCCACTTAATTTTCGAAAAATCCAAAAAATTTTCAAAATCATAAAAACCAAAAATATTTTATGTTTCTTGTTTGAGTCTAGTGTCTAATTTTAAGTTTGGTGTCTTGCATGCATTGTTTATTTGATCTTGGTTCTATTTTCAAGTCAATAGTACAGGGAACTAAAGATTCAGAACATGTAGCAGAGGAATTACACAGAAAAAGCTGGGCGTTCAAAACGCCCAGTGAAGAAGGACAGACTGGCGTTTAAACGCCAGCCAGGGTGCCTGGTTGGGCGTTTAACGCCCAAAAAGGTAGTGCATTGGGCGTTAAACGCCAGAATGTGCACCATTCTGGGCGTTTAACGCCAGGATGGCACAAGGGGGAGGATTTTGTTTTCAAATCAATTTTTTTTCAAGTTTTCAAAGTTTTTCAAAATCAAATCTTTTTCAAATCATATCTTTTCAATCAAATGTTTTCAAAATCAATTTCTTTCCTTTTTCAAAGATACTTGCTATCAATTAATGATTTGATTCAACATTTCAAGTATGTTGCCTTTTCTGTTGAGAAAGGTTTAATGTTTGAATCATATCTTTTCTTGTTAGGCAAGTCATTAATTTTTAAAATCAAATCTTTTTAAAATTGTTTTCAAATCATATCTTTTCAATCACATATTTTTTAAAACCAATCATATCTTCTTAACCTCATCTTTTTCAAAATAGTTTTCAATCAAACCTTTTTGACTTCTAATTTCAAAATCTTTTTCAAAAATCACTTGATTTCTTTCCCACTCTTATTTTCAAAAATTAATTAGTGTTTTTCAAAATGTTTTCAAATTCTTTAACTTAATTTTCGAAAAAGCTCTTCCTCTCTTCTCACATCCTTCTATTTATGGAGTATCACTCCTCCTCAATGCACAATTCGAACTCTATCTGACTAAGTTCGAATTCTTCTCCTTCTTTCCTCCATTTTTCTTTTTCTCTGACACCTCAAGGAATCTCTATACTGTGACATAGAGGATTCCATATTTTCTTGTTCTCTTCTCTTTCATATGAGCAGGAACAAAGACAAAAGCATTCTTGTTGAAGCTGACCCTGAACCTGAAAGGACCTTGAAGCGAAAGCTAAGAGAAGCTAAGGCACAACTCTCTGTAGAGGACCTAACAGAAATCTTCAAAGAAGAAGACATGGCAGCCGAAAACAACAACAATGCAAACAATGCAAGGAAGGTGCTGGGTGACTTTACTGCACCTACTCCCGACTTCTATGGGAGAAGCATCTCTATCCCTGCCATTGGAGCAAACAACTTTGAGCTTAAGCCTCAATTAGTTTCTCTAATGCACCAGAATTGCAAGTTCCATGGACTTCCATTGGAAGATCCTCATCAGTTCTTAGCTGAATTCTTGCAAATCTGTGACACTGTCAAGACTAATGGGGTTGACCCTGAGGTCTACAGACTAATGCTATTCCCTTTTGCTGTAAGAGACAGAGCTAGGACATGGTTGGACTCACAACCTAAAGAAAGCCTGGACTCATGGGAAAAGCTAGTCAATGCCTTCTTGGCAAAGTTCTTTTCACCTCAAAAATTGAGTAAGCTTAGAGTGGAAGTCCAAACCTTTAGACAGAAGGATGGAGAATCCCTCTATGAAGCTTGGGAAAGATACAAACAATTGATCAGAAAATGTCCTTCTGACATGCTTTCTGAATGGAGCATCATAGGCATTTTCTATGATGGTCTCTCTGAACTGTCCAAGATGTCTTTGGATAGCTCTGCTGGAGGATCTCTTCATCTGAAGAAGACGCCTACAGAAGCTCAAGAGCTAATTGAAATGGTTGCAAATAACCAATTCATGTACACTTCTGAAAGGAATCCTGTGAACAATGGGACTAATCAGAAGAAAGGAGTTCTTGAGATTGATACTCTGAATGCCATTCTGGCTCAGAACAAGATATTGACTCAACAAGTCAATTTGATTTCTCAAAGTCTGTCTGGAATGCAAAATGCACCAAGCAGTACTAAGGATGCTTCATCTGAAGAAGAAGCTTATGATCCTGAGAACCCTTCAATGGAAGAGGTGAATTACCTAGGAGAACCCTATGGAAACACCTATAATTCTTCATGGAGAAATCATCCAAATTTCTCATGGAAGGATCAACAGAGACCTCAACAAGGTTTCAACAACAATAATGGTGGAAGAAACAGGTTTAGCAATGGCAAGCCTTTTCCATCATCTTCTCAGCAACAGACAGAGAATTCTAAGCAGAACAACTCTGACTTAGCAACCATGGTCTCTGATCTAATCAAAACCACTCAAAGTTTCATGACTGAAACAAGGTCCTCCATTAGGAATTTGGAGGCACAAGTGGGACAGCTGAGCAAGAAAATTACTGAACTCCCTCCTAGTACTCTTCCAAGCAATACAGAAGAAAATCCAAAAGGAGAGTGCAAGGCCATCAACATGGCCGAATTTGGAGAGGAAGGAGAGGAAGTGAACGTCACTGAGGAAGACCTCAATGGGCGTGCACTAGCCTCCAATGAGTTTCCTAATGAGGAACCATGGGAATCTGAGGCTCAAAATGAGACCATAGAGATTCCATTGGACTTACTTCTGCCTTTCATGAGCTCTGATGAGTATTCTTCTTTTGAAGAGGAAGAGTATGTCACTGAAGAGTAAGTTGCTAAATACCTTGGAGCAATCATGAAGCTAAATGACAAGTTATTTGGAAATGAGACTTGGGAGAACGAACCTCCTTTGCTCACCAAAGAACTGGATGACTTGTCTAGGCAGAAATTACCTCAAAAGAGACAAGACCCTGGGAAGTTTTCATTACCTTGTGCCATAGGCACCATGACCTTCAAGAAGGCTCTGTGTGACTTAGGGTCAAGTGTAAACCTCATGCCTCTCTCTGTAATGGAGAAGCTAGGGATCTTTGAGGTACAAGCTGCAAGAATCTCACTAGAGATGGCAGACAATTCAAGAAAACAAGCTTATGGACTTGTAGAGGATGTTCTGGTAAAGATTGAAGACCATTACATCCCTGCTGATTTCATAGTCCTAGAGACTGGGAAGTGCATGGATGAATCTATCATCCTTGGCAGACCCTTCCTAGCCACAGCAAAGGCTGTGATTGATGTTGATGAAGGTGAACTGATCATTCAAGTGAATGAAGAATCCTTTGTGTTTAAGGCTCAAGGATATCCCTCTGTCACCATGGAGAGGAAGCATGAAGAGCTTCTCTCAAATCAGAGTCAAACAGAGCCCCCACAGTCAAGCTCTAAGTTTGGTGTTGGGAGGCCACAACCAAACTCTAAGTTTGGTGTTGAACCCCCACATTCAAACTCTAAGTTTGGTGTTGAGAGGTTCCAACATTGCTCTGAGTATCTGTGAAGCTCCATGAGAGCCCTCTGTCAAGCTACTGACATTAAAGAAGCGCTTGTTGGGAGGCAACCCAATGTTATATTTTATATATTTTTCTTTGTTATTTTATTTTATTTTGTAGGTTGATGATCATGAGAAGTCACAAAATCAATTGAAAAAGCAAAAACAGAATGAAAAACAGGAAGAAAAACAGCACATCCTGGAGGAAGAACCTACTGGCGTTTAAACGCCAGTAAGGCTAGCAGGTGGGTGTTTAACGCCCAGTCTGGCACCATTCTGGGCGTTTAACGCCAGAAAAGGGCACCAGACTGGCGTTAAACGCCAGAAAAGGGCAAGAACCTGGCGTTAAACGCCAGAAATGGGCACCAGCCCAGCGTTTAACGCTAGAATTGGCTAAAAACGCAATTTTGCATGCCATTTGGTGCAGGGATGACTTTTTCTTGACACCTTAGGATCTGTGGACCCCACAGGATCCCCACCAACCCCACCACTCTCTTTCTTCTTCGCCCATTCACCAATCACCTCCATACCTCTTCCCCAAAAACCCTTCACCTATCAAATCCCATCTTTCTCTTCACCACTCACATCCATCCTTCATAAAACCCCACCTACCTCACCTTCAAATTCAAACCACTTTTCCTCCCAAACTCACCCTCCCATAGCCGAACCATAACCCTTCCCCCACTCCTATATATACCCATCTTCACTCCTTCATTTTTCCACAACCTAAACACCACTTCTTCCCCTCTTTGGCCGAACACAAAGCCATTCCCTTCTTCCTCATTTCTTCTTCTTCTACTCTCTTCTTTCTTCTTTTGCTCGAGGACGAGCAAACCTTTTAAGTTTGGTGTGGTAAAAGCATTGCTTTTTGTTTTTCCATAACCATTTATGGCATCCAAGGCCGGAGAAACCTCTAGAAAGAGGAAAGGGAAGGCAAAAACTTCTACCTCCGAGTCATGGGAGATGGAAAGATTCATCTCAAGGGTGCATCAAGACCACTTCTATGAAGTTGTGGCCTTGAAGAAGGTGATCTCCGAGGTCCCTTTTTCACTCAAAAAGAGTGAATATCCGGAGATCCGACATGAGATCCGAAGAAGAGGTTGGGAAGTTCTTACCAACCCCATTCAACAAGTCGGAATCTTAATGGTTCAAGAGTTCTATGCCAATGCATAGATCACCAAGAACCATGATCAAAGTGTGAACCCGGATCCAAAGAATTGGCTTACTATGGTTCGGGGAAAATACTTGGATTTTAGTCCGGAAAATGTAAGGTTGGCATTCAACTTGCCTATGATGCAAGGAGATGAACATCCTTACACTAGAAGGGTCAACTTTGATCAAAGGTTGGACCAAGTCCTCACTGACATTTGTGAAGAGGGCGCCCAATGGAAGAGAGATTCAAGAGGGAAGCCGGTTCAACTAAGAAGGCATGACCTCAAGCCCGTGGCTAGAGGATGGTTGGAGTTTATCCAACGCTCAATCATTCCCACTAGCAACCGGTCCGAAGTTACTCTAGACCGGGCCATCATGATTCATAGCATCATGATTGGAGAAGAAGTGGAAGTTCATGAGGTTATAGCCCAAGAACTCTATAAGGTGGCGGACAAGTCCTCCACCTTGGCAAGGTTAGCCTTTCCTCACCTCATTTGTCACCTCTGTTATTCAGTTGGAGTTGACATAGAAGGAGACACCCCCATTGATGAGTATAAGCCCATCACTAAGAAAAGGATGGAGCAAACAAGAGACCTCTCTCATCATGAGATCCCTGAGATGCCTCAAGGGATGCACCTTCCTCCACAAGACTATTGGGAGCAACTGAACACCTCCCTAGGAAAATTGAGTTCCAACATGGGACAACTAAGGGTGGAGCACCAAGAACACTCCATTCTCCTCCATGAAATTAGAGAAGATCAAAGAATCATGAGAGAGGAGCAACAAAGACAAGGAAGAGACATTGAGGAGCTCAAGCACTCCATAAGATCTTCAAAATGAAGAACAAGCCGCCATCACTAAGGTGGACCCGTTCTTTAATCTCCTTGTTCTTTATTTCCTTGTTTTTCGAAAATTTATGCTTTATGTTTATCCATGTTTGTGTCTTGTGATCATTAGTGTCTATGCCTTAAAGTTATGAATTTCCTATGAATCCATCACCTTTCTTAAATAAACAATGTTCTTAATTGAAAAAGAAAAAGAATTGCATGAATTTTGAATTTTATAACAGTTTAATTATTTTGATGTGGTGGCAACACTTTTGTTTTCTGAATGCATGCTTAAACAGTGCATATGTCTTTTGAATTTGTGATTCATGAATGTTGGCTCTTGAAAGAATGATGAAAAAGGAGACATGTTACTGAGGATCTGAAAAATCATCAAAATGATTCTTGAAGCAAGAAAAAGCAGTGAATACAAAAAAAAAGAGAAAAGAGACGAAAGAAAAAAAAAGAGAAAGAAAAAGAAAAGAAAAAGAAAGAAATAAAGTTGTGATCCAAGGCAAAAAGAGTGTGCTTAAGAACCCTGGACACCTCTAATTGGGGACTCTAGCAAAGCTGAGTCACAATCTGAAAAGGTTCACCCAATTATGTGTCTGTGGCATGTATGTATCCGGTGGTAATACTGGAAGACAGAGTGCTTTGGGCCACGGCCAAGACTCAATAAGTAGCTGTGTTCAAGAATCATCATACTTAACTAGGAGAATCAATGACATTATCTGGATTCTAAGTTCCTAAAGAAGCCAATCATTCTGAGTTTCAAAGGATAGAGTGAGATGCCAAAACTGTTCAGAGGCAAAAAGCTAAAAGCCCCGCTCATCTAATTAATACTGATCTTCATAGATGTTTTTGGAATTCATTGCATATTCTCTTCTTTTTATCTTATTTGATTTTCAGTTGCTTGAGGACAAGCAACAATTTAAGTTTGGTGTTGTGATGAGCGGATAATTTGTACGCTTTTTGGCATTGTTTTTAGTATGTTTTTAGTATGATCTAGTTAGTTTTTAGTATATTTTTATTAGTTTTTAGTTAAAATTCACTTTTCTGGACTTTACTATGAGTTTGTGTGTTTTTCTGTGATTTCAGGTATTTTCTGGCTGAAATTGAGGGACCTGAGCAAAAATCTGATTCAGAGACTGAAAAGGACTGCAGATGCTGTTGGATTCTGACCTCCCTGCACTCGAAGTGGATTTTCTGGAGCTACAGAAGCCCAATTGGCGCGCTCTCAATGGCGTTGGAAAGTAGACATCCTGGGCTTTCCAGCAATATATGATAGTCCATACTTTGCCCAAGATTTGATGGCCCAAACCGGCGTTCAAAGTCACCTTCAGAAATTCCAGCGTTAAACGCCGGAACTGGCACCAAAGTGGGTGTTAAACGCCCAAACTGGCACCAAAGCTGGCGTTTAACTCCAAGAAGAGTCTCTACACGAAAATGCTTCATTGCTCAGCCCAAGCACACACCAAGTGGGCCCGGAAGTGGATTTTTATGTCATTTACTCATCTTTGTAAACCTTAGGCTACTAGTTTTCTATAAGTAGGACCTTTTACTATTGTATTTTCATCTTGGTTCTTCTGGTTCCCTCTCTGGGACCGAAGCCAATGATCACTTTTGTTCTTATGTATTTTCAACGGTGGAGTTTCTACACACCATAGATTAAGGTGTGGAGCTCTGCTGTACCTCGAAGTATTAATGCAATTACTATTGTTCTTCTATTCAATTCCGCTTGTTCTTGTTCTAAGATATCACTTGTTCTTCAACTTGATGAATGTGATGATCCGTGACACTCATCATCATTCTCACCTATGAACGTGTGCCTGACAACCACCTCCGTTCTACCTTAGATTGGGTGAATATCTCTTGGATTACTGATACACGATGCATGGTTGATCGCCTGACAACCGAGCCAGCCATTCCGTGAGATCAGAGTCTTCGTGGTATAGGCTAGAACTGATGGCGGCATTCAAGAGAATCCAGAAGGTCTAACCTTGTCTGTGGTATTCTGAGTAGGATTCAATGATTGAATGACTGTGACGTGCTTCAAACTCCTGAGGGCGGGACGTTAGTGACAGACGCAAAAGAATCACTGGATTCTATTCCGGCTTGATCAAGAACCGACAGATGGATAGCCGTGCCGTGACAGGGTGCGTTGAACATTTCCACTGAGAGGATGGGAGGTAGCCACTGACAACGGTGAAACCCTTGCATAAGCTTGCCATGGAAAGGAGTAAGAAGGATTGGATGAAGACAGTAGGAAAGCAGAGAGACGGAAGGGACACAGCATCTTCATGCGCTTATCTGAAATTCCCACCAATGAATTACATAAGTATCTCTATCTTTATCTTTATGTTTTATTCATCGTCTATACCCATTTGAGTCTGCCTGACTAAGATTTACAAGATGACCATAGCTTGCTTCATACCAACAATCTCCGTGGGATCGACCCTTACTCGCGTAAGGTTTATTACTTGGACGACCCAGTGCACTTGCTGGTTAGTTGTGCGGAGTTGTGATGAAGAGTTGAGATTGCAATGAGCGTACCATGTTGATGGCGCCATTGATGATCACAATTTCGTGCACCACATAAGCAGTGTGACATTGGTATGGCACGACACGGTTTGCGGTGGCGATTAACAAGCATAGAGTGTTAGTGTTTTAGGTAGCGTTTGAATTAGAAACAGAGACTGATACAAAGAAATAGAGATTGAGAGACAAAGATTGAAATAAGTCTTAATATTGTGTTTAGTGTAAAATGGGAGATAAAGACTGAAATAGGAATGAAGCTATAATTTAATTTACACCAAAGATAAAGTTAAAATTAATTAATTGAAATAAGAATATTTTTGGTATAAAATATTATTAAAATTTCAATCTCCGTTTTTAAAAATTTCAGTCTTCTGTGTCTCTACTTTTTAGAAGTACTGAAATACTGAAATTTTGATAATAGAGACTGAAATTTTAATATCAATTTCTAGACCAATAAACATGATACTGAATTTTAATCTTCTAATTTCTATGTCAATACCTTAAAATAAATACTTCCTTAAAAAACAACAAAGTAAAAGAATGAAAACGGCAGTAACATCTTATAGGGTAATTAGGATTAGAGTTACTGACTTTTTTTACTTCTCATCTTTTATTATTATTAATTTAATTATTTTTATTAAATGCTCAATATAGTGTTGAATTTTTCAATGTTAATAACATGGCAGAGTCTTCTCTTTTTTTTATTCCTGACCTGTACGCCAAAAACAATTATGATGGGATCAAATATTAATTTATATGGTGGAGATAAATATATTTTATTCCTATACATTAATCGGTAATTTTTTAAAATTCAGGAGGTACACTTCCCTCCACACTGTTGAACATACATCCGTGCCTGTCGATGGTGGAGGTTAGATTATCGGTAATAAAATGATTATTATAATGAAAATCTTTATATTATACATATTACATAACATGGTCTAATAAATAACAACAGGCGCTAGTCTTCATGCATCTTAAATATATATTTGTTTCTGAGAGACAAATGAAAAGTGTTACTGATTCATTTATAGTTATTATATTAGTGTCCGTATCTATTTTAATTTAATTCAAGTACATAATAAATAAATTAAAAATATTTTTTATATACTAAAATAAATTATTAAAATCAATTATTAATATAATTATATATATATAATTTAATTTATTTTTAATATGTATTTATATTTTAATATATATTTTATATTAGTGATTAATTTTAATGATTGATTTTGATTTTAGTGTATACGTAACATAATCGTAAACAAATAATATGTTGAATAATTCCTTTCTACTTATCTTGAAGCAGACAATTTATCACTTATAATGTCTATTTTAAAATTTTGTTGAACCTACGGCATTAGAGTATATAATTTATGAGAAATGCTAGATAAATAATAACTCATCAATAATAAAAAAATATATTTTAAATAATACTCTCAGCAAAAGGAGCGTGTTATCATATTTTACGATAATCAGATACATTTTCTTTTTTATCGTAATGATTTATTCAATTAATTTAATCACATATTAAATTCTAAATTTTGTATGGTCACATATTAATTACACTCATAATGCAAATTTATCTACATTCAATGAAAGATGAAATTGATTATGTTCCCAAAAAATGTGACGACATCAATATGAGTGATTGTAACGCGAAATAGAGAGGCTGAATAAAGCAAGTGTAATATAGAGCAGGACAAACAATTTACTTCGGACAACAAAACAAGTCAAACGAACTATATTGGTTTAAAAGAAGACATGAATGATGATAACGATGATGATGAGTTGAGGGATGTAAAAATTTGGTTTTCGGTAAATTGATTTTTTTTAAGTTATTTGTAATTTATTCTACAAAATCTTAAACCACGACTCAATAACTATTAACAAGTCAGGTCCGATTCAATAGTAAAAAAATTAAAAATAAATTAAAAATACTAATTAATAAGTTAAATTTAATTTTATGAGAGCAATTAATTTTTTTAAGTCAAATTTGACTAATAAAAGATAATAACTTGCTTGTTTTTTATTTATTTTTCTCATAAGAAACTTTTTAAATCGAAAATTTACTTTCAGCGACGGTTTTGCATGCGCTGGAAAAAAGTTAGTAAACAAAAAAGTCGAAATCAATGACAAAAGTAATTTTTATATTGGTAATTGTGTCCCAAAATTAATATTAGCTAATAAATCGTCTTAGCCATTGTATTTTACCACATAATAAAAATTATCCCGAACCAAATTTTTTACTAGTATTCCGTAAATGACTCTTAGAGATCCCGAATTCTTTTGCTTGTTTCCCAAGCAATATGCTCCTCTCTCTCAGCCTCTCACTCTTCTCGACTGTCTTTTTAATTTTGAGTAACTAACTACGGTTAACTATTGATAAGCTTGACACATAAGCGATGACCAAATTTCTTCGTTTTCACGCCCCTTCTTCGTTAATTCTCAGACCTTGAACACAAAATTCTCAGCCTCTTTAACCACAATTAATCCACCTTAAAATTCATATTTTTATTTAAAGAATTCTTGATCACAAAATTCATGAAAAACTTTATGCATTTTTGCACAAAATGACTAAGTTTTAAAGAGAGAAAGAGAGTAAATTTTTGCACTTCTTCTCCATGTTTTAGCCCTCATTTTTACTGTTCTTTCATTATTATTCAAGTGTTCTTCAAGAATTCAAGTCATACAAATATAATTTCTTGTCCGATTTCACTAATTTTCGCATTTTTACTGAAAATTCAACAAAGTGAACTCTTGTTCTTTTTCTATTCTTTTTTATTTTTCAGCAGCGATCATGATAAATTTTTGTCAATTTATGTGTCTAGAAAATCTCTCTTAAAATCCATATAGAGCACACCTAAGAAGCAATACAAAATATAAGCTCATAATGATCAAATTCTAACACCTTTTACGATGATTTTGGCCAAACAAAAACTGCACTATAACTAACGTGTTCCAGTCTTTGTGAGAGCATTCTCTAGTGGTTGAGAGGTCTAGTGACTAAATTAAACAAGAGGTAAGGGTTAAAATTAGTTAGAGCATGTTTGTGCTTATTTTAGGTGTTCATATGAGCCACTTTGTAGTGAACTTGTGCTTGTTTTGCAAATTTGAAAATTCTGTGAGTTATCTCTATTTTGGATTGCTAAATATGTGTAATATGCAATATATTTATCTCTAAATTTTGTGTGGTAACAGCCGAAAATATGGAAGTACTTGGGGTTTAAGTTTCAAGCCTTAAAAGTCACTAAAAGTGGAAAAAATGTAAAAATTGTACTTCTAAAAATTCAGCCATTAAGAGTACAAAAATTAGGGTGAAAAAGAATTTAAAAAATTAGAAAAAATAGTTTTAATCCTATAGAACAAGTAGGTAAAAATAAAATGGGTGTTATAATCATTTTTGGATAAAAAGAGGATTAAAAATGTGATTTAATTAAAGAATAGTAAAATTCTAAAATTAGTGTTATCAGGGATAAAATGATAATTATATAAATTGTTTGGGTCAAAATTATATTTAAAATAAAGTTTTAGGCTTAAATAAAAGTTTCAATAAAAGTTAGAAGTAAAATGGTAAAAAGCGGTAATTAGAACAAGTAAATAAATTAATAAAAGGTAAATTAGTTTTTAGGTCTCTAGTCGTAAAAATTGAAATTTAATAAAGGTTAAATTACACAGTTAGTTGATCCTTACACTTTCACTGAAACTGCAAATTAGTGCTATACTTTAAAAGTTTGTAATAGGATCCTTAAACAAAATTAAATTTTATAATTTAGTCCCCACCATTCAAACACCGTTTGATTTAACAGAATATTCGTCAGCATATTCACTATTTTAAACATGTGAGTTGCGCGTGTTTGACAGTAGAGACTAATTTGTAATTTTAGTAAAAGTATAGGGACTAACTGTATAATTTAACCATTTGAAAATGACCGAAAACTTTCTAGACTATCTGAACCCACCCCATCCCTTCCCAGCTCTCTCACTCTCACTTTTCCATTTTCTAAAATAGCACCCCACCCCAACGCTCTCTGCCTCTCACTTCGGTTCAATGTCATCATTGCTTCACAATGTTGAGATGGGCTCTTTTGGCATCGGTATTCCTTCAACACTTTACCACAACTCCTAACACCATGATCCACCTCTCTTCTTCTTCATTGTTGTTGCCACCATTATTGAGAGTCTTTGACTATGCCAAAACGACATCGTGTTTTTGGCACTACCACCATTAATTTTAGAAACGGCTTCACGCGCTGTGGTTAGGTCCTCCACGAGCCTGGGTGGTTCCGGTGTTGGTACAATAAGATGCTACAGAGTTCGGGCGAGAGGATTAGGATGGTCCCTGATAGGATCTGAATGGCGCAGGGCGGGGAGGTGTTAGCAAACATTATGAGAAGGGGAGAGGATGAAGAGTTTACTGCGTTCCAAAACAGTGCGTTTAAGGTTGATGCCGGTGATGGTGTTGGACCAGTGGAGGGAAAGACGTTGGTGGATCGTGAGTTCTTGGATTGATATGTGCCTGCGGGTGGGATCCAGAGACATATTATAAAGGACTTGATTAGTAAGATTCGAGTTGTTAAAGAGAAGGATTTTGCTTGTGATGAGGTGATGGAGATTTTGATTATTGCTAATTTGAACATAATTGGATTGAGTTGAATTGAGTTCATATATGATTCATGATAATAGCGCACATTAACGTGGTAGTTTGTTTAATTACTATTAATTTGTTTTTTACTGTGTGTTAATGAATTTGGTCATCAGCAATGATGCCGGCATTATTGTTGTTAAAGCCGTATTGTTGTTGTTAAAGAAGAAGAACAAAAACGTTGAAGAGAGGAGGAGGAATAAAAGGGACAAGAGGAAGAAGAGGATATTATGGTAAATGTGCATTTTTTTAATGGTAAACGTTATTGAGGACCTAATTACAAAATTATATTTTGTACACGGATCTAATTACAAAATTTTAAAGTGTAGAGACTAATTTGTAATTTCAGTAAAAGTATAGTGATCAATTGTATAATTTAACCTTTAATAAAAATATTAAGAATAATTTGGTCATAGAAAGCTATCAGGAATAATCTGGTAAAATTTTGACGCTAAACAAAGTTAAACGGTAAAATTAAAGTACACAGGTTCAAAAATGGTAATTCTAGGCATAAAGTAAATGTAAAAATGATTAATTAACTTAAAGGGCAAAGAGATGTGTTAGGAAGGATATGGGGGTAAAATGATAATGTAATAATATTAGTGGTAAAAGTGTCACTAAAAGTCTAAAGAAAATAGTAAAAAGAGAAGTTAAATAAAAAGGAAAAAATTGGAAACATATAAAAGTACCAAAGGCAAAATAGAATATGTGATAAAGGCTGAGAGATTTAAAGAGCAGAGACCAAACACAAGTTTTTTATAAAAAAAAAAGGACAAAGAAGTCTTTTAGAGATAAAATTTATTTAAAAAGTGCCACGAAAAGAGAAAATTATAAACCTCAAAGTGCTAAGATATTATCTGGGGAGGAGGAGTGTCTGCTCTGACGGAACTAGAACCATCTTAAGAGATTATCTGGGGAGGAGAAGTTTCAGCTCCAATGAAACTAGAACCATACGTTGTGGGAATGCCCACTTTATGTTGAAACTTGTTCCTCCAATTGTTAGCATACTATGGCGTCAAGCTCCAAGATGATTGCTAGTTGCCAGAATACACGTGGATTTGTCCATTAACCCATTAGGCACATATGCAGAACATACGCAATTGGAAAACCCATATCTTGGACTAGTTCCTAGGTAACGTCAGGTTGCGGATAGTCAATCGATGCATGAGTTCATGACCTGTATAGGACCAACCATGCATCATACTTGGTTACTGCATTTTTCTGTGATTGTGATTTATCTCTACTTCCTGTACTCTGTGCTTGTTTACTATTCTATTATATACTTGCGCTTGTACTTGTTTGTGTGACTTACCAACACAACTACGCAAACTCTTAGACTTAGGCTGCGGTAACCCTTAGTTTTTTGCTTAGTACCCTACTGGGAACCTTAGGTTCTCACCCCTTACTTATTCCGTTCCGCAGATGCAAACCTGTGAGATCTTCTTTGGGTTCCCACCCTTGGGACGGGCGAGCAGCAGTAGCATTACCATTACCAGCGGGTCAGCATGACTTTTTTTACTTCCACACAGCACTTCCATGTTTCTTCAGCTACTAGGGATTAATGACCAGCAGCAGCAGCAGTAGTAGTAGTAGTAGTCTTTACCCTCACTCTGATAGACTTTTAGAGAATTAGGTGCTTTTGTAAATATCTATATAAACAAGTTAGAACGGGTCCTAGACTGGGGTGACTCATGTGAGTCGAAACCTATTAGTTTAAATATAGAGTCTGAAAATATTTTCATGAATAAGCAACAATGTAGCCCGGTGTGAACTATGACGTACTAAATGAGTTTTCAGACATATATGTATAATATTATTATATTTTTTTGTGTTTTCTATGCTTCATGTAGATATTCACTACAAGAAATACGTTGAGTACCATCGGATTTAACGTTGGATTTACCATCGTCCTGAAGTTGACGGTATAAATGGCATCGAAAACTGTTTATTGGCATATTATGACATTCGAAGGTAATTACTGGCTGATTTTCCGTCGATTTTTTAAATGAATTTGTCGAGATTGAGTTGCTGATAACCGTCTGATTATTTTGACGGTAACTTTGGCGCTATATCACATGTTTTGGCGCCAAGTTACCATCGGACTTGTTCGCTGGTAAATCCTATGGTAGTTTTTTTTGGCACAGTTAAGCCACAATTAATAGTCAAATTAAAACTCGTTAACAAAATTAGGGTAAAAATTCAAAATTACCAGAAGTCAACAAATTATTTTATTAAAAATAAATGGTCTGAATATAATAAAATATCATAAAGTATAATACAATGAAGTAGATATAAAAAAAATCAATTTTCTAAACCCTACATATCCCAATAATCATCGTCGTCGTCTTCCTCTTGTTGAGACGACAATGAAGTAGACATTATCAGCATAAATCCAATTTTGAAATTGTAATTAAGTCTTGCTGACGTTCAACAAAAAATTATAGGTAGAAAAAGACTTAAAAAGACTTTGAATGAGGTGGTCAACAGAAATTTAAACATAAATGATTTTTTTTTCTTGGTGGTAAAGCATCACTAAAGAAATCTCTTCAATATCACTTTAATTTATTGGGAAATTATAAGGTACATATATCAATATACAGATATTCTATTTTAATCACAAACATCGTGACATGTCATTTTTCTTTAGTTCAATGAGAAGTAACTTCACAAAGTATTAAATGGCTTAAAGCTTCACATGAGCCAATTATTATTGCTAGCTTGTAGACTTGCATACATAATAATAATTGTTGTGACGAGGATGCTATGGATAAGAATGGATGTCCATTAATGAGCAATTCAATTTTCCTATGTTGAGAGGAACAAGTCTTTATGTTGAAGGAAATTAATGAGGTTTGAAAAAGCAAATTTTGTTTGCCTATAAAAACATGTACGAGACAAATAGAATATACACAAGCAAGCAATAAGAAATCAATTCTCTCTTTTTACGTTGCAATCAAATACTTTTCTCTCTTATATATATATATATACTACAGCATATAATATTAGTAATATATTAATCATTCTTATTATATTGAAATCATGGTGAATATTATTACTAGATTTATCTAATTATATTTCTTATTTTATATTACCACTTCCTTATTTATCTTATTTATTTATTTCACAACACGTTATCAGCACGAGACTCTGATCAAATTTTTAGGAAGATTCCAGGTAACAAATTTTCATTATGTCGAAACTCTCTCATCTTGAATTCAATGCTCTTGATATATCTGGAAACAATTATTTATCATGGATACTAGATGCTAAAATTCATCTTGATTCAATGGATCTTGGAGATACCATTAAGGTTGAAAATAATGCATTCCAAAAGGATAAGGCCAAAGCCATGATTTTTCTTTGTTTTCATCTTGACGAAGGATTAAAAAATGAATATCTCACATTAAAAGATCATGCAGATCTTTGGAAAGACCTTGAAGAAAGGTATAATCATAAAAAAATAGTGATACTTCCTCAAGCCCGATATGAATGGACGCACTTGCGTCTATAGGACTTTAAATCCATAAATGAATATAATTCTGCAATGTTTCAAATCACCTCACGAATGAAATTATGTGGGGAAAAAGATAACTGATCATGATATGTTGGAGAAAACTTTCTCAACCTTCCATGCCTCGAATGTGCTCCTACAGCAGCATTATCGAGAAAAAGGGTTTAAAAAATATTTTGAGTTAATTTCTTGCCTTCTTGTTGTTGAACGCAACAATGAGTTACTTTTAAAGAATCACGAAGTGCGCCCAGCTGACGCTGCCCCATTTTCTGAAGTAAATGCGGCAAATCATTACTCCAGAAGAGGTAAATGGCAAGTTTTTAATAACAAGAAAAATTATGGAAGGAAAAGGAATTATATTCAAAAGAGAAGATCCCACCAGAAGTGGGATAAAGAAAGAAATATCGGGCAGAATAAATCAACAGAGGATAAGTGTTTCCGTTGTGGTGGAAAGGGCCATTGGTCACGTACCTGTCGTACCCCAAGGCACCTAGTCGATCTTTATCAAGCATCTTTGAAAAAAGACGACAAAGGAAAGGAGACGAATTTCGTTTCAAATGATGTTGCTGAAAATTCCACCACTCATTATGATGTATCTGATTTCTTTGAGGATCCTGAAGGAAATATTGGTCATCTGATCAATAATGGAATAGTTTAATGTGTGTAATTGTTAAGTATCCATGTAAATAAATAATGTAAAGAACTTATTGTTAAGTTTTATTTTCTATGTATTTAAGTTTCAAAAATAATGTATATAAATAATGAAATATTAATTGATGGTTTTAGTGGCTAAGAGAAGGGGGGTTGAATCTTAGCCCCCTTTTTGCTTGATTACACTTTTCTGGTCTTTGAGGAGACTTTTTCTGTTTTTGTCTCATCCCTAGCCACGAGACTTTTATTTTTGTCTCGTCACTTGGCACGAGATAATTTTTGGTTTTAGCTCCTATGCAGCAGAAACAGAAATGGAGTAGTAGAGAGAGAAAATTACACCCAGATATATCCTGGTTCAGCTGATAAGTGCAATGCAGCCTACATTCAGTCTCCATCACAACAATGATGAAATTTCACTATAATCAACCTGATTACAAACTGTAAAGTGCTAACCCAACTTACAAGGAGATTCCCACAGAATCATGAAACACAACATAGATGAACAAAGGAACTCTAAGGACATCTATGGCTTTTTCTTTTAATTTTGCACTCTCTGCCTTTTTCTGCTCTATGGCTTTTTCATACAAACCTCACTGTTTGCCTTTTTCCATGAGACTCAAGACATGACAAAATTAAATAGAAAAATTACAAAATAGAATACATTGAAGGAGAAGAAAAATCTATAAGCTTAGGTAGCTATAAGACTTCTGTGCCTTGCACTCTCACACTTTCTCCTTGAATCAAACTGTGACTGTTCACCCTTTTTTATAGAAGAGGAGAAGCCTTCACAGTTGAAACAGAAACCAAGCTTAACTTCTTTTCCTTCACACAAAACCGGTTCGGCCAAAGAGAGAGAGTAGGTAACCTATGCAAAATCCAACATGCAAATACCTCTAGTTCTTCCTTGGTCATCACTCTTCATCAATTCGAGCTCTCCATCCTTGACTTGCTCTCTAAGATGGATTTCTGGCCCTTGATGCTTCATGATGATGATGACTTCATCTGCTCCAATCTCTGCCTCTTCCATCACTTCGCCACTCTAGCTACTTCCTGTGGTGGTGGAGCAGAATCAGAGACAAGTCATGCCTCCAAGAATCTCCTTCTTGCTGGCCGAATCTCCTTCTTTCTTTTTGGGTATGAAGAGCTCGAGATTACCTTACCAAATCTTACCATTTTTGGTGAAAATCTCAGCCACAACATACTTTTATTTTGTTATGTTTTCTTGCCATCATCATGATGGTCTTGAGACGTGCTTTTCCTTTCTTTTGGTAGCTCATTTTTGCTTCCATGGTTTCCTGTGTAATAACCGAAGAAGAGAAGAAAAGATGAGAGAGAATGTAGAGTTAAAGTAAAAGTAATTAATTGAAATGAAACAAATTAATGGGATTGCTTTTACTTCCCTTGCTTGAGTGGCGTGCTGCATTAATCAAATCAATCATGTCACTCATACTCTCTCTCTCTCTCTCATTTATGTTTCCAATGCTAGCAAATTAAATTTTGAAATCCATCCCTCAATAAGATAGGAATTCATTGGAAACATAGAGCCAATTTGCTTTCTTTCATTATGTTTCAGACCAAGCATTGGATCTTTGGTTTAATATGGGCTTAATGTTGAAGTTTAATAAAAAATTGGCCCAAGATAAAGTATTTCAGCGATCATTCATATGGAAAATAATAACATTTGCTTTCCTGATGAGTTGTTTTTTGGATCATGCATGAGGACAAATAGCAAAGCATGCTCAACTTGGGCTTGTAATAATAATGGATCAATTTGGCCCAAGTAGCACAATAAACAATTCAGCCATACTCATCATATATTCTTGCATCAAACCATAGCTGAATATAATTGGGCTTGCACCAGAATTTTATTTTCGGCCCAGTTAAAAATATGCATCACAAAATTATTAATTAACATATGTTAAATAAAAATCAAATTAATAATTTTGTGATTAAATATTTCAATAATGTTTGTTCATCATCAAAGTTAAATTAGAGTTTTCCAAACTCATCAATCTCCCCCTTGATGACAAACATTATTAAAATTGAAATGGAAAGAAATTTAAAGATATGAGTATAAAGTACTCCCTTTGAATTTGAATTTCTCCCCCTTTCTAATTGTCACATAGCTCCCCCTTAATATATGCTGTTTTTACCAAGAGAAGCATTAACCTGTAACAATTTAATCAAGCCTCAAATAACAATGTTATTTAGCATATTCATTACATGATGCTAAATGTTTGATTTATGAGCAGAATGAATGATATACAAAACTCATTTGTTATCAATAATTTGATTTTCTGCTCAAACCAGATCAATCCAAGAATCTTTTGAAAAAATATTCTTCAATCAAATAAGATCAACATGCTTATGGAAAGAAAATATTTTTAATCATAGCAAATTTTTCAGCATTTATTTTTATACCAAATGCTTAAAGGAACTGCCAAAAATAACTTATTCTGCAAACATGTTTACCAAGATGAATCAGAATATTCCTATTCCACTAGTAGCAGGCATATTCATCAAGATAAGACTTTCACAAGAATCAATTAACAACCAGGCAGCCATGATATCAAAACAAATGCATCAAAATAATAATCAACTCAAAATGATAATCAACCATGTATTATCAAGTGTATCATTCTAACAGGAGTGATCATGAATTCTCAAAGAGAATTTCATCCCCTGTTCCAGTTTCAATTTCCCTGTTCCAGTTTTAATTTTTTTTAACATTTATTCTCCCCCTTTTGTCATCAAAGGGGCACCTGCAAAATAGATTTGGATATAGAGAATAGAGTATGCAAAATATAACCCAAGAGTATCACAAAGTATCACAAAGTATCAAAAAGTATCAAACCCAACAAAATATAATATTAGATTGAGCCTACTTAAGCCATTATCCTAAACTAAACAGATAATTAATCATCAGATAGATAAAGTTCAGATTCCTCAGCCCCGTCTTCACTTTCATCTCCCAGATCCTTTTCCAAATTTTCTAACATCAAACCGATCATGTCCTTGCATCTCATCCAAGCTCTTTCACTTTCATATGCTAGTTTTCGTGCCGCTTTGTGAGATTGGACCATGAATTCTGATGAGCGGATAATTTATACGCTTTTTGGCATTGTTTTTAGGTAGTTTTTAGTAAGTTCAAGCTACTTTTAGGGATGTTTTCATTAGTTTTTATGTTAAAATCACATTTCTGGATTTTACTATGAGTTTGTGTATTTTTCTGTGATTTCAGGTAATTTCTGGCTGAAATTGAGGGACCTGAGCAAAAATCTGAAAAAGGCTGACAAAAGGACTGCTGATGCTGTTGGAATATGACCTCCCTTCACTCAGAATGAATTTTCTGGAGCTACAGAACTCCAAATGGTGCGCTCTCAACGGCGTTGGAAATTAGACATCCAGAGCTTTCCAGCAATATATAATAGTCCATACTTTATTTGGGAATTGATGACGTAAACTGGTGCTCAACGCCAGTTCCATGTTGCTGTCTGGAGTCAAACACCAGAAACACGTCACGACCCAGAGTTGAACGCCCAAAACACGTTATAACTTGGTGTTCAACTCCAATAAAAGCCTCAGCTCGTGGATAGATCAAGCTCAGCCCAAACATACACCAAGTGGGCCCTGGAAGTAGATTTATGCATCAATTACTTACTTCTGTAAACCCTAGTAGCTAGTTTATTATAAATAGAACTCTTTACTAGTGTATTATACATCTGGGGACGTTTAGTTCTCAGATCATGGGGGCTGGCCTCTCGGTCATGCCTGAACCTTTCACTTATGTATTTTTAACGGTGGAGTTTCTACACATCATAGATTAAGGGTGTGGAGCTCTGCTGCACCTCAAAGTTTCAATACAATTACTACTATTTTCTATTCAATTCCCTTTATTCCTATTCTAAGATATTCGTTGCACTTCAACCTGATGAATGTGATGATCCGTGACACTCATCATCATTCTCACCTATGAACGCGCGTGACTGACAACCACTTCCGTTCTACCTTAGACCGGGCGCATATCTCTTGGATTCCTTAATCAGAATCTTCGTGGTATAAGCTAGAATTGATGACGGCATTCATGGGAATCCGGAAAGTCTAACCTTGTCTGTGGTATTCCGAGTAGGATTCCGGGATTGAATGACTGTGACGAGCTTCAAACTCCTGAAGGCTGGGCGTTAGTGACAGACGCAAAAGAATCAAGGGATTCTATTCCAACCTGATTGAGAACCGACAGATGATTAGCCGTGCTGTGACAGAGCATTTGGACGTTTTTCACTGAGAGGATGGGATGTAGCCATTGACAACGGTGATGCCCTACATACAGCTTGCCATGGAAAGGAGTAAGAAGGATTGAAGGAAGAAGTAGGAAAGTAGAAAAAGAAAGGGCAGAGTATTATTCATACGCTTATCTGAAATTTCCACCATTAACTTACATAAGTATTTCTATCCCTTTATTTTATTTATCTTTTAAATATCTAATCCAATTACCTATGAATCTACTTGACTGGAATTTACAAGATGACCATAGCTTACTTCATACCAACAATCTCTATAGGATCGACCCTTACTCACGTAAGGTTTATTACTTGGACAACCCAGTACACTTGCTGGTTAGTTGAACGGAGTTGTGACTACACATAGTTGTGACCCATGGTATTGGCATCATGTTTTTGGCGCCATTGCTAGGGAAAGAAAAAGCAATAAATTTTACAAAATACAATAACAAATGAATCACAATTTCGTCCACCAAGTTTTTGGCGCCGTTGCCGGGGATTGTTCGAGTATGGACAACTAACGGTTCATCTTGTTGCTCAGATTAGGTAATTTTCTTTTCAAAAAGTTTTCAAAATTTTTTTTTAAATTTTGCTTTTATTTTCTTTTTTCTAAAAAAACATTTTCGAAAAAAAAATGTAAAGAAAATACAAAAAAATCATAAAATCATAAAAACCAAAAATATTTTGTATTTCTTGTTTGAATCTTGAGTCAATTTTTAAGTTTGGTGTCAATTGCATGTTTTTAAAATTTATGCATTATTTTTGAAAATTCCATGCATTCATAGTGTTCTTCATGATCTTCAAGTTGTTCTTGGTAAGTCTTCTTGTTTGATCTTGATGTTTCCTTGTTTTGTGTTGTTTGTTGTTTTTCATATGCATTTTTCGTTTGTTAGAGTCCATGCATTAAAGATTTCTAAGTTTGGTGTCTTGCATGTTTTCTTTGCATCAAAATTTTTCAAAAAAAAGTATTCTTGGTGTTCATCTTGACATTCATAGTGTTCTTGCATGCATCATGTGTTTGATCCAAAATTTTCATGTTTTGGGTCATTTTTATGTTTTTCTCTCTCATCATTAAAAATTCAAAAAAAAATAAAAAATATATCTTTTCCTTATTTTTCTCCAAATTTTCGAAAATTTGAGTTGACTTGGTCAAAAATTTTTAAAATTAGTTGTTTCTTACAAGTCAAGTCAAATTTTCAATTTGAAAAATCTTCTCTCAAAATCTTTTTCAAAAATCATATCTTTTTCATTTTTCTTATTATTTTTGAAAAATTCCAAAAATCTTTTTCAAATTATTTTCAAAATCTTTTTTTTTATCTTTATATCATATTTTCGAAATTACACTAACAATTAATGTGGTTGATTCAAAAATTTGAAGTTTGTTACTTTCTTGTTAAGAAAGGTTCAATCTTTAAAATTCTAGAATCTTATTTTTTAGTTTCTTGTTAGTTAAGTAATTAATTTTAATTTTAAAAATTAAAATCTTTTTCAAAATATCTTTTTCTTAAAAATCTTATCTTTTTATCTTATCTATTTATCTTATCTTTTTATCTTATCTTTTTCAAAATTTTATCTTTTTCAAAATTTGATTTCAAAATATCTTATCTAACTTATCTTCTTATCTTTTTCAAATTTAACTTTTTGGTTGTTTCTTATCTTTTTCAAAACCACCTAACTACCTTTCCCTCTCTAATTTTTGAAAATACCTCCCTCTTTTTCAAAAAAAAATTTCTTTTTAATTAATTAATTATTTTAAATTTTAATTTTAATTCTATCTTATCTCTAATTTTCGAAATTACTAACCCATTTTTCAAAATTATTTTCGAATTTCTCTCCCTCTCATCTCTTTCTATTTATTTTATTTATTTACTAACACTTCTCTTCATCCTAAAATTCGAACCCCTCCTCTCTCTGAGTTCGAATTTTCCTCTTCTCCTTCTTATTCTTCTTCCTTTCTACTCACATAAAGGAACCTCTATATCTGGACAAAGAGGATCCCTATTATTATTTTCTGTTCCCTTCTTTTTCATATGAGCAGGAGCAAGGACAAGAACATTCTTATTGAAGCAGATCCTGAACCTGAAAGGACCCTGAAGAGGAAGTCAAGAGAAACTAAAAATCAACAATTCAGAGAAACCTCAAAAAAAAAAAGAAAAAAAGAGAGAAAAGGGAAGACAAAAAGCTTCCACCTCCGAGTCATGGGAGATGGAAAGACTCATCTAAAGGGTTTATAGCTCAGTGGTAAAATATTTGACTGCAAATCAAGAGATCCCTGAGATACCTCAGGGGATAAATTATCCTCCACACAACTATTGGGAGCAAATAAGGATAAGAGCACTAAAATCACTAGGGATCAAGCAACAGAAGCAAGGAAGAGACATAAAGGAGCCCAAAAAGCATCAATGGTCCTTCAAGAAGGCGCCACCCTCACTAAGGTGGACTCATTCCTTGTTCTTAATCTTTTTCTGCTTTTCATTTTTTTATGTTATATGTTTATCTATGTTTGTGTCTTTATTACATGATCATTAGTAATTAGTAACTATGTCTTAAAGTTATGAATAATTCCATGAATCCTTCACCTCTCTTAAATGAAATATGTTTTAAATCAAAAGAACAAGAAATACATGAATTTCGAATTTATTCTTGAATTTAGTTTAACTATATTAATGTGGTGACAATACTTTTTGTTTTTTGAATGAATGCTTGAACAGTGCATATTTTTTATCTTGTTGTTTATGAATGTTAAAATTGTTGGCTCTTGAAAGAATGATGAACAAAGAGAAATGTTATTGATAATCTGAAAAATCATGAAATTGATTCTTGAAGCAAGAAAAAGCAGTGAATAGCAAAAGCTTGAAAAAAAAAATATAATTGGCGAAAAAAATATTTAGAAAGAAAAAGAAAAAGCAAGCAGAAAAAGCCAATAGCCCTTAAAATCAAAAGGCAAGGGTAAAAAGGATCCAAGGCTTTGAGCATCAATGGATAGGAGGGCCCAAGGAAATAAAATCCAGGCCTAAGCGGCTAAATCAAGCTGTCCCTAACCATGTGCTTGTGGCATGCAGGTCCAAGTGAAAAGCTTGAGATTGAGTGGTTAAAGTCGTGATCCAAAGCAAAAAGAGTGTGCTTAAGAGCTCTGGACACCTCTAACTGGGGACTTTAGCAAAGCTAAGTCACAATCTAAAAAGGTTCACCCAGTTATGTGTCTGTGGCACTTATGTATCCGATGGTAATACTGGAAAACAAAGTGCTTAGGGCCACGGCCAAGACTCATAAAAGTAGCTGTGTTCAAGAATTAACATACTTAACTAGGAAAATCAATAACACTATCCGAAATTCTAAGTTCCTAGAGAAGCCAATCATTCTAAACTTCAAGGGAAAAAGTGAGATGCCAAAACTGTTCAGAAGCAAAAAGCTACAAGTCCCGCTCATCTAATTAGAATTAATATTCATTGATATTTTGGAATTTATAGTATATTCTCTTCTTTTTATCCTATTTGATTTTCAGTTGCTTGGGGACAAGCAACAATTTAAGTTTGGTGTTGTGATGAGCGGATAATTTATACGCTTTTTGGCATTGTTTTTAGGTAGTTTTTAGTAAGTTCAAGCTACTTTTAGGGATGTTTTCATTAGTTTTTATGTTAAAATCACATTTCTGGACTTTACTATGAGTTTGTGTATTTTTCTGTGATTTCAGGTAATTTCTGGCTGAAATTGAGGGACCTGAGCAAAACTCTGAAAAAGGCTGACAAAAGGACTGCTGATGCTATTGGAATCTGACCTCCCTGCACTCAGAATGGATTTTCTGGAGCTACAAAACTCCAAATGGTGCGCTCTCAACGGCGTTGGAAATTATACATCCAGAGCTTTCCAGCAATATATAATAGTTCATACTTTATTCGGGAATTGATGACGTAAACTGGTGCTCAACGTCAGTTCCATGTTGCTGTCTGGAGTCAAACGCCAGAAACACGTCACGACCCAGAGTTGAACGCCCAAAACACGTTATAACTTGGTGTTCAACTCCAATAAAAGCCTCAGCTCGTGGATAGATCAAGCTCAGCCCAAACATACACCAAGTGGGCCCTGGAAGTGGATTTATGCATCAATTACTTACTTCTGTAAACCCTAGTAGCTAGTTTATTATAAATAGAACTCTTTACTAGTGTATTATACATCTGGGGACGTTTAGTTCTCAGATCATGGGGGCTGGCCTCTCGGCCATGCCTGAACCTTTCACTTATGTATTTTCAACGGTGGAGTTTCTACACACCATAGATTAAGGGTGTGGAGCTCTGCTGCACCTCAAAGTTTCAATACAATTACTACTATTTTCTATTCAATTCCCTTTATTCCTATTCTAAGATATTCGTTGCACTTCAACCTGATGAATGTGATGATCCGTGACACTCATCATCATTCTCACCTATGAACGCGCGTGACTGACAACCACTTCTGTTCTACCTTAGACCGGGCGCATATCTCTTGGATTCCTTAATCAGAATCTTCATGGTATAAGCTAGAATTGATGGCGGCATTCATGGGAATCCGAAAAGTCTAACCTTGTCTGTGGTATTCCGAGTAGGATTCTGGGATTGAATGACTGTGACGAGCTTCAAACTCCTGAAGGCTGGGCGTTAGTGACAGACGCAAAGAATCAAGGGATTCTATTCCAACCTGATTGAGAACCGACAGATGATTAGCCGTGCTGTGACAGAGCATTTGGACCTTTTTCACTGAGAGGATGGGATGTAGCCATTGACAACGGTGATGCCCTACATACAGCTTGCCATGGAAAGGAGTAAGAAGGATTGAAGGAAGAAGTAGGAAAGTAGAAAAAGAAAGGGCAGAGTATTATTTATACGCTTATCTGAAATTTCCACCATTAATTTACATAAGTATTTCTATCCCTTTATTTTATTTATCTTTTAAATATCTAATCCAATTACCTATGAATCTACTTGACTGGGATTTACAAGATGACCATAGCTTGCTTCATACCAACAATCTCTGTGGGATCGACCCTTACTCACGTAAGGTTTATTACTTGGACGACCCAGTACACTTGCTGGTTAGTTGAACGGAGTTGTGACCACACATAGTTGTGAACCATGGTATTGGCATCATGTTTTTGGCGCCATTGCCAGGGAAAGAAAAAGCAATGAATTTTACAAAATACAATAACAAATGAATCACAATTTCGTCCACCAAATTCGGACATAGATAAAAATTTGGTAAGAATTTCTTTGATGAATTCGGTGGTTTTTGATGACTCAGGTCTGCTCTCATAGTCACTCTCCGAAGCCATGGATTTCTTGCTTTTGGTTCCTTTAATAGCTCCACCACCTTTGACCATTGACACTTTGTTTTCTACTGTCTCATTCAAAAGGTCAACTTTAAAAAATTCAAAGATACTGGTTAAGAACATACCATAAGGCAGATTTGTCTTTTTGGTACTTCTTACCGAGTCCCACATATGGTGGATCATAAGATAACCGAAAGAAATAGGAGTAGAGGTAACAAGTGCAAATAAGATGAGAGAGTCAGAATATGTTACTCTATTGTGAGAGCCGCTTTGAGGAGTCAAGATGTGGGTGATGATCCTGTGTAGTAGCGAGTTGACGGGACCAAGGGCTTTATGGGTAGGGGTAGTGCCATCCAAGCCTAAGAGATTCTCACATATGTGTTGGAGAATAACTTTATAAGTGACGCCGACTTGTAAGTCCCACCTTTCGGCCATATAAGCTCTCGGCCCTTCTTCTTTATATCCCAAGGCCATCCCAATGGTGGTAGTATCAAGAGTGATATGAACTTTTTTCACATATGAGTGGATGGTACCATCAATGAGTCTCATGTTGGTATAGAATTGTCGGACTAAACCAGGGTAGACCGGTTTTTGAATGTGAAGTAATGGAGTCAATTGAAGCAATTCAAACAGAGGAGACACATTTATTCCTTTATTGGAGAGATTGTCAAGGTTGACAAGATAGGTTTGACAAAGATGATGTCTTTCCATAACATCTTTGTGGAATTCAAATGAAGCGCAGGAGTTGAATCTGGCAGGGTCATAGTGGGAATGTGTTTTGCTGAACTTGTTCTTGAATTCCATGGATTCCAAGTTGGCAGGATCGGTGGTTTCGTGTAGTGCAAAACCGTCTGTCTTCTGAGTACTCTTTCCAGGAGTAGCCTTCTTGGGTGGTGAATACGGTGGTGATAGAATGGAAGATGTTTGTGATTCCTCTTCTTCTTCCTTAGGTTCCTTTCCCTTCTTCCTCTTTGAAGAAGTTTTCTTGGCTATGACTTTTCTTCTCATGGTGTCTGTATGTTTGGAGGGAGGTAAGGGTGATGATGATGTGGTGGAATGAATATGTATATGAGTATGAGATTGGGGTGTGGACGGTTTTTGAGAGAGAAAAATTCGTTCGCTTTTCCTAGGGGTGGTTTTCTTTTTCATGGTAGAGAGAATGGAGAAGTGGGATATGAGAAGGTTGGGTAGGAATCGAATGGAGTGAGGGAGGAGGGAAGATAGGAAGCATTAAATGTGGATTGGAGAGAGAATGTGAAGGAAGTTAATAACCATTAAGAGCACGGTTAATAACCAAGGGATTTCCAAGAATTTAAAAAAGTGGTTTTCTTAAATCAATGGATTAGTTGAAAGAAAAGATTTGATTTGACACCATACCACTTTCAACTAGATTTGATAGGACCACAAAGATTTTGATTTTCAAATAGTAATGAACTAACAAAATGGTCATGGTGGGGTCAAAGAGATTTTGTATGGCCCACTAGAATGAAAGTCTGCGCAGCCTCCCTCTTGATCACATCCCTTTCATCATTCTTGTTTTTATCTTGTCCATTCCTACGAGACAAAACTGGGCAGAATCAGAATTTCACAAATTATCAATAGAAACAAGATCAATCATTTCCAAACTTTTTCTTAATGAACATAATCTATCTTCACATATGGGTTTTGTAAAAATGTCAACAAGTTGATCTTCAGATTTTACAAATTGAATATCAATAGTACCCTTTTGCACATGTTCTCTAATAAAATGATATTTAATCTCAATGTGCTTTGTTCTTGAGTGCAAAATAGAATTTTTTAAAATATTTATGGCACTCATGTTATCACAAAATAATGGTATACTATTGATCTTTAATTTGTAATCTTTCAACTGCGTTTTTAACCAAATTAATTGTGAGCAACATGCAGAAGCGAATATGTATTCAGCTTCAGCTGTGGATAGAGCTACTGTGACTTGTTTTTTGCTTGACCACATGTTGATTGAGCTTCCAAGGAAGCAACACATGCCGGAGGTGCTCCTTCTATCCACTCTATCTCCCGCATAATCTGCGTCACAAAATGCTACTGCACAAAAGTCATCAGATTTTGGATACCATAAGCCATAATCACTCGTTCCCTTAATGTATCTAATGATGCGCTTAACAGCCGAAAGATGGGATTCTTTTGGGTGAGATTGAAATCTTGAACACACACCCACACTTTGAACAATATCAGGTCTAGAGGATGTAAGATACATTAGTGAACCAATAATTCCTCTGTACCGTGTTTCATCCACATCTTTTCCATCATCATCTTTTTCAAGTTTAGTGTTTGGATGCATTGGTGTCCCCATTGGTTTAGAGTTTTCTAGGCCAAACTTTTTGATAAGTTTTTTTGCATACTTTCCTTGGTGAATAAAAGTACCACTGGGAGTTTGTTTAATTTGGAGGCCAAGAAAGAAGGTTAGCTCTCCCATTAAACTCATCTCAAACTCACTAGTCATGAGTTTTCCAAACTCTCCACACAAGGATTCATTGGCCGAACCAAACACAATATCATCCATATAAACTTGAACTAGAAGTATATCATCATTAGATGCTTTAATGAATAAAGTTGTGTCAGTGGTACCCCTTTGAAATTCATTTTCCAATAAGAAGGTACTAAGCCTTTCATACCAAGCCCTTGGAGCTTGCCTAAGGCCATAAAGAGCCTTTGAAAGTTTAAAAACATGATTTGAAAAATCCTTATGTTCAAAATTGGGGGGTTGTGCCACATACACTTCTCTATCAATAAAGCCATTAAGAAAAGCACATTTAACATCCATTTGAAACATTTTGAAACCCTTATGGGCAGCATAGGCAAGAAGCAACCTAATTGCTTCCATTCTAGCTACCGGAGCAAAAGACTCATCAAAATCTATACCCTCTTCTTGATCGTAACCTTGGGCCACTAATCTAGCCTTGTTACGAACAACTTGTCCATCCTCACCAAGTTTATTTTTAAACACCCACTTAGTACCCGTAACTTTCTTACCATCCGGATGAGGTACTAGTGTCCAAACCTCATTCTTGTCGAATTGAGCAAGCTCCTCTTGCATGGCTTTCACCCATGATGGATCTTCAAGAGCTTGTTTGACATTGTTGGGCTCCATTCGTGACAAGAGTGCAAAGTTGCTTGGTTCGGATTGTCTTTTGGTTTAGGATCTTGTTGTCACTCCTTGAGAGGGATCACCAATGATGAAGTCATGAGGATAACCCCTCATAGACTTCCATTCTCTAGGCTTCCTTTGTGATGTTGAGCTTTGATGAGTTTTTGTTGGTCTCACTGTCTCAGTTTCTCGTGTTGGCTCAGGAGACAAAATGGAAATGTCTCATCCAATCTGACGAGACAAATCTGGACTGGCGGATTCTTTAATTTGGGCAGACTTGGGATTCTCTTTGCTTATTCCAGCTCCTTCACAATCTGAATCATTATCTATCACAGTACAGGGAATTAAATTAGAATCACAAAAAGTAACATGTATGAATTCCTCTATGGTTTTATGTTCTTTGAGATAAATCCTATAGGCTTTGCTAGTGGTAGAGTATCCAACAAACATTTCTTCATAAGATTTTGGATCAAACTTGCCAAGATTTTCTTTGTTATTAAGCACGAAATATTTTCATCCAAAAACATAAAAGTACTTAAGATTTGGAGGGGTTCCTTTCCATAGCTCATAAGGAGTTATTTTCAACCCTTTTCTAATTATTGTCCTATTCAAAATATAGCATGCCGTATTTATGGCTTCAGCCCATAGAAATTTAGGAACCTCATTCTCACATAACATAGCCCTAGTCATTTCTTGAAGGCTTCTATTCCTTCTTTCAACAACCCCATTTTGTTGAGGTGTTCTAGGGCATGAAAAATTATGAGTAATTCCAAAGTTATCACAGAATTTTTCAAATTGTTGATTTTCAAATTCTTTTCCGTTATCACTTCTCAAATGGGCTACTTTTAAATCCTTTTTCATTTTGAATTTTCTTGCAAAGAGTTGAGAAATCATGGAAAGCATCATTTTTATGAGCAAGAAAAAGTACCCAACCAAATCTAGAGTAATCATCTACTACTACCAAACCATAGTGTTTACCTCCTAGATTTTGAGTTCTTGTTGGACCAAAAAGATTAATGTGTAACATCTCTAATGGCCTTTTGGTTGAAATTCCATCTTTTGGTTTAAAAGAGGATTTAACTTGTTTGCCTAATTGACAAGCATCACAAGTAAGATCCTTATCAAATTTGATTTTAGGAATTCCTCTAACAAGATTTTTCTTTACAAGCTTAGAAATTTGGTACATGCTAGCATGACCCAACTTTTTATGTCATAGCCATTTTTCAGATTCAAGAGAAGTAAAACATGTTACATTTTGTTCTTTTAAGTCTTCAAGAGTTAATCCATACACATTGTTGCATCTTTTAGCTTCAAAAAGAATATCCCCAGTTTTTTCACAAACAACCAAACACACAAACTTTCTAAAAATAACTTCAAAGTCTAAGTCACACAATTGGCTTACACTAAGTAAATTATGTTTTAAACCATTTACAAGAAGAACATCATTTATACAAGATGAAAGGCTTTTACCAACTTTTCCAACGGCAACTATCTTTCCTTTACCATCATCACCGAAAGTGACAAGTCCTCCATCATATTCATCAAGCTTTATAAAAAAGGTTGTCTTTCTGGTCATATGCCTAGAGCATCAGCTGTCCATATACCACATATTTTCCTTCCTCTTGGATGCTAGGCATACCTACAAAATGAGCTCAAGTGACCTTAGGTATCCAAATCTTCTTGGATCCTTTCACGTTAAACCATCTCCTATGTCCCAAATCATTGTAATCAAAAACAACTTTGTAAACTTTATCACCAATCATTCTTTCACCAAAAAACACTGAACGGGAAAATGACCATTTCGGTTGCATAGCCTACAAAACTTTGGAGTTGCTGTTTTGTTAAAGTAGGTGGGATCTTGAAACCTTGTGTCATTAGAGGAAGAAGCTCTATTTTTAAAAGAAGGTTTATTATCAGTTTTATAAAATCCCAAACCAGCTTTATCAAAGAGTGGTTTTTGACTAGCCAATATTTGATTTAAATTTTCAGAACTTTGAGTAAACATGGCTAAGTCATTTTCAAGACTTTTAACCTTTTTCAGCAACTCTTCATTTTTCTTGAAACAATTTACATATGCAACTACCAAATGATCACTTTTGCAACTTCTAAGTTGAGCTTTCAACTGGTTATTTTCTTCCACAAGATCACAAGCAGTTTCGGCCTCCCTTAGCTTTTCTTTGAGAAAATTATTTTCAGCTTTAAGAATGGTAATTTGTTGTTCAAGATCTTGATTATCAAGGAGAAAGCATCTTATTTTTTCAGAGAGGTGATCTATCATAAGATGAATGTCTTCAGTATCAGGGTTTTGAAAGAATACCTAATCTATATGATTTGCCATGAGACAAGGCTGTGACTTGGTCTCAGATTCATCATCACTATCTGAGTCATTTTCCAAGTCTTCCCATGATGCCATCAGACCCTTCTTCTTCCCTCTTTTTTCTTCTCCTCCTTTTTTAACTTGGGACAATCAGATTTGAATTGACCCATTTCCTTGCAGTTGTAACAAGTTACTTTGCTAAGGTCTTTCTTCATTTTCCTTGAGTTGCCGCCTTTGCCTTTGAACTTCACCATTTTCCTGAATTTTTTTGCAAACAACACAAATTCATTTTTAGAGGAGTTATCACTGGATTCATCATCTAGGGGGTTAGTTACAGAAGAAAAAGCAATTCTTTTCTTTTTTGACTCTTTTTTCAAATAAGTGTTTTCAAAAGCAAGAAGCTTTCCTCTCAAATCATCAAATGTCATTGAATCAAAGCTACTGCTCTCAGAGATAATTAAAGCTTTTGTTTCCCACTATTTAGTGAGACATCTCAGCACTATTCTCACAAGCACAAAATCGGAATGTGTTATTCCCATAGCATCCAAGCCAACAATGATGGTGTTGAACCGTTCGAACAGTTCATCAATGGATTCTCCTTCCTTCATTGCAAATATTTCATACTCCCTGTTTAACATGTCTATCTGAGTCTTCTTTACAATGGTGGTTCCTTCATGAGTGATTTGCAACTTGTCCCAGATTTTCTTTGCCGTTGTGCATCGTGATACCCGTCGGTACTCCTCGAAGCTGATAGCACAGTTGAGTAGATTTACAGCTATGGCATTTAGCTCTACTTTCTTTCTATCTTCTTCAATCTAGCTTGCTTTCGGTTTAAGAGTGACTACTCCTTCCGCACTTGTGTTGATTGGAAATTCAGGACCCTCCAGGATAATCTTCCATAGTCTGTAGTCTACTGCTTGCACAAAGATCTTCATTCTCTCCTTCCAATAGGTATAGTTTTTTCCATTGAAAAGAGGCGGTCTATTGCTTGACTGTCCTTCTGTAAGGTTGTAAGACACCAGATTTGAGCCACTGCTTCCTGCCATGAGGATCTTTTCTCCAAGCTACAAAGCTTGATCTCTTTGAGACCAAGCTCTGATACCAATTGATGGTTTCAGTGGCTAAGAGAAGGGGGGTTGAATCTTAGCCCCCTTTTTGCTTGATTACACTTTTCTGGTCTTTGAGGAGACTTTTTCTATTTTTGTCTCGTCCCTAGCCACGAGACTTTTATTTTTGTCTCGTCACTTGGCACGAGATAATTTTTGGTTTTAGCTCCTATGAAGCAGAAACAGAAATGGAGTAGTAGAGAGAAAAAATTACACACATATATATCCTGGTTCAGCTGCTAAGTGCAATGCAGCCTACATCCAGTCTCCATCACAACAATGATGGAATTTCACTATAATCAACCTGATTACAAACTGTAAAGTGCTAACCCAACTTACAAGGAGATTCCCACAGAATCATGAAACACAACATAGATGAACAAAGGAACTCTAAGGACATCTATGGCTTTTTCTTTTAATTTTGCACTCTCTGCCTTTTTCCGCTCTATGGCTTTTTCATACAAACCTCACTGTTTGCCTTTTTCCATGAGACTCAAGACATGACAAAATTAAACAGAAAAATTACAAAACAGAATACATTGAAGGAGAAGAAAAATCTGTAAGCTTAGGTAGCTATGAGACTTCTGTGCCTTGCACTCTCACACTTTCTCCTTAAATCAAACCGTGACTGCTCACCCTTTTTTATAGAAGATGAGAAGCCTTCACAGTTGAAACAGAAACCAAGCTTAACTTCTTTTCCTTCACACAAAACCGGTTTGGCCAAAGAGAGAGAGTAGGTAACCAATACAAAATCCAACATGCAATTACCTCTAGTTCTTCCTTGGTCATCACTCTTCATCAATCCGAACTCTCCATCCTTGACTTGCTCTCCAAGATGGATTTCTGGCCCTTGATGCTTCATGATGATGATGACTTCATCTGCTCCAATCTCTGCCTCTTCCATCACTTCGCCACTCTAGCTACTTCCTGTGGTGGTTGAGCAGAATCAGAGACAAGCCATGCCTCCAAAAATCTCCTTCTTGCTGGCCGAATCTCCTTCTTTCTTTTTGGGTATGAAGAGCTCGAGATTACCTCACCAAATCTTACCATTTTTGGTGAAAATCTCAGCCACATCATACTTTTATTTTGTTATGTTTTCTTGCCATCATCATGATGGTCTTGTAGTGTGTTCTTCCTTCATCTCGGTAGCTATGTATTGCTTCCATGGTTTCTTGGGTAATAACCGAAAAAGAGAAGGAAAGATGAGAGAAAATGTAGAGTTAAAGTAAAAGCAATTAATTGAAATAAAATAAATTAATGGGATTGCTTTTACTTCCCTTGCTTGAGTGGCATGCTGCATTAATCAAATCAATCATATCACTTATACTCTCTCTCTCTCTCTCTCATTTATATTTCCAATGCTAGCAAATTAAATTTTGAAATCCATCCCTCAATAAGACATGGAATCCGTTGGAAACATAGAGCCAATTTGCTTTCTTTCATTATGTTTCGGACCAAGCATTGGATCTTTGGTTTAATATGGGCTTAATGTTGAAATTTAATAAAAAACTGGCCCAAGATAAAGTATTTCAGTCATCATTCATATGGCAAATAATAACATTTACTTTCCTGATGAGTTGTTTTTCGGATCATGCATGAGGACAAATAGCAAAGCATGCTCAACTTGGGCTTGTAATAATAATGGATCAATTTGGCCCAAGTAGCACAATAAACAATTCAGCCATACTCATCATATATTCTTGCATCAAACCATAGCTGAATATAATTGGGCTTGCACCAGAATTTTATTTTCGGCCCAGTTTGTAACACCCTACCATACAGAGTCTTATGCTTAAGTCATAATTCAGAGATGGCAAGGTATTACAACCTCTAAAATAAAAATTTAGTACGTATAGTAGTATGAATGATTGATTATAACTAGGAGCCTTTGTAGAAAAAGGGGTAAACAAAAATCGCAACTCGAAAGCGCAACACTCCGATCGATAACGTAACGAACAAGGATAACCAACGCGAGATTATATATACAAAGGAGTGTCAAAAACAGAAATATCAAGACTCAAAATCCGGCTGCGAAGATAACTGGTCCGAGTATAGTAATATATATATATGATAAAATAAGGAAAACCCCAAAGGAAACCCAAAGGGACACAATTACATAAAACCTATTCTCCAAAATCTCCCATAAGAGGAGTCATCACAGTTTGTATTATTTAGTGGAGATAAAAGTGTCTAAGCAAAATATATAAACCAAAACATAGTCCCGAGAACAAAGGATTTTCGCAAATCTAGAAGTCTCCAGCATGCCTCAACGGGAAACCTCACGTCCTGCATCTGAAAACCACAAAATCCGCATGGGTGAGAACCAGAGTCCCCAGCATGGTAACAGCTTCCACATATATAATACATAATAATAGAGGAAAGCCAAAGGCAATCCTAGTACTTCCTCCAGATAATATCAAAGCTTATAAACAAGCTAAACCATATAAGGGCATCTGACTAAAGATTCTTCAGTCTAACTAATACTTCCCTTTCCGATTCCTTCAAACCTCCCAACCACCACCAGGAGTATAATATAGCAAACACAGTTATATCAGACAAGGAATATACAAGTAGGAACAGTTAAGACATTTAGACAATTAGCAAGTAATATGCAGTCAAATAGGCAATCTCAAACAATTCATATAGTATGCATATGATGAATGCCTGTCCCTAGTGGCTGATGATATCATCTTGTCGGTTATAGAGCCAACCCGACAAGTCCTGGTCGCTAACCATTGGACTGTCCCTCTGTCACGCATCCCCAACTCGAGTTATACTTGTTATAAACTTGATCATAATCATGATCTATATCCATCACCCTCACTGGTGAATATTTACGGGGGCGAGCTCATCCAGGTCTTTCACAGTGCCCGGCCACACTTACGACATAGGGTCAACAGAGTATTAAGTCTCAACCTGGAGCACGTGGTGGCTAGCCACTGCTACTACCCAGGGAAACTCGTATCTCAGATAGTGGAAGTGCAAATCACAATTATCAATAATTCAGCATAAACATGCATGAATTCTCATCCATGGATCAACATCCATATTAGCCATCCGGCTCACGGTTCAGTCCAGAACCAGCCAATATTCATATCATACACAGCCATTCCGGCTCACAGTTAAATCCATAACCAGCCACCCGGCTCACGGTTAAATCCATAACCAGCCGTTTCATTAACAATTACAGCCTTTCGGCCCATGGCATAACAAGCACTTCCACCACCATCCTCCGCATCTCACATAATCATCTTTGATCCTCATTGATCATTCATATTTCCCTTGCTTCACTCGCAAGTTACCTCATTCACTAGCCCTTTTTAATAGCTAGGAATATCATAATGATTTAAGACATAAATGGTGAGATCGGAGGCTTAGAAGTATGAGATTTGGCTTTTAAAACTCCAAAAATCAACTTTGGGATGAAAACAGGGCCACGCGTACGCGCACTCCACGCGCATGCGTGGATGGCCTCAAAAACTCATCGACGCGCAAGCGTCATGCACGCTAACGCGTGGATTAAAAATTTGCCAATCGACGCGCACGCGTCAACCACGCGTACGCGTGGGTGTTCTCGTGCCCCAGGCACAACACTGGCACAGTTCTGGCATAACTCTCTGGAAAATGGCTGAGCATTGGGTGCAGCACAATCGGCGCGCCCGCGCACACCACGCGCACGCGTGGATGGCGCTTTCTGGAAGATCGGTGCGTACGCGCCAGGTGCGCCCACGCGCAAGGGGTCATTCTGCTAAAAATTTTTCCTAAGTTAAAAGCTGCAGAATTCACAGATTCAACCCCCAATCTTTCGACGGACATAACTTCCTCATTTTAAATCGTTTTTCACCCGTTCTTCGAACGGCATGGACATCCCGGATCCAATTTCATTTCTAAACAGATTTGGCACAAAACAGAGATCCGTAGTCCAAGTTATGTCCCGTCAAAGTATGCCCAAAAACTATATTTTTCATACAAAACCACAAAGTGCCATTTTCAAAACAAGCCATTTCCAACTCTTTTCAAAATCTATCAAAACATGCCAATATCATCCCTTTTCTTTGAAATCAATCAAAATATATCAAATTCAACATCAAGCCTCCTCAACTCACACATTGACACTTTACCACAATTTACAAAATCACTATCTCATCATTTTAACCCACTTCACCCAAGTGGCTCAAACTCAAACATATTGACATATCATATACTATTCCTCATGCCAATTCTCAACAACACCAATTCCAATAAGTCATTATTGTACTCAATCAACATCATACTCACCATCAACATGGTTCAACCCACAATTCAACCATAACCATTCATCAAGCATATATCACAACATGCATATTTCTCATACATCACACCACCAAGGCATCAATAATCATCATCACATATATGACCACATCATATATCTCAATCATTCAACAATTCAATGCCTATCTTAGGGCCTCTAGCCTAAGTATTTCCTACCACATTACATATTAGATACGGAAAACCGAAACCATACCTTAGCCGATTTCCCAAGCTCAACCGGAGCACTTCTAAACCACTTATCCACAAGCTCTCAAGGCCTCAAAACCTCCAAGAACAGATTTTTCACCACCAAACCCTCTCCAAGCTTTTCAAAATCACCAATCAAGCTCCAATATTCACATATACACAACCTAAGCCACAATCATCATACCCATACACAACATCTCAAAACCCAAACATCATAAAATCACAAATTACACTAGGGTTGAGAATCTTACCATACCCAAGGTCCAAGGAGACAAGATTAACCTTCTCCTTCAAGAGAGTTGGGTCCTATAACATCAAAGAGCCCAAAATCTCAACATTTTTGCTCATAAAACTCGAAAACAAGGCTGGAATTTCGAAGAGCAAAACGTGGCTTACCTCAAGATTAATTGTATGGATTTTGTAGAGCTCTCCGCGGTGAACGCGTGGCCGCAAACGGAGCGGCAATCGGAGCTCTAGATCAAAAGTTATGGTGGTTTGAAGATCAAGTGAGAGAAAGAACTTGAGAGAGTGTTCTTCCCCCCATGGCCTCCATTTCAGCGTGTTTAGTGTCTCAAATGAGAAGAGAGAGTGCTGAAAACTAGGGTTTTGGTTTAGTTATGTTGGGCCAAGGGCCCACTTTGGGTCCGGTTGGCCCGGTTTGGCCCGTTCGGTCCAATCTTGGTCCAAATTCCATAAAATTGGTACCGAAATTCTCGTCTCAATCTCCTCTATCACATTTAGCCATAAAAATCACATTTTGGGGCTTTCTAGAATAAATTCTCATTTATGGGTTAATTAGCCGTTAATTAACCGGGTTTTACACAGTTAAAAATCTGCATCACAAAATTATTAATTAACATATGTTAAATGAAAATCAAATTAATGATTTTGTGATTAAATATTTCAATAATGTTTGTTCATCATCAAAGTTAAATTAGAGTTTTTCAAACTCATCATTAATGTTTATGAATTTTGAAATCATTAAATGTGTCATGTTTTAAAATAAAATTTTAGTATATGTCCTTATTTTATGTACAGTGAAAAATAATTTCGATCAAGTATTCAATTTAACTATGCATACTACTCATTTTATTATTATTTATCTTTGAAGAAAATGGCAAGGATATATTATGAAGATGTATGTCTTACGGATAGTGCAAGTTCGCACACCATTCTCAAAAGTGATATATATTTTACCCATCTTGTGCCAAAAGAAGAATATGTTAATACTATTATTGGCTCAGGCAATGTGATTGAAGGCTCTGGAAGAGCTATAATTTTGTTTCCCGGAAGAACAAAATTCATAATAAATAATGCACTATTATCTACCAAGTCTCTAAGAAAATTGTTGAGCTTTAAAGATATTCGCCAAAATGGATATCATGTTGAGATAATGAATGAGGGAAATCATGAGTATTTATGTATCACAACTCATGATTCAAATAAGAAAGTTATATTAGAAAAATTATCCTCACTTTCATCTGGGTTGTATTATACCAAGATTAGTGCAATTGAATCACATGCCATTGTAAACCAGAAGTTTACTAGCCCAAATGAATTCATAAATTGGGTCATTCAGGAACAACCATGATGAGGAGAATTATTGAAAACTCCTATGGACATTCACTAAAGAACCAGAAGATTTTTAAAACTAGTGAATTTTGTTGTGCTGCATGTTCTCAATGGAAGTTAATTTTAAGGCCATCACCAGTAAAGATTGGATTTAAGTTCCCTGAATTCCTAGAAAGGATTCAAGGTGATATATGTGGACCTATTCATCCACCATGTGGATCTTTTAGATATTTTATGGTTCTGATAGACACATCTTCGAGATGATCGCATGTATGCTTGTTGTCTTCTCGCAACCTGGCGTTTGCGAGATTACTGGCTCAAATTATTCGATTAAAAGCACAATTTCCAGAAAATCCAGTCAAAGCAATTTGTCTTGATAATGCTGGTGAATTTACTTCCCAAGATTTTTATGCTTATTGTATGGCTAATGGAATAAGTGCTGAACATCCAGTAGCTTATGTTCACACACAAAATGGGTTAGCAAAATCACTTATTAAACGCCTCCAATTGATTGCTAGACCCTTACTTATGAAAACAAATCTCCCAACCTCGGTTTGGGGGCATGCTATTTTACATGCCGCAACACTTATTCGTTTGAGGCCAACGAGTTACCATAAATTCTCTCCTATGCAATTAGCTTTTGACCAGCAGCCAAATGTTTTCCATTTAAGAATATTTGGGTGTGTGATATATGTTCCCATTGCACCACCTAATTGCACCAAAATGGGACCCTAAAGAAAATTGGAGATATATGTTGGATATGATTCTCCCTCTATAGTGAGGTATCTTGAGATACAAACTAGAGATGTATTTAAAGCCCGGTTTGCAGATTGTCATTTTGATGAATCAAAATTTTTAACATTAGGGAGAGAGAAAAAGCTTCATGAAAAGGAACTTAATTGGAATGCATCATCGTTGATGCATTTAGATCCTCGATCAGGACAATGTGAACTAGAAGTTCAAAAGATTATACATTTGCAAAGAATAGCAAATGAATTGCCTGATGCATTTTCCAATACAAAGAGGATAACCAAATCTTATATACCAGTGGAAAATGTCCCAATTCGAATTGATGTTCCAGTAGGACAAGTAGCCACTGAAGCAAATTCACGCCAAAAGCGTGGCAGGCCTGTCGGTTCCAAAGACAAAAATCCTCGAAAAAGAAAAGAGGTAAATACGATTCCTGTTGAAAAAGACATAGTAAAGACACCTGCAGTTGTCCAAAATTCTGATATAATGCCAGAAGACATTCAGGTACCTGAAAATTATGAAAATGATGAGATCTCGATAAATTATGTCTTTACAGGATAGAAATGGGACCGAAATAAGACAATTGTCAATGAAATATTTGCATATAATGTGGCATTAAATATCATGCATGAAAATAAGGATCTTGATCCAGGATCAGTCGAAAAATGTCGACAAAGAAATGATTGGCCAAAATGGGAAGAAGCCATGAAGGCTGAATTAGACTCACTTGGAAAATGTGAAGTCTTTGGACCTGTAGTCCGTACACCTGCAGATGTAAAACCTGTTGGATACCGATGGGTATTTGTGAGAAAACGAAATGAGAAAAATGAAGTTGTGCGCTACAAAACCCACTTGTGGCACAAGGTTTTTCACAAAGGCCATGTATAGATTATGAGGAAACGTATTCCCCTGTAGTGGATGGGATAACATTGCGTTATTTGGTCAGTTTACCTGCATATCATAAACTGCATATGCATTTAATGGATGTAGTAACAGCTTACTTATACGGCTCATTAGATCGGATATCTATATGAAAGTCCCTGAAGGACTAAAGATATCTAAACCATCCAATGAATATTCGCTGGGGTTATACTCAGTTAAATTGGAAAGATCTTTATATGGTCTAAAGCAATCTGGATGAATGTGGTATAATCGTCTTACTGAGTATCTGGCCAAAAATGAATTCAAGAATGATGATATTTGTCTATATGTTTTCATAAAGAAAACTGCATCTGGATTCATTATAATTGCTGTGTACGTTGATGATTTAAATATCATTGGAACTCCTGAAGAAATTCCAACAATTATAAAAACTCTAAAAGAAGAGTTTGAGATGAAAGATCTTGGAAGAACTAAATTTTGTCTCGGCCTACAGATCAAGCATACAAAAAATGAGATCTTTATTTATCAAACAACATATACCAGAAAAGATCTTGAAAAGATTTTATATGGATAAGTCACATCCCTTGAGTACCCCAATGATCGTAAGATCTTTGGATGTGAAAAAGGATCAATTCCGTCCTAAAGAAGAAAATAAAGATATCCTTGGTCCTGAAGTACCATATCTTAGTGCCATTAGAGCACTAATATATCTTGCTTATAATACGTGACCTGACATATCATTCGAGGTTAATTTACTAGCAAGGTATAGTTCCTCTCCAACCAGAAGACATTGGAGTGGAATCAAGCAAATCTTTCGATATCTTCATGGAACGGTTGATATGGGGTTGTTTTATCCCTATGGATCCAAGTCACAATTAGTTGGCTATGCAGATACTGGATACTTGTCTGATCCACATAAAGGGAGATCTCAAATAGGATACATATTCACATATGGTGGTACAGCTATATCATGGAGGTCTACGAAACAGACGATTGCTGCAACATCATCTAATCATGCCGAAATACTAGCGATACATGAAGCTAGTCGCGAATGTTTTTAGCTGAGGAGTCTGATTCAATATATTCTGTCATCATGTGGATTGATTGATCATAAGATAGCTCCAACTGTCCTGTTTGAAGACAATACAACATGCATTGCTCAACTTAAGGGTCGATACATCAAAGGTGATAGAACAAACCATATTTCTCCCAAATTCTTCTTCACTCATGATCTTCAAAATCAAGGGACAATTGATGTCCAACAGATCCGTTCAAGTGACAATCTGGCAGATTTATTTACAAAGTCACTCCCAAAATCCTCCTTTGAAAGATTGGTACATGAGATTGGGATGCGCCGATTTCGAGACATTAAATGATGTCGACAAAAGGGGGAGACTGTACTCTTTTTTCCTTGGTCAGGTTTTTTTCCCATTGGATTTTTCTTGACAAGGTTTTTAATGAGGCAGTCTCCATCACAATGGATTTTGTACTCTTTTTCCTTCACTAAGATTTTTTTCCACTAGATTTTTCTTTAATAAGGTTTTAACGAGGTATAATCCTAAACGGACATCCAAGGAGGAGTGTTGTGACGAGGATGCTATGGATAAGAATGGATGTCCATTAACGAGCAATTCAATTTTTCTATGTTGAGAGGAACAAGTCTTTATGTTGAAGGAAATTAATGAGGTTTGAAAAAGCAAATTTTGTTTGCCTATAAAAACATGTACGGGGCAAATAGAATATACACAAGTAAACAATAAGAAATCAATTCTCTCTTTTTACGTTGCAATCAAATATTTCTCTCTTATATATATATATATACACACTACAGCATATAATATTAGTAATATATTAATCATTCTTATTATATTAAAATCGTAGTGGTAAATATTATTACTAGATTTATCTAATTATATTTCTTATTTTATATTACCACTTTCTTATTTATCTTATTTATTTATTTCACAACAATAATCAATTTTTTTCTTTTTTCGTGGGAGGAGTAGGATCATATAGTAGCTAAATAACATTAAATACTACTTGAGAGCTAATGAAAAATATTAAATTTGTTGTACTAAAAATCAAGTGTATATTAATAATTTAACATTAGCTTAGCTGGTTCACAATTGTCACAATTGCCATGCTATTTGTTGTATTAAATTTTTTTGCTTTAATATAACTTAAATAATTGTTTTGAAGATAATTTGAAGATTATTTTTGAGGGAAAAAAAACATTTGTTTTATCTCATCAGGATTTAACAAAAAAAATTAGTTTTTTATCTTCATAAAGTAAATAAATTCAAATATTCATCAATTTTAATTTGAACATCTTAAATAATTTTATTTTTTTATTTAAATATGCATAGCACACTTTTATCATACATTTAACAAATACTAAATTTATGTTCTCGTAAGAAAAAAATTTACAAAAAAGTATGAGTTTTTATGCAAATAGTGATAATAAAAAAAATTAAAACTATAATTTATATCTAGAGATAAAAACACAAAAATCAATATTTTAATTTTTAAGTGGTATTTAAATGTATAATTTTATTTGACACAAAATTATTGATTAAATATTTATTATGAAAATAATAAAAAAATTTTTGGAATAATTTGACTTCATTTTGTAATAATCAATTATATTTATATTTTTTAATAGTTGAATTGCTCCTTTAGTATTAATCAATATTAAAAGTGGTAAATATTTTTTGGTTGAAACTTATAGTTAATAGTGCATTGTAAATGATATTTTTTTATAAAATAGTGTTACAAAATATTATTTTTTCAAGTATTTCAAATTAAACAATTATTCAAATCACTAAAAAATTTAAGAATATTAGATATTATTATTGCGTCAAGTCTTTTCAAACTAAACTTAATCACTAATAAAACAAGTATAAAAATTCAATAATTTTGTTTATGAACTACACATAAAAATCCGAGATTTAACTTCAAAACATTATCAAAGGTAAGAATTTCTAAAAAAATGTGTTTAGTAATCAAAAGAATAATTCAAAAGAATCATAAAAGTGTGTTGTTTAAAAAATATTCTAATTAAATATTTATCATTTTAATTCTAATATTTTATTCTTTATTTTGTAAAATCTCTTCTAGTTTTGTAAGAGAATTTTTTTAGTTATTTTAAAAATATTTTGATTTATGATTTTTTTGACTAAAATAATCGATATGGTATTTTAATGTTTTAAAACTTCAATTCAAATTTCTAATTTATAATTCAATCAAAAATATGATATTTTTGCCTTTTTAAATTAAAGTTTAATTTTGATACACTCACAATATAAAATATTTTATATAGTCATTCAATTATATTTTTTCTTTTTAATGACTATTCATACTATTAAAATAAAACATAGTTATTTTTTCTAACATGTCGCTATATAATTAGATGCATGCGTAAAATTATTTTACAGTGACAGTATTAAAATAAAATTATTTAAATTCATGCTAAATAACGTTTTAGTCTCTTAGAACAAACTCTATCTTTATTTTAGTATTCTTAAAAGTTGAATTATAATTTCTAATATAATTAGATAACCTTAATTTTAAAGGGTTAATTTTAATGTTTGTAAGATGAATCTTAAAATATTATTTTAATTCTTTTAGAATTAAATAAAAGATTATTTTAATATTTTTAATATTAAATTTAAATTCATAATTACTAATACAATCAATCAACCTCAGTTAATCATATAAGGATAATTTAGTATTTTTAAATTAATGCTTAAAAGAATATCTTAGTCCTTTAAAAATAAAGTAAAAGGTATTTTAGTTTTTTTGAAAATCAATCTTCAAAAATTATTTTGTTCTTTTAAAAATTAATTATAAAAGTATTTTAATCTTTTTAAAAATTAAAATTTAAAATTTTTATAGGTATATTTTTTAAATTAAGTTTGTTGCATAAAAATTGAAAAATATTAGTGATTTTAATTTTTTTTACTTATAAAAATTGTATAGATGATATATTAATAAAAATGACATTGTTAATTATTATTATCAATTTTAGCTATTTGTTATTAGTTATTCCAAAATGTTAAAATTTACATCTTTGATAGTATATCTACGTGAGTAGTTAACATAAATATTTTCATCTATTATATTTATTTTAGATAAAATATTATGTCAACTTTTTTATTATCTATTACAAAATAGATAATGAATTTATGTGAATTATAATGACTAATTTAAATTAAGTACACCTAAGATTTAATAATAATTCTAATAATATAACTTAGTTGATCTATTTATTTTTGTCTCTTTTCTTTCTATCTAAGTCAGTTAGCCATCTTACTTTATATCACTCTTATCTCTCCTTAATCCTATCTCTGTTATACTATCATCGTGTGTAACACCCTAACCTTTAGCACGTCATGATTGTACCAAAAGTAAGGAGTTACTAACCTGTTCTCCTTATTTACTATTTAATATTGAGCCTTTAGGTCGATATCGCGTTTCAGTTTATAAGAAAATACTAGAAAATTATTTGTAGTAATTCAAATCACACAATTATTAATAATAATAAATGTTATACAAATGAATTCAATATAAAACTCAAATACAATACCTATCCCTCTAGATAAAATAAAACTTAAAGCAACAAGGGCGAGGGAATTCTATAAAAATAACAGGAATCACAAGTAAATCTACTAGTCGTCTACTGAATCTTCGAACCTGTATCACTGAAAGGGTGGAAGATTTTGGGGTGAGAACAAACCACACGTTCTCAGTAGGGAATGGGAATGCCGTAAAAGTAATGAATTTAATGCAAATAATTAACTTACTTAGTAAAACTATTTTGTTAACCCTTTGGAAATACTTTTATTTCTACTTTAGATAAATAATTACTTTTCTTTAAATTTCTAAACTCAAAACAAATTTTAAATATAAAACTAGTCACATTTTCTGTCTCTCAGCCACATAGTTAATCCTCAGTCAAATGTCAACTCGTAATCACTTTAATACACTCACAAACAAATAGTGCAAGCAAGAGATTCAATTCAATGTACAAGCAAGTCACAATAAGACAAACAATACAATCACAAAGTAATAAAACAAGCAAGCGCAATCAAATGCAAATGTGCAAACAACATGATGCATGTCTATCCCTAACGCAGGCCATGAGCTCATGTGTCGGTTGCCTACCCGCTCCCGACATTACCCGGGCACAAGTCCCAGATATGGCTTTCCAGATGCATCAGTGTGCTTATAAGTCGTACGGCTAGGCCGCATCAGTGTGACTTTCCAAATCAATAAGCGTACATCTGGAAAACAGTTCTCAGTGTGTGGGCATCCCCACTTTACATTTGGCACTAAGGCCCAAACAATGTCACATCTGCTCTCCTGTGGCAGACACTTCATTAATTAATATATTCTTTAAAACCTTGTTCTCTGCTCTCTTGTGGCAGAGATTCCTTTTCTTAATAAACCGAGCTCAAATCTTTACTTAAAACAAAATCTCTCCTTAAAAGATTGGGTTTAACATTATATTTTCCTTAATAAATCAAACTTTAAAATAGAGTAAATCTTTTCTTAACTAAATATATTTTAAATAATTTAATTTTCCAAAACCAAATCTTTTGAAATAACTTTTCAAATAAAACCTCAGATTTTATAAAATTTCGGTGGTATTTTCTCTAAAATTCGGTCTAAACCACCCTATTTCTCAACAATTCACCAGCCTTTTTCTCAACAATTCTCAAATCAGCGAAATTCTTAATAATCAGAAAACAGTCACATTCACAGCAATAATCCATACTCAATAACATTACTATTATTAATATATATATATATATATATATATATATTCAATTAATTTTGTAGGCATTCTAAATTAAAAACGTTTATCTTTAAAAAATAAATCCCCTACCTCCGTATGAAATCAAAATCCACAAAAATTCTGGAGAAACTTTTGACCGAGCTGCTGAAAAGAAAAGCGTCAGAAATCATCTGTGTCTCCTAGAACTCCAGTTGGCCGAACTCAAGGGGAAGAGGAGCTACGTCACCGTCAGTCTCCATCGAACAAAAATGACGCCAACGTGTAGAGGAGGAAGATAGAAACACTTTTACCGGATTAAATTTTTAATTAGAATTACGGATCATAAGAAATTGAACTCAAAAAATTTTTGGTGCCATGGTTTCTCGTTCTTCTCGCTCACGGCATTCTCCCTCTTTTTTTTCTTTAGTTCATGTTGATGAATGAAAGGAAATGAGGGTGATTAAAGGCTAAGGGTGTTGAATGAGAAATTTTGTGGTATTAAATATCATTAGGTGTCAAGCTTATATACATATTTATTCATGCACCTAAGCCACGTCTCCATTTTCTTTCTTTTATTTTCTTCATTTTCGGTGGGAAAGGAATGAATGATTAAAGGAAATTGGTAATAAGTTATAATGTGGTGTTTAATGTTATTAGGTGTCATGGCTAAATTTTAGTATACAGATCAAAAAGTCATACAGATTTAAAGATTTGTTTACACTACACTTTTTAAAGCCACACTTTTTACTTTAAACCGTAACTCTTCACAAAAGCGTCACCTAATGGAAAAAAGTAAATTAAAAGATTTAAGAGAAGAAATAATTAAGTTATCAAAATTAATAGATCAAAAATTAATGATTTTAACTAATGTTAACTGTAATGACACCGAATTCTTAAAATCAATACAAAATGATTTTTCTCAAAATCTTTATTTTACTATAAGTTTTATTGAAGGACTTCAAAAACCTGAAAAAACTTATTTTTCACACGAAATTTCTAAGAAATGTTACCATGGAAATGATTCCCCACATCTTTATCATACTTTTAACCCACAATTAAATTCTATAGTAGATATGCTTGAAGAAATATTAGTATCCATAAAATTTCAAAGAAATAAGGAAAAAGAGAATCCTTAAGAAGAAAAATTTCAAAATATAATCAACATAACAAATTTAAAAGTAAAACCACCACTAAAATTATGAATATTGAGGAAAAATTAGAAGAAGTTACAATGCTCTTTAAACAATTAAAAATGGTTCAAGAAAATAATATTATGGAACAAGGATTTCAAATAGAAGAAGAATTAGTAAATTCTGAAAATATAGAAAATGAAGAACACATCCTAGATTATTCAAGTGACGAAGAACCAGCAATTCCAATACAAGTAAAAAATGAAGCTGGAACATCTAAAGATAATCAATCTCAATTTAAATGGGAAACAGGTTTTGATAATTATGCTTTTAAAAAAGGGTTTATAAATAAAGATTCAAAATATACAAAAATACCATCAAAATACGTTCCTAAAATCCAGGAAATGGAAGGAGAAAGAATGCTTGATTTAGACTGTAAAAAGAATGAAAAAGAAATTTTCGAAAATTGGTTGAATTCCTTTTTATTAGAAGCTTTTACTAATCCAAAACTTAGTGATTTGTCTGAAAGGGATATTTGGAATTACATAGGGTTTCATACTAAAGGAACTATAAGAGATTATATGACATCAATAGAAAACCAAATAATAGTAGATTTAGCAACAAAAACAACAGCTTATGACAAGATATTATATATAATGATGATTCTATATAAAGAATTTTTTGAAAAAAATATTATAGATCATAGACAAGAAGTCTATAATAAAGAATTTCAAGAAGCAAAAAACCATTTAGCTAATATTCAGATATATGATCTATGTAATGTGGAATCTTATATATGCGAATATAGAATACATTATTACAAATTAAAAGAAGAAGATAAAAATCATTATCTTAGTATGTATATAACAAAACTTCCATATCCTGCTAATGAATTTATAATGGGAAGATTTATAAGAGAAATAAATAGAGGGACAATTGAAAATAATTTTGGTGGAGCAACCTCTGCAATAAGAGAGGAAATAAAAGAACGTTGTATGCAAGAAGCAACTCAAAAAAGATTTACAAATATAATTAGAATCTGCTGTCAGGATAATGAAGAGATACCTCAAAAATATGGTCTTAATAAAAACCTTCAAAGAAAAAGAAAATATCAATTTAGAAAAAGAAAATACTATCCAAACTGGAGAAAAAAGAGGTATTTTAGGAAAGAAAATAACAATAAAAATAAAAGACAAAAAAATAACTATTGCCCAAATAAAAAAGAAAATTGTAAGTGTTGGTATTGCCAAGAAGAAGGACACTATGCAAATGAATGTCCAAAAAAGAAGGATAAAAAGAATCTTACTAAACAAATAGAAATTGCTAAGTCTTGTTTCATGGAACCATTAGAGGAATCTGATGATAACTTAGACTATATTTTTGAATATGTCTCAGAAACAGACTCAGAGATTGAGTAATAATGCCACATTTATTACTATAAAAATAACAGAAAAGTTTATAAATGCTTGCATAGATTCTGGAGCAACACAATGCTTTGCTAGTTCAAATATAAAACTTGATTGAAAAAAATTAAAGAAACCATTAAGAGTTAGAATAGCTGACAAATCAATACATAAAATTGACCAAAAAGCAGAGATGGCTGAAATTTTTATTCAAAATTATAGGTTCATTATTCCATCTATATATATGTTAGATTCTGGAATGAATTTTATCATAGGAAATAACTTTTTAAAGCTATATCATCCATTCATTCAAGAATTAACATATATAGTTTTAAAAGCTCCACACGATTCTTCAATAAATCAAAAATCGAAACGTATAAAAATACCAACCACTACTATAGATAAGATTCTAAAATTTAAAATATTTTCTATATTAGAGACATGTTATTTAAATTTATACTTTCAGATAAAAATTCCAAAAAATAATCTTGAAACAAAGATAGAAGAACTTCTGGATGAAATTTGTGCTGAAAATCCTTTGGATATTAAAAATACAAATAACGAATTAGTAAGCATTAAATTAAAAGACCCTACAAAAGAGATAAATGTTCCAAATAAAATTCCTTATTCCGCAAGAGATAGAGAAGAGTTCTCATTAGAATGTAGAGATCTTTTGGAAAAAGGAATTATAAGATTAAGTAAAAGCCCTTACGCGGCTCCAGCCTTTTATGTCGAAAACAATAATGAAATTAAAAGGGAAAAACGAAGAATGGTTATTAACTATAAGAAGATGAATGAAGCAACTATTGGTGATGCTCATAAACTTCCAAGAAAAGATTCTATTTTAGAAAAAATCAAAGGAGCAACTTGGTTTTCATCTCTTGATGCAAAATCAGGATATTGGCAACTTCGTTTAGACGAAGAAACAAAGAAATTAACTGCTTTTACTTGCCCAACAAAAGAATCAACAAGTGTGTTGCTCTATGAATGGAATGTATTACCATTCGAATTAAAACAAGCCCCGGGTATTTATCAAAGATTTATGGAGGAAAATCTAAAGGAGTTAAATGAATTTGTTTTAGTGTACATTGATGATATACTAATTTTTATAAAACAGGATAAAGAAGATCATCTTCAAAAATTATTAATAGTTTTAGAAAGATGTAAAGAAAAAGGATTAGTTCTTAGCAAAAAGAAAGCAAGAATAGCAAAACAAGAAATAGAGTTTCTTGGATTAATTCTATCCATTCAAGGAAAGCTAAAACTTCAACCAAATGTTCTAGAAAAAGTAAATTTATTTCCTAATAAAATAGAAGATAGAAAACAATTACAAAGATTTTTAGGGTGTATAAATTATATTTCTGATCAAGGATTTTTAAAGAATATAACAGAATACACTAAAAGCTTATTTCCAAAAATAAGTACTAAAAAAGAATGGAAATGGGATGAAAAAGATAGTATGCAAATTCAAAGAATTAAAGAATTATGTGAAAAACTTCCAGAACTTTATATTCCAGAAGAAAATGACTACTTAAGAGTAGAAACAGATGCCTCAGACATAACCTGGTCAGGATGTCTAAAAGCTAAGAAAGCTATAAAAAGCTTGGAACAAGAAAAAGAATCACTAGATTCTAAATATCCCCCAAAGGAATTACTTTGCAGGTATATTTCAGGAACTTTACTCCAACAGAACAGAGATATACCACTCATGAAAAGGAAACTCTGGCAGCAATTAAATCTCTTAAGAAATGGAAAATTGATTTACTACCCAGAGAATTTACATTAAGGACAGATTCAAGTTACCTAACAGGTTTTATACGATATAATTTAAAAGTTGATTATAATCATGGACGATTGGTAAGATGGCAATTATTTTTGTTACAATATCCAATAAAAATTGAATATATTAAGGGTGACAAAAATGTTATTGCAGATATATTAACAAGAGAATGGAGTTCGTCTACAACGCATTAGATCAAGAAATTCAAAAATATGAACAAGAACTCGAAAAATGCAAGCATTGTCAGCAAATAAGGACACAGATCCAATCCCTCAAGAAAGCCATTGAAGCAATGAAATCAACACAACAAGCAAAACCATCAGAGTTCAGCCAGCTAAGCATGGTGGACAAATCAGGTGAAGAAAAAATTTCAGAAAATAAAACAATTGCTGAAATCATTAAAAAATCCACCCAAGATAAAAAATATTATGTAATTTATAATGGCCCCATGAAAGGAGTATATGATGCCTGGAAAAAAGCAGCACCATTCACACATCAATCAAGGATAATTCATAAAGGAGGATTTCTAACACTGGAAGAAGCAAAGGAATCCTTCAGGGAATATGAAGCTCTCCATCCAGAGCAAACCCTAAAAAGAGCAGATAAAGCTCCAATTCAAACCTAGAGAACAGGGATAATAAGAAACATTCCTACAAGGGCTGAAATCAAGGAAAAGAAAAGGGTCTGTAGATCAAATCTTAGAGAAACCCTTAACATAGTCCTAAATTGGACTGAAGAAAAAAGGGCAATTTTGGGATATTATCCTATTGCCAAAGAACAGCTAACAAAGCTGGTTATATTTTCAGATGCTTCCCCATCGGACACCTATCAGTTTTTCCAGTATGGATTAATTGATACAATTTTAATTTTTAATGATCTAAAAATTATTAGTGAATTTCCTGCAGGATTTGTTGATGCAGTAAAGAGATTTAAAAATATGATTGACAATGTAAATCCAAGGGATATATCCCTAAAATTTACAAACAATCAACCTATTTTTAATGAAGAAAAAGAATGCTTGGTTCCAGCATACCAAGTAATATTCATGTCCGTCTTTTCAGGAAATTTTCAACCAATTGATCAGATTCAAGACTTAACGATTTACAGTCATGAAGGAAGACTAGCCAGCACACTAGCAAGGGTCTTCGAAAGAACTCAAAAGATAACAAGGGAATCTCACACAAGAATCAATTATAAAAGCAGAAATACTCTGCTTGTGTCCAGTAAAAGAAATGAAATTGAAGAAAGAGAGATGAGACTCTTGGTAGAGTTTGAATCTGCATTCTACAATCTATCCGGACTCTTAGAAAAACTCCCTGAAGGGATAAAAAGGAATCTCTGCTATTTGATAAAAAACAGAGAAGACCATAAGTGCCAGCTGTGTGTCTCAGAAATATCTGAAGAAAGCAATAATGAAATGGGATCTACCCACATGATAAAAGAAGAAGACAGCTCATCCACCTACATAAAAGAAGAGGACAGCGCATCTGAAGTATCTCTCGACATTATTGCATAATGACGTAAGCGCTTAGGTCATAGAGCACCAACAATGTAGCTGGTGCAAGATAATAAACAATGACGTAAGCAATGACGTCATAAGAAGGGTAAGGATGGGAATTATCCATCAGACCCAACCATTATAAATAGATTGCTTAGGCAATTGTAGAAGGCATCAGACAATAAAAAGCAGGAGGCTAAGAGTACTCATATGCTAGGAGAGCAAGGAGGAAGCTGCCAAGGCGATTCTATAGTCTGAAGAAGAATTCCCTTAGGAAAAACCAATTCTAAACTCCCCTCTGGAGACAAAAACATCTTATGTAAAATATTCTAAATAAAGGAAGTTTCTCTCTAGAATGGTACGCCTTTATCCTAATCTCTTAGTTATGAATTATTTAGAAAGTTTAGAATTAACGGAAGAATCTAATTATTATAGATTATCTTCCTTATTAGATAATGAAAAACAGGCTGTTCTAAAAACAGAATTAAATCTCAAATCAAATGAAAATTTTAATAAACAAAATCTTTTAAAAGAAGTTTTTAATAGAAAAAATATAATATACTATGGAAAAATTCAACTTGAAGCACCTATAAAGATAAAATCCGCCAATGGAAAACTTGAAATAGCTTTGATAAATGATGAAGAATTGAGTAAACAGATTGAGAAAATTAAGGATCAACAAAAAAGATCTAAAATTGGATGGATCCATATTAGTACTATACAAGTCTTAATCAAATCTACATACATGAAAGGAATTAATTCACCAATAAGCTTAGCAATCTGCGATAAAAGAATTACTGATGACCCAATAAATCAAATAATTGGAATTGTTCATGGAAACTTGGCAAACGTAAATGTTAAATTCAATGCCCATCTTGGATACGTTATACCTTTATCAACTGAAAATCTTGGAAGATCTATAAGCTTAGCTTATAAATTTCACAGAAAGAATCTAATGGAACAAGATGATGAACCATTTTCAATTACATATGCAATAAATTATGCTTTAACAAATAGCCATCATAGTATAATATTTAAAAACGGAGAAAGAATTTATGTTGATGAATTATTTCAGAAAATCGTAAAAACAGAAATACCAAAATATAAAGCTATTGAAAACCCAGTTCTATTATTAAAAGAACCATCAGGAAAATTAGTTTCATCGAATTTTCAAATAAGAGAATCTAAAATTAATAGCCCTTTAAGTTTATCTAAGTTAAAGATTAAAGAAGAAAATTCTGAAATAAAAGAATTAACAAAAAAGGTCGAAAAATTAAATGAAACTCTAAACACTAAGTTATGACAATAAATAAAGAAAAAATATATGTAACCTATCAAGACAAGAAACAAGAGCTCTTTGAAAGAGAAAATCAGTTGAATTATTTACAGTTTTCTGAAATAAATCAAAGAGCATTTGAAGCTCTAAAAGTAATCTATGACAAATTGAAAGGAGAAGTTGAAGAGTTAGAAAAATTAATAGAATCTCTAGAAAATAGTGATGAATCAATGATAGAATTTGCAGAAATTCTAAGAAAAATAATGAAGTATACAAAGATTGAAAGACCAGAAAACAAAATAAAAAGAAAAAGGGCGAAAAAAATTAAAAAGTAAAATAAAGGAGTATAAAAGGGAGTTAAATAACCTTCAGTTCGAAATTAATAACCTTATAATAAAAAGGATAAAAATAAGAACAAATATAAACAAATTGGAGCTAAACTTAAAAAATTTATAAATGCCTGTAAAACCATATTATGACTTAAAAGAATTAAAGCTGTTGAAAGAAAAAATAGAGAATGAAGTTGAAAAATTAAAAAGATATTTAGAAACAACAGAAAGTGTAGAAATAAAAAAAGTTTTTGAGGATTTGAAAAATTATATTAAAGAAAAAGACAAACAGATAAAAGATTTTATATACAATAATCCATGCAAAAAAGAATATAAACTAAAACAAGATTGAAAAAACTATAAAAATGAAATCAGAATTAGTAATAGTAGAAATGATCAATACTTTTGATTATAAAATTGCAAATTATAAAATACCACCAACCAAATCTATACAAATTATAAATTTATTCGAAGCTAAATATGAAGAGTTAATAGAAATTTTAAAAAAGAAATTACATTTTAAAATTGGTATCAGAGCCAAGTTAACGATTAAGGGTAACACTTTTTCTTTAAGCAACACTTTTAGTGATACACTTTTAAATCAATAAACAACCAAATAAAAACAAAAATCTGTAAATCTGTACCAAAACACATCTGTACACTAGATGGACCCTAAAAAATTACATTATTGAGTGACTCGTTCTTTTTAAATACATGAATAAACAGATTACTATTCATCATCTTGTCAAAAGTTTGCTCTTCATATTATGGTCAGGCAAATGATGATGCCAAGGGAAGTGCTTCAGTGCACTCCAGGGGTTGTAAAGGTCTTGTTATCATTTTCACTCTACCATCCTTTTTCAATCTGATGGACAAGGCTCTTGTAACCAAATGATACTCATATATCTAAATCACAGCAATACATAATCAGCTTTTCATATGATGACGATGAATGTAAAACTTCCAACAGATCATGCAAACTCTTGAATTTTGAGATGATATCTTCAACCTAAGCAAAAAAACGAAAGAAAGAAAATTTTCTTAAAAAGAAATTATTTTAGGAAATGTTATGCCAAACACCACCTTTGAAACTGAAACTTCTTCCCACATCTCTGAAATAAGATCACAATTTATTAACATTTTGTGATTAGGGGCATGGGAGAAGCCCATTTCCAGCAGCACCCTACTATTCCCCTCATGCCCTCAGAATTATCTACCAACTTTCAGCAAACAATTCTGCATAATATATAAATTGAATAATGCATATACTATATAACTGGATTTAAGAAGATATGATCACTTCCAGGGATTTATATCTGCTCAGACACTTATTAAGGTACATATCCGTCCACTGTTCAACTAGCATGTGTACCACTTCTTTTTGCCAAAATCAGTAAAAGTGGGCGAAAACGGTTTTAAATAATTTTGGATGCACATCGGTCATTTTATAGATATGGAAAATGGAAAAGTTTGTTTGTCCCAGGTAAAATATACGCAAACTTACCGACCAACTAGATTTATATAACATCCACAGTGACTCAAGTCTCAATTATCTTGAAAACGTAAAAGTTAAAACATAGGTCAAGGACTTCCGTTTCAGACATGTTGAGAGATTGGAAAACTATGCTTTCTAGATAAATCGTTTTTTTGCTTTGCTTTTCGAAAGGGATCTCTTATCACGCAATCTTGTCTTTCCCTTTCCTCATCTTAATGAAATTTTCTAAAAAAAAGGAAGAGGGAAAAGAGAAGGCAGCAAAATATAGATATGCTGACGAGCCTCCTGACATCACACAGCATCAAGGACGTTACCAGAAGCATTCATGAGAAGTTCCTTACCGATAAATTTGGAATGCTAACAGCATAATCAGCAATGAAGCCTGAAATATCATCTTCATCAAAATCTGCATTACATAAAAAATGAATAACTCTAATTACTTATAAAAGACCACCATTAAGGACAACTTTGTAGGGTAAAACACAACTCCCTAGATAAACAAAAGTAAAGAACCAGAACTCAACAAATTCAACATCAACTCATTCTTTCCGCTTGGAAATAGATTTCTAATGTCTTAATTTATTTTGGCTCAAACCCTACTTGGTGTTTAGAATTTAACTCATAATTGGAATTGAACTTCTGAACCCAAATACTTGAAATGCCTATTAGAAATGGCGTGCCTTTCTAAATGTTTGGAGTTGGTGCTCTAAAAACATGCTTCCTTTGGTCAATCCATCAATCTAGTTGCCTACATGGATAATATTGCCATTACATGTAATGATTATAAAGGAATCTATAACAAATGGAAGCAAAAGAGATAGAAATAAACAATAGAACTAGAAGAGCTGGGGTAGGAATGAATTAGTGTGAAATCACCCCTTCCCCAGTTAGAATTAGACTAGAAATGCAGGAAATTATAGAGCAGAAAAACACTATGGTAGTGTTAGATAGACTCCCATGCTCCACTTCCAATTCTGTCTTAGTTCCTACCTTCTCATTATCCCTTTTTCCTCTATAGAACGAGAATCTCTCTCTCATCCCTAACAGAATTGGCCCAGGATCACACACCCATCCGCTAACTCTTGCACATGGCCTAATTAGTTACACAGGTGGTTCCCCACCATTTGCTCTTTTATGTCTCCTATTCATGCTAGTAAAGGAGGAATTCTATTGGCCCCCTGTTGCTGCCTCAATAGAATCTTCTTTCTTGCTCCCACCCTTCTCAGAGTATGTATTAGAATCATACAACAGGAATAGGTGCAAAATTTTTCTCGGGATTGAAGTAGCTCAATCAAAAACCAAAGTTATCATCTCTCGAAGAAATATGTTCTTGATATTTTGGACAAAATTGGGAGGTCGGTGACACTCTTGAATCTTGTGGACCCAAATATTAAGCTTCAACCAGATCATAGAGATTTAGACGAATGAATTTATCAAAAGATTTGTTTTATGCATTACATGTGTAAGAACCGAGCTTAATTAACTGTTTAATTAAGTAATTAATTGCCCCAAAGTAGGTTCCGAATAGTTAGAGTGAGAATTTGAGGATCTAAATATGATTTTTGGACTCAGTAGGTCTTTCTGAGTCAGAAAATATATTTTCTACAAAAAACCGTGAAAAACCGCGAATCGACAGTCGAAACGGTTGAACCGGTTCAAGTCTGCCCGATGCTGTGCGAGAAAGGGTGGAAACAGTAAAAAACCTTAGAAAAATATTAGAAGTCGAAAACCGAGCATTAATTTTAAAGGTTTTGCCCGAAGTTGGGTCAAATGGGCTAAAAACGCTAACGGGTTGGACCGGGCCCAAGTTGGACCCAAGCCCAACATATATAAGGGCTCATTAATGAACCCATTCAGCATTCCACCTTCATTAAACACACACACACCAGAAAATTGAGAGAAGAGGGAGAAGGGAGAAGAGACACTATTCACACATCACTTCATTCCGCGATATCTCGAGCTACGGTACTCCGATTTGCGTGCCGTCAGCGGCTACGCGAAGCTCTCGCCGAACCCATTAATTCTATCTAAGTTTTGTGGTAAGTTTCTCGAAATTCTTCTTCCCTTCTGCTGCCCTAAGATTTCGAGTTTGATAAGTGATGATCTTGAGAAAACCTTGTGTTTTGGTTGTTTAGGTGCTACTCCTTAGTGACGACATGTTGGGTTCTTGCCCAAATTTCAGTGGATGAGGTAAGATTCTCATGAACCCTGGTAAGAATGACTAATTTTGAGTATTAGGTTTTGATTTATGTGATATATGTGGTATTAGTTTGGATATTTGAGCTTGTTGGTGATTGTTGGTGCTTGTTGGAGGTTCTTGGTGGTTTAGATTGTGATTGAAGGCTTGCTTGTGCTCGTTTTGGGGTTGAGAACATATTGGAAATCGGCCAAGGTATGGTTTCGGTTTCCTCTATGTAGTATATAATATTCATGGAAACTTAGACTAGTGACCCATAGGATAGGTTTGAATTAAAATGGTTGTTGAGTTGTTGAATGATAATATGTGACGATTTATGATGGATTGATGATTTTTGAGTTTGTTCATGATGATGGATAATGTTATGATGAGGATGAATGATTATGTGTTGAGAAGTGATTTGTGTTGATATATGTAATATTGAATGTTGATGATTTGGTAATGTGGTTGGAAAAGTTGAATGGGGATTGATTGTGGTATTGCACTTTTGATGTTGATGGATGAGAGTAGTGAATTGAGATGGAAAGATTGTATAAATGATGAATTGTAACCCAAGAGGGTAAATTGTGCTGTAAATGGAAGTTTTGTATTGATCTAGTTGGATGTGGCTTGTGAATTTGATAAATTTGGGTACATGTGGAAGTTGGGTAAAAAGGAATTTTTTTTGTGAACTTTGTCTGATCATAACTTTTGCCTCGGTTTTTAAAATTGGTTGAAATTTGTTTAGAATTAAAGTCCATTGAAAACGCTTTAAATCGACATAAAGTTTGTAAAATTTGAATTTTTGTAGAGGAAGTTCTGATCATTCTGATATTTGCGCACGCACACCTCTGCGAAAATTTTAACCTGTGCGTATGCACACGCAGAGGCAGGCAATCTGTTCTCAACGCTAGCACAGCTGGTGCGCGCACATACGAATGATGATTTGCAACCTGTACGTACGCACAGCCCTGTGCGCACGCACACGTTAGGAAGGCCAGTTTGTTGAGGACGCTAGCACAGCTTGTGCGAGCGAACAGGTATTATGAATTTTGGTACCTGTGCATACGCACACCTCTATGCGTACGCACACTTTTTAAAACTTTCCTGGGCGTGCGCACGCACACCCCTGTGCGTACGCACACGTCCTGTTTCTCAAATTTAACTTTGTTTTCAACTATTTCACCTTCCCAACAAGATTGTAAGCTTCTATAACACTATTTTAAGACGTTTAGGCTTAATTTTGAGTATGAGAACATGGGTAATAACCTAAGGATTTTAGTTGATGATTTTTATGAAAAATTAGAAAACGGAGGATTAGGTTTCTGATGCACTGAGAATGGTTTAATGGTATGTGATGAATGGTTGATGTATGAGATTAGAATTGAAGAATTGTCGAGTTCGAAATGAAAATGTGAATTGACAGTAGTTGAAATGAGTCGAGGATTCGGAATGAAAATGTGAACTGACAGTGGTTGAGATGAGTCGAGGACTCGAATGTGTGACGAGGAATCGCTGATGTATTGAAAATGTTTTCTGAAAAACCACTGAACTACTATTTTATATTGAGATTATGATACGCTATGCGCCCGGCAACGACAGCGGTTGGATCCCGCCTGTCGAGGTAGTGGTGGCGGCGTAAGGACGGTGGTTAAATCTCGCTTACGTTGAGATGTGAGGTCTGAGGCAAGAGTATCCCGCTCGCATTCCTTCGGATCAATAGAGCGTGCAAGTGCAAAACCCTGGATAGTGATCCAAGCACTATATCTCGGGAGTTCCCATATGATAATTCCGAAGGGCAACATTTCCATGGAGATGTGTCGGGTTGGCAGTTGAACCGACAATGTGATATCACAGCCAGTAGGACAGGCATTCATCATGTGCATTTTCTAACTGTTTGTTTGTTTTGCCGACTTGTAATCGTATGCCTAATTAAACAACATGCCTATTTGCTTACTTGACTACTTGCTTTATATGCTTCTACTTGTGTATTACTTGCATTGTATATAATTGTGATTTCTACTGGGATTGAGGAGGTTCGGAAGGCGGTGGCGATGGGATCGAATGGAAAATAGGTTGGTGAAGACTGTGGGACAGCAGTGTTTGGTTAGAATAGAAATCTCCTAAGATAGAATACCCTGATTATTTATGATAAGGTTTGCATACATATATGGTTTATTGTTTTAGTATGCTTTAAGTTTGAATCTTGTGATGGATATGAAGTCTAAGATTGCCTTTGACGTCCCGGGGTCTTATATCCTACATCACTGAGCACTGTTACCATACTGAAAACCTCCGGTTCTCATACCATATTTCTGTTGTGTTTTTCAGATGCAGGTCGCAACCCACCTCGGTGAGTTGCTTGGATGGTGACAGAAGCGGAGGATCCGGATACCTTTTGGAGTCTTTTGTTTACTTTGTTTATACATCTCTCATTTTGTATTTTGTTTTAGCCTAAAGGCATGTATTGAGAGAACGAAACTTGTATAAGCTGTTTTTGCTGTCTGGTTTCTATATTGTTTGTATATATGACTAGCCGACTTAAATTTCGAGAGCGGTGGCTAGATTATTATAATATTATACTCCTTATCTTTTGTTATATCACCTCTGTTTCTTGTGCGTTAAGATAGTAGCTTCGTTAGTATGTTTGCGCTTTTCAAATCTTGTTTTTGAGCTATATTATTCATCGGACTTCTAGATTATACTATTCCTTCTATATATATTATATGTATGAGCTTAGAACTGTTGTAATCTCTGATTAACCTTTGCTTTACGACGCGAGTTAAAGCTTAGACTAATTAGGGTGTTACAACATGTATAAGCAGAACGTCTTTCAGACAGACAACAAAAGCAGAAAAAAGAACAGGTTATTAACGAAGTGGAGTTTTCAGATTCTATAAATGTCTGAGAGGGGAAACCCTCTAAAAAATCATGAGTTTTACACCAAATAGAGGCCAAATATCCAATTCTGCCCAAACTTTCTTATCCATGTGTTTGCTATCTAATATAGTTATGCCCCAACCAAATACACCAATTAGCGGCATAGATAGCACACTACTGCAAAGATTTGGCTTCCTTCCTCCTCCCAAAACCAACTTACCTAGTCAACTAGAACTGCTCCAAAGATCTAGAACACCCAACACATAAATCTATAGAATTAGCCATAAAACAAATATTCAACTGATTCTAAACTAGCACTGTACATAATCCTCATGGGAAATAGTCTTTAATGTCTTCAAACCCACAATGCATCATTAGTGTTAATCTGTTAAGCACAACTGCCCAAATAACTGATTTAATCTTTTAGGAGCTTTGGACTTCCAATGGACATATCAAGGCAAAAAAGAATTTAGTTGAAAGAATGGGCTAGGAAATTGAAAGTAAGATTTAGCAGAACATATTCTATCAGACTGTTAAATACCTACTCCTTAGGGAAACCAAACATTAAGAGCTAGCTGTTAAGGGGGAAGAGCTAATCTCCTAAATACGACATCAAGCATCCCATACTACCCAATATGGGACTTTGGGCACCCCATAATACCCAAGTACCTAACACAGACACAAGAGACAAAGACTTATTTCCTAGACAAGGAGACAGGATGACAAAGTTAAAGAGACCCAAGACTAGGTGAATTCCTAAACATGATAAAAACTCTGGATTGAAAAGTTGTGGATAGAAGATATCTCTAAGGATGTGGAAAAGGCTAACTAAATGAGAAGTCTCCCTACATAGAAAAGGATTTTGAATCTGTCTCTACACAGATGCAAATGAATGTAAAGAAGTGCCAAAGGTTAACTCTCAAGTTATAATTACATGATGACTACGTGATTAGCATAGTATGATCTATACCCTCAACGTGTTGTATATTTTGTCACTATCAACATAATAACTACTTAAGCAAGTGCAATAGTTGGATTATACTTGATCAGCAGTGGATCCGTGTACTATATATTAGTACAAGAGAATCCAAAACACAAAAAAGGAAAACAAATACATGCATGCATACATACTAACATACACATGTATAAGGACTCCTTTTCAAAACAGAACAATCCTCCTCTTGTATTATTTCAAAGGAGCTTAAATAAGTATAAAGTCAGAGTCATACCTCGTGCTCTCAAATCCAAAAGTAAATTCTTGGCAAGAGATTCCAACTGTAGCCTTCCTAATGATTGAAATACACTTGCTATAGATTTTGCAGATGAAAGCATTGTTATGTCTATATTTTTCAATGCATCTGTAATCTGGGTCTTCAGATCACTTTCACAAAGAGCCAATAAGTAATTTTCTGCAACAAGATTTGATTCCAATTAACGTATGTTAGTGCCACATGTGACAAAAATTCCTTTTACAATGGGACGTCAACATACACAATAAGTGAAATTGCATCAATATGTGTCAGGTTAGGCTTGGCACAATCACTTCTATTATTATGAAGCTAGATGCTAACTATGTCCTGGGAATACAATTTAGCATGAATTTTCAAACCATGTTTCTAATATCTAAGATGTGAACAAAGACTAACTTGTTAATTGCAGTACAATGACAAAGCACACCCATGTCCAACAAAGATAACAAGTTAAAGCAGCATATTTAGTATTTCCATTTCACAATGCATGGCACATGTTCCCAAATCAAATGAAGAAGGATCTCCTGTAAAAAGCATCAGCATAGTCTCTACATTAAAATAAAGCAAATCATGAATGTCCCACATGGTACTGCTAAAAACCTGTGCTGTAGATTCAAATACATGTTACTGTTATCTGAAATAAACTATAAAAAGTTCATGCACGTGAAACATAGATTCACTAACCTCGCATAGCAGAAGTGTCTTGGCCATCTTCTACAGTAATATATTCACAAATATCCCGAATCATTTCTTCATCTTCAACTCTTATCCACAGCAACATTTCATAGTAAGCCAACCGTGAAACTGAACAGGGATTCTCAGCTCTGACCACATCGGAGAAAAGTTGAAACTCTTTAACCATGCCCATGTCTATGACATACCTAAGCAGCGGTTGATACGTTTCCTCTTCTAGCTTATAACCGCACTCCTTCATATTTTCTAAAAGGCGAAAAGCCTTACTCAATTCTTCTATGGCAACATATTCATTATTAGTAGTCCTTGCCTTCTGTATACTCATCTTTATTAATGCATTGAACTCTTTCACATCAGTCTCTCGACCCAGCTGACGAAACACATCAAAGGTCACCCCTGTTCCTAGTTTTTTCACACACATTTTAACTAACCTATCAGAACGATCTTCGAGTTTGAGTTTAAGAATCCATTTGCTTTTTCTCTCATGGGCTACAACATCCTTCCGTCTAAACAAAAGGTCGCCAGCAGACAGATTAGGAGACCACGTGAAATCTATTACTTTTTCCATTTTTGCTTTGCCATAGTCAACTTCTTCGACAACAGGTTCCTCTTTCACGACAACATGTTCCTCTGCCAGAGATGGACCTGCAAAACGAAAAGGGTGCACAGACACACCCCAAAAGATTAGCATCAACCATTTTAAGATGTCTGGAAACATTCCAAAATTGCAGCATAACCAAGTCAAAACTTTTAGTACTCCGCATTTCTCACAGTAAATTTCACAAACACTTACTGTACACTATAGAAGAAACCTCGGAAGACGTATTATCATCATCAGGAGAATCCTCTGCACCTAAAAATTCAAAAGAAAAAAACGTTACTACGAACACAACAGAGGGAACCCAATCATACAGCAACAAAAAAATAAAGCATTTGATCACACACAAAGTTCAGTTATTATTATTATTATTATTATCCTCTTTAGGTGGAAAACAAAAACCCAGCTACTATACTCTATTTATTATTATTATTATTATTATTATTATTATCATTCTGTTTCTCTCCCCTCAATTCCAAGAAGCAAAATCCATTAATGCAACGAAGTTCAAAAGCTACTGAGAAATGAGGAACAACGGTAATGGTGGTTAGGGGTAAAAAAAGTTGAGACATGATTGAGTATTGTTTGCAAATATGGAAAAGTTTTTTTTTTGGTTACCTCGAGAAGAGACACGGTTGAGGTTGATAGAAGAGTGGTTGAACTCAGAAGCATTGTGCTCAGAAATGGAAACGGAAGAGGAAGAGGCAAGTGCCTTGGCTTTCCGTGTTGAGTGAAGGCGAAATAGGGTGCTGAGGGTGCATAGTTTTCTTATGGTGGAGGCGCGCATCTAAGTTCTACAAAAACGACGAAGTGAAGATGACGGTTGGGGGTTTTGCTTCTTCTGTTCTTTCTTTTATGGTTATAGGTTAGCGTGTGGATTTTAGAATGAGTTGGTTTGTTGCGTTGCACTCCGTTCGGATTTCTCAAGTCATGAGGCAAAGATGGGAGTGGATCCTCCGGTGGGAAAAAAAAATAGATGGTGTCTAGTGTTTAATTTTATTATTTATTGTTTTTTTTTATTTAATTTTGGTTCTATTTATATAATTAAAAATAAAAAATTACACTTTATTTTTTTAAAAAATAGAAAAGATCCATTTTCGACAAAAATTGGTTATACAAGTAGCTCTTTGAATGCAATTGAAGAGTGCAACTCAGACCAGCACCAACAAAAGAAGAAAACGAATTTGCTATTATTATTAGGGAAAAAGATAGATAGATCCTAACTTTTAAATTTTTGATAAATACATCTCTAACAAAATTTAAATACAAAAAAGTTCATAACTTTAATAAATGGATGACAATTTAATCTTTCCGTTTATTTGTCTCTCATACACCAAATGAAACTTGTTGACGTGAATGAAACGGTGTCTAGGGATCCGTTATGGTACAACGCTGGAAGCGGAATAAAGTTCGAAGGACAAATAAGTCATTGATGTCATTTTGTAAATAAAGTTTGAAGGACAAATAGGTCCTTGATAATTTAGTTCATTATGCTTCTATTATGTTTCTATTATGAAAATTTAGTTTATAAAATTATGTTTGTATTTTGAAATCTAGTTAACTTGTTATATTCTGCAATTTAGATTATTTGTAGTAAAATTGTAGAAATTGGGCTTATTCTGTTTCTATTTTTTTTTCTTAAATTGCATTAGTTCAGTTTTCTCACATTAGTTAGCATTAGTTAGAATTAGTGCATTTGTGTATTATATTAGAATTTGTTAAATTACATTAGTTCAGTTTTCATCATACCAGTGGCATTAGTTAGCATCAGTTCATTTATGCATCAAGTTAGCATTAGTTCATTTGTGCATCATTCATGTATTAAGTTAGTATTAGTGCATTTGTGTATTATATTAGAACTTGTATTTTTATCCGTAATAACATTACGGGATAATTTTTTTAAATTATAGTTCATTTTGTTCTGACAGTATAAATTATGTATGACACAAAAGATTTATAAAATTAAACTACTTTTACAAAAAAGTCGTAAGTTGACAAAAGTCTTTGACTAAAAAGATCAAGATATCTGTAGATAAAAAATTAAATAATAAGATTTTTAGTTATTATTTTTATATGAAAAAGTCTAATTTTTTATTAATAATTAATTTTAACATTCGTTATCTAAAATTTAAAATAATTTAACGTGTATACTTTTACATTTAAAATATTTTAATTGTAAAAAAATATCGGATGATATATTTTGATTTGTCAAATTACTAATATAAAATATAAATTATATATAGAGTAAAAGTAATAGAGAGAAATAGAAAAATATAGAGAGGTAGATGAGAGAATTTATGAAGGGAGTTTATTAATTTTGAAAAAAAAAATATTTTCTCTCAATTTTAATAAGAGCGTCATGTGACACATTTGAATATTAAATTAGACAGTAATATATGATACATAATATATGTATATTTCAATTAGATAATAATGTATGATATATATAGAAGCATAATGAACTAAATTTCCAAGGACCTATTTGTTTTTCGAACTTTATTTGCAAAATGAAGTCAATGACTTATTTGTCATTCGAACTTTATTCCCCTTCCAGCGTGGCACCGTAACGGATATATGGATACCGTTTTATCCACATCAGCCAGTTCCGTTTGGTGTATGAGAGGCAAATAGACGAAAGGATTAAATTGTCCTCCGTTTGTTAAAGTCAGAGACTTTTTTGTATTTAAATTTTGTCAGAGATGTATTTGTCACAAATTTAAAAAGTCAGGGACCTATTTATCTTTTTTCCCTTATTATTATTATTTCCTTACTTTTCTCTTATATTTGAGCCATTTTTTTCCTTTATTCACTAGAAACTTTAGTCTCACAACTAGGGATGAACGCGGATCGGATCGAATTCTATAGCCGCAGTTTTAAAGTTCGAATCTGATCCGATCCGATCCGCACTATATCCACAAAAAAAAATATTTTTAAAAGTTTATTTTTATTAAAAAATCAATAAAACTCATTTTTTATATTCTTTTAAATATGTTTACTCTTAAAATAATATTAAACATATTTTTTTAAAATAATAAATTAAAATAATACAACATATTTAATAATTATTATTTAAAATAAAACAAAAAAATATTTACTTATTTATTTCTTTATTTTTTCGGATACGCAAATATGCAGATCGAATATGCGGATACCTACACAAATCCGCAATCTGATTCGATAATCTTATAGATTAGATTCAAATAAACACACAGATATACAAATTAGATTCAATCCATGAACACTCCTACTCAAAACATTTTTTAAATAAAATAAAATTTTGCTTGAAGTTTTTGGTATGAGCCAAGCAGCGAAGGTCAATATGAGGCGAAAGCCCAGCTTATTCTAACTTGGATAATGGCAAATTTTAACTGTGGACTGAATTTTGAAACGGATATACCTGAAATTCTAGTATTAGTTGCCAAGTATGGCACACATAAACATACACATATATATAATGATAAACTATCATTTTTAATCCTTACAAACTGTTATGCAGATTTTTAATAAATTTGAGTTCTACTGATTTCAGAACAAAATTTACTCTTCTTTAAAAATTTCAGTTTTTAATTGTATATCAAAAACTTAGGTTAGACTAGTAATAAAAAAAAGAACGTAAAAATAAAAATTAATGAACTATAAAATTTAAAATGAAAAAGATACAAAGAAAATAAATAAAGTAAATGACTAAATTTAAATAAAACAATAAATCATTTTTAACATTATCAAAGGAATTTAAAATTCGAATACATTGAAACAAAAAAAATTATAGAAAAAATAAATTAATTACAAGAAAAAATTAAATGAAAGTGAAGAGTATGGAAGAAATTCTAAAAAAAAAATAAATTCTAAACAAGAGCTTTTTTTTAATAATAAATTTTAACTTTTATTCCTTTCAAACTTTGTCTATTTATAGCAACCTTCAACCAATCAAATTCAATCACGTGTTCTATAAACAAAAAACTAAATATAACTATTTCCGTCACATAAATAATGCAATAACTGTCTTTAATTATTTCAATTACTAGTCCTTCTATTGCTTCAATCGTCGAATTTTGTCTTACACAAATTTTTTTTTATCAATCTTCTTTGTTCATCGGCCACCATCTTCGATAAACTCAAAAACCTACTCGATGGAATCCTAACAAATTTTGTCGATATATTTACTACTAATTTGGATTTATTTTGAATCAACACAAACACATATTAGCTTTCTTATCTGCTATCTATGGCTGTTTTTTTTTATCCTATACACACTTTATCTTCGCCTTCCAATTTTTTGTATTTATGTCTATCTAGATTCTTTTCACCGTTGCCTGCCAGCTTTACTTCACTTTTTATTTTGGCCTTGTCATATGTCATTCTCATATTTTTTTGTCATCTCTTACTCTTTTCTGTTCTGCTTTTTTTGTATTATCAATACTTTTTTCCTCTACTTGACCTGATCTTTCGTCAACCAACTTAAATCTTATCATCGTCATGATACTAGCTTCTTTTTCCTCCAATGATCTTATTAGTGCACATCATCTTTTTTCTAAAATGATTTTACTTTCTTGGGCCAGGTTTTGCTCTCTAAGACACCAACTTCGTCAAACTCTTTTTCATGAGTTCAGGTATGTAACTTAGGAAGCATTTTAGGTATACCTTGTTTTTTTTTTAAAGTTTGAAATGTCATAATTTAGAATCATTCATATTTAATATTAAAAAAGTTATCGGTTTAGATGTAAAAAAAAATGCATTATGTGATATACGCAAAAATAGCTACATAAAAGAGTTACAACTAGAGCAGGATGTTACAGATTTTGTAGAGATAAGTATGTCATTATTATCCTTAGTCCGATGGATTGGCTTAATGTGCATGTGTAATTTTAAAGGGGTAAGCCAACCAATATCATTATGGGTTGAGAATGCATTTTGTTGACCTGTACAAAATAATAGAAAATAAAAATATTCTTTTAAATTTATTATTTATTTTAATATTAACAAAAAAATTAATTATTTATTTATTTATCTATTGTGTATAAAAAAACGTTTTAGACCAAAGATAAAATGAGAATACCATCTAAGTCATTGATTTTTATTTTTTAGACAATTAACTCTTAATTTTGTAATATATTATTTCGCTTATGTTATTTTATGATAATAATACTTCTTAATAATAATCAATTATATATATATATATATATTAAAAAAATTTTAAATGTATTTTTATATTATATATATTATCGTTTTTATCTAATTTATATTTTTGAAAGTAACGTTTATAAATATTATTATACATACATGTACTTAATCATTCATGTGGCTACTATTTATATTTTTTGCTATTATATTTTAAATTTGTAAATTATTATTGATAATTTTATTATTTTTATAATTATTTATAAAATACTTTGCATCCTTTACAAGTTACAATACATTAAAGACTATTTTAAAAAATTTTCTATTCCTAAATTTAAATTATAAAAATAATATTACCAATAACAGTAAAATCGTCTATGATAATTATTAGATATATATTATTAATTATTATATCATAGTAAAAATTATTTTACAAATATGATATAAGAACAAAATTATTTTATAAACTAAGTCGAGATCAATAAAATATTAGTTTAGAAATATTTTTTTAAAAGAGTCGTCTAAATGATCAACTAAAGTTTAGTTTATACTTTTTTTAGTTGAAATAGACCAAAATTTTAAAGAAAGTCAGTTAAATTATTTGTATGAGAGGTAAAAATATTAATATTCAAGTATACTATTGTTTGTGATGTTGTTGTAATATGCAGTAATTAAGAAAAACATAGATTTTTTATTCTTTGTGTATTTTTGTAAGAAATTAGAAAAATAAATATAATAGAACGAATATTAATAATTATAAAATTTAATGATTCTATTTGCATTAACCCAAAGTAGAGATAGTGTTTATTGAAAAAATAAATAATTTTAATTTCTAAGAGAATATTGGTAACACAAGTTTAGAGCAGTAATAATATTTTTTTCTAAAAAATATATTGATTGAAGAAAATTAATGTCAAATAATTTAAAATTCAGGAAATATGAAAAAATATGAAATTATTGTAAGTAGCGAATGACATAAAAAAAGAAAGTGGAGTTACCGAATTAGATCTTAATAAATAATGTATTTTATTTACGAATTTGATTAATGCATGTTATAAAGACATATGATAAGTTTATTTTTAGTGAAAAATTTTAAATATTTTTATTTAATAAATCTAAAATAAATTCATTAAAGTTTAAATTTTTTATATTTATAATAAAAAAATTTAATTTTATAATCTTAATTTATATTTTTAGGGTACAAAATAAATAAACTTTTTTTAATTATATTTTTTGGCTTTTAATATTTTATTATAATTAATATTATACATCTAAATCTTTTTATAAACCAACTGTAATTAAGTTAAATAATAAAATTTAAAATAATATTAGTTATAATTAATTTTTATTATATTAAACTTATTTGATTGAATTTGGTTAATAAAAAAATTTGAATATATACAATTATTTTTTTATTATTGAACATTAATAAATGGGAAATTATAATGTACAGATACAAGCGTTGAAGGCAGTGGCAACACGTGTCTATGAGCCATGAGAGTGGGAGTAGCGTGGAATTGTGAGAACCTACGAGAGAGTCGAGCTTCCTACGCTGGAACGGTATATAGCTCCGTTTGGTTTTAATTTTTTTTTTTGTGGACAATGCCCAAATGGATATTTGGACCACTGCATGCCTTTGCCTTTGCAATGAATGGGCCCGAGAATAAAAAAGTAATCAAATGAAGGCCTAGAGTGATGTATCCAGTTTTATAGACAGAAAAAAGGATGCTCTATGAAGAATATATAGTTGAAGAGCTTATGACCAAATGGACCAAAATATGTATATATATGACGCAAAAAAAATATTATTAATTTAATATGATAAATGTGATTTAACAAATATTTAATACGTGATTAGACACGGTTTTATTAATAATAGAGGTATGATCAGTCTATATTGTCAAAAAATTGCAATGAAAAACTCTTTTAAAGCTAATATATTTTAGAGTTTAGAATTTAGAGTTTAGAATTTGAATTTTAAGATTTAAGGTCTAGGAAACAGTGGTTAGAATTGGGGGGGTTAGAATTTAGAAACATAAATTATTTTAATATTTTCATATACTACTTTTTGCTTCGGAGTCTAAATTTTTCGGTGCCTATCACTTATTGACGCTATAATTACTAAATACAAAATCTTTAGTCCAATGTGTTGTGTTTCGGTGTCTTGCTTTTTTTTTAAATTTTACTGTTAATTAAAAGAAGGCAAAAGAAAAAAGTTATCTTGGTTAGAGTGGATGTAGATACGCCTCTGATGTGAAAATAGAATTGTTGATGCGTAGAGTAAAATAAGAAAATAGTTGGTCTTCAGTGTATTCTGAGTGGAAGTTATGAAATAGTAGAAGAAATAAGGATGAGACAAAATGAAGATAAGATTCATGAATAATGCAAATGAGTTGTTAATTCGTAGTGTTGAAATTAAATCATCACACTAAACCGTAACATTATATCCGTAAATACGAAAGCGTAGACGCTGAACCCTGAACTTGAGCCAAGAAACATAAACCATGAACCTTGAACCCCAAACCTGGAAGACCCAAGGAACGAAAATCATAACCCTAATTCACAAAACACAATTCGTATACCCGTGAGAGATTAAACGATATAGACAAATTTCTAGAAGATAAATCCTGAATCGTAAAAAGTCAGTTGATTTGGTTATTCCTTTTTGGGATAGTACACGGCAAGATTAATTCTAGAACCCGAACCCTGCAAGCCGAACCCAAAAACTCGCAACCGTAAAAAATGGTGAACCGTGGTCTAGGAGCCGGAGAACCAAATTCCATAAACACTACACCCGGAATTGTAAATTGCAGTTGATGTGTTTATCTATTTTGGTGGAAGGAAATTGTAACAATGTACGCTGAACTGTGAACCCTGAACCATGGAGGATGAGATATGAATGTTGAATCTGAATCTGTAAATTGGAATTCGTATTTCAAATTTTCAGGGGCTATTTTTGATGGTTTCAGTGGCTAAGAGAATGGGGGTTGAATCTTAGCCCCCTTTTTCTTGATTATACTTTCTGGTCTTTGAGGAGACTTTTTTTATTTTTGTCTCGTCCCTAGCCACGAGATTTTTATTTTTGTCTCGTCACTTGGCACGAGATATCTTTTGTTTTAGCTCTTGTGCAGTAGAAACAGAAATGGAGTAGAAGAGAGAGAGAATTACACCCAGATATATCCTGGTTCAGCTGCTAAGTGCAGTGCAGCCTATATCCAGTCTCCATCACAACAATGATGGAATTTCACTATAATCATTCTGATTACAAACTGTAAAGTACTAACCCAACTTACAAGGGGATTCCCACAGAATCATGAAACACAACACAAATGAACAAAGGAACTCTAAGACATCTATGTCTTTTTCTTTTAATTTTGCACTCTCTGCCTTTTTCCGCTCTATGGCTTTTTTCATACAAACCTCACTGTTTGCCTTTTTTCATGAGACTCAAGATATGACAAAATTAAACAGAGAAATTACAAAACAAAATATATTGAAGGAGAAGAAAATCTGTAAGCTTAGGTAGCCATGAGACTTTTGTGCCTTGCACTCTCACACTTTCTCCTTAAATCAAACTGTGACTGTTCACCCTTTTTATAGAAGAGGAGAAGCCTTCACAGTTGAAACAGAAACCAAGCTTAACTTCTTTTCCTTCACACAAAACCGGTTTGGCCAAAGAGAGAGAGTAGGTAACCCATGCAAAATCCAACATGCAAATACCTCTAGTTCTTTCTTGGTCATCACTCTTCATCAATCCGAGCTCTCCATCCTTGGCTTGCTCTCCAAGATGGATTTCTGGCCCTTGATACTTCATGATGATGATGACTTCATCTGCTCCAATCTCTGCCTCTTCCATCACTTCGCCACTCTAGCTACTTTCTGTGGTGGTTGAGCAGAATTAGAGACAAGTCATGCCTCCAAGGATCTCCTCCTTGCTGGCCGAATCTTCTTCTTTCTTTTTGGTATGAAGAGCTCGAGATTACCTCACCAAATCTTACTATTTTTGGTGAAAATCTCAGCCACAACATACTTTTATTTTGATATGTTTTCTTGCCATCATCATGATGGTCTTGAGACGTGCTTTTCCTTTCTTTTGGTAGCTCATTTTTGCTTCCATGGTTTCCTGGGTATTAACCGAAAGAAAGAAATGAGAGAGAAGATGGAGTTTGCAAGGAAAGCAATTAAATGAAATAGAATAAATTAATTGTAATGAGTTGCTTTTCCTCTATACTGAGTAGCGTGCATCTTCAATACAATCAATCATGTCAATCACACTTTCTCTCTCATAGTTCCCATGTATGTATTAGCTTTACTTAATAAAGTTTTGAATTCCACTTCCTGATGAGTAAATGAGTTCTGTTGGAAGCAATGGAACTTTGCTTTCTATGCTCAGTGGATTCGAATCATGCATTGGGTCTTGTAGCATCATTATTAATTTGGGCTTGTAACAATAATAGCTTCAATTTGGCCCAATTAACAACCCATTGTTTCAGCCACTATGATCACAATAATTTAACATCAAGGCTGAAAGTTTATAAGCATATTGGGCTTACACCAGAATTTCATTTTCGGCCCAATTATGAAACCTGCAACACAAAATTATTAATTAATATATGTTAAATGAAAATCAAATTAATAATTTTGTAATTAATTATTTTAATAATGTTTAGTCATCACAAATATTAATTTAGAGTTTTCCAAACTCATCAATCTCCCCCTTGATGACAAACATTATTAAAATTGAAATTGAAAAAAATTTAAAGATTTGAGTATAAAGTATTCCCTTTGAATTTGAATTTCTCCCCATTTCTAATTGTCACATAGCTCCCCTTAATATATGCTGTTTTTACCAAGGGAAGCACTAACCTGTAACAATTTTGAAATCAAGCTTGAGGTAACAATGTTATTTAACATATTAATATTGAAATGTTGAATGCTTGATTTATGAGCAGAGTTGGATGATAATCAAAACTCATTTGTTATCAATAATTTGATTTTCTGCTCAAACAATGATCAATCAAAGAATATTTTGAAAGTAAATTGCTGGTTAAAATATTTTCCAATCAAATCAGAGCAATCTTGGTAGGAAAAATATTTTTCAATCATGATATAATCTTTCTAAACACAGCAACTTTCACCATTAAGAACTAAAGGAACTGCAAAAAATGATTCCAACATAAATAATTTTATCAAGGTAAGTCCAATGTATTATAAACACAGTAAACACACATTTTACCAAGATAAACATCAAAGAATGGCAGCAATCAAGATAAACCGAATGCATTATCAAACATCATAAACCAAATGCATTATTAGCATGCATTATCAATCATCGACAGAGGTGATCATGAACTCTCACAGAGAATTTCATCCTCTGTCCCTTGTTTTCCAGTTTCAATTTTGGAATCATTTTCCCCCCTTTTGGCATCAAGGGGCACCTGCAAAGGAAAGTATTGGCAGCACAACAAAATATCCATAATAAAATGCCAAATGTGTGTCAAAGTGTCATAGAGTAGTGAGTATCAAGTCATGCCTCCACAAAATAATATTGAGCCTAGATGTCAATATCAAATGAAAGTAAAGAAACAGTCATCAATCGTCTGAAAGATTGAACTCTGAGTCAGAATTTTCTTCTTCATCCTCTGTCCCCATCTCATCCTCAAGGCTTTGAATCATAAAGCCCACCCTTTCTTGACATTTCTTCCAGGCTTTTTCATTGTTATATGCTAACTTTCGAGCAGCCTTGTGGGATTGAACCATTAACTTTGACATGTTGAAGAATTCATTAAGAACTTTCCTGATGGATGCAGTCACTTTGGATGGTTCGGGAAGACGACTCTCAAGATCGTTGAGTGACGGCTCGGAGGGCATGGAACGCTTACTTTTCTTACCCGAAACTCCTCTTCCTTTGATCATCGAAACCTTGTTCTCAACAGCTTCATTAGATAAATTAACCTTAAAATACTCAAAAATACATGTGAGGAACATTCCATAAGGAAGATTAGCCTTTTTAGCACTTTTAACTGCTTTCCACATATGACGTATCATAATATAAGCAAAGGAAATTTGAGAAGAAGTAACAAGGGCAAAGAGAATAATAAAGTCAGAAACTATTACTCTATGATGAGAGCCACTTTGTGGAGTTAGGATGTGAGTGATGATCCGGTGCAGTAGTGAGTTCTCAGGACCGAGTGCTCTATGAGTTGGGATTAATCCATCTAATCTAGAAAGATTTGCACATATGTGTTGCAAGACAGTTTGCTGAGCGATTCCAACCTGATCATCCCATTTATCAATCATGTAAACTTTTGGTCCTTCATCCTCGTACCCAAGAGCAGCGCTTATGGTTTGAGGATTGAGAGTCATGTAAACACGCTTGACGTAAGAATGAATTGAGCCATCTATCAAATGCATGTTCGCATAGAATTCCCGGACCAGCCCCGGGTAAACAAGTTTCTGGATGTGAACCAATGGGGTCCACTTCAGGGCATCGAACATGGAAGAAAAATTGATTTCTTTAGCAGCCAGATTTCCAAGATTCACCAAGTATGATGGGCAAAGATGACGTTTTTGTAAAACCTCATTGTGGAATTCGTAGAAGGCACAAGAGTAGAATCGAGAGGGATCGATATGTGAGTGAGTTTTGTGAAATTTGTTCTTGAAATCTAGTGATTCCAAATTTGCAGGTTCTCTTGTATCATGTAACATAAAACTTTTCATCTTCTGAGAACTTTTTCTGAATGCATGTGGAGTGGATTTTTTTTTGTGGTGATGGAGGGGGCGAAGTGTGTGATTCCTCTTCATCTTCTTCAACATTCTATTGCTTGTGCTTTCCTATCTGTCTTCTCCCTGAAGTTTTCTGAGCAATGACTTTCCGGCGCATAGTTTCGGTCTTTTTGGAGGGGGTGTATGAGTAGACGAGGATGTGGAATGAAGGTGAATATGGGTGTGAGTTTGAGGTGATGAAAATGGTGAACTTTTTGGAATTGGGGTTCGGCCACTCCTTCTTAGTGCCGTTTTCTTTTTCATTATGAAGGAAAAGAATGGGGATGGAAGAAGAAGTGATGGCCGAAGGTGAGGTGAGTGGAGGGGGGTTAGAGGGCATTAAATGTTGATTGGAAAGAGATAGTGGAGGAAGTTAATGATCATTATGGCTCGGTTATTAACCAAGAGGTTTCTCTTTTATTTGAAATAAATTGAAAGGTGGTTTCCTAGAATCAAGGGATTAGTTGAAAGAAAATATTTGATTTGACACTATGCCTCTTTCAACTAGATTTGATAAGACCACAAGAAGATTTAGATTTTCAAAAAATGAGAAACTAACAAAACGGTCATGGTAGGGTCAAAGAGATTTTGTGGGGCCCATGAAAATAAGTTCTGCGCAGCCTCCCCCTAGATCACAGCCTCTCCAACATGCTTTTATTTTTATCTCATCCATTTCTACGAGACAAAACTGAACAGAATCAAAATTTCACAAATTTTCAACAGAAACAAGATCAATCATTCCCAAGCTTTTTCTTAATGAACAGAATCTGTCTTCACAGAGGGGTTTTGTAAAAATGTCAGTAAGTTGATCATCAGATTTTACAAATTGAATATCAATAGTACCCTTTTGCACATATTCTCTAATAAAATGATATTTGATCTCAATGTGCTTTGTTCTTGAGTGCAAAACATGATTTTTTGAAATATTTATAGCACTCATGTTATCACAAAATAATGGTATACTATTGATCTTTAATTTGTAATATTCTAACTGCATTTTTAAACAAATTAATTGTGAACAACATGCAGAAGCAGATATGTATTCAGCTTCAGCTGTGGATAGAGCTAATGTGGCTTGTTTTTTACTTGACCACATGTTGAGTGAGCTTCCAAGAAAGCAACACATACCGGAGGTGCTCCTTTTATCCACTCTATCTCCCGCATAATCTGCATCACAAAACCCTACTGCACAAAAATCATCAGATTTTGGATACCATAAGCCATAATCACTAGTTCCCTTAATATATCTAATGATGCCCTTAACGGCCGAAAGATGGGATTCCTTTGGGTGAGATTGAAACCTTGAGCATACACCCACACTTTGAACAATGTCCGGTCTAGAGGATGTAAGATACATGAGTGATCCTATCATACCTCTATACCTTGTTTTATCCACATCTTTCCCATTATCATCTTTTTCAAGCTTAGTGTTTGGATGCATTGGAGTTCCCATTGGTTTGGAATTTTCTAGGCCAAATTTCTTGATTAATTCTTTAGCATACTTTCCTTGGTGAATAAAAGTACCACTAGGAGTTTGTTTAATTTGGAGGCCAAAAAAGAAAGTTAGCTCTCCCATTAAACTCATCTCAAACTCACTAGTAATGAGTTTTCCAAACTCTTCACACAAGGACTCGTTGGCCGATCCAAACACAATATCATCCACATAAACTTGAACTAGAAGTATATCATCATTAGATGCTTTAATGAATAAAGTTGTGTCCGTGGTACCCCTTTGAAATTTATTTTCCAATAAGAAGGCACTAAGCCTTTCATACCAAGCTCTTGGAGCTTGCCTAAGGCCATAGAGAGCTTTTGATAATTTGAAAACATGATTTAGAAAATCTTTATGTTTGAAACCGGGGGGTTAAGCCACATACACTTCTCTATCAATAAAGCCATTAAGGAAAGCACATTTAACATCTATTTGAAACATTTTGAAACCCTTATGGGCAACATAGGCAAGAAGCAACCTAATTGCTTCCATTCTAGCTACCGGAGCAAAAGACTCATCAAAATCTATACCCTTTTCTTGATCGTAACCTTGGGCCACTAATCTAGCCTTGTTACGAACAACTTGTCCATCCTCACCAAGTTTATTTTTAAATACCCACTTAGTACCCGTAACTTTCTTACCATCCGGATGAGGTACTAGTGTCTAAACCTCATTCTTGTCGAATTGAGCAAGCTCTTCTTGCATGGCTTTGATCCATGATGGATTTTCAAGAGCTTGTTTGACATTGTTGGGCTCAATTTGTGACAAGAGTGCAAGATTGCTTGGTTCGGATTGTCTTTTGGTTGAGGATCTTGTTGTCACACTTTGAGAGGGATCTCCAATGATAAAGTCATGAGGATAACCCCTCATAGACTTCCATTCTCTAGGATTCCTTTGAGGTGTTGAGCTTTGACGAGCTTTTGTGGGCCTCATTGTTTCAGTTTCTCTTACTGGCTCAGGAGACAAAATAGAAATGTCTCCTCCATTCTGACGAGACAAAACTGGACTGGCAGATTCTTCATTTTGGATAAACTTGGGATTTTCTTTACTCTTTCCAGCTTTTTCACAATCTGAATCATTATCTATCACAGTATTGTGACTTAAATTAGAATCACAAAAAGTAACATGTATGGATTCCTCTATGATTCTATGTTCTTTGAGATAAATTCTATAGGCCTTGCTAGTGGTAGAGTATCCAACAAACATTCCTTCATAAGATTTTGGATCAAATTTGCCAAGATTTTCTTTGTTGTTAAGAACAAAATATTTGCATCCAAAAATATGAAAATACTTAAGATTTGGAGGGGTTCCTTTCCATAACTCATAAGGAGTTCTTTTCAACCCTTTTCTAATAATTGTCCTATTCAAAATATAGCATGCTGTATTTATAGCTTCAGCCCATAGAAATTTAGGAACCTCATTCTCACATAACATAGCCCTAGTCATTTCTTGAAGGCTTCTATTCCTTCTTTCAACAACCCCATTTTGTTGAGGTGTTCTAGGGCATGAAAAATTATGAGTAATTCCAAAGTCATCACAGAAATTTTCAAAGTCTTGGTTTTCAAATTCTTTTCCGTGATCACTTCTCAAATGGGCTACTTTTAAATCTTTTTCATTTTGAATTTTCTTGCAAAGGATTGAGAAAGCATGGAAAGCATCATTTTTATGAGCAAGAAAAAGTACCCAACTAAATCTAGAGTTATCATCTACCACTACCAAACCATAATGTTTACCTCCTAGACTTTGAGTTCTTGTTGGACCAAAAAGATCAATGTGTAACATCTCTAATGGCCTTTTGGTTGAAATTCCATCTTTTGGTTTAAAAGAGGATTTAACTTGTTTGCCTAATTAACAAGCATCACAAGTAAGATCCTTATCAAATTTGATTTTAGGAATTCCTCTAACCAGGTTTTTCTTTACTAGCTTAGAAATTTGGTACATGCTAGCATGACCCAACTTTCTATGCCATAGCCATTTTTCATATTCAAGAGATGTAAAACATGTTACATTTTGTTCTTTTAAGTCCTCAAGAGTTAATTCATACACATTATTGCATCTTTTGGCTTCAAAAAGAATATCCCCAGTTTTTTCACAAACAACCAAACACACAAACTTTCTAAAAATCACTTCAAATCCTAAATCACACAATTGGCTTACACTAAGTAAATTATGTTTCAAACCATTTACAAGAAGAACATCATTTATACAAGATGAGAAGCTTTTACCAACTTTTCCAACGGCCACTATCTTTCCTTTACCATCATCACCGAAAGTGACAAGTCCTCCATCATATTCATCAAGCTTTATGAAAAAGGTTGTCTTTCCAGTCATATGCCTAGAGCATCCGCTGTCCATGTACCACATATTTTCCTTCCTCTTGGATGCTAGGCATAACTACAAAATAAGCTCAAGTGTCCAAATCTTCTTGGATCCTTTCACGTTAAACCATCTCTTATGTCCCAAATCATTATAATAAAAAATAACTTTGTAAACTTTATCACCAATCATTCTTTCACCAAAGAAACACTGAACAGGAAAATAACTGCTTCGATTGCATAACCTACAAAACCTTGGAGTTGCTGTTTTGTTAAAGTAGGTGGGATCTTGAAACCTTGTGTCATTGGATGAAGAAGCTCTATCTTTAAAAGAATGTTTCTTATCAGATTTATAAAACCCCAGACCAGCTTTATCAAAGAGTGGTTTTTGACTAGCCAATATTTGATTTAAATTTTCAGAACTTTGAGTAAATTTGGCTAAGTCATTTTCAAGACTTTTAACCTTTTTTAGCAACTTTTCATTTTTCTTGAAACAGTTTACATATGCAACTACCGAATGATCACTTTCACAACTTCTAAGTTGAGCTTTCAACTGGTTATTTTCTTCCACAAGATTACAAGCAGTTTCGGCCTCCCTTAGCTTTTCTTTGAGAAAATTATTTTCAGCTTTAAGGATGGTAATTTCTTGTTCAAGATCTTGATTATCAAGAAGAAAGCATCTTATTTTTTTAGAGAGGTGATCTATCATAAGATGAAGGTCTTCAGTGTCAGGGTTTTGAAAGAATACCTGATCTATATGATTTGCCATGAGACAAGGCTGTGACTTAGTCTCAGATTCTTCATCAATGTTTGAGTCATTTTTCAAGTCTTCCCATGATGCCATCAGACCCTTCTTCTTCCCCCTTTTTTGCTTCTCCTCTTTCTTTAACTTGGGACAGTCAGATTTAAAGTGTCCCATTTCCTTGCAGTTGTAACAAGTTACTTTGTTAAGGTCTTTCTTCATTTTCCTTGAGCTGCTGCCTTTGCCTTTGAACTTCACCATTTTCCTGAATTTTTTGGCAAACAACACAAATTCATTTTCAGAGGAGTTATCACTGGATTCATCATCCAAGGGGTTAGTTACAAAAGAAAAGGCAATTCCTTTCTTTTTTGACTCTTTTTTCAAATAAGTGTTTTCAAAAGCAAGAAGGTTTCCTCTCAAATCATCAAATGTCATGGAATCAATGCTACTGCTCTCAGAAATAATTAAAGCTTTTGTTTCCCACTCTTGAGTGAGACATCTCAGCACTCTTCTCACAAGCACAGAATCAGTATGTGTTATTCCCATAGCATCCAAGCCAACAATGATGGTGTTGAACCGTTCGAACAGTTCATCAATGGATTCTCCTTCCTTCATTGTAAACATTTCATACTCCCTGTTTAACATGTCTATCCGAGTCTTCTTTACAATGGTGGTTCCTTCATGAGTGATTTGCAATTTATCTCAGATTTCCTTTACCGTTGTGCATCGTGATACCCGTCGGTACTCCTCAAAGCTGATAGCACAGTTGAATAGATTTACAGCCTTGGCATTTAGCTCTACTTTCTTTCTATCTTCTTCGGTCCAGCTTGCTTCCGATTTAAGAGTGACTACTCCTTCAGCACTTGTGTTGATTGAAAATTGAGGACCCTCCAAGATAATCTTCCATAGTCTGTAGTCTATTGCTTGCACAAAGATCTTCATTCTCTCCTTCCAATAGGTATAGTTTTTTCCATTGAAAAGAGGCGGTCTGTTGCTTGACTGTCTTTCTGTAAGGTTGTAGGACACCAGATTTGAGCCACTACTTTCTGCCATGAGGATCTTTTCTCCAACCTGCAAAGCTTGATCTCTTTGAGACCAAGCTCTGATACCAATTGATGGTTTTAGTGGCTAAGAGAAGGGGGGTTGAATCTTAGCCCCCTTTTTCTTGATTATACTTTCTGGTCTTTGAGGAGACTTATTTTATTTTTTGTCTCATCCCTAGCCACGAGACTTTTATTTTTGTCTCGTCACTTGGCACGAGATATTTTTGGTTTTAGCTCCTGTGCAGTAGAAACAGAAATGGAGTGAAGAGAGAGAGAATTACACCCAGATATATCCTGGTTCAGCTGCTAAGTACAGTGCAGCCTACATCCAGTCTCCATCACAACAATGATGGAATTTCACTATAATCATTCTGATTACAAACTGTAAAGTGCTAACCCAACTTACAAGGGGATTCCCACAGAATCATGAAATACAACACAGATGAACAAAGGAACTCTAAGACATCTATGACTTTTTCTTTTAATTTTGCACTCTCTGCCTTTTTCCACTCTATGACTTTTTTCATACAAACCTCACTGTTTGCCTTTTTCCATGAGACTCAAGACATGACAAAATTAAACAGAAAAATTACAAAACAGAATACATTGAAGGAGAAGAAAATCTGTAAGCTTAGGTAGCTATGAGATTTCCGTGCCTTGCACTCTCACACTTTCTCCTTGAATCAAACCGTGATTGTTCACCCTTTTTATAGAAGAGGAGAAGCCTTCACAGTTGAAACAGAAACCAAGCTTAACTTCTTTTCATTCACACAAAACGGTTCGGCCAAATAGAGAGAGTAGGTAACCCATGCAAAATCCAACATGCAAATACCTCTAGTTCTTCCTTGGTCATCACTCTTCATCAATCCGAGCTCTCCATCCTTGGCTTGCTCTCCAAGATGGATTTCTCGCCCTTGATGCTTCATGATGATGATGACTTCGTCTGCTCCGATCTCTGCCTCTTCCATCACTTCGCCACTCTAGCTACTTCCTGTGGTGGTTGAGCAGAATTAGAGACAAGCCATGCCTCCAAGGATCTCCTCCTTGCTGGCCGAATCTTCTTCTTTCTTTTTGGTATGAAGAGCTCGAGATTACCTCACCAAATCTTACCATTTTTTGTGAAAATCTCAGCCACAACATACTTTTATTTTAATATGTTTTTTTGCCATCATCATGATGGTCTTGAGACGTGCTTTTCCTTTCTTTTGGTAGCTCATTTTTGCTTCCATGGTTTCCTAGGTATTGACCGAAAGAAAGAAATGAGAGAGAAGATGGAGTTTGCAAGGAAAGCAATTAAATGAAATAGAATAAATTAATTATAATGAGTTGCTTTTCTTCTATACTGAGTAGCGTGCATCTTCAATGCAATCAATCATGTCAATTACTCTTTCTCTCTCATAGTTTTCATGCATGTATTAGCTTTACTTAATAAAGTTTTGAATTCCACTTCCTGATGAGTAAATGAGTTCCGTTGGAAGCAAGGGAACTTTGCTTTCTATGCTTAGTGGATTCGGATCATGCATTGGGTCTTGTAGCATCGTTATTAATTTGGGCTTGTAACAATAATAGCTTCAATTTGGCCCAATTAACAACCCATTGTTTCAGCCACTATGATCACAATAATTTAACATCAAGGCTGAAAGTTTATAAGCATATTGGGCTTGCACCAGAATTTCATTTTCGACCCAATTATGAAACCTGCAACACAAAATTATTAATTAATATATGTTAAATAAAAATCAAATTAATAATTTTGTAATTAATTATTTTAATAATATTTAGTCATCACAAATATTAATTTAGAGTTTTCCAAACTCATCAATTTTGATTATAAATAATTTCTTTACATATTAAATGACACATGACATGCTAGGTGTCACTGACTTGACACATCAACCAATCAGCTTATGACACGTGGCATTAACTACCACGTCATCATCTAACTAACAAAATGAGCAATTTGACTTGCGTTTTATCTTTCAATGACTAATATGACTAAAAAATTCATTTGAAAGAAGGTGGGTACTCCAATAAAGATTTTATAATTGTCTTCATGTGAATTTTTTTTTTACCCTTGGATGATGAATTGTAGGGTTAGATTTTAATATGTTATAAAAGTGTTACTTTTAATTAAAGTGTTTTCAAATAAATAAATTACACTTTATGCAAAGCATCTCCATAAAAAGATATTTTTGGTATCATTATTTGAGTAGTTCCCTTTAAAAAATGGATGATCTTTTAGAGACAAATTTGACTATTAATCTATTCTTTTTTCCTTCCAAATAAAAATATTATTTTTTGATATAATAATAACATTTGTTGTTATTTATCAATTCTTTTATTTTAATTTCTCACATTTATTAAAAAAATTTTAATATTTTAGGTATTAATTATTGTTATTTAATTAATTTATTTTAGGTATTTAATTATTAAAATTTTAAGTATTAGTTATATCCCAATTACAGTATTAAGACTTTGAACATAATCTCAATTCAAATTTTGGAAAATATTGAGAGCATATATATGATATTTTAGGTAGTAATTATTGTTATTTAATTAACTTATTTTAGGTATTTAATTATTAAAATATTAGATATTAATTATATTCTATTTACAGTGTTAAGACTTTAGACATAATTGTAATTTAATTTTAGACAATATTAAAAACAAATATATAATATGATATTAAATTAGGAGAGCATATTTTAATTTTATATAAAATAATATAATAGATATAGTGATATTAAGTTATTAAGGTTAATAATAAAAAATATATTAATGCAAAGATATAATTTATCCACAATATTTGAGGTTGCTGCATTAATAGTTAGAGATATTTGATGAGAACATATTTAATAGGGATATAATAATTGAGACAAAGTTAAAAATGTTATAGAGAATATATTAAAATTATTAGATAAAAAATAAAATACTTAAAAGCTTGTGGTTTCATTGGCTTAAATCGAACTAACATAGATGCAAGTTTTTAGATTCATATCTGACTCAACTTGAAGAGCAAGTTAAATATTCTTTTCACTACTTCGATTATCACCATCAAGATAATAACCAACTCAAACAATAGATTAAAATAATTTTTGTGCGACAAATTCTCTTTACCTTTCTCAATATAAGAACGAAACAATCTAATTATTTGTCAAAAGTATTATAAAATAAAATAATTTTATATTAAAAAGCAAAACAATTTTATACTTATTAAATATGCTATATTTTTTATAAATAATTTATTTTTATTAGATATAAATTAAAAATTATTATAAAAAAATATTGATAGACTATAATAAATATAAAATATAATAAACATCACTAATAATTGTGAAGGGTAATTGTGAGATTTTTTCTTAAATAAATTTAACCTATTTTGAGTAATTAATGAGTTAATTTTGTTATAATTACATTAGTTATGTGTTAATGTATAGACATATTTAGTCTATTTAAAATAATTAATATATATATTAGTTAGCCGTAGTGATAATTAATAAATAAATATTATTATTGTTGAACATTATATAATTTTTAATTTTTGGATATATAATTAATTAGTTATTTAAGTCATTAATTATTATTATAAAAATAATATTACTATATTAGTTATATTAGCCGTGAAGTGTTAGGGACGACGGTGACCTATGAATTTCGTTCCTGTGGTTCCGTTTGGTTGATGTATTTGATGAGACATAGACACAGAGACACAGATATTAAAGACATAGACATAAAATATTTGTATTTATGTATTGTGTTTGGCAAAAATAAGAAACAAGACACATATATTTAAAAAAGACTGAATTACCTTTCATTCAACCACAAATTTTACCACAATTACAATACACCTATTATCCCAAACAATGCATGCCATCACCATTAAATTTTTATTTCTTCTAATAATTTTTTATTTCTTCTAATACCATCTTAAATTATCATTTAAATATTAAATATATAATTGTTTTTGAAAAAAAATAAAAAATTAAAGTTCAGAATTTATCAATTAATCAAAATTTAAATAAATAAAAAAAATTAAATGTACAAATTTTTTTTTTGAAAAAAATAGAAAAGTAAATTTAGTTGTAGAATCTAAAAGAGAAAGAGAAAAAAAAAGATTTGGGAAGATAAGAGGACAAATTTTAA